>NC_088235.1:40744142-41449142 GCF_036934945.1 Oncorhynchus masou masou
GGGCTGAGATACACTAAGCTAACACTGCTCAGATACTGTGGGGTTTTCTATACTGTCTGCCAGGCAAGGGTACAGAAATACAGAGGTAATGGGTTTGAATCTGGGACTCGTCATTTCAGGTGAATTACTGTAATGCTGGTTCAGCCAAGGCCACATTTGTTGACTGTAAAAGGCTTTTCATGAGACTGTCTGCTAAATGACTGCAATGTACCATTCCTTATATACCGTAATATAAATATGCACATGATCGAAGCACCGCAGCAGAGCATTATATTTTACAGCGAATGCTGCAGAAAACGTGAACTCCTTCATAGGCAACTCTTACGTCTGCCCGCACACACAGCTGGCTGTTTAAACCTGTCTGAAAACAGACTATAAAATATCTTTGTCTATAAAACAAATCATCTGAGATGCATGAACAAGTCACAGGAAGCATGCTCTCCTTTTGTGCCTCCTACTTAAAAATGTACTAGCCTAATCCGTAACCCTACAAATACATGTATTAATATATTGTCAAAACACATAGGCCTATTCAATAGCCTAGAAGAAACAAATAAACCGAAATAAAAGTGATTTTAACCTGGTTATAATTTATTTTCTTTCAATTTATTAACAATAAAACAAGGCAACGGTAAACATGTCGTCCCCCACAAATTTTGCAGCGCCCCCTTGGGCCAATTGAGATATCGTATGACATACAAATTTCAGTTATCGTGTGTGACCACAGATTATCCATTATATTGTTGACATACTCAAGTGGCCACTCGAACAATGAAAATAAATGTCTTAAAAATAGTAGGCAGTTAGCCTGAGTACCAGTCTCTATAGATAATCCACCCCCTGTAGGCCTACTCCATGTCATGTGCCAAAGAAATACACCACCTGCTGGAGAAGACAGATTTTAGGCCCGGGGGTGGATTTTATAAATGCCGGATCTTTACGGCAAGATTAATCATTCCCCCAAGTTCCGTCAAAATTGGGCCCGTGCTTTCTGAGATATCACGTGTGACTAACATACGAATGGAGACAGATCCTGCAGTCCCCGCCCCTGCAGTCCCCGCCCCAATTTCATTGTGGGGGACGACTCGGCATACAATATTTCCTTGAAAAGGAAATGGAACATGTTGGATAGGAACTGCCTTTATTAGAGATTCTGCACAGCGGCTTGTTCTAGCCGCTCCACTAGAGCAGCAATCATCAACCAGATTCAGCCACGGGCCGATTTTTACTATAATATAATATTTGACAAAAACATGATCATTTCAAACCTTGCTTACATTTGTGTACAATCAAATCAAATCAAATGTATTTACATAGCCCTTCTTACATTAGCTGATATATCAAAGTGCTGCACAGAAACCCAGCTGGACAGAAACCCAGCCTAAAACCCCAAGCAGCAAGCAGTGCAGGTGTAGAAGCACATTTCTCTCTATTATGCCTGGGAATACTTGGGAATATATTTCCAAAATTAAAATAAATTGTGTTTTTACAGTCTTTGATGTCCAACAATGAACATAAAAAAAAAAAAAAGTGTTAACAGATTTTGGATCTGACAACATGGGGAAATAAAACCACCCACAGGTGATTGGCACCAACATGTACAGTCTGACTGTAGATAGGCTACCATGTGAATTTTTTTTATATTAAAAAAAGACCGAATGTAACTGACCTGCACAGGTAGGAAAGTGTCCAGATAACTGTGTGCTGATTGACCGGCAGGCTTGGTGTGAAGGTTCTGAAAGAGTAATTTCTAATCAATCATCTGAATAATTTAAGAGTCCTAATCAACACCCGATGGGCCATCACCAGTTCAATTGAGCCGTGTACACATTGGCAGTTTGAAGTGAGTCATATCCATTTTTTTTGCATATACAATTCGAATCTCGTATTTTTCCTGCAGTCTGAACAGCCAAGAAGTACATGGAATCAGATTTTTTAAGCCACATTTCAAACCACTTTAGATGGTTTGTAGTCAGATACAAATTGGATTCCTGGCCATGTGTCTGAATCTTTAAATCTTATTTGTTTGCCCTCAAGTGGTTTTGAGACTGTTATTTGGCATATCGAGTCTGTTCTGAGACCTCACTATCAATGTGTTTCTATGGGCTACAGTTGTAATGGTTTTCCTCCTCTTCGTCTGAAGGAAGGATCGGAGGACCAATATGCGGTGTGGTAAGTGTCCATGGTTGTTTATTTAAGCACATAAACTGAACACTCCATACAAAAACAATAAACTTAACGTGAATAACCGAAACCGAAAACAGTACCATGTGGTGTAAAATACAGACGCGGAAACAATCACACACAAACAAACAGTGAAACCCAGGCTACTTAAGTATGATTCTCAATCAGAGACAACTAACGACACCTGCCTCTGATTGAGAACCATACTAGGCCGAACACAGAAAAACAACCTAGACACACAAAACATAGAATGCCCACCCAACTCACGTCCTGGCCAACTAAAACAAACAATTAACACAATAACTAGGGTCAGAACGTGACAACAGTAGTAAAGGCGAAATTCCATATTTTATTAAATCATTTTTTTAAATATTTTTTTATACCTAAAGATGTCATTGAATTCCTCATCAAATAGCTAAATGATCCACGGTATGACCACCTTAAAACAATTCCATATGTTAGCTTAGTTTCCCAGTTGGCGGCAGGTAGCCTATAGTGTTGGGCCAGTAACTGAAAGGTTGCTAGATCAAATCCCTGAGCTGACAAGGTAAAGATATGTTGTTCCTAGGCCATCATTGTAAGTAGGAATGTGTTCTTAACAGACTTGCCTAGTTAAATATAATAAATAAATGTCTTGTTGCTTGCTAACTACTCTGTTGACAGTTTGACAAGAATATGTAGTAGCTAATTAACTTGTTTATTAGTTATTTACAAACAAATTAGTGAATGTGCTAGAAAGCTAAATAGTTAGTTGACTGCCTTGGCTAGCTAAAAATGACTTGTTTTGAAAGTTGGATCATCTTATCATTTGAGGCTTTAAAAGTGTTCTTACACTATGATTTTAAACATTCAATGGAACTGGGAAACATATGGAATTGTTTTAAGGTGGTCACACCATGGATCATTTTGCTACTACTGTAGCCCATAGAAATGCATTGATAGTGAGCTCTCTTCTGAATCTCGAAGTCCAGAACAGACTGGGAGGAGCACAGTACTACACAGAGCCATGGCAACATGGAACTCTATTCCACACCAGGTAACTGATGCAAGCAGTAAAATCAGATTTAAAAACCAGGTAGAAATACACCTTATAACAGCGGGGACTGTGAAGAGACACACACACAGGCACAGACACACACTTACACATACAAATGATAGACTCGCACTCTACACACACGTACACATGGATTTTGTATTGTAGGTATGTGGTAATAGAGTAGAAGCATACACCAATTGTGTTGTGAAAAGTGTTATGAAATGTAATGTCATATAATATTTTAAATTGCCTTCATTTTGCTGGACCCCAGGAAGAGTAGCTGCTGCATTGGCAGCAAATAATGGGTATCCTTAATTAATACAAATACAAATTGAAAACACATTCATAGTTGGTAAAAAAAAAGGTAAAAAAATAAATCATAAGGAATCAGGTTATGAAGTGTCTATCCTACATATAGGAGATATAAGAAAGTTCAGGATTTTTTGTTGTTGTTGGGAGGACACATATTTAACTCTTTAACAACTTTTTGTTGGCACAAAACTATCTCCATACATCCATTATTTGTACAGGCTCCCTTTAGACGAGTCCCGTGACACTTGTAGGGGAAAAATTGATAATACCTTTGTCTTCATGAGAGTCTCCCCTTTCCACAGTGAGTTCATATTATACTGAACAAAAATATAAATGCAACATTTAAAGTGTTGGTCCCATGTTTCATGAGTTAAAATAAAAAATCCCAAACGTTGTCCATATGCACAAAATGTTTATTTCTCCAATTTTTTTGCACAAGTTTGTTTACATCCCTGTTAGCGAGCATTTCTCCATTGCCAAGATAATCCATCCAACTGACAGGTGTGGAATACCAAGAAACTGATTAAACAGCATGATCATTACACAGGTGCATGTTGTGCCGGGGACAATAAAACAGCACTCTAAAATGTGCAGTTTTGTCACACAACACAATGCCACAGATGTCTTCCTGGAAGCTGAACATGTCCAAGTTCTTCCATGGCGTGCATGCTCACCAGATATGTCACCCATTGAGCATGTTTGGGATGCTCTGGATCGACGTGTAGGAAACCCGTGTTCCAGTTCCCACCAATATCCAGCAACCTCTCACAGCCATTGAAGAGAAGTGGGACAACATTCCACAGCCTGAACAACTCTATACGAAAGGAGATGTGTCGCACAGCACTATGATGTCAATTAATAAATGGCAATCAAAACGATAAGAAAGCTCATAATTGTGCATGTGACTTGATGGTGAGAGCCCAGTAATAGATTGACATGCAATCCCTTTAATTATAGGCTATTGTTACTTGGTGTCTCTAAGATCACGATCACATTTACATTTACATTTGTCATTTAGCAGATGCCCTTTCCATTTCTATAAAAATAGCCTATTCTTTTTTACCGATGTCAGCCTTTTACCAGATCTGAATATTTTCGCATGAACTGTGTAACTGATACAACTTCTGTAGGCCATACATACAATATTCTGCCCATATGAGCAAATGTAATTTTGGCCCAAAAACAGCCGTACATGATTTAAATCTGTAATATGTAACTTTTTGGGTGACCCGAACCAATTTTAGGAAGCAGGAAATGGTGGAGTGATTTCTGCGTAGTGCATAGTTAATGAAAAGCATTCGGAAAGTATTTAGACGCCTTAACTTTTTCCACATTTTGTTACGTTACAGCCTTATTCTAAAATGGGTTAAATAAATATAAAATCCTCCCCAATCTACACAGAATACCCCACAATAACCATTCGAAAACATGTTTTTTGAAATTTCTGCAAATGTATTACAAATAAAAACATAAAATACCTTATTTACATAAGCGTTCAGGTCCTTTGCTATGAGACGAAGTGATGAATCATGCTTCACTGGGAGTCTGACGGATTCTTCAGGGTTTGGCGAATGCCAGGAGAACACTACCTGCCCAAATGCATTGTGCAAACTGTAACGTTTGGTGGATGAGGAATTATGGTCTGGGGCTGTTTTTCTTTGTTCAGGTTAGGCCCCTTAGCTCCAATGAAGGGAAATCTTAATACTACATCATACAATGACATTCTGGACAATTTTGTGCTTCCAAATTCTTGGCAACAGTTTGGGGAAGACCCTTTCCTGTTTCAGCATGATCCCCGTGGACAAAGCGAGATCCATACAGAAATTATTTGTCGATTTGTTGTGGAAGAAAAAGACTAGCCTGCACAGAGCCCTGACCTCAACCCCATCGGACACCTTTGGGATAAATTGGAATCCTGACTGCGAGCCCGGCCTAATCTCCCAACATCAGTGCCCAACTTCACTAATGCTATTGTGGCTGAATGGAGCAAATCCCTGCAGCAATGTTCCAACATCTAGTGAAAAGCCTTCCCAGCAGAGTGGAGGCTGTTAAAGCAGCAAAGGGGGGACCAACTCCATATTAATGCCCATGATTTTGGAATGAGATGTATATACTGCATACTGTATGCAAGATACAAATAGGAGAAGATATGTAACTTCAAAATACAGAAATCATCCTTGTATGATGCTGCAAAATACATCATAGGGGGATCATTTATATATTTTGAAAGATAAATATCTTGAAAACTTGAGTGATGACAAGAAAAACTATTTGGGACTATGTTAACAATGGGACTAATGAAACAAATACCCAAATATTGTTTTTTGTGGAGTTTTCCTTTAAGTTCAGATGTTTAAGTTCAAGTGTCAAGATTAAATGCTGGAAGTGTTTGGCATAGGGTTACAAAATCTGTATATCCACTGCCTAAAATGTTTGGTATGCTGTGCTCTTAATTTTCTTATACTAACTAACACACAGGCCTAAGTATATTTGGCATTTGGTTTAGTAGGATATAGTTATTTCACACTGTCATCAATGTTTTTACTAATATCTCTAATCACATACTTTGGTAGCACTTTACAATAACTCCATGTAGTAAAGCATTTATAATGGATCAGTAAATAGTTTATTCATCATTTATTAATCAATACTCCATAGATAATATGTTTAATATAGGTCCTTATGAACCATTTACTAATCATTAGTTCAGTTTTTTTCACGGCCGCATCTAAAGTGTGAGCTATTTACACTTTATAAATACTTAATACATTTTTTGAATGACCAGCGAAATTTCTCACAAAATGATAGACATGCCATTGGTAGACATTTCAGCTGTACCTAATTCTCCTTAAGGTCTCAAAATAAACTAGAGCGCCGGTGGTTTTAGTTGCACCCCCCCCCCCCCCCCCACACACACAGTTCCTGAGAAAATGTATTTTGTAAATAAATGTTTGTTGAATTTTTATTGTGCCATATAGAAGACTGTAAAAACATCAGTTATTTTACTTTTGGAAATCTGTTCCAAAGTATTCCTACGCATAACAGGGAGACACAGGATCGTATACACGAATGTAAGCAAGGTTTGAAATGATCATGTTTTTGTCAAATGTATCTGTCTGGATTTCTTGCAGTCAAATTGCAGTGTTATAAATTATTTGTAATTATGTTCCGGAACCCCGACCATTCAATTACAAAAAAATCATCACATGGCTGAATCTAGTTGATGATCCCTGACCTAGAACATATCAATGGTAAAAAAATAAGGAAACAACAAAGTATGTTACAGTAAATACAGTCGTGGCCAAAAGTTTTCAGATTGGCACAAATATTAATTTTCACAAAGTCTGCTGCCTCAGTTTGTATGATGGCAATTTGCATATACTTCAGAATGTTATGAAGAGTGATCAGATGAATTACAATGAATTGCAAAGTCCCTCTTTGCCATGCAAATGAACTGAATCCCCCAAAATCATTTCCACTGCATTTCAGCCCTGCCACAAAAGGACCAGCTGACATCATGTCAGTGATTCTTTCGTTAACACAGGTGTGAGTGTTGACAAGGACAAGGCTGGAGATAACTCTGTCATGCTGATTGATTTTGAATAACAGACTGGAAGCTTCAAAGGGAGGCTGGTGCGTGGAATGATTGTTCTTCCTCTGTAATTCATGGTTACCTGCAAAGAAACACGTGACGTCATCATTGCTTTGCTCAAAAAGGGCTTCACAGGCAAGGATATTGCTGCCATTAAGATTGCACCTAAACCAACTATTTATCGGATTATCAAGAACTTCAAGGCTTCAGGCACCCAAGAAAGTCCAGCAAGTTGATTCAGCTGTGAGATTGGGGCACCACCAGTACAGAGCTTGCTCAGGAATGGCAGCAGGCAGGTGTGAGTGCACCTGCATGCACAGTGAAGCGAAAACTTTTGGAGGATAGCCTGGTGTCAAGAAGGGCAGCAAAGAAGCCACTTCTCTCCAGGAAAAACATCAGGGACAGACTAATATTCTGCAAAAGGTACAGCGATTGGACTGCTGAGGACTGGGGTAACGTCATTTTCTCTGATGAATCCCCTTTCCGATTGTTTGGGGCAAACGAAAAAAAGCTTGCCTGGAGAAGACACGGTGAGCCCAACATCAGTCCTGTGTCATGCCAACAGTAAAGCATCCCGAGACCATTCATGTGTGGTGTTGCTTCTCAGCCAAGGGAGTGGGCTCACTCACAAGTTTGCCTAAGAACACAGCCATGAATAAAGAATGGTACCAACACATCCTCCGAGAGCAACTTCTCCCAACCATCCAGGAACAGTTTGGTGACGAACAATACCTTTTCCAGCATGATGGAGCACCTTGCCATAAGGCAAACGTTATAACTAAGTGGCTCGGGGAACAAAACATTAATATGTTGTGTCCATGACCAGAAGACTCCCCAGACCTTCATCCCATTGAGCACTTGTGGTCAATTCCCAAGAGGCGGGTGGACAAACAAAACCCCACAAATTCGGACAAACTCCAAGCATTGATTATGCAATAATGGACTACCATCAGTCAGGATGTGGCCCAGAAGTTAATTTCCAGCATGCCAGGGCGGATTGTAAAGGTCTAAGTCACTTTGAGCGCGGTATGACTGTCAGTGCCAAGCATGCTGGTGCCAGTATGTAGGAAATGATCAGCCTCCTGGGCCATTCACGCACAGTGTATGCATTTTACCGAGAATGGTGAGACAAACAAAAAACATCCAGTCAGTGAAAACAGCTACTTGCTGAGAGGTTGAAGGAGATGAATCATGCAAGCTAACAGGTGAGCTCCAAACAGGCAAATAATGGTTCAGTACCACAGTGGTTTGCAGTACGGCATCTTATTTGTGTGGATCACTAGTGTTTACCATGATTTTGGAATGACTACCTCATCTCTGTACCCCACACACACAATTATCTGTACGGTCCCTCAGTCGAGCAGTGAATTTCAAACACAGATTCAACCACAAAGACCAGGGAGGTTTTTCAGTGCATTGCCTTGAAGGGCACCTATTGGTAGATCGTTAAAAAAAGCAGACATTGAATATACCTTTGACCATGGTGAAGTTATTAATTACGCCCAGTCACTACACATATACAGGCGTTCTTCCTAAATCAGTTGCCGGAGAGGAAGAAAACCACTCAGGGATTTCACCATGATGTAAATAGTGACTTTAATTAACCTCTCTGGTATCAGCGTCCCACCTCGACAACAGCAAGTGAAATTGTAGGGCGCCAAATTCAAAACAACAGAAATCCCATAATTAAAATTCCTCAAACATACAAGTACTATACGCCATTTTGAAGATAAACTTCTTGTTAATCCAACTACAGTGTCCGACTTCAAAAAGGCTTTACGGCAAAAACACACCATGCGATTATGTTAGGTCAGCGCCTAGTCACAGAAAACCATACAGTCATTTTGCAGCCAAGGAGAGGGCTCACAAAATTCAGAAATAGCGATTAAATTTATTACTAACCTTTGATGATCTTCATCAGATGGCACTCACAGGACTTCATGTTACACAGTAAATGTGTGTTTTGTTCGATAAAGTTAATCTTTATGTCAAAAAACCTCAGTTGAAATTGGCGCGTTATGTTCAGTAATCATGGTCTCAAACAAACATCCGGTGAAATTTCAGAGAGCCACATCAAATTACAGAAATACTCATCATAAACATTGGTGAAAGATACAAGTGTTAGGATTAAATAGGATTAAAAATAAACGTTTTGTTAATCCAGCTGCTGTGTCATATTTCAAAAAGGCTTTACGGCGAAAGCACACCATGCGATTATGTTAGGTCAGCGCCTAGCCACAGAAAACCATACAGCCATTTTCCAACAAAGGAGAGGTGTCACAAAAGTCAGAAATAGAGTTAAAATTAATCACTTACCTTTGATGATCTTCATCTGGTGGCACTCCCAGGTCTCCATGTTAGACAATAAATGTTAAAATAAATCCCTTTTTATGTCCAAAAACCTCAGTTTTGTTGGTGCGTTTAGTTCAGGCACAAAGCATGATCTCAACATCCAGGCGAAAAGGTAAATTTCTTTACATGTATAACCTTTAAATGCTTCCAGTGCTTTCCACCGCAGACTATTTTAACTTTTACTGGGCCTCTGAAGGTAGTAACTCTAAACGTAATGGAATAGTTCAGCAACATAATGTGCTCAGTTATTTGTTTCCATATGTTGTAAGCAGTCTACGCACTGCTCTTAATCTCTCAGCATAAACCAAAGAATCTGTTGCGGCAGAATGGAAGGTGTAGGATAACTAGCAGCAGTAGTTCCAGTGTTTGGGTTTTCACCACTGACTATTTGGCAAAGGCAGTGCTTTAACTTCAGATGAGAGTATATTTTGCGAGGGTGTAGACTTCGCAAACCGGAAATTCCAATTTCTAACACATGGACATAGAACCTAGTCACACATCTGACCAAATTACAATATTTTAATTTGCAGCCAAAGGTGGGTCAACCAGTTATTAAATCCAAGGGTTAACATAATTTTTCCACCCTGCACTGTGAATGTATACACGGATTGTTCAATAAAGACATGAAAACTTATAATTAGTTGAAGCACACTATGTTTGTATATTGTTGTGACTTAGATGAAGATCAGATCAAATTTTATGACCAATTTAGGCAGAAATCTAGATAATTACAAAGGGTTCACATTCATATGAAAAACTTGCCACTGTAAGTCCTAGATGGCAGAAAGCTTGGCCCCAGTGATGTACTGGGCTGTATGCATTACCCTCTGTAGCGCCTTACACTGGGATGCTGAGCAGTTTCCATACCAGGCGGTGATGCAACCGGTCAGGATGCTCTCGATGGTGCAGCTGTAGACATTTTTAAGAATATGGGCACCCATGCCAAATATTTTCAGTCTCATTTCAGTCTCTCTTTTCAGTCTCATGGGGGGGAAAGGCATTGTAGTGCCCTCTTCACAACTTTCTTGGTCTGTTTGGACAATGATAGTTTGTTGGTGATGTGGACACCAAGTAACTTCAAACTCTTGAATCGCTCTACTACAGCCCCGTTGATGTGAGTGGGGGCGTGTTCGGCCCTCCCTTTCCTGTAGTCCATAATCATCTCCTTTGTCTTGCTCACATTGAGGGTGAGGTTGTTGTCTCTGGGACTAAGTACGCACCCCTGATGTTGAGGATCACCGTTGCAGATGTGTTGTTGCCTACCCTTACCACCTGGGGGCAGCCTGTCAGGAAGTCCAGGATCCATTTGCAGAGATAGGTGTTTAGTCCCAGGGTCCTTAGCTTAGTGTTGAGCTTTGTGGCGCTATAATGTTGAACACTGAGCTGGAGTCAATGAGCTGCATTCTCACATTGGTGTTCCTTTTGTCCGCGTATGCTCTGAGTACACATCCTGGTAATACGGCCTTGTGAATGTTGACCTGTTTAAAGGTCTTGCTCACGTCGGCTATGGAGAGCGTGATCACACAGTCGTCCGTAACAGTTGGTGCTCTCATGAATGCTAAACACTTTACATGTTGTTAATAAATGTGTGAAAAACTAGGTTACTAGTTGTTAGAGTAATGATTAATAAATAGTGAATAAATGATTTACTTATCCACTATAAATGCTTTATTGCGTGAAGTTATTACAAAGTGCTACCCATACTTTTTTGTTCTGGGATCTGTTTAGAATAGATTGTCCTTTGGGATTCTGATCCTATCATCGTCACCCATCACAATTGCATGGTTGCAGGCATTGCTTTCTGCAACCATGCAGATTTACTGCTCTTCCAGAAGGCCAGCTCAGTTTGCCAGTTGTGCCTCCTGTTCATAGCTGTACAGAGGCAAAACAACAATGGCACAAATCAACTAAGTGTTTTAACGATACATTTTAGGTGCATTTACAATGTCTAGATTTACCCACAGGAGCTTAACACTCACATTCATTGATTAGTGTTTACTGTTAGTGGTCCACTGTTTACAAAAACAGTACTTTCCTAATCTATGATTGGTTCTCTTTCTCAGAGGTTGCAAACATAGTTCTGTATTTGTCTTACAGCAGTGGTTCCCGACTTCAGTCCTCGAGTACACCTAAAAGCATGCATTTTCGTGGTAGCCCAGGACAACCATTCCTGATTCAACTCATTGAGGGCCTGATGATTCGTTGACAAGTTGAATCAGGTGTGCTTGTCCGGGGCTACAATAGAAATGTGTACTGTTGCGAGTACTCGAGGACCGTGAGTTGGGAACCACTGTCTTACATGGCGTGAAACCTGGGCCCATCAGCAAGATGTTTATATCCAAGCCTACAACAAACCACATGGTAGAAGGAAAAGTGAGGTAAGCTATAAAGTTACTGTATTTTATTGTTTAAGATCTCATAATTTATATGGAAGTACACTCTACAAAGGAATGGTTGGACTGTTGATGGATCTCTCGGTCTGTGTGTGCGTGTGTGTGTGTGTTTAGAATAGAAATGTCACTTCAATGTGTAGAGAACACAAACTGTAAAATTACTAAAATACTAGGCTAGGATCCTCTTAATCAGGATTGTTTTGCTCTAGGATGATTAATGAGACTGGAAGCAAACTTTTAAAATAGAAAAACTTAAGGCGGCATATTTGATCACAGCTGGTAAATGGTAATCAAATGATAATCAAGGTTTAAAATAGCATGTCAATGCCAGTATCACAAATAATTAAAGTATCAAATTGGGATGTAAATATTAATATCACATATATATGAATCAATATAAATTATGAGAAGTCAGATTTCGCTCCATTTCCCTCTACGCTGAAGAAAACGGTATCTTCACACCTCCTTGGCCCATTATAAATGAATCAATATAAATTATGAGAAGTCAGATTTCGCTCCATTTCCCTCTACGCTGAAGAAAACGGTATCTTCACACCTCCTTGGCCCATTATAAATGAATCAATATAAATTATGAGAAGTCAGATTTCGCTCCATTTCCCTCTACGCTGAAGAAAACGGTATCTTCACACCTCCTTGGCCCATTATAAATGAATCAATATAAATTATGAGAAGTCAGATTTCGCTCCATTTCCCTCTACGCTGAAGAAAACGGTATCTTCACACCTCCTTGGCCCATTATAAATGAATCAATATAAATTATGAGAAGTCAGATTTCGCTCCATTTCCCTCTACGCTGAAGAAAACGGTATCTTCACACCTCCTTGGCCCATTATAAATGAATCAATATAAATTATGAGAAGTTAGATTTCGCTCCATTTCCCTCTACGCTGAAGAAAACGGTATCTTCACACCTCCTTGGCCCATTATAAATGAATCAATATAAATTATGAGAAGTCAGATTTCGCTCCATTTCCCTCTACGCTGAAGAAAACGGTATCTTCACACCTCCTTGGCCCATTATAAATGAATCAATATAAATTATGAGAAGTTAGATTTCGCTCCATTTCCCTCTACGCTGAAGAAAACGGTATCTTCACACCTCCTTGGCCCATTATAAATGAATCAATATAAATTATGAGAAGTTAGATTTCGCTCCATTTCCCTCTACGCTGAAGAAAACGGTATCTTCACACCTCCTTGGCCCATTATAAATGAATCAATATAAATTATGAGAAGTTAGATTTCGCTCCATTTCCCTCTACGCTGAAGAAAACAGTATCTTCACACCTCCTTGGCCCATTTCTTGACAAGAGCAGGCATGCCACAGTGAAGAGCTGGTGGATGCTTCCTGCAGTAGCTAGGGGAATATTGGTGTCAAACAACTTGTTCTCCTTCACCCTCTGAATCACACCCTTCAAGTGGTCTCTTGTGTCTGATGAATTTCTTCTGTTAGCATTTGGCTCTGTTTTGAGTGAAATGGGGGATGTTAAATCTTCTTTGGTACAAGGTCATCGACGAGGAACCCCTTGTCGGGCATTACTGCCATGTCCTCTGTGAGAAGCTGTTGGATGCCTGACTGTCTTTATCACTGATAGAGCCTGTGTACAGTGAGGACACAAAGGTGATCAGTCCATGAGGAGCTATTCCCACTAATTCCTTCATTGTGCAGTGGGATTTGTAGTTGGAGAACATCTTATTCTGCAGCAGAAGTGAGGATGGTGTCTGTCACATAAACTCGGTGCAGTCACCAATGACCTGCATGTCGGGGGAAAGCTTTTAAATTCCTCCAGCAAGTTGGCCTTTACTTTCTCTTGTAACATCAAGATGGTCCCCTCTCTGAGCAGTGTGTGCAGGAAGTTGGCCCACGTGATGATGATCCTATGTAATATCTCATCGCCTGTCTCTGTAAACAAAAGCAACAACCCCCCCCCCACCCTTTTGCCCTCAGAACAGTCTCAATTTGTCAGGGGGCGAGGACTCTGCAAGTTGTCAAAAGCTTTCCACAGGGATGCTGGCCTATGTTGACTCCAATGCTTCCCACAGTTATGTCAAGCTGGCTCGATGTCCTTTGGGTGGTGGGCCATTCTTAATACACATGGTAAACTGTTGAGTGTGAAAAACCCAGCAGCGTTGCAGTTCTTGACACAAACCAGTGTGCCTGGAACTTACTACCATGTCCTGTTCAAAGATACTTAAATATTTTGTTTGCCCATTCACCCCCTGAATGGCACACCTGCACAATCCATGTGTCAATTGTCTCAAGCCTTAAAAATATTTATTTAACCTGTCTCCTCCCCTTCATCTCCACTGATTGAAATGGATGTAACAGGTGACACCAATAAGGGATCATAGCTAACACCTGGACTCACCTGGTCAGTCTATGTCATGGAAAGAGCATGTTTTGTACACTCAGTGTATACAGTTTATACACACTATACCCGTATGAGAAGGACCTGAGAAAAATTGCAAGCTTGTACAGGCTAAAATGGTTAAATGGTTAAAATGGTTAAAACAGGAAGTAGTTTGCTGGAAGCAGATTGCCATGACATTTATTACCAGTTAGTTGTTTTATGACGCTTGTAAGTAACCTATTGGTTTTGCTGTCCTTCGTGGATTGTTGGACACACCTATCCCCCTAACCCCGCCTCCACGTCAATAGAGTACCAAAACTTGGTGGAGAGAAAAGATGACGTGAAAAAGGTGGAAAGACATTGTCAAGGACAAGAACCAAGAGTGAAAATTAGTTATTTGACCAACGGAACTAAGATTGAATGTAAACATCAACTGAATACTTTGAAAATCATTTTCAATATGTTTGAATTGTTCATACAATTCAATATTTTTAGTTGACATATTTTTTTCTTTACATGTTTCAACATGCATTACTTCACTTTTCCTTAAACTATTTTATTTACATTCATTTTTTATTTTGGGCCAATTCTTTTGAACTGAGATTAGCTCCAAACATCTGGTGCAGACACACATCCTCTCCATACCACCTGGCAGGAGTGATCTGTCAGGTGGGATGTAATCCAGAAGTGTGCAGAGCCTGAGACACCAAGCCCTGAGAGGGTAGAGAGGAGGAGCTGATGATTCATGTTGTCGAAGGCAGCAGATCGTTCTCGGAGGAATAGAGAAGAGAGTCAACTTTGGCAGAGCTAAAAGCCTCTGTGACACAGAGGAGAGCGGTCTCAGATGAGTGAGCTGCTTGAAACCTGACTGGTTAGGGTCAACAAGATTGTTCTGAGAGAGATAATGAGAGAGTTTGTCATAGACAGCACGCTCAAATGTTTTGGAAAGAAAAGAAAGAAAGGATACTGGTCAGCCAGTAGTTAAGGATGAGTTGATGAGGGAAGTGATGAATGGGAGAAGGTCTCCAGATAGAAATGTTGGTTTCCTCCATTTCCGCACAGCTGCCCGACAGCCCTGTTCTGTGAGCACGCAGTGTTATATTTGAAAAGAACCAAACAAACACGTTGTCAGTTGAGGTTGACGTTTATCTAAACAAGTAGCATCTTACATACAACGGAAATAGAAAAACCAAATCACCTAGTGATTTCCGATAAAAACATATTAACAAAACAGACCGCACAATTGATGATACAAATCATGGATGCTATACTAAACAATCAGTGCTGAACACAACACAACACAGTGAGTCACTCAGCCAGGGAGCGGGTGGGGAGGGCCGAGCTGTCCTGGATGAAAGGGGACAGTGAGAGTCAAAGGATGCGAAAAGTGAGGTTAGTAGTGTCGAAGAGGCAGAGTCAAGAGACAGAAGAGAGAAGGATTTAGCAAAAGGGAGAGATTATAGGATTAAAGAGGCGAGAGTAGTGGGAGAAAGAGAGCGGAGATTGCGATGGCGCATGACCATCTGGGTAGGGGCTGAGTGTGTAGGTTTGGAGGAGAGATGGAGAAAAAAGAAGCAAAGCAGTGATCAGACATGGAGGGGGGTTGCAGTGAGATTAGTAGAGGAACAGCCTCTAGTAAAGATGAGGTCAAGTGTATTAACTGCCTTGTGAGTGGGAGGGGACTGAGGAAGGATGAGGTCAAAAGAGGAAAGGAGTGGAAAGAAAGAGTGTCAGGGGGTTGAAGTCACCCAGTACAATGAATGGTGAACCATCACTGGGAAATGAGCTTATCGTGGAGTCAAGCTCATTGAGAATCTCTCCAAGGGCACCTGGTGAGCAATAGATAACAACAATGTTAAGCTTGAGTGGATGAGTGACAGTGTGTCATTCAAATAAGGAGGGAAAAAGAGAAAAATCTTCACTTAGAAGAAATAAGTAGCCCTGTGCCACCACCGCAACAACCGGATACTCTTGGATTATGAGAGAACACATAGTCAGATGAGGAGAAAGCAGCTGCAGTAGCAGTGTTAACTGGGGTAATCCATGTCTCTGTCAGGGCCATAAAGTGCAAGGACTGATTGGCAGTTCTAAATGCTGCCGGAGACTAGAAATTCAACATGGGTTGTGCGAGCAGGGTACACTAAATTAGAAGGGTTGCAGCAAAGGTGTGGGGAGCTTCTGTAAAACCTTCAGCGAGAGGAGCAAACAGGGATAGGAAGACATTTACTTGACAAAACTACAAAGGAGCAAAATGAGGTCATCAGAAGTTAAGATACTCAAGTGAGAGAGTGGTCTGAAGTCTTTCTCGAACAACTCCGCAGAATATCTCTGTTTCAGCGACAGTCTCCATTTTGGCGCTTACAGCTGCCGCTGAATTAACAGGGGAGACTGAAGTCCTAACATGTATAGTGGATTGCCTGAGGTGGTGAAGAGGTGAAGACAACACCGGCTACAACACAACACACCTACAAATTAGCAAGACGTTTACACAAATAGGCCTGAAACTAAGTCCACAGCAATAGTCACAAGTACTGAGCAATCTGACAGTTCAAACAGCAATGATTAAGTAGGCTAGTAGGTAGAAGATCCCTCTCAATGTGTTCTCCAACTCATACAACATTTTAGAAATAGGCTCAGTGCCGTTATCTTGCAAGGTGAGGTATTGAACGTTTTTGAAAAGGGGGTGTCATGAATTGTGACCCCTACATTCTTGAGTAAAACATTTTTTACTTGTTAATAAACAAAATATCTTTCTCTGAGCAATTGTTTTAGTATAATACTCAAACTTTTTATTTTTTTTATTTACTATATACAGTCATTTTTTTCTCCTCTTTATCAAGGGTGTCAATAATTTCAGACCCCCAGTGTATATTGTATGCATGCCAGTTAAATAAAAGAAATTCAAATAACACCCTTGCCTTTCTGCTAAATAACTAAAATGTAAATGTAGTTAGCAGGTGAATTTATGAGTGGCCCCAATGAGTATCAAACTTATGACCCTAGCTTTGCAAGCGCCATGCTCTATAAACTGAGCCACACAGGACTAGGTAGGTGTCTTTACCACACCACATTCTCCACATTCACCCCACCTCTGTCCCCCAGTCTGTCACTCCATCTCTTTCTCTTTAGCGGGATAATCAGCTCAGCTGTGTTCCAAGTTCCAACCAGGTAATTCCTGCCTGCTAGGGAGTATTCCCAATGGGCCTTGGTCAAAAGTAGTGCACTACATATGAAATATGATACCATTTAGGACACAACCTAACGCTAACAGTCATACAGGTAGGTTTCATTAAATTATCACAACAAATTACCTGAACACCATCCCAATCCCTCAGCCCACCTCAGTCTGTCTCTCCATCTCTGTCTCATCAGAAATGTTCCAACCAGGTAATTCCCTCTGGAGTTTGTGTGTGAGTGTGGCCGTGCCGCCAGAGCCGGTCGGTGCTCAGTCTCTGCGGAAATGCATTTTTTTGTTTAATTTCAGGGTTATTGATCGAAAGGCGCTTTATGGCTGTATGACATCCATAATCACAACAACACTATGACAGGAGTGATAAATAACAGGAGGGAGGGAGGGAGGGAGGGAGGGAGGGAGGGAGGGAGGGAGGGAGGGAGGGAGGGAGGGAGGGAGGGAGGGAGGGAGGGAGGGAGGGAGGGAGGGAGGGGAGCCCAGTTCCATCTCTTACAGTTCTCTGTATTAATTACTGTACGCACGCACATATGCACACACACACACTCTCACTCTCTCTCTCTACACACACACACACACACACACACACACACACACACACACACACACACACACACACACACATGCATGCGCTTACACACACGTCCAGACACACACACACACACACACACACACACACACACACACACACACACACACACACACACACACACACACACACACACACACACACACACACACACACCAAATCACCATCACCACAATCATCTAATTGATCTCACTTCAATAACCATAAATTACTTTTTATTTTCCCAACGCAGCTGAAATCTGTTTGTTTAAGCTGGTGTTTAAAGGATTGGACCCGCTAGGTCACAGTAATTAGAAAAGGCTACTGTAGTTGATGTAATTATGACCATTAGCAGAGCAGAGTTAGTGCTGGCCTGCTAGCTTGCAGAACAATTTACGTTTTATTCAATACTTTCAGAATACATTTTATGTTACTGGTCATTATTGAGCATAGAAATTGAAGTAGAGAAGCATGATAAGGTATCTATTTTAACAGTCATGTGCAAGAAGAGGCTAAAGACAGGCATAAAGTTGGTCTCGTCCAAAACAGATTTATCACCTTTGTGTAGTTGGTTGAAGTCTGTCCAAGGCTTTTTAAACTGTGTGGCTCCCCAAGGCCAAAATAAATAGATTCAACCTTTATGGTCCATTCTATGATAGATATAGAGGGCCCTGGATAATAATATTAATAAACACAATTTACAGCCTAGTAGCATGACATCATATTGAGTCTGACATTTGATACATGGACATGTTTGCTATATTTGAGTCGTTTTATTGGGTATTTGTGGAGATATTCAAAGCCACATAGCTGGATTGGAGTGTATGGTATTTCATTTTCCACAGTGAGTGTAAACACTCAGGACTATTTCCACCTTACAGCCTGGCAGAAACAGGTTCTGTTCAGTGGGTGAACTGGCAGATGCTAAGGGGTTAGCGGGAAACATACCCTGGGGTTACTGTGGGCACTGGGCAGTCAAGAAACAACACACACACAGACATGCACACACTCATGCAAGCATACACACTTTGGATCAAAGCCTGACGAAGACCCATAGCGGTCAAAGAATAGTGGCCAGTCACCCAGCCCTTGTCTCACACCCTCCTACCCACTCTCTTGAACTGGAGAGGGCACCATAAGCTATGTTTTTCATCAGCCGAGACGACAGTAGAGAAGAATAGACAGGAGGAGGGTTGAGGAGGGTGAGGAGGGGTGAGGGCTGCAGCTAATAAAATGTCTCAAGTCAAAAGGGTGATACTGACGCAGGGTTAATAAGGCTTTGCGCACGCTTTTATTTGTGAGGGGAATGAGAGGTCTGCGTTGCATTGGAGAGGTCTACCCTGGCACACACACCCTGACACACACATCCTGACACACACATCCTGACACACACACCCTGACACACACACCCTGGCACACACACCCTGACACACACATCCTGACACACACATCCTGACACACACACCCTGGCACACACACCCTGGCACACACACCCTGACACACACACCCTGGCACACACACCCTGGCACACACACCCTGACAAACACATCCTGACACACATCCTGACACACACACCCTGACACACACATCCTGACACACACACCCTGACACACACACCCTGACAAACACATCCTGACACACACACCCTGACACACACATCCTGACACACACACCCTGGCACACACACCCTGACAAACACACCCTGGCACACACACCCTGACACACACACCCTGACAAACACATCCTGGCACACACACCCTGACAAACACATCCTGACACACATCCTGACACACACACCCTGGCACACACACCCTGACAAACACATCCTGACACACATCCTGACACACACACCCTGACACACACATCCTGACACACACACCCTGACACACACACCCTGACAAACACATCCTGACACACACACCCTGACACACACATCCTGACACACACACCCTGGCACACACACCCTGACAAACACACCCTGGCACACACACCCTGACAAACACATCCTGACACACACATCCTGACACACACACCCTGACACACACATCCTGACACACACACCCTGACACACACACCCTGGCACACACATCCTGACACACACACCCTGACACACACACCCTGACACACACATCCTGACACACACACCCTGACAAACACATCCTGGCACACACACCCTGACAAACACATCCTGACACACATCCTGACACACACACCCTGACACACACATCCTGACACACACATCCTGACACACACACCCTGACACACACATCCTGACACACACACCCTGACACACACATCCTGACACACACACCCTGACACACACATCCTGACACACACACCCTGACACACACACCCTGACACACACACCCTGACACACACATCCTGGCACACACACCCTGACAAACACATCCTGACACACATCCTGACACACACACCCTGACACACACATCCTGACACACACACCCTGACACACACATCCTGGCACACACATCCTGACACACACACCCTGACACACACACCCTGACACACACATCCTGACACACACACCCTGACACACACATCCTGACACACACATCCTGACACACACACCCTGACACACACATCCTGGCACACACATCCTGACACACACATCCTGACACACACACCCTGACACACACACATACACACATCCTGGTACGCACATCCTGACACACACACCCTGACACACACACCCTGACACACACATCCTGACACACACATCCTGACACACACATCCTGACACACACACCCTGACACACACATCCTGACACACACACCCTGACACACACACATACACACATCCTGGTACGCACATCCTGACACACACACCCTGACACACACACCCTGACACACACATCCTGACACACACATCCTGACACACACATCCTGGCACACACATCCTGACACACACATCCTGACACACACACATACACACATCCTGGTACGCACACATACACACACAAACATACACATGCATGCTCGCATTACAGATTTGACATTTTATTATTTATAGTTTTACTGCACTGTGGGAGGAGAGCTTGCAGGTAAGTATTTCACTGCACATTTACACCTGCCGTAAAGGAGAGAGAACTAGAGAGAGAACAGTCGAGAGAGAAAATGAAAAAGAAAGGTGATTTTGGTCCTTTAAACTAGAGTTACTCCCCAAAAGAATGAGATTGTAACCTTCACATCAAGCTGAGACACTGGAAGGTACAGTGCTATACAACTATTGTGCTGTATCATGTTTCTTATATCAATGAGGAAGCTCGGAGGACACGATGGAGTGAACTAGCTACTGCACATGGATACAGAATGAACCCACCGCGAGCCGTGACAACAGAAACTGTTTGCTTGTCCCAGCTTCGGATGACTACAATACAATCATCACTCTCTGTGTCATTTCAGAAAGCTACTGCATAGCTGTTCACACCAGTGCTTCACACGTTTCATAGTTATTTGTGTGTAAGACTACCCTCAATGTACATTCTCTTTGAATGTGTCCCAAAGGGCATCCTATTTCCTACATTGTGCACAACCCTATGGGACCTGGTCAAAAGTATATAGGGAATAGGGTGCCATTTGGGGCGCATCCTTCCTCATTATTAGGCAGGAGACCCTTGACCTAATCTTGGACAAGACCTGTTAAAGCCAGGCTGTCTCTCCTTATCTCCATGCCCTTGCAGTGAGAGCCTGATTACGTCCCAAACTGCACCTTATTCCTTATATAGTACTTTTGACTAGGGCCCATAGGGATATGGTCAATAGTAGTGCTCTATGTAGAGAATAGGGTGTCATTTGGGATGGAGACCCTATTGATATGCCACCTCGGCTATATCTTCATGCCAAGATGCTTCCAATTATGCGCGTCATTGGAGTGAGGCGGGCCGACGAGCGTTTCTGTTAAAAACCGTCCCGTAGTTCTAATTCGATCTCGCTGCTTTTCTGCTTTTACCTAAAGGGATAAAGAGAGTGTGAGAGGGGGAGGGGTGGGGGGAGCGGGATAGTCTTCTAAAACCCTTCCCCATGCCACATAGAGACTTGGGTCTCGTTTCAATCAATTGTGGACTCTTTTGGCATAGAGGAACTATGTCACTGCCTATGTCGACGGGGGGAGGGGGGATCCCGGGACTCTCCCAACAAATCACGAGGCAGACATGACAAAACGACGCAAATGAAAACCAAAGTGTGCAGGAAAAACATTTTCAATGGTTTCAGTTAAGGTAGTTGATGCAAACTAGCCACTTGTGAAATGCACTCATCTTCATCTTGCTAGCTACTATTTTGCATTTTATTCAAACGGATACACTAGTGATGTAGGCAGTGGTGGAAGGAGGAGGGAGATGGAGATGGGAGGAGAGAGAGAGAGAGACAAAGGGAGGGAGGAGGAGGGAGATGGAGATGGGAGGAGAGAGAGAGAGACAAAGGGAGGATGGAGGATGGAGGAGGGAAATGAAGATGGGAGGAGAGAGAGAGAGAGAGAGAGAGAGAGAGAGAGAGAGAAAGGGAGGAAGGAGGAGGGAGATATAGATGGAGGGAGAGAGAATATGATCATGCTGCTTTCAGATACAGGGATGGTATGGCTTCCACACATGAGGGGGCCTAGAATTCGGATTAGTAGAAAGGACAAAACCCCTCAGTGTCTGGTTTCTTGGCCAGTACACTCAACATGGCGTAACAATGCAAATTGTTATAATAAACATAAATTATTGTGAACCCGAAGGCATTTTTCCACATTGTGTGGACAATAAAGGTTTTCTAATTCTAACTCTAAATTTATCAGCCATTCAAATGTGTACACCAAATATGGCCGCAAGTCTAGGTTCAAGAATTCAGAAATTATATCATTATTCTAGCTGCCAGTGTAACAACCAAGGAACATTGCTTTGATTAATTATAATTTTGTGGTTCTGCACTTCACCACTTTACTTATTATCAATACTCTGTTCTGTGTTTCCATTGGGCCCCGGTGGCTCATGTTAGCTCCCAGAGCTATTGCCTAGGCTTTAGCTCATGCAGTGGGCTTACTCTTAACTCAGCCTTGACATATCATTATGTATTGCAGTGTGTAGGCTACTCTTTCCAGTGTCCCAGAGAGCACAGGTTAAACCATTTCGCAGAATGGACCCACGAGGGTCACTGATATGTGACACATATATATTATCTCTATAGGGTGTCTAGACAGATACACTTGTCACATAATGCTGAACAGTAAGAGTGAACCAGCCCTTTTACCCTCATAGAGCAAGCCAAAGTGACAATGGCAAGACACAAGGGACAACCGTCTAAATAAAGACACTGTGACTCAGCTGCTGTAACTGGCTAAGTGGTGACATGGGGGACGAGGAAAATAATGGGAGATGGGAGACAGAATGGAGAGAGAGAAAGTGAGGGAGAGAAGGAGAGAGAGAGTGGGGGGAGAAAGAGAGAGAGAGAGAGAGAGAGAGAGAGAGAGAGAGACAGAGAGAGAGAGAGAGAGGGAGAGAGATAGAGAAAGAGAGAGAGAAAGAGAGGGAGTGAAAGAGAGGGAGTGAGAGAGAGAGTGGGGGGAGAAAGAGAGAGAGAGAGAGAGAGAGAGAGAGAAAGAGAGAGAGAAAGAGAGAGAGAAAGAGAGGGAGTGAAAGAGAGAGAGAAAGAGAGGGAGTGAAAGAGAGGGAGTGAGAGAGAGAGTGGGGGGGAGAAAGCAAGAGAGAGAGATGTACCTCTATATAAGCCTCTAGGTCTCAGGAATGCCTACTGTATGACAAGGAATGTGGCCAGCCGTGAGTGCTTGATGTAGCTATCGGTCATAACTCTCCTTCTCAATGTCTGTGTCAGGACCTTCAACTCTCTCTGTCCTAGACTGACCCAACCTCATCTGTCTCTCTCTCTGTCCCTCGCCTGTCCTCTCTCTCATCACTCCATCTTCAGGCCTCTTTTCCTTTCTTCTGTGGATGAGGCGGTAGCCTTAGTACAATTACGGATAACTTCTTGTCTACCTTTAGCCCTCAAATATCCCTCAAATGTTAAGAATGTATGTGTTCTTTCTTCCTTCTTTAATCTCTCCGAGTCGACCATTGAGCGCTCAATGTAGTTTCATAACCTACCAGGAGAGGGTGGCACTTCTCTAGTAATGTTTGGTGATTTTTTTACATTTGTTTTATTTTCTAGTGAATACAGCTGAAAGTATGTAATATTCAGAAGATAGAATGCCATATAGGACTGGCGTCATCCTGCCAGTATAGAACTGTGGTCATTGAAGAAAGTTACACTATAACCTAGTCTAAAAGCTTCTTGACAATTCTTCTTCATGATTTGAAGGTGAAGGCTAGGTGAAAACAATATGGGGATTGGGAATTGGAGAAGTAAGACATTTGAGAAATTGCTTTCGCCTGTCAAGTTTGTATTAATCAAGTGCAGGTGGAGAAGAGATAAAACAGGAGGAAAAAGGAAAAGAAACCACATTAGATACTGAGATCTTTCATTTCTCTCTCCCTCACCCTTATTTCATTTAATCTTAATCTCACTCTGCCTCCTTCCTCTCTCTCTCTTCTCCCTCTGCAACCCTCTCTCCTTGCTCCAGCCTATAATCAGGCTGGTTAGTGGTAGCCATTTGGAGTGGTATATAGAGAGGTATATATAGCAATAATTGTCAAGGAGTTGAGACTGGCCATAGCATGTGTACCCTCACAGAGCTCACACACATGCACGCGGCGAGCATTCACGAACACAGATGTTTTATTGTCACATACATCACGTAGGTGCAGTGAAATGTGTCGTTTTACAGGGTCAGTCATGGTAGCACGGTGCCCCTGGAGCAAATCACGGTTAAGTGCCTTGCTCAAGGGCACATCAACAACACACACACACACACACACATATTAATCATACTCTTCTGTCACACAAACTCTCTGGAGTCTAATCTACTGTACACTCCCACATGGTTATAAGAAAAAAATTAAATGAAGAATGATTTAATAACTATGTTTATTCAGATGAAAATTGAATACGTCCGGTCAAATGTGTTTTCCTCTCAAAATGATGGGAGAATTATGCAAATAGGGTTTTAATTGAATTGAGTCCTTAGTCATTAGCATATAGGAGCCATTCTAGATGATGAGTATGATGTGTTAGTGTATGTGTGTCGCAATCAGGATGTCTGTCTCTCTGTTTCTATGCAATATACTGACTTCAAAAAACATTAAGAACAGCTTCCTAATATTCAGGTACACCCGCCTTAATTCATCGGGGCATGGACTTTACAAGGTGTCGAAAGCGTTCCACAGGGATGCTGGCCCATGTTGCCTCCAATGCTTCCCACAGTTGTGTCAAGTTGGTTGGATGTCTGTTGGGTGGGGGGACCATTCTTGATACACACGGGAAACTGTTGAGCGTGAAAAACCCAGCAGCGTTGCATTTCTTGACACACAAACCGATGCACCTGGCACCTTCTACCATACCACATTCATAGGCACTTAAATATTTTGTCTTTCCCATTCACCATCTGAAGGGCACACATACACGATCCATGTCTTATTTGTCTCAAGGCTTCAAAATCCTTCTTTAACCTGTCTCCTCCCCTTCATCTACACTGATCGAAGTGGATTTAACCGGTGACATCAATAAGGGATTGTACGTTTCACCTGCCTTCACCTGGTCAGTCTATGTCAAAGAAAGAGTTCCTAATGTTTTGTACACTCACTGTATACACAGATAACAACTTTAGAGAGGACAGGGATGAGGATTCAAACACACACACATATGCAGATACCAAACCATGCACACGTGCACAAACATGCACGCACGCATACACACACACACAAGCGTGACCGCGCATACATTTGTGCACGCGTGCACCCACACACACGTGTCATCCATCTTCCACGTGTCACTCCTGCCTTTATATGAGAGAAGCCTGCGCCATATCATTAGCCGTGTGTTTGAACCAGTAATGTCCGGCTCAGTGGTTTGAGCTGTATAATGCTTTACATGCTGTGACAGTCAGAATGGTCTGGATGTCCTTCAGAGGGACAGGGGGTTGGCCAGGCAACAGCAGGCCACACAATATACAGATGTAGGATCTTCATTTGACCAGTTTCTCAAGACAGGAAAATTATCCTGCAGCAACAGGAAATGTGAATTCTTGTGTGGATTATAATGAATGGACATTCTTGTGGTTGATACATTTTAGGTTAGTGCAAATCAAGTCTGACATTTTTAAGTGGAATTTACATACTTTAGAAGTCTATTTAAAGCTCAAATACAATACAAGTTTGCATTCCCTTCTGCGCAGGGTGATTAACTTAAGATTCGACAACTCTAGGCCTAACCTGGGTGCTGGGAAGACAACCCACTGCACAACACCTCCCTAGTTGGTATTTTATTAGGATCCCCATTAGCTGTTGATAAAGCAGAAGCTACTCTTCCTGGGGTCCACACAAAACATGAAGCCAGGTTTTCTGTTCATTTGAGCAATAAGATGGAAGGGAGTTCCATGCAAAAATGACTGTATAATACTGTACACTTTCTTGAATTTGTTCTGGATTTGGAGACTGTGAAAAGACCCCTGGTGGCATGTCTGGTGGGATAATCGTGTGTGTCAGAGGAGTGTGTTATTTGACTTTTCAACACATTAACATTTCTTAGAAAAAGAAGAAGTGATGCAGTCAGTCTCTCCTCAACTCTTAGCCAAGAGAGACTGGAATGTATAGTCTTTATATTATCCCTCTGATTACAATGACGAGCAAGACGTGCCACTCTGTTCTGGGCCAGCTGCAACTTAACTAGGTATTTCTTTGCAGCACTTGTCCATATGACTGGACAATAATCAAGATAAGACAAAACTAGAGCCTGCAGGACTTGCTTTTTGGAGTGTGGTGTCAACAAAGCAGGGCATCTCTTTATTACGGCCAGACCTCTCCCCATCATTACAACCATTGAATCTATATGTTTTGACCATGATAGTTTGCAATCTAAGGTAACACCAAGTAATTTAGCCTCATCAACAGCCAAACCATTCTTTACCAGATTCAGCTGAGATCTAGAGCTTAGGGAATGATTAGTACCAAATACAATGTTCTTAGTTTTAGAGATGTTCAGGACCAGTTTTACTGGCCACCCATTCCAAAACTGACTGCAACTCCTTGTTAAGGCTTTCAGTGATTTCATTAGATGTGGTTGCTGACACGTATATGGTTGAATCATCAGCATACAGTGACACACAGGCTTTATTTAATGCTAGTGGCAGGTCACTCACAAAATAAAATACGGCCTAGAGAGCTGCCTTGCGGTACACCACACTCTACATGTATAACATTAGAGACGCTTCCATTAATGAAAATCCTCTGAGTTCTATTAGATAGATAGCTCTGAATCCACAATATAGCAGAGGTTGAAAAGCCATAAAACATCATTTTTCTCCACAACATGTTATTGTCAATAATATTGAAGGCTGCACTGAAAGTCTAACAGTACAGCTCCCACAATGGTATTATCAATTTCTTTCAACCAATCATCAGTACATGTTGAGTGTCCTTCTTTATAAGTATGATGAACGTCTGTTGCCAATTTGTTTACAGAGAAAAAGCATTGTATTTGGTCAAACGCTATTTTTTCCGACTAAGAGCTGGCAGAAAGCTGATATAACGCTTGGGTAGCTTCCCTCCAGGCCTGAGGACAAACACCTTCATCTACATTCAGATTAAAGATGTGACAGATAGGAGTGGCCATCGAGTCAGATACCATTCTCAGTAGCTTTCTGTCTAAGTTGTCAATGCCAGGAGATTTGTCATTATTGATCGATAACAATAATGTTTCCACCTCTCCCACACTAACTTTACAAAATTCAAACTTACAGTTATTTTCTTTCATTATTTATATTTGTTGCATGAATACGATGTCACAGTGTTTGTTGTTGGCATTTTCGCCCTAAGTTTGACCACTTTGCCAATGAAGTAATTATTAAAATGATTGGCAACACCAAATGGTTTTGTGATGAATATGCCATCTGTTTCGATGAATGATGAAGTTGAATTTGTCTTTCTGCCCATAGTTATATTTTAAGTACTCCATCATTTTCCATCATTCTTTATATCATTAATCTTGGCTTCATGATATGGTTTCTTCTTCTTTTGTTGAGTTTAGTCACATCATTTGTCAGTTTGCAGTAAGTAAGCCAGTCAGATGTGCAGCCAGACTTATTAGCCACTTCTTTTGCTCCGTCTCTTTCAACCATACAGTTTTTCAATTCCTCATCAATCTATGGAGCCTTAACAGTTCTAACAGTCAGTTTCAGGTGCATGTTTATCAATAATTGGAAGACGCATATTCATAAATTCATCAAGTTTAGTGTCCGGATGCTCCTTATTAATGTAATGTGTGCATTGGGAGTCGGGAAGCAAGTTCAGGGAGTGCATAATTTAATAAACAAATGAACAAAATAAGAAACATGAACAACGCACAGACAGGAAACTGAAATAATGACACCTGGGGAAGGAACCAAAGGGAGTGATATATGGAGCAGGTAATCAAGGAGGTGATGGAGTCCAGGTGAATCTGACGCGCAGGTGCGCGTAACAATGGTGACAGGTGTGTGCCATAACGAGCAGCCTGGTGACCTAGAGGCCGGAGAGGGAGCACACGTGACAGTACCCCCTCCCCGCCACGCGGCTCCAGCAGCAGGACGCTGACCAAAATGACGATCCCGGGGATCAGGAGCGGACGACCGGCTAGTCCAGGCTGAGACGCAAGAACATGGAGACCTAGAGCGCCGGAGAGAGAGCATATGTGGCGGTACCCCCTCCCCAGCACATTTGGCTCCAGCCGCAGGACGCCAACCAAAGGGACGATCTGGAGCGGACTGGTCGCTTGAGGCGCAGAAACCTGAAGAACCGGCTGAACCGTGAGAGCCTGATGAGCCAGCTGAGACCTCCCTGGTTGCCTCGGTCGAGGCACGGGAACCTGTTCACCAGCTGAGGCATGGGAGCCCATCAAACCCACTGAGGCATGGCATCCTGTCAGCCAGCTGAGACATGGGAGCCTATCGAACCCACTGAGGCATGGGAGCCTATTGATCCTGCAGAGATATGGAATCCCGTCGAGCCAGCTGAGGCAGGGGGACCCGACAAACTGGCTGAGGCCTCCCAGGTAGCTCCGATTTGGACACCGGGACTCGACATCATCTCCAACACAAAACAAACACAAATAAAAACACAACCTGATGCTTCCCTTTGGTGAGGTGTCATTCTGTAACGTGTGCACTGGGAGTGCATAATTTAGGAAGTTCAGGGAGTGCATCATTTAATAAACAAATGAACAAAACACGAACAACACACAGACAGGAAACTGAAACAGAAACAATGACACCTGGGGAAGGAACCAAAGGGAGTGATATATAGGGCAGGTAATCAAGGAGGTGATGGAGTCCAGGTGAGTCTGATGATGCGCAGGTGCGTGTAATGATGGTGACAGGTTTGAGCCATAACGAGCAGCCTGGTGACCTTGAGGCCGGAGAGGGAGCACACGTGGCAATTAATCACAGCAACACATATTTTTAACATCGTCCAACAAAAACTTGTGTATGATCTTATACACTATTTTAGGCCCAGCTTTTGGAACCTTGGTTCTCCTAGATATAGCCACTATATTTATCACTGCATCCAATGGGTACGTATAAAGATTTAGAACATGTTCTACAGTATTAGTAAAAATGTGAACAATACATGTGGATGATCTTGTTCCTGCAGTGTTTGTAAACACCCTTGTGGGTCGATTAATAACCTGAACCAGGTTACAGGCACTGGTTACAGTGAGAAACTTTGTCCCAGCTTGATGATAACCAGTCAATATTCAGGTCCCCCAGAAAGTAGACCTTCCGTTCACATCACATGCACTATCAAGCATTTCACAAACATTATTTAGATACTGACTGTTAGCACTTTGTGGCCTATAGCAACACCCCAAAAGAACAGGCTTTAGATGAGGCAGGTGAACCTGCAACCACAGCACTTCAATAAAACTTGAGATCTTCTCTAGGCATTACAGGGATATGGCTCTGAATATATACAGTGCCTTCGGAAAGTATTCAGATACCTTGACGTTATTCACATTGTGTTACGTTACAGACGTATTCTTAAAGTGATTAAATAAATAAAAATCCTCAGCAATCTATACAAGATACCCCATAATGACAAAGCGAAAACAGGTTTCTAGAAATATTTGCAAATGTGTTAAAAATAACAAGCAGAAATACCTTATTTACATAAGTATTCAGCCCCTTCGAAATTGAGATCAGGTGCATCCTGTTTCCATTGATCATTCTTGAGATGGTTCTACAATTTGATTGGAGTCCACCTGTGGTAAATTAAATTGATATGTAATGTCCCACAGTTGACAGTGCATGTCAGAGCAAAAACCAAGCCATGAGGTTGAAAGAATTGTCTGTAGGGCCTGAGACAGGATTGTGTTGAGGCACAGATCTGGGGAAGGGTAGCAAAACATTTTTGCAGCATTGAAGGTCCCCAAGAACACAGTGGCCTCCATCAGTTTGCCAAAAGGCACATAAACACTCTCAGACCATGAGGAACAAGATTCTCTGGTATGATGAAACCAAGATTGAACTCCTTGACCTGAATGCCAAAGCGTCACATCTGGAGGAAACCTGGCACCATCCCTACGGTGAAGCATGGTGGTGGCAGCATCATGCTGTGGGATATTCTTCAGTGGCAGGGATTGGGAGACTAGTCAGGATCAAGGCAAAGATGAACGGAGCAAAGGACAGAGAGATACTTAATGAAAACCTGCTCCAGGGCAAAGGTTCAACTTCTAAGAGGATAACGACCCTAATAACGACCCAAAGCACACAGGCTTCGGGACAAGTCTCTGAATGTCCTTGAGTGGCCCAATCAGAGCATGGACTTGAACACGATCGAACATCCCTGGAGAGACCTGAAAGAGCTTGAGAGGATCTGCAGAGAAGAATGGGAGACCCCCCCCAAACAAATAATAATAATGTTTTTGCTTTGTCATTATGGGGTATTGTCTGTAGATTGATGAGGGGAAGAAACAATTTAATCAATTTTAGAATAAGGCAGAAACCTAACAAAATGTGGAAAAAGTCAAGGGGTTTGAATACTTTCAGAGGGCACTGTATAGCTACACCTCCCCTTTTTTAATATAGATTTTTTATTTCACCTTTATTTAACCAGGTAAGCTAGTTGAGAACAATTTCTCATTTGCAACTGCGACCTGGCCAAGATAAAGCGTAGCAATTTGACACATACAACAACACAGAGTTAAACATGGATTAAACAAAACATACAGTCAATAATACAGTAGAACAAAATAAAACAAAAAGTCTATATACAGTGAGTACTTTTCTGCTCTTTTGCACACCAGTATCTCTACCTGCACATGACCATCTGATCATTTATCACTCCAGTGTTAATCTGCTAAATTGTAATTATTCGCCTACCTCCTCATGCCTTTTGCACACAATGTATACAGACTCTTTTTTTCTACTGTGTTATTGACTTGTTAATTGTTTACTCCATGTGTAACTCTATGTTGTTGTCTGGTCACACTGCTATGCTTTATCTTGGCCAGGTCTCAGTTGTAAATGAGAACCTGTTCTCAACTAGCCTACCTGGTTAAATAAAGGTGAAATAAAAAATAAAAATAAATTGAGCTCTCCCTCGTTCTGCGTTCAACAGACCTGCCGACCTGCTGTTTAGTGCAGGTTGGCAGTGGGGACCATAGGCATGTAGGCCCATGATGTTTCTACCAGTCACAGTTCCTGTAAACGCAAGGTAGAAGTCACCCTTAACCACAGATCTGGGATCAGATTATCATAGCACCTAGGCCATTCAGGAAGAAGACACCCATCTATTGTATATAACAGATTTCTATCCATTCCAGTTCTATGAAGATGATAGTGTGAATGACAGTTCTATCCACACTAGCTCAATGTCAGTGAAAGGGTGAATGACGGTTATACTGGATCAATCTGGTTCTATGTAGGTGACATAGAACTATCAGCCCAGTTCTATGTAGGCTGAATGACAGTTCTATCCATTCCAGCTCTATGTCAATGAAAGGATGAATGTCTATAGATATCAGTGACAGGGTGTGGGTCGTATTCAGGGACAGGTCTGTCATTGAGAGGTGAACACAGTCCTCATTGTAGCCAGCCCTGAGATTCCCTGAGGGGGCAGGCTGGCTGGGTCTGGTGCTACCGCTGTTTCTCATAACAACAACACGTGTTGCTAACAGAAAGCAGACTAGTTCAGTCTGGATAAAACATGAACAGGGCGGCTGGCGGAGTGTTTATCAACTCACCTCCCTCTCTCTTTAAGCTCTCACTCTCTCTGTCTCCATCACTCCATCGCTCTCTGGCACTCGTTCTCTCATGTTCCGATCTCTCACGATAAGCAGGCATCTTTGAGTGTATGTCTGAGTGTGTGTGTGTGTGCGTGCATGCATGTACAGTATGTGCACTATCCCAGGTGCGTCTCTTTCAAGTCTTTTGTCCATCCAAAGCATCTGTTTTAAGTCTGTACCGAGGTTGGGGTGTGTGTGTGTGTGTGTGTGTGTGTGTGTGTGTGTGTGTGTGTGTGTGTGTGTGTGTGTGTGTGTGTGTGTGTGTGTGTGTGTGTGTGTGTGTGTGTGTGTGTGTGTGTGTGTGTGTGTGTGTGTGTGTGTAAGAAACCAGTCAGGGAATGTTTTGTGTTAGGTGTTTGGTTATCAAATCAAACTTTCATTTTTAATAAAACATTTTGGAACATTTGGGTGCTTTCAACCCACCCCTCCCATATCACAGTTTGGAATTCTTGAATTCAACCATTAGTTTCTGATGGGCTGTGTGTACTTTAGTTACAGAAATATTTTTGGGGATTTTCTCACTTCCCCACAGGAATGATCTGTGCTGAGTATTTGCATATGATTTCGGATCCAAGACGGCGCAGCAGTGGGTTGTCTGTTTTGATTGTCTTGTCCCTTCCCTTGTATATATAGTTTTTCTTTGCAGGAGTTGCCTGGGCTGAGGCTGCCAGTCCGAGTTAACGGTGATGACCGCTAGCAGTGGCTAACTGACTACTAGCCAGTAGCTAGTTAGCTGGCTAGCAACTGAAGGGGGTTCTGTTTCAAAAGTGTAAAAATAGCAGAGGCGGGTGAGGCGGGTTGCAGGAGAGTATGTTCAGTCCGTAGATGGAAAATGAGATTAAAAATAATAAAAATATAGTCTGCACCATGCGATATCTACCCAGAGAATATCGGACTGCTTTTCTCTCCCACATCTCCGGATTCCTACCACTAGCTCTGAACCTTCACTCCGGATCCTTGCAGCTAGCTAACTGCTATCCGAGTGGCTACTCCTGTCTAACATCTCTGTCCTGAAGCAAGCACCGGCTAGCCGAAGAAATCCATCAGATAATTCCTGTGCTTCAATACCTCTTCTGCCTATTGGCAGAAGACCCTTTGCTGCTGACACGGAGCCCCGCCGATCTATCACAACTGGTCTTACGACATAACCGTCCAAGGAGATTTCAACAGGCTCTCCCGTTGCGACTCCCCCCGAGGCCCATCTGCTAGCCTGCTGCTAGCCCTGACCTACTAGCTGTCTGAATCGCCGTGCCTCCAGCTCGCCTAGCTACTCACTGGACCCTATGATCACTCGGCTACACATGCCTCTCCCTAATGTCAATATGCCTTGTCTATTGCTGTTTTGGTTAGTCATTTTTGTCTTATTTCACTGTAGAGCCTCCAGCCCTGCTTAACCTCTTACACTTATGGTGGCGCTATTTCATTTTTGGAAGAAAAACGTTCCCGTTTTAAACAAGATATTTTGTCACAAAAAGATGCTCGACTATGCATATAATTGCTACTGTTCGAAAGAAAACACTCTGACGTGTCCAGAAATACAAATATCTTCTCTGTGCGTGCCCTTTAACGTGAGCTTCAGGCAAAACCAAGATGACTTGGCATCCAGGAAATGACAAGGATTTTTGAGGCTCTGTCTTTCATGATCTCCTTATATGGCTGTGAACGCAAGAGGAATGAGTCTGCCCTTTCTGTCGTTTCCCCAAGGTGTCTGCAGCATTGTGACGTATTTGTAGGCAGATCGTTGGAAGATTGACCATAAGAGACCACATTTACCACGTGTCCGCCCGGTGTCCTGCGCCGAAATTGGTGCGCAAAAGTCACCTGCCAGTATTTTTCCATGGGGCACAGAGAGAGAAGCAAGCTTCCACGAACTGCATGTCAATGAAGAGATATGTGAAAAAACACCTTGAGGATTGATTCCAAACAACGTTTGCCATGTTTCGGTCGATATATTATGTAGTTAATCCGGAAAAAGTTTCACGTTGTAGGTGACTGCATTTTCGGTTCGTTTCGGTAGCCAGGCGCAATGTAGAAAACGGAACGATTTCTCCTACACACAGACGCTTTCAGGAAACACTGCGCATTTGGTATGTGGCTGGGAGTCTCCTCATTGAAAACATCAGAAGCTCTTCAAAGGTAAATGATTTTATTTATTTGGTTATCTGGCTTTTGTGAAAATGTTGCGTGCTACATGCTACACAAAATGCTATGCTAGCTTTGCATACTCTTACACAAATTAGTCAATTTCTATGGTTCAAAAGCATATTTTGAAAATCTGAGATGACAGTGTTGTTAAGAAAAGGCTAAGCTTGAGAGCAAACGCATTATTTTAATTTTATTTGCGATTTTCAGAAATCGTTAACGTTGCGTTATGCTAATGAGCCTGAGGCTTAGTCACAATCCCGGATCCGGGATGGGGAGTTTCAAGAGGTTAATATGGCTTAGCTATCCCTTATGTTCCACCCCCCACACATGTGGTGACCACACCTGGCTTTAATGGTGCCTTTAGAGACAGAACCTCTCTCATTGTCACGCAATGCCTAGGCCTCCACTGTACTCACATCTGACCATACCCGTCTGTACATTATGCCTTGAATCTTTTCTTCCTTGCCCAGAAATCTGATCCTATTACTCTCTGTTCCGAACGCACTAGACAACCAGTTCTGGGATATGCTTAACACCCCGGTCGTCCTACAATCAAAGCTAGATGCCCTCAATCGCACACAAATTATCAAGGAACCTACCAGGTACAACCCTAAATCCGTTTTCCACCTGGCTACCCTTATCCCGGCCAACATCTCAGCACCCCCTACAGCAACTTGCCCAAACCCTGAAAGAACTGCAACATCTGGATTCCTACAAATCATCTGGGCTAGACAACCCTAGACTCTCTCTATCTAAAATTATCATCCGAAATTGTTGCAAACCCATTACTAGCCTATTCACCCTCTCTTTAGTATCGTCTGAGATCCCCAAAGATTGGAACGCTGCCGTGGTCATCTCTCTCTTCAATGCGGGAGACACATTAGACTCAAACTGTTATAGACCTACAGTTGAAGTCGAAAGGTTACATACACCTTAGCCAAATACATTTTTTAGAATGACTGACATTTAATCCCAGTAAAAATGTCCTGTATTAGGTCAGTTAGGATCACCACGTTATTTTAAGAATGTGCAATGTCAGAATAATAGTAGAGGGAATTATTTATTTCAGTTTGTATTTCTTTCATCACGTTCCCAGTGGGTCAGAAGTTTACATACACTCAATTAGTATTTGGTAGTATTGCCTTTAAATTATTTAACTTGGGTCAAACATTTTGGGTAGCCGTCCACAAGCTTCCACAATAATTTAGGTGAATTTTGGCCCATTCCACTCCAATAGCTCAACTTTGTTGTCGTTAAGCCATTTTGTCACAACTTTGGAAGTATGCTTGGGGTCATTGTCCATTTGGAAGACCCATTTGTGACCAAGCTTTAACTTCCTTACTGATGTCTTGAGATGGTGTTCTTTGGCTTGTAAGCCTCCCCCTTTTTCCTCCAAACATATCGATGGTCATTATGACCAAACAGTTCTATTGTTGTTTCATCAGACAAGAGGACATTTCTCAAAAAGAACAATCTTTGTCCCCATGTGCAGTTGCAAACCGTAGTCTGGCTCTTTTATGGCAATTTTGGAGCAGTGGCTTCTTCCTTGCTGAGCGGCCTTTCAGGCTATGTCAATATAGAACTCGTTTTACTGTGTATATAGATACTTCTGTACATGTTTCCTCCAGCATTTTCACAAGGTCCTTGTTGTTCTGGGATTGATTTGCACTTTTCGCACCAAAGTACGTGTCTCCTTCCTGAGCGTTATGACAGCTGCGTGGTCCAATAGTGTAAATACATGCGTACAATTGTTTGTACAGATACACATGGTACCTTCAGGCATTTGGAAATTGTTCCCAAGGATGAACCAGACTTGTGGAGGTCTACAATTTTTTTCTGAGGTCTTGGCTGATTTCCCCAATGTCAAGCAAAGGGGCCTGAGTCTGTCAGGAGGCCTTGAAATACAGCCACACCTCCAATTGACTCAAATGATGTAAATTAGCAATGACATCCATTTCTGGATTTTTCAACTGTGTTTAATTAAAGGCACAGTCAACTTAGTGTATGTAAACTTCTGACCCAATGGAATTGTGATACAGTTAATAAGTGAAATAATCTCTCTGTAAACAATTGTTGGAAAATGACTTGTGTCACAAAGTAGATGTCCTAACCAACTTGCCAAAACTATAGTTTGTTAATTAGACATTTGTGGTGTGGTTGAAAACTAGTTTTAATGTCTCCAACCTAAGTGTATGTGTTACGTACACCTCTAGGAAGAGGGAACACAACACCCTGCTACAACTCAACTCACCGTGGAGTGAAATATGAATGGTATTGTAGGTGCGGGTAAGAACGATGACAACGGCAGAGAATTTACCGTTGATAGGGAATTTCTTCCTTCACACGATAATTTTTATTTTTTTAATTTGGGGAAAAAGACTACCTTACCTACCCACTTAAGAAAAAAAAAAGACTACCTTACCTACCCACCCGCACCACCTGGCGCACTATCCAAAATACAGGGGTGTGGTCCACCCAGGTCTTACCTTGTGTGCATATACAGAGTACATACTACGGGTATATGTTGCCTAAGCACTCCCAAGGTCCCTTCCCCTTCCCCCCCTTTGAACAAATGAAACAATAATACAAACATAAGTAAACAATTTCAATAATCAAAAACACTGCGTCCCATGAGGGGACACATACCTCAGAAGTAGCGGCTACAAAATACTTTACAAAAACCTGTCTCTGAGCAACAACCAACACAGGACATAACCATCAGCTCTCTCGCCTAACAAAGGAACAGTGGCCTTTATAGCTTCAGAAGGAGTCGGTAAATGAAGACAGCTGTGTCTCCTGACGAGAGGGCGGGGTCAGATCTCCAATCATCAATGCGGCCGACCAATCAGCTGCTTAGAATTTCAGTAAGCCATCCTGAAACACACACATACAAACAAAACCACAACACAGAAACTGGGGAAGGTAACAGTATGTAATCTTCCGACTTCAACTGTATATCCATCCTGCCCTGCCTTTCTAAAATCTTTGAAAGCAAGTTAATAAACAGATAATTGATCATTTCGAATCCCACCGTATCTTCTCCACTAGGCAATCTGGTTTCCAACCTGGTCAAAGGTGCACCTCAGCCATGCTCAAGGTCCTAAACGTTATCATCACCGCCATTGATAAAAGAAAGTACTGTGCAGCCTTCTTCATCGACCTGGCCAAGGCTTTCGACTCTGTCAATCACAACATTCTTATCGGCAGACTCAATAGCCTTGGCTTCTCAAATAGCCTTGGCTTCTTCTTCTGCCTCGCCTGATTCACCAACTACTTCTCAGATAGAGTTCAGTGTGTCAAATCGGAGGGCCTGTTGTCCGGACCTCTGGCAGTCTCTATGGGGGTGCCACAGGGTTCAATTCTCAGGCCGACTCGTTTCTCTGTATGTATCAATAATGTCGCTCTTGCTGCTGGTGATTCTCTGATCCACCTCTACGCAGACGATACCATTCTGTATACATCTGGCCCTTCTTTGGACATTGTGTTAACAAACCTCCAAACGAGCTTCAACGCCATACAACACTCCTTCTGTGGCCTCCAACTGCTCTGGAATGCTAGAAAAATGAAATGCATGCTCTTCAACCAATCGCTGCCTGCCCGCCCGTCCGTCTAGCATCACTACTCTGGACAGTTCTGTGGACAACTATAAATACCTAGGTGTCTGGCTAGACTGTAAACTCTCCTTCCAGACTCACATTAAGCATCTCCAATCCAAAGTTAAATCTGCAATCGGCTTCCTATTTCGCAAAACAAAGCAACAAAAAACGAATTGCAAAAATCTCTGACGCTGGAGTCTTATCTCCCTCTCTAACTTTATGCATCAGCTGTCAGAGCAGCTTACCGATCACTGTACCTGTGCACAGCCAATCTGTGAATAGCACACCCGAATACCTCATCCCCTTATTATTACTTACCCTCTTGCTCTTTTGCAGGCCTACCTGGTTAAATAAAGGTGAAATAAAAAATGTAATTAATAAATTTCAGTAACAGAAAAGCTAACATTAAAACTATTTTTTTTCTACAACTTGTACTATTCAGAAGACTCTTGAAATGGTTTTTACCAATACTCATACACTTATAAAAGTATAATCGCTACTCGTTATAATTTTGTTACGGAGCGTGTAGTACAGGGATGGGCAGCTCCAGTCATGAAGGGTTGTAGTGTGTGCAGGTTTTGTTTCAGCCCAGCTCTGACATACCTGATTCCACTAATGGTGGCCTTAATTGGCTATTCAAATATTTTTTTTGAGCTGGGATGGGACAGATGCCTGCACTGTGGCCCCTTCTCCAAAATAAAAAGTACTTTAACAGCATTGTGGCAAACTCATCATGAATGGGCCATGGGTTTTTCTCAATCATGTGATCTGAAGAGGGGAAAAAAGCAAGTCATGTCACAGGGTCAGTCCTGACCTGAGAATACAGTCAAGAGAAGTAATATGAGGAGAAAGAAACAGACAGGGGAGACAACTTGTATCATGATGGTTTTTATTGATTCACAGTAATGAATGTAGTGATACTTGTGCTGTAACTCATCTATGCAGCCAAGTCCTCTAGCCAGTACTTAACCACAGCTATCCCAACTATTCCATTGGCAAAATGTAACAAAGTCCATTTCCATACACCAATTATGCATAACAACATCATCAAATTCTCAAAATAAATCGCTTTAGCAAAGGGATTAAAATGAAACAAATCTTAAATGTGAAACCCTTTGACATAAGAATTGATCGTTTATTTCATGAAAGAATACTGAATCAAATATTTGGTTTTGGGAGTTATGAGTCTCTGAGAGCACAAGCTTTCTATATGAATATTAAATAAGCACCCTAGCTCACACATTCAGCTTACACTGCATACCGTTTCACACATTATCACATATGACAACCAGTTAGCGAACTGGCAATGTAGCATTATAGATATCCCAACGCTAGATATTCCAACAGCATGGACATGCGTACATACAGTAAAATATATGATGTAGATGTAGTGAATGTGATGGATAAGAATCAAAAACTGTTATTAAAGTTATGGAACATAATACAAAAATTAAATAACAACACATAGAATAGACTATGTTATTATGTCAATAGCAACTGTACACAAGCACAATACAATTAAAAAACAAAAATATTAAGCTATAACATGATTAAATACCCCTGTAGAGACACCTCTAAACTGTATTTAGTATGATTTAATCTACAGCTTTTATTGATTAAAAAGTGTGTGTGTGGGGGGGGGAGATGTGGGTTAACTTAACACTGTTTCATAATAACATGGAGGTGTTTTGTAATATAAAAGTTGATGAAGACAAGATGGCAATAACTAAAGCCCATGAAATGTGTATTGAGTGGGCAGGGAACCCAAAGGGATCTGCTAAAGATATTCATTAAAAAAACTCTTCAAAGTATAATCTGTTGGGGGGGGGGGGGTGGTTCTAAGCTGACATATGGAATTGTTTTAAGAAGGTCATACCATGGATCATTTAGCTATTTGATTTTGAATTTTAGGACCCATTTAGGTATCAAAAATATTGAATTTGGCCTTTACTACCATAGCCCATAGAAACGCATTGACTAACACATTCAAAAATGGCAAGAAATAGACAATCAATAAATCATTAAAAAAAAGGCGATATGAAAGCTCAGGAAATATTTGTATTTATTTGACACATATTTAACACCTTATTTTTGTTGGTTCTAAACTACCTCAATACTACCATTCATTTGTATGGGTTGCCTTTAGATAAGTCCTGTGACACTTGTGAGGATTGTAGAACAAAACGGAGAACACAATCGTGTTTGTGAGTCTCCACTTTCTATAGAGGTTTTTAGGCCAAATCGTTCAGGGATGCTACAGAGGTTTTTGTGAGAAGACAGATTTTCGGGATGTCTCGTGGTCTGACAAACAGCACTGTAGCTCTGTCACTTTCCACCGCAGATGTGGGATACGAACATAGACGGATTGAGATGCAGCCCATGCAAAAAAAAACTGATAAATCTAGCTTAAACTGATAGATTTCTATATAGATTGGTGCGTCGATAGACTCGAGGGATTTTAAGGAACTCTAGTGTTTACAGCCGACCACGCCACATTATAGTGTCCTGTCAGTCTTTTAAGAGCACAGAGGAAGGTCTGCATACTAGCTTTGCGCCAGATTTGTTTCCATTTTAGCCAACTCAAGCAAAAGACAAAAGATAAGGATAAAACACAAACAGATCCATCTACCAGTCAGCTATGGCATACATGCCACAAACATGGATGACTCAAAATAGAGACATTGTATATAAAATCGAATATTCCACCGATACTGATTAAACTGGGAAATGGATAGATACAGTATATTTGAAACACTACAGGGATGAAGCAATGTTCAACTTCTAGTCTGCTTTTAGCTTTTAGCAGTTCCCAACAGCAGCACCAGCAGCAGCTGTTGACTGTTTGAATCAAGCAGTTTATTTTACTCTCAGACAAACATGTTGTTCTCTTTAGGAGCTCAGAATGCCAGTTATGCGGTTTCTGCAGTAGTGGCCATGGTGGATTTTCACTGGTAGTAAAATCTGTTGTGTTGCCCACGTCAAGGCTTCTCCTCGTTCCTTTTCTTTCTTTCTCTTTGATCTCTCTCTGCTAGTGGAGGCTGCTGAGGGGAGAACAGCTCACAATAATGGCCGGAACGGAGCAAATGGAATGGCATCAAACACCTGGAAACCGTGTGTTTGATGTATTTTATACACCACAGATTCCGCTCCAGTCATTACCACGAGCCCGTTCTCCCCAATTAAGGTGCCACCAACCTCCTGTGCTTTCTGCCCATTCAAAGGCAGTGTTCTCTATCTCTATCAGTCTGTTTCTCTCTGGTCCTCTCTGTCGACCTTTTTCTGTTACCTCTCTACCCCCACCCTCTCTTTCCCTTCCCTTCCTCCTCTCTCCCTCTCTAGTCTGTCTATCCTACCCAGGCCTATAGCTGGTGACAGCAGAGTTCACAGTTGCAGTGTTTCTCTGTGTACGCCCCATGCTTACCCTAACTCTAACCCAAATACAGCTAATTAAAGGCGTTTTATACACTGCCTACCTGGCTGTGGGTTTACCGCCGAACCTGCTTTCACTCACACTGGGAAGGCCAGGAAAAGGAAAAGTGCACTGAGACGGATGGCACAAAGCTGTCTCTCAGTTTGACATTTGGTGAAAGGAATACGAAAAGTTAAGATGATACGACCCTTTGAAGTTACACTCGAAGAAAATATTTTCTACCTGGAACCCAACATTTTTTTTCTGGAACCAAAAAGAGTTCTATCTAGAACCAAAAACAGTTCTCTGAGCTACAGGGACAGCCAAAGAACCATCAGTTCTAAGTAGACCCTTTTTTCTAGTATATAACCTAGATAGTGACTTATTGGGTGAAAATGTGTTTGCTTTATATGTTTAATCATTATAAAAAGTATGCAAGCATTAGCCTTAAATAAATTAACCTGCAGCATTACATATTATGAAAAGATTTGCACCAAAAGCATTAAAATTCAGTTAACACAGTAAAGAATAAAGTAAACTACATCAAGTTACATTTTCTTGGCTGGTATCAAGATAAAATCACAAAAGCCAACTTGAAGGCCTTCATGTAATAGTAATTTAAAAACAGAAGAGAGAAATGTTTACTAACTCAAAACTATTTAGTTTTGTGTATCAGTTCTACTGTAGTTACAATATTTTGAGAAAAAATGGTTAACACATCAGAATATGACTACCTGCACAATAATAAAACAGCTAATTAAATTGTAAAAACTAAGATAATCGATTCATACACAACTATGTATTCAAACCCGGGCCACTGTAGAGCTACGGACATCAAAGTCTACTGGAAGGTTGTGATTTGGTCAAACAGTACCAATATTGTGATAATGTAGATGTAGGAGACATTTGTCCAGACAGACCAACAGTCAAACAGATAACGCAGACCTCTTTTCAATCATTCTTTCCCCTTTCCTGGGACGCGGGTATACGGGACCAAGCATATGTTTGGGGTTTTAGGCTGGATTTCTGTACAGCTGGGTTTCTGTACAGCACTTTGAGATATCAGCGGATGTAAGAAGGGCTATATAAATACATTTGATTTGATTTGACATGTTAGTCATTCTAAATCATGGACAGACAATAATAATTTAATCTTAATCAGAATTAATTCATACAAACTTTGAGTAGCTAAATTACTAGTAATCCACATTCATAAACTAACAAATGACCTAACAGTTGATTGAATCCATACCATTTTAATTATCCATTGTTAACTGAACTAATTTGGTTGCCTTGGTGACACCTGTCCTGCTCTCAGTTTCTATTGACTGTTGGGTGTGGTAAGGGTGATGGTCTTCTCCTGGTTGTGGTGTATTTTGGGTAGTGTAGCCAACAGCAGGTCAGGGAGGTGGACAGGTGCAATTCCGTGAGTCCTCTAGTGTTGTGGGGCAGGAGTCCCTGGACCCACCAGACCCCAGGCCACCCTGAGAAGTATATGTTCCCAGCTCTGAGCCCTTTTCGCTGGGCACCAGACTGTGCCAACGCTGGGCCCTGAATGGGCCTAGACAAAGTTATTGGAGATCTGCCGTTGGTGCTCGAACAGGTCCTCAATCTCTGCACTGTACGCATCACCTGGTAGAAGAAACAACATACAGTTAGAGAGCGAGCGAGCGAGAAGGAGAGAGAGAGATTGAGGAAGCGAGACAGAGAGAGAGAGAGAGAGAGAGAGACAGGGATAGATAACAAGAGTGTGAATGTGTGTTAACAAGAGTGAAATAACTTCCCATACCTGCGTGACATCCATACATGTATGCTCTGTGTCCGTCGTATTTGCATCGACATCTCATCACGTTGTTCTGGAAGTCCGATTCAGCCATGTCTAACGAAGGGTTAACTTCCACCTGCAACATGACAAAGACAGAGGATATAGCTATTAGTATAGTCAACTGTATACAATGTCAATGGACTGAGTGCACTAAACCAGAGCAGGCAGAACAAGAAACACATATTTGAATTGGGACTGATTAACTTTACTGTACTCAAATTGAGATTGTACTTGTTCTTTGTGCACGTATCAGTAGTTGACTATACTTGAGCCCTGTAATGGACCAGAGCCAGAGAGTAATGACAAAGTTATTACAATGTATGAGAATTATGGTTGTCTGATCTCCTGACTTGCAGCTACTAACTCAATTCTTACCACACTGCTTTATTAGAAAACAGAGGGAGGAGTTTATTATTTTGTCAGAGGGTGGACTTTAGCTTTCCTATTTAACAAAATGTTCACTGATCTATGTGTGGTTTCACCAATGATTGATCAAAACGTATTGCTGATTGCCCTTAAATGAGTGCATGCATTTGCTGTGACTTGGAAATCTTCTGTGCTTAATTGTATGAAGATTGGAGCTTCCCCTAAACTAGTGTAGTTCACACCCTCTGCCTCCCTTATAACCTGCGGTGCACTTGGAGTACAAGATGCTAGCTGTCAGTGCAAACTACAAAGGTCTAAGCTGCAGGGCTCTGGTTGGAGCTAGCTCCTAGTGGCGTCCATCCTAACATAGTCTGCCCTGCGTTCAAGGTTGTCGCTTATCGTTTGTTTTTTGAAGTTCTCTATCCAAGCGCCACTCCCCGTGCTCCCATATGCTTGCGGTGATGGTATCTTCACCAGGTATTTGTTATGATGATGAAATTATGTACAATGTCATTTATTTGCTCTTAAAGTGTCAGTAGCGCGATTGTAGTCCTAGGTATTCTAATTGTTTTGATTAGTGTGCAAGCCACCATCCAGGTATGTATTGATTGCTATCTGTATTGGTAAACAGAAAGAAATTGCCAGTTGGTTTGTAATCTTGTAACTGAAGAATATTGTAATTAAAAATATATATTATTGATCAAGTGTTGCCTGGTCCATTGCATTGCTCATGACCCAGCTCAATAGGTGGCCTGTCACAAACCTGTGTGTCTTCATAAGGTCGAGGTGTCACCCTCTCATTTAACAGAAACTGCCATTTAAGGTAACCATAGTTGGCAGGTGTTACAATTTCATTTCATTCTTACCCCTCAAGTCTCCCAGCCGTACCAGACCCGTGGCGTGGAAGAGAGAGGAGTAATAGCCTGCATCCCAAATAGCACCATATTCCCTATGTAGTGCAGTACTTTTGACCAGAGCCTATAGGGCTCTGGTCAAAAGTTGTGCATGATATGGCAACTAGGGTATCATTTAGGTCACACCCATAGAGTAATAATATGTGCAGAGTGTGCTAGCATCCACCGGACTGAAAGAGACATCTGAAATAAAGATTAGTTGGATGTAAAATTGTTAGATGTTCTCTGTCATTAAAAGTCAGTCATGGTTGGTATTGTTTTTATAGTTAGTCTTATTCCTTTCCATAAAAAAGTGGGATGGCTTATCCATATTTCAATAGGAGAAATAAATACAGTACTTTTCTCTCCATATAGAGGGACGGATGGATGAGATCCCCATTTGCTCTTTGAGTAGCAATCAAGTTGTAAAGATGTATAATGTCAAGACACTATAATAAAACCCATTGTGAGAAACATAAAATAAATGCTGGAAGACACTGCTTCAATAGCAGCCTGAGGAAAACTCATCAATAGTTTTGACTACTGTATGGAAGGTTGTAAGTTTAGCATAAATGTTGAGTAGCAAACATATTTTCACCCATTGGGTGTACATGCTGAGAGTTGTATGGTTCGTCACAGGACTAAAGTATGGCCATTCCATATGCCCAACTGAGTCTCACTATTTGACTTATAACTGAAGAATCTGTCAGAGGAAGCATCAACCTGTTTGCTCCATTTCCACTTTTCTGTGCTGTTCATTGTAATGTCATTCTATTTACATTTTTCATGTTAAAATCAAAATCGATCACAAAAGCCTCAAACGTCGCCTATGCAGTCGACCACATCGGCTAAAATTACTCTTGGCTCTGAACTTAAAGAACACCTTTAAGTTGAGTTGAGGACATGAATTAAAGGAGTCATTTAGTTGGAGGTTAAAAAGGTGCAGTAGTTACAGAGTGCATTACCATGACTGTATACGTTTCTGTAATAGGTGCTATTCCGAGCTTTACCATGTTCTAATAGGCTGTTATTCACCAGTCTAACAGTCTACTTTCACAGCTGCTGACATAGCCATTCTCTTCTGTAAGCCCACACACTCCGGCGCGCACACACCCGCGAGCCCACACACACACACACACGTGCGAATGCAGGAAAACACAGGCAGGCAGGCTAAAACACACACACACACACACAAACACACGGTGATAATACTGAGGGCCCATTTTCCCTTATAGCCACTATGTAAACCTACTACACCCACTTTAAATACAGGATGCAGCCAGTAACACAGGAAAGCAACTCTAAACTGCACCAACAAAAAAACGCCAGAAGAACTTGTTCAAGTTTGTGAATGCACAAAACCTAGCCTCTGTTGAAATTAGTGTTGGACTTGGTCATCTGTAGCCTGTTGGCTTGGGCCTTCGGAATGTGTAACAGAGTGAGAAAAGGCCTGAAAGAACAGCAACGGAATTGTATGTTGGGAAATGAACTGTTTCTAATGGTGGGGCGTCCTATATGGTGGGGGGGTGGGAACTATTTCTAACCCTGCGTGGTTCAAGGACAGAGCTTCTAGATCTTTATTAAATGTCCACCTCTCTCAAATGTAGACATGTAGGTAGCAGTGTCGCTGGATGCTTGAAATACATCCACAGGTACACCTCAGGTCACAAGTAAACTTCTGACCCACGAATTGTGATACAGTGAAATAATCTGTCTAAACAATTTTTGGAAATATTACTTGTGTTATACACAAAGTAGATGTCCTAACCGACTTGCCAAAACTATAGTCTGTTAATAAGAATTCGTCTTTGTAAAATTTTCTGTGTAAAACGATGTATGGTTTGTTTAACGGTACAATTATTGTTTTTTGTTTGACATACATTTTAACATGAAAAATCGAAGTGTCACTCTGTTACTGTGGAATTGCCCATCTTTATCACTCACCCCTGTCCTCCTCTTCCTCCTAGTCTCCCAAGCACTCTCCTCATCCTCTCTTCTTCTCATCCTCTCTTCTTCTCATCCTCTCTTCTTCTCATCCTCTCTTCTTCTATCCTCTCTTCTTCTATCACTCTTCTTCTCATACTCTCTTCTATCCTCTCTTCTTCTATCCTCTCTTCTCATATTCTCTTCTAACCTCTCCTTCTATCCTATCCTCTCTTCTCCTCCTCCTCCTCCTCTCTTCCTTTCTACTTCTCATCCTCTCTTCTTCTCACCCTCTCTTCTTCTCACCCTCTCTTCTTCTCACCCTCTCTTCTTCTCACCCTCTCTTCTTCTCACCCTCTCTTCTTCTCACCCTCTCTTCTTCTCACCCTCTCTTCTTCTCACCCTCTCTTCTTCTCACCCTCTCTTCTTCTCACCCTCTCTTCTTCTCACCCTCTCTTCTTCTCACCCTCTCTTCTTCTCACCCTCTCTTCTTCTCACCCTCTCTTCTTCTCTCCTCTCTTCTTCTCTCCTCTCTTCTTCTATCCTCTCTTCTTCTATCCTCTCTTCTTCTATCCTCTCTTCTTCTATACTCTCTTCTTCTATACTCTCTTCTTCTATACTCTCTTCTTCTCCTCCTTTTCTCCTCATAGCTGTGGCAGGGCCACCACCTGTAATTATGCCCTGCTCTACATGCCTAAAATACATATGTCCATGTGTGTGTGTGTCCATGAACATGTGTGTGTGTACATCTATCACAGAGACATGCAGGGTGATTAAATAAAACAGGCTGTGACACTTAGAGAGTGTGTGATGAAACAGGGAACCGTCTTCACTGTAACCTCTCAACTGACTCCCATGGCTTAGGTAGCACAGTCTTAGGGAACACATTTTACCACAACCCCCCTCTCATTAGCAGGGATTAATTAGGTAGTACCAGTAATTACGGGGGTGCTAGTTTCCCTGTAACCCCTCTCTCATTAGATAACAGATATCAGTGAGTTTTACTGGGGGAGCTAGTCTCACCATAACCCTCACTAACAGATAGAGTGTTTCACTGTAGCAATGTTGGCTGTTGCTCATGGCTTTCCCATGGCTGAGATATAAAAAGAATCGAGAGCCTAATTGGCCCCTGGGATGGCATACTGGGATTAGTAGTCTGAGACAGAAGTGGTGGCTGGTGGGAGTTGGAGTATTTGATGTATCCTGAGGTGACACCCACAAAGACACTGCTGATGAACATGAGACAGGGTCATGACAGAAAGGGAGTGTGTGTGTGTGTGTGTGGGGGGGGGTAGTACAACATAGCTGTCTCTCATGTTATCACATATCACAGAGGAGGGTCTGCAGACCTCAGTCACAAACATGTGGTATTTCAACATACTTACAAAATGTGCGCGGTACAAAGGAACCAATGAGTCTCAAAAGTGCAAACTCGAAGCTTGATCAAGTGCACCTTTGTGTGTGTGTGTGTGTGTGTGTGTGTGTGTGTGCGTGTGTGCGTGTGCGTGTGTGCGTGTGCCTGTACCTGGAAGATGTAGTCTCCAGGCTTGACATCGGTGATGTCAATCCACTGACAGTCGATGTCGTGGCGATACGTGTCCCAGCAACCCACTGAGATGCCCTGGTCGCCCATGTTGTAGCAGGAGAAACGCTTATGCAGACCTGACACAAACCAGAACAGTGACTTTACTCTTCAACTTGAGGTTTTTGGAGCCAGTTTCAGTGACTCAAGTAAATAAAATAGAAACAGATGAACCATGGTCCAGGAGTAATGCAGGCCATGGACAGCATATGAAGCCAAGTCATTTAAAATAAATGGTTGTTAGAAATGTTAATAGCATGTGACATTGCTGTTGCATCCATGTTAATAACATGGTGTTATTACCTTCAGGGCAGTATGTATCCTCCAGACAGAAGCTGGCCTTGTGTCCCTCAGCTATTCTGGTTCCATTCAGAGTCAACAGGTCATAGTGGGTGAACACCTCTATGCTGTGGTAGTGCCTGGTAACACAGAATAATAGGGTGTGTGTATGTGTGTGTGTGTTTCAGAATGACAACAGTAGGTCCCCATGTCTGGTAGCCTAGTGACCTCACCACTAAAACATGGGGCAGGGTGTCAGAGTGACACCTCTCGTAGAAACTTGTTTTAGAACTTGATAGGTAGCACCGCTCACACACAGAGCTGTTTACACACTCACAGTGAATAGGGGGCATTGAAACTCACCCACACACATTCATGCATTCACACACACCGGAAAGTAATGCATGCAAGCACACACGCATGCATGAACCAAGACATGCACGAACATGTGCAGATAGAAACACACCACTCCTGTGTTATTGGAACAGATTAAGAAAGGCGGGGCGGCCCTGTGCAACCCCCAGACTGTGTAACACAGAGTGGCCCAGTCATATCTCAATGTACTCATTAAGACACACACAGTCATTACACACATTCAGTGGACAGCTAAGGAATCTGGGTAGATGACAACATGCCGCCAGGCCACCCCCAACTTACTGGAACAGAATACACACATACACAGAACTCTACAGAGAACACACTGAGGAGGGTTAAATGACTCCTTCTTCTCCGATGACGACAGTCAGAACACACTCTCGTCATCTGACAAGAAATGGCCTTAATTGGGGGCAAAAGTTCCTGACTTGATAGAAGACCAGGATAGAGGAATGTGTCACATGTATAGGTGGTGAAATTATGTAATTTATATCAAAGTAACTGACCAATGACTAACTACCACTAAGGCCAATCAACAAATATTGGTTTCTATGTGACCCTATGAGCCAGTTTTTATACAAACGCCATCTACTAACTTATGTTGAGGTCACAATAGGTTGAATATTTTGTTAGTGTCAGCAGTATGAAAAGTGATGCTACGAAAGTGAGGAGTCATTCGCTTGCAACGTTCTGAACAATGACACCCACTAAGATTCAAGTACAACAGAACAGCAAAATGTGTATTCATAACATTATCAAAGCAAAGCTTTATGTGGTCCATACATTTCCGTGAGTAATGTTCTGTACAAACAGCAGTTATTGTACTTAATGGCAATGAGGTCATACCTTCACATGTTTTCTAACCTGTCACTAACTCAATTCAATTCTAGTCAATAAGACATTATTCATCCCACACAGTCCTCTAACCTGTCACTAACTCAATTCAATTCTAGTCAATAAGACATTATTCCTCCCACACAGACCTCTAACCTGTCACTAACTCAATTCAATTCTAGTCAATAAGACATTATTCCTCCCACACAGACCTCTAACCTGTCACTAACTCAATTCAGTTCAAGTCAATAAGACCTTATAAATCCCACACAGTCCTCTAACCTGTCACTAACTCAATTCAATTCTAGTCAATAAGACATTATTCCTCCCACACAGACCTCTAACCTGTCACTAACTCAATTCAGTTCAAGTCAATAAGACCTTATTCCTCCCACACAGACCTCTAACCTGTCACTAACTCAATTCAGTTCAAGTCAATAAGACATTATTCATCCCACACAGACCTCTAACCTGTCACTAACTCAATTCAGTTCAAGTCAATAAGACATTATTCATCCCACACAGACCAATTGTGTTCCACAAGTGCCAATCATCCCATTACAGTTGTACAATGCAAGTCCGTGGTGATGGTTTCCATAATAATGCAACTTAGAAACATTTACCTGAAGCATGGTCAGCCAGAGCCACAACTTCCACTACCAACTACTTATTTTATGTATTTATTTATTTATTTCACCTGTATTTAACCAGGTAGGCTAGATGAGAACAAGTTCTCATTTGCAACTGCGACCTGGCCAAGATAAAGCATAGCAATTAGATACATACAACAACACAGAGTTACACATTTATAATGACTGACAACCACAGCTAACCACAACAAGCAGGCTGTGTCGATTGAGGATTGGACTCCAACAGCCTCCCTTGGAGTGGAACTAAGGTTGTTTTCCCGGGTTCGGTTTCCTGGAGCGTTTCTGAGAATTTTACAAAATATATTTTGCCCTCACTAAACCTGACAATGCCGTGGGGAGAACAAGTACACTACTGATTTTGCTGGTTTTCCTACTTACAAAGCATGTAGAGGTCTGTAATTTTTATCGTAGGTACACTTCAACTGTGAGAGACGGAATCTAAAAATCCAGAAAATCACATTGTATGATTTTTAAGTAATAAATTTGCATTTTATTTGAGTATTTGATCCCTACCAACCAGTAAGAGTTCCGGCTCTCACAGACCTGTTAGTTTTTCTATAAGATTCAATGTTTCAAACATATTGCTCACCATATGTCTGCTGCAGAGAGACAAGAGAGAGCCATGAGAAAATAAAAGTGCTGAAAACAAATGATGAAGGAGCTATGAAGGAAAAATAGTGGCGTTTTGGTGCAGGTACAGAAAACTAGTGCCAAAATTATACTATGCTTTTGTGAAAACAATAAAGTTCAATATATCATAAAAAATGATATCCCCATATGTAACTGTATCAACCACATCCCCTTCATAGAGGTCAGCCACATCCCCTCGGGAAGGTCAACCACATCCCCTTCATAAAGGTCAACCACATCTGTTTTATAAAGGTCAACCACATCCGTTTCATAAAGCTCAACCACATCCGCTTCATAGAGGTCAACTACATCCCCCTCATAAAGGTCAACCACAGCCCCTTCATAAAGGTCAACCACATCCCTTTCATATAAGTCAACCACAATCCTTTTATAGACGTCAACCACATCCCCTTCATAAAGGTCATCCACAGCCCCTTCATAAAGGTCAACCACATCCCTTTCATATAAGTCAACCACAATCCTTTTATAGACGTCAACCACATCCCCTTCATAAAGGTCATCCACAGCCCCTTCATAAAGGTCAACCACATCCCTTTCATAAAGGTCAACCACATCCCCTTCATAAAGGTCAACCACATCCCCTTCATAAAGGTCAACCACATCCCCTTCATAAAGGTCAACCACAACCCCTTCATAAAGGTCAACCACATCCCCTTCATAAAGGTCAACCACATCCCCTTCATAGAGGTCAAACCACATCCCCTTCATAGAGGTCAACCACATCCCCTTTATAGAGGTCAACCACATCCCTTTCATAGAGGTCAACCACATCCCCTTCATAGAGGTCTACCACATCACATCCATAGTGATCAACCACATCCCATCCATAGAGGTCAACCACATCCCCTTCATAAAGGTCAACCACATCAAATCCATAGAGGTCTACCACATCACATCCATAAAGGTCAACCATAACCCAAGCATTAAGGTCAACAACATCACATCCATAGAGGTCGACCACATCACATCCATAAAGGTCTACCACATCACATCCATAGAGGTCTACCACATCACATCCATAGAGGTCTACCACATCACATCCATAGAGGTCTACCACATCACATCCATAGAGGTCTACCACATCACATCCATAGAGGTCAACCACATCACATCCGTAGAGGTTTACCACATCCTCTTCATAGAGGTCAAACACATCCCATCCACAGAGGTCAAACACATCCCATCCATAGAAGTCAACGACATCCCATCCATAGAGGTCTACCACATCACATCCATAGAGGTCATCCACATCCCATCCATAGAGGTCATCCACATCCCATCCATAGAGGTCTACCACATCACATCCATAGAGGTCAAACACATCCCATCCATAGAGGTCTACCACATCCCCTTCATAGAGGTCAACCACATCCCCTTCATAGAGGTCAACCACATCCCCTTCATAGAGGTCTACCACATCACATCCATAGTGATCAACCACATCCCATCCATAGAGGTCAACCACATCCCATCCATAGAGGTCAACCACATCCCATCCATAGAGGTCAACCACATCCCATCCATAGAAGTCAACAACATCCCATCCATAGAGGTCTACCACATCACATCTATAGAGGTCAAACACATCCCATCCGTAGAGGTCAACCACATCCCATCCATAGAGGTCTACCACATCACATACATAGAGGTCAAACACATCCCATCCATAGAGGTCAACCACATCCCCTTCATAGAGGTCAACCACATCCCCTTCATAGAGGTCAACCACATCCCATCCATAGAAGTCAACCACATCCCATCCATAGAAGTCAACCACATCCCCTTCATAGAGGTCAAACACATCCCCTTCATAGAGGTCAACCACATCCCATCCATAGAGGACAACCACATCCCATCCATAGAAGTCTACCACATCCCACCCATAGAGGTCTACCACATCCCATCCATAGAGGTCAAACACATCCCATCCATAGAGGTCAACCACATCCCATCCATAGAAGTCAACGACATCCCATCCATAGAGGTCTACCACATCACATCCATAGAGGTCAACCACATCCCCTTCATAGAGGTCTACCACATCCCATCCATAGAGTTCAAACACATCCCCTTCATAGAGGTCAACCACATCAAATCCATAGAGGTCTACCACATCACATCCATAGAGGTCAACCACATCCCCTTCATAGAGGTCTACCACATCCCATCCATAGAGATCAAACACATCACATCCATAGAGATCAAACACATCACATCCATAGAGGTCAACCACATCCCGATCCATAGAGGTCATCCACATCCCCTTCATAAAGTTCAACCACATCCCCTTCATAGAGGTCTACCACATCACATCCATAGTGATCAACCACATCCCATCCATAGAGGTCAACCACATCCCCTTCATAGAGGTCAACCACATCCCCTTCATAGAGGTCAACCACATCCCCTTCATAGAGGTCAACCACATCCCATCCATAGAGTACAGTGATATAGTAATATAGCTCATCACAAGTATTGCAATAGAATATTCCAGCTACTACTAAGTATATGGCAAGGCATTGTAAAACTACAACTACCACAATCCCTTCATGAAGTGAAACAGGACAACAAGTACAATACCTAAAACTAAAATGTTTATTATGCAAAAGGCTGCAACTACCACAAATCATATAGACATCATAAAAATACAACTCCCACAACACCTCTTACCTATGACATGCGTGCCATGTCCAAGACTCTCTGGTAGCCCTAGGTCTGAAGTCGGCCCGTCCCATGTTCATAATCCTGGAGGAGAATCGTAGCAGGCGGCGGTGTCCGTAGGGCCAGTTCATTCTGGCAGCGGAAGATGACAGACAGTTCTCCTCGTTGGCACAGGTCAGCAGGTGTAGGGGTCGGTCCTCTAAGTAAACTGTCTCCTGAACCAGTTGGGCATCTAGTACCAGGTCTGGGGCAGCTAGGGGGCAGAGGAGAGCGGTGAGTGGTTTGGGGTAATTTAGGCATGTATGGGGGTCAGGGATGAAAGGTAAGTCAGGTATTACAGGAAACAATAGGTCAAGGGCCAATAAGGGAAGGGGAGGGTTAAAGCTTAATCAGAGATGATCAAAAACCAAGTTCACATTCAGAAAGCAAACAGGAGAAAACCTTTTCAAGCGGAAGACTGAAAATAAGTGCTAATATTGGAGTTCAGGTACTTCAGTTTCAAACCGTTTTCACCCATTTCTTGACATTTGAAAAGAACCCTTGGCAGGATCTGTTAAGATTACACAGTTGAAGAGATCTAGCCAGGTGGACAGGTGTGCTTTGATAATGACTCACTCTCTGAACAGGTGACCCCTGCAGCATTAGTCCCACCCCCTCGGGGACAGTGTACATGGTTGTTACGGCGACACTGTTGGATTGACAGCTCAGTTCCAACACAGTGGGTTCCACTCAACACCAACTCTGCTGCGTTACGATCCCCAGCCCAATACCACGTCTCCTAGAGAGAGAGAGAATGTTTAACTTTTGTACATTACTTTTCTTTCCTCCGTCATCCTGTGAATTGAAAGAAATGCTTTTTGAGAGTTTTTTGTTCGACTTCATGGGTATTTCAACTATTGGCAAACATCCCTTTCCTAAATACCCTCTGTACTGTAGATGTACTGTAGATATGGATATTTCAAAATAATGTATTTATGGATAGTTGAGATTTTTCCTGCACCACCCATCCACTCACAGACTAGCTTTTGTATAAACATAATGCAGACTGACACACACACACAATTAACACACACTTCCCCTTGGGTTATGGGTAGATACAGTCATTTAGCACTGTACAGTATTTAGCTGCTGAATGGTCAGGTGACGGTCAGCAGTGGAAATGGCGGTAGGTCTGCAAGTCAGTTACGTTATGACAAAATAAAGCGAGTGTTACAAAGGATTATTGTAAGGCATTATGTTGTGTTGTAAGGCATTATGTTGTGTTGTAAGGCATTATGTTGTGTTGTAAGGCATTATGTTGTGTTGCAAGGCATTATGTTGTGTTGCAAGGCATTATGTTGTGTTGCAAGGCATTATGTTGTGTTGCAAGGCATTATGTTGTGTTGCAAGGCATTATGTTGTGTTGCAAGGCATTATGTTGTGTTGTAAGGCATTATGTTGTGTTGTAAGGCATTATGTTGTGTTGTAAGGCATTATGTTGTGTTGTAAGGCATTATGTTGTGTTGTAAGGCATTATGTTGTGTTGTAAGGCATTATGTTGTGTTGTAAGGCATTATGTTGTGTTGTAAGGCATTATGTTGTGTTGTAAGGCATTATGTTGTGTTGTAAGGCATTATGTTGTGTTGCAAGGCATTATGTTGTGTTGCAAGGCATTATACTGTACATGCATTATACATTCGTTCATAAGGCATTCATATATATATATATATATATATATATATATATATATATATATATATATAGTTGAAGTCGGGCATTTACATACACTTAGGTTGGAGTCATTAAAATTCATTTTCAACCACTCCTCATATTTCTTGTTCACAAACTATAGTCTTGGCAAGTCGGTTAGGACATCTCCTTTGTGCATGACACAATTAATTTTTTCCAACAATTGTTTACAGACAGATTATTTCACTTATAACTCACTGTATCACAATTCCAGTGGGCCAGAAGTTTACATACACTAAGTTGAATGTGCCTTTAAACAGCTTGGAAAATTCCAGAAAATTATGTCATGGCTTTAGAAGCTTCTGATAGGCTAATTGACATCATTTGAGTCAATTGGAGGTGTGCCTGTGGATGTATTTCAAGGCCTACCTTCAAACTCTGTGCCTCTTTGCTTGATATCATGGGAAAATCAAAAGAAATCAGCCAAGACCTCCACAAGTCTGATTCATCCTTGGGAGCAATTTCCAAACACCTGAAGGTACCACGTTCATCTGTACAAACAATAGTATGCAAGTATAAACACCATGGGACCACACAGCCATCATACCGCTCAGGAAGGAGACATGTTCTGTCTCCTTAGAGATGAATGTACTTTGGTGCAAAAAGTGTAAATCAATCTCAGAACAACAGCAGAGGACCTTCTGAAGATGCTGGAGGAAACAGGTACAACAGTATCTATATCCACGTAAAGCAAGTCCTATATCAACATAACCTGAAAGGCCGCTCAGCAAGGAAGAAGCCACTGCTCCAAAACCGCCCAAAAAAAACAGACTATGGTTTGCAACTGCACATGAGGACATAGATAGTACTTTTTGGAGAAATGTCCTCTGGTCTGATGAAACAAATATAGAACTGTTTGGCCATAATGACCATCATCATGGTAGGATGAAAAGGGGGCAGGCTTGCAAGCCGAAGAACACCATCCCAACCGTGAAGCACAGGGGTGGCAGCATCATGTTGTGGGGTTGCTTTGCTGCAAGAGGGACTGGTTCACTTCACAAAATAGATGGCATCATGAGGGAGGAAAATTATGTGGATATATTGAAGCAACATCTCAAGACATCAGTCAGGAAGTTAAAGCTTGGTCGCAAATGGGTCTTCCAAATGGACAATGACACCAAGCATACTTCCACAGTTGTGGCAAAATGGCTTAAGGACAAGAAAGTCAAGGTATTGGAGTGGCCATCACAAAGCCCTGACCTCAATCCCATAGTAAATTTATGGGCAGAACTGAAAAAGCGTGCGTGAGCAAGGCCGTATTAACCTGACTCTGTTACACCAGGTCTGTCAAGAGGAACGGGCCAAAATTCACCCAACGTATTATGGGAAGCTTGTGGAAGGCTACCCGGAACGTAAAGTGGTGATCCTAACTGACCTAACAAAGGGGATTTTTACTCTGATTAAATGTCAGGTATTGTGAAAAACTGATTTTAAATGTATTTGGCTAAGGTAAGCCAAATACATTCAAACTCAGTTTTTCACAATTCCTTACATTTAATCCGAGTAAAAATTCCCTGCCTTGGGTCAGCTACGATCACCACTTTATTTTAAGAATGTGAAACGTCAGAATGATGGCAGAGAGAATGATTTATTTCAGCTTTTATTCCTTTCATCACATTCCCAGTGGGTCAGAAGTTTACATACACGCAATTAGCATTTGGTAGCATTTCCTTTAAATTGTTTAACTTGGGTCAAACATTTCGGTTAGCCTTCCACAAGCTTCCCACAATAAGTTGGGTGAATTTTGGCCCATTCCTCCTTACAGAGCTGGTGTAACAGTGTCAGGTTTGTAGGCCTCCTTGCTTGCACATGCTTTTCAGTTCTGGCCACACATTTTCTATAAGTTTGAGGTCAGGGCTTTGTGATGGCCACTCCAATACCTTGACTTTGTTGATTCCTTTTGATTTTCCCATGATGTCAAGCAAAGAGGCACTGAGTTTGAAGGTAGGCCTTGAAATACATCCACAGGTACACCTCCAATTGACTCAAATGATGTCAATTAGCCTATCAGAAGCTTCTAAAGCTATTACATAATTTTCTGGAATTTTCCAAGCTGTTTAAAGGCACAGTCAACTTAGTGTATGTAAACTTCCGACTTCAGCTGTATATATATACATTTACACAGTACCAGTCAAAAGACACACCTACTCATTCAAGGGTTTTTCTTTTTTTTACTGTTTTCTACATTGTAGAATAGTAGTGAAGACATCAGAACTATGAAATAACACATTGGAAGATGTAGTAACCAAGAAAGTGTTAAACAAATCAAAATATATTTTATCTTTTTGATTCTTCAAAATAGCACCCTCTGCCTTGATGACAGCTTTGCACACTCTTGGCATTCTCTCAACTAGATTCATGAGGAATGGTTTTCCAACAGTCTTGAAGAAGTTCCTACATATGTGACTCAGAAAGTATTACTGAGTTTCAGCTATCCGGTGATTTTTCAGGTTTGAGGTCTCAGGGACACCGTGAGTTGATGGGTGAATTGTGGGAGTCAGGGTGTACTCTAGGGGGGAAATGGCACCATATTCCCACAATGGCCTCTGTCCAGAAGTTGTGCATTATACAGGGAATAGGGTTTCATAGGTGTGTTTCCGTACCTGGTGTGCTCGGGATGCGAACCCCAGACCCAGCTGTCTACAGACCACCATGGCTTCGTTGATTCCCCAGTTCTCACTGCAGACTGACCCCCATCTCTTACGACCCCCTACATCCATCAGTACCTCCACACGCCCCTCACCTGGCTCCCTGCCCCCCGCCAATCGCACCTAGGATAGGATGAGGAGGGAGGAGGGAGGAAAAGAAGGAGGGAGAAAAATACATTTCAATTCAGTATTTTCTCAACCTGTATGTTTCGCAAGTCAGACGTTCATAATTATAAATATCTAATGACTCTATAATAATTGAATTGGTATTATAAACTGGGTGGTTCGAGCCCTGAATGCTGATTGGCTGACAGCCGAAGTATATCAGACCGTAAACCACGGGTATGACAAGACATGTATTTTTACTGCTCTGATTACACTCGTAACCAGTTTATAATAGCAATATGGCACCTCAGGGGTTTGTGGTAGGCACTGGTATATTGGCTATATACCACACCCCCTCAATCAATCAAATGTATTTATAAAGTCATTTTTACATCAGCCGATGTCTCAAAGTACTGCACAGAAACCCAGCCTAAAACCCCAAGCAGCAAGCAATGCAGATGTAGAAGCAGCTTGGCTAGGAAAAACTCCCTGAAAAGGCTGGAACCTAGGAAAAAACCTAGACTGGAACCAGGCTCTGAGGGGTGGCCAGTCCTCTTCTGGCTGTGCCAAGTGGAGATTATAACAGAACATGGTCTTATTGCTTAATTATATAATGTAAAGGTGTGTGTGTGTGAAATTCTGTGTGCTCTAACCGTGCTGTCCAGGCCAAGCTTGGGGATGTTGCAGCGTACTGAGGCATCTTGGGTGTGTTTAAAGGTCCAGAGAGGGACATCTTGGAAGTAACAGTCTAGGATAGACTTCTCTGTCCCCAAACACTGGACACTGTTCATATGGATAGGACCAGTACCTAGAGAGAAAGAGGGAGAGGGAGAAGAGGGAAGATGAGAGCATGAACACACCACAACAACCATGCATCTCTCTGTATCTTGCGTGGTACTTAACCTAGACCTGAGGGCATTGCAATGCAATCCCCCTAAACGGGCCTTATCTAATAGACACACCCACCTACACCCACAGTAGTGAAAGCTGAGGTTAAAGAGCAATAAACAGATAACGATCTCAGCCATTTGTTTGCGGGAACCGATTGTGTCTTCCCCACCACAACAGAACCCCAACAGCACCCCATCAACAAAAGGTTCCTATCTGTACTTAAGCAACAAAAGGTTCCTATCTCTATCTCTCGCTGTCTGCCTGTCTGCCAGAGGAGATAACAAGGCTGTACCTCGAGTACTCCAGAGATCCGACACACATCATTACCACCATTTTGTACTTTAGAAAAAACACACAAAAAAACACCCGCCACCCAGCCAGTACTTTTCGGAAAGATAACGTCACTGCTCAATGGTAACTTAGCCATCCGCTACAACCCCCTGGCGAGCAGAGAACACGTGCAAGCAAGAACAGAGTAACACTTGAGTTAATAGATTGGTGCTTCTAACTGTAAAACAACCTGTCAATGTGATGAAGGAAAGAAAGTGGGAAGAGTACTCAAATTTAGACAGTAGGCAAGTACATTAACTTTTATTGATAAGTGTGAAAAGTAACATTGAGATAATGAGGAAGTACATCGAGAAGAGGGCTTGACATTGTTTTTTAGTTTTTTTTTACAATGTTTAGATAAATTAAAAGAAGGTGTAAGCTGGGAAGATATTGAGTCACCACAAAAATAACACACAGGTGATTCTGACCAAAACATCAGAGAGCAAGAGAGTTGAGAGAAAGCAGGTTGGTGATTGCATAATTAGGGATGGGAAACTCCAGTCCTCGGTGGCCTGATTGGTGTCACACTTTACCCAACTAATCATGATCGTCACTTTAGAATGTAACACCACTCCAGCACCCGAGGACTGGAGTTGCCCATCCCTGTTCTAAATTATAGATTGTAGGCTTCCATCCATATTGGTAACAATGACTGGGTATACATCCACCCACATTAAATAGACTAAAGAAAACCCACTTCCTGAACCAATCATCTCCATATGTGTGTGTAGAAAACCATGTAAAATACCACTGAGTAGTAGGTACATCAGAACAACCACAGTTTAACTTATCAAGACCAACACAGCTTCTGTGGATTGTGGATCTTCATTTAAAAAAGCACATTTGAGCTGATTTGGGCAGTAGTTCCATGAAAAAAGGCGGGTACAAAATAGATCCTGAGAAACTGGTTACGAAGAATCATGCACACAAGCACATACTAACAAATCGGCCACACACACACACACATGGATGTATACCACCTCACAGAGTAAATAACATGTAGAAGTAAAAATACACCAGTGTTCGTCAGAATAGGAAACAGAGGCATTGTCCCTGTAATTTAAACCATTGGTGATGAGAGTTGAAATGGCAGCTGATGAGTTTAGACATTGGTTTCAGTTTTTGACTTAACTTTACCAATGATTAAAGTAAAGTTGAGTGCTATAAACAGTCAGCAAATGTAAAATTCACTCCCACTAATTTCCCATTCACTGCTGTGTACTTTGTGCAGTTCCTTCTGTATCACATTTGTGTGTGCGTACATTCAATTATCTCCTTTCAAGGTCTCATTTTCAGAGGAGAAATGTTTTTGTGTATTCTTTAGACTAGTCCTCTTTCCCCGTGAGGTACAGTAGATTTGGTCTGTGAACCCTAACATATCTCATATCCAGTCAGAACTCTGCGTGTGCGTGACCTTACAGCAGCTGATTTGCATGTGTGGTAATCCCTTTGACAGACGGTGCAGCGTAAAAAAACATGGCTGACGTATGGTAGTAGATCCCCCAAGAGGATGAAAGAGGCCGAGCTCCGATAGCGGTAGTGAAAGAGGCCTATATCTGTAGTAGATGGTTATGGATGACTGGCTATCAGGATGGCTAGTTCTATAGTTGGTGTCTCACATTACCACATTAACATGCTCCCAGTAAACACACACATTCAGACACACTGTTAACACCACACGTCTCTCTCTCTCACACACACACAGTCACTCACACAGAGCTACAATGGGGAGAACAAGTATTTGATACACTGCTGATTTTGCAGGTTTTCCAACTTACAAAGCATGTAGAGGTCTGTAATTTGGATCATATGTACACTTCAACTGTGAGAGACGGAATATAAAACAAAAATCCAGAAAATCACATTGTATGATTTTTAAGTAATTAATTTGCATTTCATTGCATGACCTCTACGTGCTTTGTAAGTAGCAAAACCGGCAGTGTATCAAATACTTGTTCTCCCCACTGTATATTTGTGTCCCCAAACAGCCCCACCTTAAAGCTACTGGGATCAGTACAGGCAACGTGACTGAGAAATGTCACAAACCCTATGGTTGAAATACACACAGGCAGACCTATATGGCACACCCACACAGGCAGACCTATATGGCACACCCACACAGGCAGACCTATATGGCACACCCACACAGGCAGACCTATATGGCACACCCACACAGGCAGACCTATATGGCACACCCACACAGGCAGACCTATATGGCACACCCACACAGGCAGACCTATATGGCACACCCACACAGGCAGACCTATATGGCACACCCACACAGGCAGACCTATATGGCACACCCACACAGGCAGACCTATATGGCACACCCACACAGGCAGACCTATATGGCACACCCACACAGGCAGACCTATATGGCACACCCACACAGGCAGACCTATATGGCACACCCACATAGGCAGACCTATATGGCACACCCACACAGGCAGACCTATATGGTCACACCCACACAGGCAGACCTATATGGTCACACCCACACAGGCAGACCTATATGGCACACCCACACAGGCAGACCTATATGGCACACCCACACAGGCAGACCTATATGGCACACCCACACAGGCAGACCTATATGGCACACCCACACAGGCAGACCTATATGGCACACCCACACAGGCAGACCTATATGGCACACCCACACAGGCAGACCTATATGGCACACCCACACAGGCAGACCTATATGGCACACCCACACAAGCAGACCTATATGGCACACCCACATAGGCAGACCTATATGGCACACCCACACAGGCAGACCTATATGGCACACCCACACAGGCAGACCTATATGGCACACCCACACAAGCAGACCTATATGGCACACCCACACAGGCAGACCTATATGGCACACCCACACAGGCAGACCTATATGGCACACCCACACAGGCAGACCTATATGGCACACCCACACAGGCAGACCTATATGGCACACCCACACAGGCAGACCTATATGGCACACCCACACAGGCAGACCTATATGGCACACCCACACAGGCAGACCTATATGGCACACCCACACAGGCAGACCTATATGGCACACCCACACAGGCAGACCTATATGGCACACCCACACAGGCAGACCTATATGGCACACCCACACAGGCAGACCTATATGGCACACCCACACAGGCAGACCTATATGGCACACCCACACAGGCAGACCTATATGGCACACCCACATAGGCAGACCTATATGGCACACCCACACAGGCAGACCTATATGGCACACCCACACAGGCAGACCTATATGGCACACCCACACAGGCAGACCTATATGGCACACCCACACAGGCAGACCTATATGGCACACCCACACAGGCAGACCTATATGGCACACCCACACAGGCAGACCTATATGGCACACCCACATAGGCAGACCTATATGGCACACCCACATAGGCAGACCTATATGGCACACCCACATAGGCAGACCTATATGGCACACCCACACAGGCAGACCTATATGGTTTTTACTGCTCAGGCTTGGTGACATGAAAGGGCCTATTTGATGATTGAATGGACTTCAAATAGGATTAAACAGCTGAACATTAAGAAGTCCCACGGAAAGAAAAACACCATTAATGTTCCCTAAACCACGCTTAACTTCAGAGAGAGGGAAATACTAGGGTTCCCTCCTAACCACTAACCAACTATTTGGGCTATTCTCACTAGCTATGTGACCACAATCATCCCGCTTCCAGCTCCCTAAAGTCTTAAAGATTTGTATCTGTCTGCTTGATTGGCATGTACTGTATGTGCTAACATTAATTATAGCATAGTATATTTATCTAAAAATGTTTATTGTAAATACTATATTTAAACTAATGTTTAGTGACTGTACATTTTACGTGCATTTACTGCATTTATTGATACTATTGCACGACAACAAACTACAGTACATAAAAACACCAGTTATTCAATGTACATTTCCTATTGTCTGGGTCAGTCTCTGTCGGTCAGTCTCTGTCGGTCAGTCTCTGTCGGTCAGTCTCTGTCGGTCAGTCAGTCTCTGTCGGTCAGTCAGTCTCTGTCGGTCAGTCAGTCTCTGTCGGTCAGTCAGTCTCTGTCGGTCAGTCAGTCTCTGTCGGTCTGTCTCTGTCGGTCTGTCTCTGTCGGTCTGTCTCGGTCGGTCTGTCTAATTGTGTCGGTCTGCCTGGGCCAGTCTTCCTGTCTGTGTCAGTCTGTCTATCTGTGTCGGTTTGGTCTGTCTGTGTCGATCTGCCTGTGTCTGTGTCTGCCTGCCTGCCTGCCTGTCTGTCTGCATCTGTGTCTGCATCTGTCTATCTGTCTGTGTCCGTTAGACTGTGTCCTGTCATCTGGACTCTTAATGTAGGTTTTTCCAACACCATACATGTATACGTTTATGTGGCCTGCAGAACTCAGTGAAAATTATATAGGACAGTTAAAAGTCTAAAAAGCAACATGATATAGAGAGTGTTGGCAGATGTCCCGTAGTCCGGCTATGGCTGTAGTTAAGCAGCTGTTACGAAAGTGTGTAATGTGTGTGTGTGTGTGTGTGTGTACAGCTGAAAACTCTCACACCCATTGCCCTGCCAATCAGGATATAGTTAGGGACTTGCATTTAAAGCATTGCGAGAGGAATAAACTATTAAATTTAACCTGTCATTTGATATGACAGCCTAGGAGGCTAGAGCTGCACGTAACATAGTAATGCTACAGGCAGGTCTAGGACTTAACACAGACATTGTAAGCATTCACACCCACACACTGGGTGTTACTGAAGCAGCAGCCCAGTGGTTGGATCAGGAGGAAATATGAACTTATTTTGGGAGAAAATTAAAAGCTTTTCACTTCGCCTTGACTCTTACAACACAGGCACAGACTGCTGGGTGCTACAGTATGTAGCAGCCATAAGATCTGGGACAGGGGTACTTTGATGTGGCAGTGGTGGGGATTAGGTTAGGATGGGTGTGGTTATAATAGGCTACAGTATAGGTGTAGAAGGCTGATTGATACCAGAGATTGTTGAATAGTGAGAGATGAGGATGCTAAGAGCTACAATGTTCCCCACTCCTAAGGCTCTCTAGAACCAGGAGTGAAGAACAGTGGCTATGCGTCATTCAGGGCAGGTGGGGCACCTGTATAGCTAAAAAAAATAGGCAGCTCCAAAATGCTGTTGTTTCAGCCTACCGCAGTGCTTTCTATGATGGTGGGGCAGCCAGTGGAAAATACGGAGCATAGGGGTTGGTAATGTCCTCTATTTGTGCCGTGATTGGCTCAGTGTTCTCACACTCATCGGGACACTACGTCACAGAGCTAAATAAAATTCAAGCTCGTTGGGTGCTGCCATAGACTTTAGAAGTGCACATCCAAGAAGGCTCAAGGTCATTGGCCACAGATAAAATTACATCAAATCACATTATATCTAAAGTAGCTTTGATTGGACTGATCATGTCAACATCTTACTTTCAAAATCTTAGCTAGCAGTCATCATCATGCTTCAAGTCGGCAATCTACTGGCAAATCCTTTTCCATCCTTGTCATGTGAAGAGAAATTATAGATAAAACATATCGGTGCTCATCAACCATTGGACATTAACATTACACAACAAGTTGGAAATCGCAAATTCAACAATGAGTGCTAAGGTGCCACTGCAGCCAGGTGTGACCGGTAGACCCATGAGAGGCGCACAATTGGCCCAGCATCGTCCAGGTTAGGGGAGGGTTTGGCCGTCCGTGATTTTCTTGTCTCATCATGCTCTAGCGGACTTCGGACTTCGGTCATCAGTGTTTCCTCCAACACATTGGTGCGACTATCTTCCGTGTTAAGCAAGCAGTGTGTCAAGAAGCAGTGTGGCTTGGCTCTCGACCTTCACTGAGTCCGTACAGGAGTTGCAGCGATGAGACAAGATCGTAACTACCAATTGGATATCACGAAAAAGGGGGTAACGCCATGGGCCACAAAAGTTTGAATAAATTGTCCATGCTGTCCATCCAGAAGGCCTTCTGCTGCATTTAAAACAACTGGAAACTCAGAACTGGGAAATCTCAGACTTGTGAGTTCAAGACAACTGGGAACTTAGATAAAACTAGCTCTGACAGGGAAAATACGGAAAATACGGTTTCTAACTCGGAAATCCAAGTCAGGATTTTGGGACTCCTTCTAGAGCCCACAAGAAGGACTGTTGCAATTCCTTCCTGTTCCAGTGAGCACAGCACAACAAGGTGAGTTCAAAATGTCTTGTATGCTGCCCAGTTGGTCAGTTTGGTAGGACGGCCATCTCTAGGCAGAGTCTGGGTAGTTCCATATTTTTTTCAATTTCCAAATGATGGAGACCACTCTGCTCTTGGAAACATTCAACACTCTATAAATTGTTTTATACACTTCCCCAGATAATATGACTCATCACAATTCTATCTCAGAGATCTACAGACAGTTCCTTGGACTTCATGATATAGTTTCTGCTCTGATATGCACTGTCAACTGTGGGACTTATATAGACAGGTGGGGTTCTTTCTAAATCATGTCCAAACAATTGAATTGGTTACAGGTGGACTCCACCAAGTTGTAATGACATCTGAAGGATGATCAAAGTAAATTTGATGCACCCGAGCTCAATTTTGAATGTCATAGGAAAGGGATGTGAATACTTATTAGATATTTATGTATTTAATTTTCATTTTCTAAAAACATATTTTCACTTCGTCATCTAGGACAGGGAAAGACCCGTGGCTAGGTGGTAAGAACAGCTGGTGGCTGTCGCATATTAGGAAACAATATATGTATTTAAAAAATGCACAGCTGTGTGTGTGTGTGTGCATGTTTGCGTGTGCACGTCTTGGTAGAGCTGAGATTGCTGATTCCATTCCTTTGAGGAGCTTTCGGCTGTGAACTGAGCCATATACGCTGAGCCCTCCAGCTGCCCAAGCACACACACACAGCTGCAGTGACCATGGTGGAGATGAGGGGAAATCCGCTAACAGTGTGTGAACCACAGATCAGCACCCTCAGGCTCACAGACAAATACATTCTCAGACCGTTCAGCGGCAGACGAGCGTAGAGTGCTAAGATAAGTCCTAAGCATGGCTGAAAAAGTTCCTCTGACTCACATGGAATCTCAAACAGCCTAAGGTACACAGAGTACAGAGACATATACATGGGTGTCTGTGCCTAAGACCCCGAACCCTGTATGGCAGGAACAAATGGAAGAAACTGGTAAAAACACAACTTCCATGTTCACGTGGCACAACCGGAGTGAACTTTCTCCTTTGCCAGTGAGAATAAAAATCGAACCTTGACCCCTGTAGGACAGAAAAAGAGTCAGAGAGACAAAAAGACAGAGAATAACAGATAGAGAGGGAGTCCTACCCTACCTTGTCCCATGTAAGCTCCAGTGAGGGCCTCTTTGGCGGTTCCGAAGCCAAGCTCCCTGCACACCACGCTAGCTGAGACGCGGTTCCAGACGTGGTCTACAATGGTCCCCCATTTCCCCTCCTTCAGCACCTCCACCCGGCCCTCACCCAGCCTGGGGCCAGCCTTCAGACGCACCGGCTAGAGGGGGAGAGGAGAGAAAGAGCGAGAGAGAGTCAGAATGAGCGAGAGAGACAGCGAGAGACCGAAAGACAGAGAAAGAGAGTGAGAGACCGAGAGACAGAGAGACAAAAGACAGAGAGAGACAGAGAGTGTCAGCATCATTGTATTATTGTCTAAGAATGTTTTGTATCTTGTGTTTGTGCAGAACACAGGACAAGTGTCGAGGTCTTGGCTCTTGGCACAGTGATGCATGATGTGTGTGTGTCTATGTTTTTATGTGAGTGTGTGTCTATGTTTTTATGTGTGCGTGTACCTGTCTCTTACCACAATTGGGTGGGGTGCCTGGGGTCTTCCAGATGACATACGTGCAAACTGAGGTCCCGGTACACACCTCGCCACCGCATGTCTCCCACTCTTACAGGGGGTGGGGCTATGTGGAATGGACAGCTGAGCGTGACACTCTGATAGGCTGGTCTCTGACCCCAGGCAGTGAACCTTCTCTACCCAGAAACCCTTTTTACGAGCCATGAGGCTCAGTCTAGGAAGTGGGAGAGAAGAGGTCATAAATGTCATATAACACTTTATAACACATAACATGTGCATAGCTAACGTCTGTCATGTCAGTACCATGAAGGAGAGGAACAAGACAAGAACTATCCAGTAACAGTTCATTTAAACACTCTACATAATGCATTATAAGCACATTTAAAACTCACAAGGCATTATAATAGAACATTATAATACAAAATGATCAACATCTGGAGAAACAAATCATTTGTAGTTAGTTGAGATGTTCAAACATTGACTAGGTCTTACCTTGTGGATGGATCAGCAACCTTGGAGTCCCAGATTTTCCTGTGAAGAAACAGGAACATTAAGAAAGGATGTTAATATCTCTTCTGTTTACTCGTTGAGGTTTCATGAAACCCATGTTATTCCTGTGAGGTGAGATGACTAAATCTTGCCTACAGAATCAGCGTTTGTAGAAGACAACTGTGTCATGTGTTTGGCAGTGGTATAAAGTACTTAGGTAAAAATACTTTAAAGTACTACTTAATTTGTTTTTTGGGGTATCTGTACTTTACTTTACTATTCATATTTTTGACAACTTTTACTTTCACTGCACTACATTCCTAAAGAAAATAATGTACTTTTACTCCTTACATTTTCCGTGACACCCAAAAGCACTAGATCCATTTTGGATGCTTAGCAGGACAGGAAAATTGTTTAATTCACCCACTTATCAAGAGAACATCCCCGGTCATCCCTACTGCTTCTGATCTGGCAGACTCACTAAACACAAAAGCTTCGTTTGTAAAGGATGTCTGAGTGTTGAAGTGCCCCTGGTTATCCGTACATTTTTAAAAATCAAGAAAACCGTGCCATCGTGTTTGCTTAATTAAAGGAATTTTAAATGAGTTATAATTTGACTTTTGCTTTTGATACTTAAGTATATTTTAGTGATTACATTTACTTTTGGTACTACCTTTAGACTTTTTCTGAAGTAGTATTTTACTGGGCGACATTCACTTTTACTTGAGTCATTTTCTTTTAAAGTATCTTAACTTTGACTCAAGTATGACTATTGGGTACTTTTTCCACCACTGGTGCTTGGTTAATGCCACACAGTTTATTAGCCATATTGGTTGGCATGTGTTGATGATGAACACAGATGGGTGAAGCATTCCCTACACCTCACAAACTGGCCTCACATATGGTTAATATGGGTCATGCCACACAGAATTACAGCCAAACACATTGTCAAAAACAAAAGCCACCTTGGTGGACATGTGCTGTTTGTGTACATGGACACAGACAGTACCAGTTATGTCCTAGAAGCATCTGTACCTGACATTCTGGCCGTACGGATGTCAACAAGTATAAATACACTTACATAGACAAATATGTCCGCCTACAGAAAGGCCCATCTGTGTTGTGCTACAGTAAATCTTTGTGTGTGCGTGCATGTGTGTGCATAGGTGGTATTTTGGTGACCATGAGTGGCATAGTTAGAATAAGAACAAACTCATTTTTCCCTGTTCTCTCTGACCACCACGGCCTGGCTCTCGCTGCTTTACTTTGGGGTGTAGATATTTGCATCAGGAATGTCTAGTCTAGGTCTGTGTGTATGTTTAGAATGAGTGGTCAGAATGTAGGCCTATGTACCACATATGTACCGTCAGCTAAGCCAGGCTTCAAGGGAAAAACAATGATCTCTGTTGACAATGTGGGGGTATAGGTCTGCTCAAACAACTGGGTTGTATTCATTAGGCAACAACTCTAAGGAAACAGACTGAAACAGGGATGGACTACCTGTTTTTGTTTTCCATTTAGAAAGTTGCTAGACTCTTAGAAAAAAAGGTGCTATCTAGAACCTAAAATGGTTCTTTGGCTGGCCCCATAGGATAACCCTTTAAAGAACCCATTTTGGTTACAGGTAGAACCCTTTTCGGTTCCATGTAAACAATCTTTCCACATAGGGTTCTACATGGAACCCAACATGGTTCTACCTGGAACCAAAAAGGTTCTACCTGGAACCAAAAAGGTTCACCTATGGGGACAGCCAAAGAACCCTTTTGGAACCCTTTTTTCTAACAGTATCCGTTTGGCCATAATGAATATGACCCTGGTGTGGTGTTGCTGGGGTGTTGGTAACATGACAAAATAAGAACTCTTAAATCACTCTTACTTGGCATCTTACAAGAACATTGCTGGTACAACAACATTTGTAAAATAACTGGATCACTAGGAATGGATTCAAGAATAAACACTGGGCATTTTGAAACAACTCTTTAACCTAACCAACCATGCATAGGCTATATACAAATGTGACTTTGAACAGCTATGAGCGACATTGCTGGGAAAATGTTGAAACAAAACCCCCAAACGCACACAAACAAACACTCAATGTTGGCACACTTTAACCGTAAGAACTTGTCAGGCCGTCCGAGAAACTAAATAAATGAAAGACCCAGAATCCATTCCTGACACTCCATCAAAGGCATAGCCAAGACGTGCCCAAAAGGAATCCCTGTTGATTCTCTCTCTCTCAACACACACACGGTCGATCAGCATCAAAGCAGCCGTCCCTCAGTTCCCGCAACAGGAGTGCCAAACAGGAGTTGAGGTAAACCACACACACACACACCTCAGTCAGTTGCACTTAGGGAAACAAATACATCTACAGATAACACAGGATATTTGGATTTCCATCATGAAACTAACAAACATTTCTGCCTTTCTAGTCACATACTACAAACAAGGATGTTGGAATCAAGAGATTCAAATTGTTATTAAGTAAGTGGTTCCTCAGCCATTTTTTTGGTTTACTTTATTCAACTTTTTGGCCCAAGTATTGATTGAACTAAAAAAGCTTAGTTTTCCAAACTTAGCTCCAACTTGAGAACAGTGCTTTTAACATACAATGTTTTCAACTTACATATTTGACACACACGGTTATATTGTGCATGCATATTTATACAGTAATTAATATTCAATATGTAGTCACCTGGGATTTTAACTCACAACCTCTTGGTCCATGGTATTCCAATCTTCCTGCTATGCCAACATGTCTGTGTAAATGACTGATTTGACCTGTGTTACACTTTGCACTTCAAAGCAAATAACCATGTTATTTATCATAGTGATTAAGGAGTAACATTAAAACAGAGTAATATACCCCATCAACATCAGTCAACTATACAGAAAAGCCAAAAATTGCTGAAATAAGGAACTCAAATAATGATGGGAGAGTAGTCAGATTAACTGATAATTGACACAGACATGGAGATGTTTCAGGAAGATCTGAATGCCATGAACATAGCGGTTGTATGTTCAAATCCCAGGTGAGGACATGTTGAAAAATAATTACTGTACAAATGAGCATTTACAATGTAATCATGTACGTGAAATATGTAAGTTGAAAACTTTGTTTTTTTAAGTGCTGTGTGTAACTAGTCTCACAGTCTTTTTTGTTGGTAAAATGCCCAAATAACAATTTCTAGTTGAATGAACATATGAGACAAGTGGACAGAAATTTTGGAGCTAAGTTTGGGACAAACTGATTTCTCTTAGTTCAGGTAACACTTCGGCTGAAAAGTTGAGTAAACAAAAAAAAGTCTGTGGAACCAATTACTTAATAAAAAAGAGTTGAAACAGCCAGTTCTCTGTCAGTAGGTCACTCGGTATAGCATACTATTGGGAGTCAACAACCAATCATATTCACCTAAAGAAAACTGACATCACGCCCAACGGGCCAATACATAACGAGCCCATCCTCGGAAGCCCTGCCTCTGTGGCTATAATACCAGGGCTCATATTCATTTTAAAAAATTCTTTGCTCTTCAGCTTGCCTGAAAACAGAAAGTCACAAACTCTTCAAGCACAAGATGACTACGAGATTCTGCTCCAACTTAGGTGTTTGTTAGTGGGGAGAGACAAGTCGTCCCCCAAGATTAGGATTCCCCAACTGGCGGCAAGTGGGTTGTTTTATTTGGCCCCCAAAGTTTTCTGAGCAAAAAAATTGTATTTATTGGTATAGAGTACTTTTTTTGGACATAAAAGACTATAAAAACACCAGGAAAATCAGCTACAAGTGATTTTAATTTAATACATTTGTTTCCAAGTATCCCTACGCATAACACAGCTACACGTGATCATATATAAATGTAAGGAAGGTTTGAAATTATTATTTTAGTCAAACATTATATCTGTTTGGGCTCCTAGTGATCAATATTCAGTCTACAAATTCTTTGTAATTATGTTCCGGCCCCCGACCATCCGCTCAAGCAACAAATCGCCCCATGGCTGAATCTAGTTGATGATACCTGTCCTAGAAGTTGCGAGTTTTGGGTCTTGGTATTGTTTTTTTTATTTTGTAGAAGCTGACTACTTTCTGCTCTGCATGTGTAGCCAGTGCTCCTTGCTTGAGTAAGATGGCCAGCGGTAAGAAAGAGTATGTTTAAAAAAAGGCTAGAGGCCAGGACAGAGCAGCAGCACTGGTTGGAGTTGGTAGGGGTGTCATCCCAGCCAAGTGAGGCTCATTCCAGTGTCTCATTCAAGTTTCTCTGGCAGTGTGCAGAAGGGTTGAAATACTATCCCTGGTTCGCTCTGGAGGGTTTTCAAGAGTGTGAATCAGATGACATCAGTCTGGGGCATCCTAAAGCCCTGGCTTTGGATTCGGCAGGAGAGAGTGAAGCATTGGTGGTTAATTGGTGGCTAACTAGCTACCAGCTATCAGCTATCAGTCGGCTAACCTTTAGCTCGGAAAGCTCTCGCCAGTTCGCACAACAGGTTTCAAGCCAGAGCATACCGGACCTATCTTTCTCTCCATAGCACCGGATTCCTACCACAAACTCTGGACCTAATCATCTGAACTGTAACCTGGGTTGGCTACTCCTGGCTAACGTTCCCGTCCCGGAGCAAGCACCAACTAGCCTGGGGCTAGCCCATGCTAGACCCATCTCCCGGCTAGGGCTCCTGGGCTACTCCTGAAGCCCACTCCTCGGCTACAATATCCGGAGCCCTTCTACTGCCGGTATGAGGCACGGAACCCCGCCGATCCTTCACGACTGGAATACCGACATAATCTGCCCGAGGATCCCAACAGGCCCCTCAGGCACGACGTCCCCTGAAGGCCCATTCTTCTAACCGCGGCCTGTTAGCTATCTATAGCATATTGGACTGTTAGCTGATCCGCCGGCCAGTTTTTTTGGACTACTATACCCATTTTGCCAATTGGACTTGGACCCCTCTGCTACTTGGAACCCTATTAATCCCACTACTGGTCTATCGACATCGCCGCAGGAGGAGGCAAAAACAGACTTTCCCCCATTGCGACGTCCCTCTATGGCCCTTATGCTAGCTGACTAGCCCCGGCCTGCTAACTGCTAGCTTGCTAGCACCGGCCTGCTAACTGTCTGAATCGCCGTGTCCCCAGCCAGCCCAACCACTCACTGGACCCATACGATTACTTGGCTACGCATGCCTCTCCCTAATACCAATAAGCCTTGTCCATTACTGTCCTGGGTAGTGATTACTGTGTTATTTCACTGTAGAGCCTATAGCCCTGCTCAATATGCCTTAACCAACCACGTTGTTCCACCTCTCACATATGCAATGACATCACCTGGTTTAAACGTCTCTAGAGACTATATCTCTCTCTTCATTACTCAATGCCTAGGTTTACCTCCAATGTACTCTCTTCCTACCATACCTTTATCTGTACATTATGCCTTGAATCTATGCTATCGTGCCCAGAAACCTGCTCCCTTTACTCTCTGCTCTGAACGTGCTAGACGGCCAGTTCTTATAGCCTTTAGCCATACCCTTATCCTACTTCTCCTCTGTTCCTCTGGTGATGTAGAGGTTAACCCAAGACCTGCAGTGCCTAGCTCCACTCCTATTCCCCAAGTGCTCTCATTTGTTGACTTCTGTAACCGTAAAAGCCTTGGGTTAATGCATGTCAACATTAGAAGCCTGCTCCCTAAGTTAGCTTTTTCATCTGCCAACCCGGATGTCTTAGCCATGTGTGAATCCTGGCTTAGGAAAACCACCAAAAACCCTGACATTTCCATCCCTAACTATAACATTTTCCGCCAAGATAGAACTGTCAAAGGGGTCGGTGTTGCAATCTACTGCAGAGATAGCCTGCAGAGTTCTATCCTACTATCCAGGTCTGTACCAAAACAATTCGAGCTCTACTTCTAAAAATTCCCCTTTCCAGAAACAAGTCGCTCACCATTGCCGCTTGCTATAGACCACCCTCTGCCCCCAGCTGTGCCCTGGAAACCATATGTGAATTGATTGCTCCCCATCTATCTTCTGAGCTCGTGAGGCTAGGTGACCTAAACTGGGACATGCTTAACACCATCCTACAATCTAATAGTGATGCCCTCAATCTCACACAAATTATCAATGAACCTACAAGGTACAACCCCAAATCTGTAAACACGGGCACCCTCATAGATATCATCCTATCTAACTCGCCCTCCAAATAAACCTCTGATGTTTTCAACCAAGATCTCAGCGATCACTGCCTCATTGCCTGCATCCGTAATGGGTCTGCGGTCAAACGACCACCCCTCATCACTGTCAAACGCTCCCTTAAACACTTATGCAAACAGGCCTTTCTAATTGACCTGGCCAGGGTATCCAGGAATGACATTGACCTCATCCCGTCAGTAGAGGATGCCTGGCTATTCTTTAAAAGTGCCTTCCTCACCATCTTAAATAAGCATGCTCCATTCAAACAATGTAGAACTAGGAATAGATATATGACTTGGTTCACTCCAGACCTGTCTGCCCTTGACCAGCACAAAAACATCATGTGGCGTTCTGCATTAGCATCGAATATGAAACTTTTTAGGGAAGTTACGAACAAATATACACAGGCAGTTAGGAAAGCTAGGACTAGCTTTTTCAAACAGAAATTTGCATCCTGTAGTACAAACTCAAGAAACTTCTGGGACACTGTAAGGTCCAAGGAGAATAACAGCACCTCCTCCCAGCTGCCCACTGCACTGAGGCTAGGAAACACTGTCACTACCAATAATCCACAATAATTGAGATTTTCAATAAACATTTTTCTATGGCTGGCCATGCTTTCCACCTGGCTACACCTATCCCGGTCAACAGCGCTGTGCTCCCTACAGCAACTCGCCCAAATCCAGATAGCTGGTGTTCTGAAAGAGCTGCAAAATCTGGACCCCTACAAATCAGCCGGGCTAGACAATCTGGACCCTCTCTTAATAAAATTATCTGCCTGAAATTATTGCAACCCCTATTACTAGCATGTTCAACCTCTCTTTCGTATCATCTGAGATTCCCATAGATTGGAAAGCTGCCGCAGTCATCCCCCTCTTCAAAGGGGGAGACACTCTAGACTCAAACTGCTACAGACCTAAATTTATTCTACTCTGCCTTTCTAAGGTCTTTGATAGCAGAATACCGACCATTTTGAATCTCACCGTACCTTGTCCGCTACGCAATCTGGTTTCAGAGCTGGTCATGGGTGGATCTCAGCCACGCTCAGAGTCCTAAAAAATATCATAACACCATCGATAAGAGACATTACTGTGCGGCCGTATTCATCGACCTGGCTAAGGCTTTCGACTCTGTCAATCACAACATTCTTATTGGCAGACTCAACAGCCTTGGTTTCTCAAATGATTGCCTCGCTTGGTTCACCAACTACTTCTCCGATAGAGCTCAGTATGTCAAATCGGAGGGCTGTTGTCCGGACCTGTTGCAATCTCTATCGGGGTGCCACAGGGTTCAATTCTTGGGCCGACTCTCTTCTCTGTATACATCAATGACTGTATACATCAATGATGTCGCTCTCGCTGCTAGTGGTTCTTAGATCCACCTCTACGCAGACGACACCATTCTGTATACCTCTGGCCCTTCGTTGGACACTGTGTTAACTAACCTCCAGATGAGCTTCAATGCCATACAACTCTCCTTCCATGGCCTCCAAATGCTCTTAAATGCAAGTAAAACTAAATGCATGCTCTTCAACCAATCGCTGCCCGCACCTGCCCGCCCATTCAGCATCACTACTCTGGATGGTGCCTTAGAATATGTGGACAACTACAAATACCTAGGTGTCTGGTTAGACTGTAAACTCTTCTTCCAGACTCACATTAAAAATCTCCAATCAAAAATTAAATCTAGAAGAATCGGCATCCTTCGCTCATGCTGCCAAACATACCCTCGTAAAACTGACCATCCCACCGATCCTTGAATTTGGCGATGTCATTTACAAAATAGCCTCCAACACTCTATTCAACAAATTGGATGCAGTCTATCACAGTGCCATCCATTTTGTTACCAAAGCCCCATATACTACCCACCACTGCGACCTGTATGATCTCATTGGCTGGCCCTCACTTCATGCTCGTCGCCAAACCCACTGGCTCCAGGTCATCTACAAGTCTGTGCTAGGTAAAGCCCCACCTTATCTCAGCTCATTGGTCACCATAGCAGCACCCACCTGTAGCATGCGCTCCAGCAGGTACACCTCACTGGTCACCCCCAAAGCCAATTCTTCCTTTGGCCGCCTCTCCTTCCACAGTTCTCTGCTGCCAATGACTGGAACGAACTGCAAAAATCTCTGAAGCTAGAGACTCTTACCTCCCTCACTAGCTTTAAGCTCCAGCTGTCAGAGCAGCTCACAGATCACTGCACCTGTACATAGCTCATCTGTAAATAGCCCATCCAATCTACCTCATCCCCATACTGTATTTATTTATTTATCTCGCTCCTTTGCACCCCAGTATCTCAACTTGCACATTCATCTTCTGCACATCCTACCATTCCAGTGTTTAATTGCTATATTATAATTACTTTGCCACCATGGCCTATGTATTGCCTTATCTCTCTTATCCTACCTCATTTGCACATGCTGTATATGGATTTTTCTACTCTCTTATTGATTGTATGTTTGTTTATTCTATGTGTAACTCTGTGTTGTTGTATGTGTCTAACTGCTTTGCTTTCTTGGCCAGGTCGCAGTTGTAAATGACAACTTGCTCTCAACTAGCCTACCTGGTTAAATAAAAGGTGAAATAAAAAAAATAGCAATTTGCAATTTATTAACTTGTAAGGTTGCAGTGATCATTTAAAATAAGTAATCTAAAGATAAATATTTTAAAAACTCTGTCCCATTTCAAGGACTGTCAGCTTAAGAGGCTTACACAAGCTTATACTATACTAAATAAAGCATTATTTGAACAACCGTGCAGAAAGTGTGGCTTCACATAGAACATTTTCAAAATAGTATGTTTTTAACAGGATTTGACCTCATAACCTCACGTCCCTAAAAGTTCCATAGTTCCCTACTCTACCTGCTAATCTACCTGTCTGGTGAAAAACACTGTACAAAATCCTAACTATATTTGTAACTAAGGTGTCCAGTATTTATTTATTTTTTACATTTTTTCTATTTGACCTTTATTAAACTAGACAAGTCAGTTAAGAAAAATAATATGATTTACAATGACCACCTACCAAAAGGCAAAATGCCTCCTGCCGGGCCAGATACTGGGATTAAAAATACAAATAAATTAAGTAAAAATATAGGACAAAACACACATCATGACAACAGACACAACACAACACAACACTACAGAAACAGAGACCTAAGATTACAACATAGCATGGCAGCAACACTTGACAACACAGCATGGTAGTAACACAACATGACAACAACATGGTAGCAACACAACATGGTAGCAGCACAAAACATGGTACAAACATTATTGGGCACGGACAACAGCACAGATGGCAAGAAGGCAGAGAGAACAATACATCACGCAAAGCAGTCACAACTGTCAGTATGAGTGCATGATTGAGTCTTTGAATGAAGAGATATAATTGTCCAGTTTGAGTGTTTGTTCCAGCTTGTTCCAGTTGCTAGCTGCAGCGAGCTGAAAAGACGAGCGACCCAGGGATGTGTGTGCTTTGGGGACCTTTAACAGAATGTGACTGGCAGAACAGGTGTTGTATGTGGAGGATGAGGGCTGCAGTAGATATCTCAGATAAGGGGGAGTGAGGCCTCAGAGGGTTTTATAAATAGGCATCAACCAGTGGGTGTTGCGATGGGTATACAGAGATACCCAGAGAACCAGTTTACAGAAGAGTATAGAGTGCAGTGATGTGTCCTATAAGGAGAATTGGTACAGCACATGGTAAAGGTAAAGCACATCTAGCCGCTCAAGAGCACCCTTACTTGCCGATCCTTAAATTACGTCTCCATAATCTAGCATGGGTAGGATGGTCATCTGAATCAGGGTTAGTTTGGCAACTGGGGTGAAAAAGGAGCAATTACAATAGAGGAAGCCAAGTCTCAATTTAACTTAAGCCTGCAGCTTTGATATGTGCAGTAGATGTTGGTGTTTGAAAGCAGCTTAGAATCAAAGAAAGCACCGGAACCACAGCGAAATCAGTGGAATCTTTTAACACACTGCATCCATTTTCTAACACACGTTTTGAAAAAGCACGCAATCAAATGATTCTTTTGATGTCATTGATGATGTAGTTCCGATAAAATGTTACACGCATCTGCACACTGCTTCAAAGTTAGCTGCTTAGCGATTTTGAGCTCCGGTATCAAACGTAAGATCACTAGTATTTACTTCCTGTCCCTGCAGTGGTGAAGAATCACTAACCCCCATTTAAAGATTTCACAGATAAGCTAAAGGCAACCTAAGATTCCCTCATTCAGCCAGTCTGGTGCTTCCAGACAAAATCATGAATATAGAGGGTATGGAGGAGGCAGTGCTCGTAAGCACACCGCCGAGTTACTCCAGAGGCTAACAAGGGGGTAAATCCAAACACGGTGCTTTTCAAATAAACTGTGCCGGTTCTTGGCAGATCAGATGGACAAAGTGTACCAGGCTGAGGATGTGGCAGCTAGTTCATTGAATGTGGTCACAATGCTGCTGATGTATGATACTGATTTGTTGCAGGAGCTGAATAAGACCATGGAGGCAGGGAAGCCGGTTTCAGAGCTTCTCAACCAAATCCGAGGCTACGGTTGATTTTGTGCTGCATCTGACCTGCTGTACTATCCTGTCTGTGGGGAAAAGTATGAAGGCGACAGTGGTGGCTCAGTGGGGCCCTACTCCCAAGTATTTACTGTGACAATAGGGCTCACAAGTGACTCGGGTCAATGGAGGCAAGTTACTGGATGCCGAAGTCCCCAAACCTCGTCTGTTCTGGGTATCAGAATGGTTGTACCACAACATTCTGTTCTGGGTATCAGAATGGTTGTACCACAACATTCTGTTCTGGGTATCAGAATGGTTGTACCACAACATTCTGTTCTGGGTATCAGAATGGTTGTACCACAACATTTTGTTCAGGGGTATCGAGAGTGTGGTATCGCACAGGTGTGAGCATAATAAACACAGTTCCTTTCCCACATTCAGACGCACGGTTGTCAAGAGTGGTGGATATGAGAACAAGCATGACAGAAAAACAAATGATCCCAGTCCTCAGGGTGGCGCTCTGCCCCTTCAGGAGATAATGTATAGGAGACTGGCAGCGGGCATGCGCAATTTCATCATGGGTGATGAGGAAGGTAACGAGGGGGTATAGTCTGTAGTTCGATGTGCGCCCTCCTTTTCGTGGCATCATTGCATGAATGGTCCCCGAATTCCTAGCTCCTGTCTTGAGAGAGGAGATTTCCTCTCTCCTTCAAAAGCAGGCTATTTGGGTGGCCCTCGTGTCAGATGTATAGAGCAGTTGGTACAGACGGTACTTCGTAGTTCCCAAAAGCAATGGAACGTTGCGTTCCATCATGGACTTGCATGTTTTAAACAAGGTTTGCAAGTTCAAAATGCTCACACTTCGTCTGTTATTGAAGTCGGTGCATCCCAGCGATTGGTTCACGTCCATTGATCTGAAGGATGCGTATTTTCACCCCACAGAAAGTTGAGGTTTCACTTCGCGGTTGTGGCCTATGAGTTTCTGGTCCTGCCTTTCAGGCTCTCTCTATCTCCCCACACCGTTTCTATGGTGGTGGAGGCAGCTTTGATACTGGTGAGATGCTGATCAGAGTATTGGCATATCTGGATGCTTGGCTGGTCCAGAGTTGTGGGAACAGGTGGAACTCCTCCATGACACACTAGTTTCTCGTATTCAGTGTCTGAGGTTCATAGTGAATCATCAGAAAAGCGGTTTGACTCCGGCTCAGAAAATTCCGTTTCAGTGTCATTTTGGTCCTGAATCATGCAATTTTGTCCCAAAAGAGAAGAGTCGCATCATGTCTCTGTCTGGCATGGTTTCAGTTGGGGCACTCTGTGCCTTTTTGCTTGTGCCTGTGGGTATTGTGTCTGATGGCCTCTATGATAGCTGTGGTGCCTCTGGGGCTTCTGTTGATGTGTCTCTTTCAATACTGGGCGATTGCTATGCGGCTTGATGCATCTCGCCACTGCCATCGGTTACTCAAGGTTCCCCGTCGTGCCAAAGGGTGTTGACTCCTGTTGTAGGGGATTCTCATGGGCTGGGTAGGGAGTGTTGTGTGTGGGCTACTTAGAAAGAGGGATTTGGACAACAGTGCAAAGGGTACTGCATATCAATTAGCTTGGGCTACAGACTGTTTTGCTAGCGCTGAAACATTTCCTTCTGATGTTGGCGGGACAGAATGTGTTGCTAATGTCCGACAACATTAACAAGCATCCGCTTGTTCGGCGGGGACCCGTGAAGGGTTCCATGTCATCGGGATCTATTGTCCCAGGTGCATGGGATTGTTTGGCACCCACAAGCACAGATATGGAATCTGTGGTTTTGGACCCTGAATTGTTGAATTTGACAGATTGGGGTTTGAGTGTTTGTGTCACGTTAAAGGAGTTTCTCCTTTTCAGAGTTCTTTGGTGGACATTTTGATGTTCTTTCAAGAGGTTTTTGAGAAGGGCCTTTACTTTTTCACATTGAAGCTTTATATGGCAGCCAATCTCGGCGTGTCATGTAGGGATTGACGGCTCTACCCCGGGGGGTCATCATCTGGTGGTGCGGTTCCTAAAAGGTGTATGTCGGCTCAGACTAGTGTCAAAGCATATGGCACCAACCTGAGACCTGGCTTTGGTCCTGGACGCTCTGTGTGAGCCTCCGATTGAACCATTGGAGTCTGAGGACCTGAAGGTCCTTTCCTACAAGACTGCCCTGCTCATGGCCTTGGATCTCCACACTCTATCAGTACACATTCCTGTTAGGAGTTTGCGCCTGGTGACTCCAAAGTGATGTTACAGTACGTCCTAACGCAGCTTTTGCTCTCAAGGTTATGCCTATGTCTTACAGGTCCCATGCTATGTCTTACAGGTCCCCTTGTTATAGCCCTGATATTTTAAAGCAGCTAGATAGAGTAAAGTCATGCTATGGTAAAGTGCTCACCAACTACATAAGAAAAATACTTGTTTCCAGACTATGAAAGTTGTCTATGGGCCATGTAGGAGGGACTGAAATAAACATGTTTATTTAAATGTATGTTAAGTTTAATATTAGAATAGGCTACATATGTATGGGTTTCAAATAGCGCTTTCAAGTACCCAAATACACTGTTATCTAATGCTAACATTGGCATGTTTTGACGTAAAAACAATGGATGTAAACTGACACCAGGCATGCTTATATTTAGCATACATAAATAAGCATCAAAATAACTTAGTCAGTTAGTTGTGATCCCTTAAAAGTCTTTTTTTGTCCTTAGTCACAACTTTTTTTTTACCTTCAGAGAATTGTGACAAACATAGCTTGCTTGACATGAAACTTAAAGCATTAATGGTTGAACTATCCCTTTAAGGCAGTGGTGTCAAACTCATTCCATGGAGGGCCAAGTGTCCGTGGGGTTTTCCTTTTAATTAAGACCTAGACAACCAGGTGAGGGGAGTTCTTTACTAATTAGTGGCCTAAGTTCATCAATCATCAAGTGCAGCGGAGGAGTGAAAACCCGGAGACGCCCTCCTATGAATGAGTTTGACGCGTGCTTTAAATTAAGGCCACAAAAGTTGAATTAAATGTGTGGGTAATGTTCAGGCAGACATACACTGTAGCAGTAAGGTTTGTTGTTGATTGAAACAGACATACGCTGTGAATTGAATTGAACACTTATTCTTAAACTACACACATAAAATAACTTGAACAGGTCTTCCATGCGTCACCGTTGTTACACGTTCGTAACCCAGATAATCGACGCGCACACACACACACACACACACACACACACACACACACACACAGGGGAGAGATTGTCTATAACATAATTGTGATCACACACCAATCAAACCAACTGTTTTCTCTCACCAGAAAACCACACTGACAATGAGTAAATAATTGAGCACTGAGGAAAGAAAAACACGTTTTGGCCTGATACTAGACTCTACATTTGATTCAATTATGGAATATTTAATTGAACTTTGGTTGAACTTGACCTAAGTTCACTTAACTTCAACCTAATTTTAAAGTGGCTTTAGGACATTAAAAGGCACTACATAAAACCCATGTATAATTACTACTATTCTAACTTTATTCATGCTACTTCTTCTGTCTTTATAGGTATTTATGGCGAGCGCTCTCTACAGTACACAAAACGATTGCACGAATCCCTTTCTCTGTAATGATTGCGCAGATGTTAGCCAGCTAACTAGTGTGTATATTATGAACACTTGTATGAACACACATTATGAACAGGTCGAATCAGGTTGAGAAAACAGATTTACTGTTCCTAGACTACACCTCTGACTCAGTAATGGTGTGTGTTTAAATGTGTTTAACCTCTCAAGAGCCCCAGTCTGCCTGAATAATCAGTGTGTTCGAGGCCTCCACCCCTCATTTACCAACCCACAGGGAGAGGGAGAGCAAGGGTGAGAGCAAGAAAGAGAGAGGCTAACGATAGGGGGACCTACCCCTGTTGCTAAATGACAACAGTCACCCTGCTGTTTCTGTTTTCCAGCACCGTCACACTCTCTTACTTTCCTGACTGCCTTACTGCTTTGCCACTTTCTCTAGCTCTCTCTTCCCCCCCCTCTCTCTCTCTCTCTCTCTCTTTCAATTCATCCCTCTCTCTTTATCTCTCTCTCTCCTCTTACTCCTAGGAAGCTGTACAGTATCTCCCTCCCTTACCATACAGTGCCAAAAGAAGGAGTACTGTTTGAACCCTGAATATGAATAACAACCACTTTAACCACCAAAGGCTTTGTCAGGGTAGTGGTTGTTGAGAACCACCGATCTAAGCACAGTTTTCAGTTGCGAAGGTGAAGTTACAGAGTTGCATAGTCTTTGTCTATCACATCAGGATAAACTTTTTCCATGGAATCAGTGATGACAGCCTATGAGCTCCTCCTTGGCTAGGATGATATCTTACACAACGAATGCAGTATGACATACCCATCAAAACAAAAAGCTATTTAAATTACAACTTGGGCTGAGCACCAGGGTTCATCGCTTCTCCACAACCACATAAAGCACAGCCGCAATACATAGGCCTACATAAATTAAAAGACGGCCATATAAATTAGAGACGAGCTCACTTAGGATCACTCAGATTGCTTAGATCTGAGACACAACCAAGACTGAATCGGACACACAAAATGTCACCCTATGGAAAATGATACCCCCCATCTTAGGGAGAGCTGAGCTGAAGTGCAATTAAACAAAATGGTGGTTGTAGGTCCTCAAATCTCCAGGGTGACAGAGAGAAACAGACGTTGCTGACACAGCGGGCCAAAGTAGGGCCCAAACTATAATTGGATAGCATCAGTGGCTCAGTCCCTGCCCTACACACTCTTCTTCACTCACACATTTACAATGCACGCATGCAAACATACTTACACAGACACACAAATGATGCACACATACATACTGTACATACACAGACACACACACGCACAAAGGATGCATGTACACACACACACACACACGCATGTATACACACACACACACACATCAACGGACACACACACAGCTATAATTGGGACGTTTTTTCTCTGGCGGCAGGCAGGGCAGAAATCCTGAAGAGCCTTACTCCTGCCCAACCTATAATTACAACATCTTCAGAGTCTCATACAGACCAGGAGAGATGGACAGAAGCCAGGACGGGACAGGAGCCAGGAGGGGACAGGAGCCATATGCTCTGGTCTGGTCTGGGCTTTCTAAGAATGGACCAGAGACTGTCTGGTATATATGTGAATCCATGCCAGGTCATACCAGTCCATACTGGGCTCTGCTCAGTTAATTAAAGGTGCAGTCTATAACTTTCATTTCCAGTTAAATAAGTGCTAGTTTTATTTAGCTTCTTAGACAACCGTGTTTGAAGAAAGAAAATAATGAAAGTTGCAGACTGCACTTTTAAGCCATTTCAGTCAACCAACCATCAGACAATCAATCACACGATCTTAGGATGTGGGATATTGGGCTATTCATAAAAACTGTTATGTCTTACAATTATCAAACAACCAGGGCTAAATTACTAATAAAATCTATTAAAAAAATGTAATAGAGCAAAACTGGCCTTCATAACTATATAGACTTGAAACATGTATAACTGTAATGAGGTGAAAAACGATCTGGCCGTTCTAGGTCATATCAGAGTAATGTGATGACAGGTCTAAAGCTTTCATTAGCTGGACCAAAAGGCATACAAACACTTGGGTACTGTTCAGTAGGAAGGAAATGAAAGAAAATGCTTTGAAACAGATGGGAGTTTTGCCAATGAGAATGTCCCTTTTTGTTGTCAGTTTCCAGAAGTTCTCCCCCATTTGTGAACCCAACATCAGGTCAACCCTAGGACACAAAGACAGAACTGAATCAAAACAGATAGCCACCAAATGCCATCAAAAATGTCATTTAATTTAGTAAACTCAGAATGCAACAGAGGCCTACTGATGAAAAAACAAACCGGTGGTTTGAACTTTGAAAAGACAATGGCCGTGTCCAAATACCCGTACAAGTAGGCATTTTGGGTATGCAAAATAAAATGTTTTATAGTAGACTGTGACATTTTGAAAAATGTGCATGCTTTAAATACCAGATTGTCATACTCACTTTTACTTTTCATGCAGTAGAATCAAAGATGATCTATTATATTGATAAGACAGCCGAGTGAGAACTCTAACAATGGAAATAAATGTCCTCAATGATTGAAGGCAGGCGAGATCAGGTGGGACTATTATAGCCAATGAGAGGGCAGATACACAGGCACAGCTAACTAGTTTTCTAAAAGTTGCCGGAATGCACGTGCATCCACTTATATCAGTACTTATATCATTTGTAACGGCTTAAACATTACGAAACGTATATTTGATCAAATAAGCCTCACGTAAATCGAAGCTCTCTCATAGACCTCCATACAATTAAAGGGCTTATCTCACGCTGATAGATTTGGGGCGGAGTAAATCCTCATGCTTCATCTCTTCCTCTCTGGTAGAATTCACTGCACACTATTGAGGAAGAGTGTCATCTTTTCAGATCCACCTGTGTTTGACAACAACTGTTGTTAGCTGATAATGAGATAAGGGGACACACTGTACCTCAATGAACGAATGGCGGGAAACAACACAATTACGCATTAGATGACGCATTCTCACTATGGGTGAGTCTAGTATGTTAATATTTGTTGCCAACTGCATACATTTGAACTAAAGCATATGTTCTAAATAGTATGTCTATGATACACAGAATGCAGTTTTATTAAGTAATAGGCAAGACAGATTTCAGACAAGGCCATTGGACTAGTATGCACTTGTCAAAACCGGACAAAGAAATGTTCCTGAATATATCGACCTCTCTTAGTTTTTTTCTTCTTTATTCCTTACTTTCTCTTTCTTTTCTTGAAAGCCTTGGTGTTTCGGTTCCTTTGACCTCAGAGGTTATAAAACAAGATGCCAACAGAAGTCAGCTGCCTGTGAAGGCTTCAGGCCAAGTCCTTCAGGCTACACCAATCTTGTCCTCTTCACTCACCACTCCCTCTCCCCCTTCCTCCCTCTCCTTGATGCGTAGTCAGACTCAGCTCCATTCAAGGAATACTGCGAAAGCTATAACTACCCATCTATCCTCTTCTCTATCTTTCTGCTGTTCTGTTTAGGCAGAAATTAAGAAATGCATTTCACTGTACTTGTGCACGTGACAATCAGTGGTGTGAAGTACTTAAGTAAAGATATACAGAACACAAATATAAACGCAACATGTAAAGTGTTGGTCCCATGTTTCATGACCTGAAATAAAAGACCCCAGAAATGTTCCATAAGCACAAAAACCTTATTTCTTTCAAATGTTGTGTGTTTACATCCCTGTTAGTGAGCATTTCTCGTTTTCCAAGATAATCCATTCACCTGACAGGTGTGGCATATCAAGAATCTGACTAATTAGCATGATCATTACACAGGTGCACCTTCTGCTGGGGATAATAAAAAGCCACTCTAGAATGTGCAGTTTTGTCACACAACACAATGTCACAGATGTCTCAAGTTTCGAGGGAGCATGCAATTGGCATGCTGACAACAAGAATGTCGACCAAAGCAGTTACCAGATAATTGAATGTTAATTTCTTTAGCATAAGCTGCTGCCAACATCGTTTTAGAGAATGTGGCAGTACGTCCAACCGGCCTCACAACTGCAGACCAGGTATATGGCGTTGTGTGGGCGAGCAGTATCTGTGACCAACAAATACATATCTGTATTCCCAGTCATGTGAAATCTAGAGATAAGATACTATTGAATTTATTTCAATTAACTGATTTCCTCATATGATCTTTAACTCAGTAAAATCAATGAAAATGTTGCATGTTGCATTTATATTTTTGTTCAGTATACTTTAAAGTACTACTTAAGCAGTTTTTTTTAATCTGTACTTCACAATTTATATTTTTGACAACTTTTACTTCAGTACATTAAAAAATAAAGAATGTACTTTTTATCCATACATTTTCCCTGACACCTATAAGTATTCTTTATATTTTGAATGCTAAGCAGGACAGGATAATTGTCTAATTCACCTACTTCTCAAGAGATCATCCCTGGTCACCCCTACTGCCTCTGATCTGACAGACTCACTAAACACACATGCTTCGTTTGTAAATGATGCCTGAATGCTGAAGTGTGCCCCTGGCTATCTGTGAAATTAAAAAACAAGAAAATGGTGCCACCTGGTTTGCTTAATATAAGCAATTTGAAGCCAGGAAGGGACAGGAGCCATATGCTCTGGTCTGGTATGGTCTTTCTTTTGATACTTAAGTATATTTTAGCAATTACATTTACTTTGGATACTTAAGTATATTTAGAACAAAATACTTTTAGACTTTTACTCAAGTAGTATTTTATAGGGTGACTTTCACACTTTCTATTAAGGTGTCTTGAATTTTTATTCAAGTATGACAATTGGGTACTTTTTCCACCACTGGTGACAAAAAAAATTGAAACTTTACTGTGGTATCCAGGCCTGATGCAGTGTTGACCTGGCTGACAACACCTACAGTCCCCACACAGCTGATATTCTCAAGACCATTCAGTCATAATTGCCTATAGGGGTGAAGGAAGGAGTGAGTGAGTCATTGAGCAGCGTGGAGTATTCGAGAGAAGTAACACGCACTGCTGTTCTGGGGTTGTGAGTGCAATTCAGAAGCCGGATGGGAGGGAGGGAAAAGGGAGCCAGTCCAGGCGCATGTAGCCAGTACTTAAAAAAAGCTCATACCAATCACTGTGCCCCCTCATATTTATCCTGTAATTTTGATTTATTATATATATATAAATAACTAGCTACCAAGAACCTCTTTCAGGCTATCAATCAAGTTAGAGTAGCTTGTCGAACTATATTAGCTGGAAAGCCTGCTGGCAAGGTTGGTAGACTTTAAAAAATCTATCAACTACTAAATGTACTAAATAAGACTCACAGTACCTTCAATCTTTAACCCAGATTTTAGCAGAGATACAGAGAAGCATATTTACTTCCTTTAAAAAAATGACCGCCAGTCATGAAGTTAAAGATCACACAAGGGGAGTGCTTAGATATGCATAAAAATTCCCAAACCATCCATACTTTATGCCCCCTCAGAGTTTTGGGGTGCTTGACACCCCTGGTGTGCTTCCATACTATTGTAGCCTATACTGTGTAAGAGTATTAACGGCACTTCCTAGATTGGGTCGGGAACGGCATCAAAATAATTCCCTCAGTCAGAGCTCTCGCTCCGATCTTGTGGAGGGTTTTTTGTGTCTCCCCTTCTAGGTCGGTCACCATCTTGTGGGCCGCAGTTGATCTGGAGTGCACTGTATCCTGGGTGGGCAAGCTTCCATTTCGGTGTGTTGGTGGGGGAGATTTTCTCACAAGGTGTTTTTGGAATGATATGATTTTGTGCACATTCTAATATATATATACACACACATACACACTGTACAAGCGGAGGCAGTTTCTGTGAGACAGCTGCATTCTCTCTTTTATTTCATTACAAAGCACTCTTGCAGACAGAGAGGTCCATCCCACATTTGTATACAGACTACAATGGGTCCTAAAATTGTCCCCTGTGATAAAATGTATTGCAGAGGTTGCTGCATGCATGTAAACAATATCATCAAAATCCATTATAGGGAGAAGCGTTGTATTAACAATCTTTCTCCTATTTTCAATACTGGAGTATGATTTATTTAGACATAAAAAAACAATCCTAGCTTCTTAGTCAGATTTTCTATCTGCGATACGAAGAACAACTTGTTATCAATCCAGACATCCAGGTACCTACAGTATATTGACAAAAAGCTCAATTTGGGCTCCATTTGTAGCGCAAATATGCAGATCCTCAGGGTCAACATTTTGTGACCTAGAGAACAGCATGAGCTTGGTTTTACTTGTATTTAACACATATTTAAGAACTAAGTGATTTCTGAATTGAATCAATGTCATGCTGAAGTTTACGAATGGCCTGCTACACCGAGGTGGCACAGGAATACAAAACTGTGTCATCTGCATAGAGATGAATGTTACAAGTATTAGCAGTGTTTCCAATGTCATTAGATACAATGTGAACAATAATGGACCCAAAATTTAACCCTGAGGAACACCTTTTTGAATCTCAAGAAATTCAGATTTTACCCCATTCTGTCAAGATGGCCTGAGTTCTGTCACTAAGATAATTCTGAAACCATAAACAGGCTGTATATCCCAGGCCTGTTTTTGGTAACTTCTTCAGCAAAACAGAATTATCAACAGTTGAATGACTTTGACAGCTCTTTTTAGCTGAGATCATTAACAACTAGCGTGGATGCTGTGGTAGTACTATGCCCAGGCCTAAACCCTGATTGGTTTTTATTAAAAATACAATTATCAGATAAAAAAATAAACAAAGTTGTACATTACCCAATGATTCAAGAATCTTAGCTAAAGAAGGGAGTCTTGAAATGGGGCGATAGTTGTCAAGATCATTTGTATCTCTTATGAAGTGGCAGCACATAAGCAGATTTCCATGCTTTTGGAATACTTCCTGATAACAATGTTAAATAAAAAATGTGGGCTACTGAGCCAGCAATAAAGGGAGCTGCATGCTTAAACAGAACAGGTTCCAAATGACCAGCCCCTGTGGATTTTTGTTGTTGTCTAATGTTAGCAAAGCATCCAGGGCATCTTTATCAGTGAATTTCCGAAAAGAAAACTCCTGACCACCATTTTCAGTATCAATCAATAGATTTTCACCATCAACATCCAAACTACTCTTTTCAAGAGCTGGCTTGAGATGCATTCTACTGTATAGCCTGCAGAGATAAAATGGTGACTAAATGCATTAATGATACATTTAGTCAGTAATAGGGCCACAATCTAAATGAATGCATTGGGGTAGAGAAAAGGAGACAACCCTTCAGTGATGTTACAGCTTTCCAAAATGTACCTGGGTTCCCTATACATTTATATAATCATCAGATTTGGCTTTTTTAACTAGTTTTATACTAGTTTATACTCAGAAGGGTTGGATCTTGGCATCCGTGTATCCCTGACACATACAATGAGAGAGTGGTCATTAATATCCAAAGCAAAAACCCCAGTCCCAGCATATTTATCTGGAGTATTTGTAAATATGGGGTAAATCAAAATCGATTTTGTAGGGTCCTTTAAGTTTGGACGAATAGGCTTTGTAATCAGCTGGGACAAATTTAGATTAGTACAGAAATCCTTTAAAATCCTGCCTCCTGCGTTCCTCATGCAATATTAAACTCTCCAGCGATCAACACCTCTTGGGTAGTAAAAATGGCAATTAAATCAGTGAGTTCGTTTAGTGCACACTTCTTGGCAGAGGGTGGAGGATAGATTCCTGTAACTGTTCTTTTTTTGTTTGAACCCAACTGAAGACTTAAAACCAACAATTAAAAGTGTTTAGAACTAGAGGTAACCTTTAAAAGAGAGACACAGAAAGAAGAATATTTGGGTGAATAGCAACACCACCACCTTTGCCTTTCTTATCAGCCCTAAACACATTGTAACCATCCATAGCATCCTCAGAGTCCAGGTTTTATCAGTTAACCAAGTTTCAGAAAAAAATTTTTTTATCAGGGTTTGCCTGAGAGGCTCAGATCTTGACATTATCCATTTTAGGTAATAAACTATGAATGTTAAGATGTAAAAATCTCAAACCTTTTCTGCATTTAAAATCACACGGAGTTTCAATACAAAGATCTGATTAAACTTATTAGGACAATAAAACAAAGTAGGAATAGCAATTACATTTCTCCGATTAGCACATTCAGATACAACATGTGGAACTCTCACAGTGACCAAAGAGGAGATGGTAAAAACTGACTTACATGTAATGCTAATATTGTCCTCACATCAATTTAGTTAACCAATAGGCCATTCTTTAAGGTTCATGTCCTTCCCCTCATTAAACAGAAGGTGGCGTAGTCTACTTGGACCTATAGGGTTAGGTTGCCACAAGAGTAAGAGGAGCCGTACCAGGTGTAACATGGTGAGTCTTTGCAGTCATTAAACAGCCAGTTTTGTATTTATATGAGGATCTCCCTTCATTCTAAAAGCTGGTGTAGTCATTTTATTAGACCCCGCCCATTCCCACCACCTTATACAAACACGAGCTAAAGATATAATGATGTAATTGAAACATCTGGCACATAAAAACTGGTTGACAGGCAAACAGACCAATCAAATATTTTACAACATTGAAAATTGACCAGTCCGGTCTTGAAACTCCACTCACTTTCACGTAGCATGACAGGAAAATGTCTAGTGAGGAAATTAACTGGCTAAAACAGTAGCTCTCTTTAAACAGTTACAGGATTCTAACACCTGGAGTATAGAACAGATGTTATGGTCAGCTCAATCACACGCACGTACATACAAGCACACACACGAACACACACAGCTCACCACAGTAGTTGCAGCCCATACGTGGAATGAATGTCTCAACTTTGAGTCACACAGGACAAAACATTCAGGAAATAATTACAGTAGGATTTCCAAGTAGGTCTGGACAGAGGACTTTCCTTCATAATGGGACATAAATAGTCATGCTAATGTGTGGTCCTCCCTCGTTTATGAATCAAACCATCCTGAAACCACTGTTTTCCACAGGGTCAGAGGATGTTCAGTTGAGTGACTGAGAAAGGTTAGTGCTATCCAGAATCCTTGGGATGACCCTAACCTTAACCATAATCCTTACCTAACCCTAACCCTTACTTTAACCATTTTAAATGTAAACTTCAATGGGGTAGGGACATCCCAAGGACCCTAACCCACACATACTAAGTCTCACACACACACACACACACACACACACCCACACCTCTATAATATGCCTGGGCTGGCAGAACATGAGCAGTGTCCTCAGAGGGAATAGCAGGTAAAGGTGAGGAGATGAATGGTTGAGTTAAACTCCCTGTGAGGGAACTGCCAATACCACCAGTCCCTCCACAAAAAGCCCTGTCTCTCTCCAGTTCCCTACATGCCTCTGTATTGATGGGCCAGTTAAATAACAATCAGTATAGATATTAGAGCTCATCACTGGGATCTATAAGTTTGAGTGGAGCTGTTTGTCTGTGCTGAGAGGGCAGGGAAAGGGAGATGACATCAGAGAGAGAGGAGGGGTAGAAAGAGAGGTGGGAGAGGGAGGGGTGGGAAAGAGAGAAAGAAAGAGGGGGATAAGGTAGAGAGAGAAAGAGCAGAGAGACGACGAGAGGGAGAGAGAGAGAGATGAGGTAGAAAGAGGGGGAGAGAGATAGAGAGGGAGAAAGAGAAAGAGGGAGACGAGTTATCTTTATCATCTTCCCTGTCCTTATTCTGGGCAGGGTGCCTTGGAGGAGGGAAAGAAGGGAGAGAGAATGAGAAAAAGAGAAAAGAGAGAGGGGAGGCTGGAGGAGGGAGATAAGGCAGACAATAGGCTTTACACTCCAGTCTGAACACCAGTGACTTAAATGAGTATTCAAATTGATGTCTCTGTTTTTACATTCTCTTCTCTATACGTTTATTCAATTTACATTTGTGTATCATTTCACAATGGGATTAATGTCAATGCTGTCACAGTCCAGGAGTCAACGCCAATAGCGCAGTACTTAACAACTGTAAGGCATCCATATTAGGAACTCCTGAAGATGTTAGACAAGAAAAGTCCATTACGTATTTAAAAAAAAAAAATCCTTCATCTAGGACACTTTGACTAACAACTGAGAAAGTTATGCCTGACAACTGAGGGACCTCTTAATATGAACACCTTAGAAATGAGGACATGAGTACATCAGGAAACAAATCGTAGCCCTGTCTGAAATCTACCCATTCCAACTATTTACAGGTCTGTGGGCAAAATGGAGGGTTTGACTTACTTGTATGTTCTTTCGTTGTGTAGTTCTGCATCAGGGAACCCCAGCATTCCACACACCACTTTGCTGCTGTTGAGGTTCCAGCCCAGGTCACACACCTGCCTCCATCTCCCAGCATGCTTCACTTGCACCACACCCTCAGTGATCAGGGCCCGCTTCTTAGTGTGCATCAGGATGGGTTGCAGACGCACCTCCTGGATACGCACCTTGCTGGAATACTGAGAGAGAAGGGGGAGGGGATTTCTTAAGCCTTCACTGTAGAATAGTTTGATCAAGGACACTTTCAAATTCAGTTGACCTACACAATGAATTTATCAACTGTGACAGTAAAGAGATTGATTGACTATTGCCATTGGCAGTATCGGTGGTTGATCAGCAAGTGCCGAAGTTATAGAGTGGCAACAAGTAGCCTAGTGGTTAGAGCATTGGGCCAGTAACAGAAAGGTTACTGGATCAAATCCTCGAGCTGACAAAGTCATCTTTCTGTAGTTCTGCCCCTGAACATGGCAGTTAACCCACTGTTCCCCAGTAGGCTGTCATTGTAAAATAAGAATTTGTTCTTAACTGACTTGCCTAGTTAAATAAAGGTAAAACATTAATAATGGAGTTTGTGGTGCCCACTGTAGCTGCTTACCAAGTTGTGTGCTGTTTTAGTCTACAGTACCTACTTTACTGCTAGAGGTAGCAGGGATAGAGAGTATAAGGTCTAATGCTACCTACCGGGTTGTAGAGGTGCTGTCTCAGCCTGGGGCTCTCTGGGAGGTGTCCGTTTCCCTGGTGGGCCTGTCGGGGGTTACTGCGGCTGGCCAGAATGCTCTGCCACTGGGGCGAGGGACTGACATCCGGACGCAGGGCAACCGACTGACCATTACGCAAACCTGTGACCTGGTCCAGTCGTCGCTCCGGACTGCAGACCACGCCAAGGTCCTCAGAGTGCTTACAGTCATTGACGCCCCAGCCGTTATGTTTACAGTCTTTCAGAGTCTTCTCTGTGCCGTCACACTGCACATTGTCCATCCAGATAGGACCTGGGGATGGCGGAAACAAGGTTATTATCGGATATGGACATCAATTTGTCATTGATAGAAGTAAGGAGGCAGGGAGGGATAAATGGCTGGGTGGGTGGGTTTGTGGGTGAGTGGGTGGGTGGGTAGATTTATTTATGAGAGGGTGGGGTGGGTAGGTCGATATGGATGGATGAATTCAAATGACTAACTGAATCATCTATCCATTCCCTCATTCCCTGATATATATTTTTTAGAGTAAACACAGTAAATACCACCAATTAATATAATCAAAATAACCCAGCAGTGATTGAGCCGAGTTCGCCACCGTCATAAAGATAACATATAGGACTTCACTGCACTGCTTATTACAGCCACTGCCTGGCAGCCTGGCGATATACGGCCTGAGAGGAGCATTTGTTTTACAGTAATGACAGCCTTGCCCTGCCAGCGACGTGCTACACTTGCCTTGGTTTATGGACATTCTTTATTGCCCCCTTTAAATTCCAATTAAAATGGAAGAGCGAGTGAACCGACAGAGCAGCAGCTAGGCTAGGCTGTCTAGCACCAACACCCTATCATGCAGCCTGGTCTCATAGACTAGATGTAACATAGTAAACCCGGGACACTGAAATTAGTAGGATATGTTACCTGAGTATCGTTACATAAGAATGATGATTACTTATGGCAAAACTGAAAATAGGGTGTTTGGTCGAAGTGGATTGGTTGGCGTATAACACGAATGTCTAGCAACCCAAAGGCTGCGAGTTCGAATCTCATTGTGGACAACTTTAGCATTTTAGCAACTTTTCTACAACATTACTTTTTAGCTACTTTTCAACTACTTGCATGTTAGCTAACCCTAACCCTTTAACCTTGACCCTTTTAGCAAACACTTTCCCTAACCTTAACCCTTTTTGATAACCCTTCCCCTAACCCTTAATCCTAACTCCTAAACTAAATTTAACACTAATCCCTAACCACTAGCCCAGCTAACATTAGCCAGTTAGCTATAGTTAGCTACGTTTTCGCAAATTCGTTACATATAGTATGTTTTGCAATGTGTAACATATCGTACTAAATAGAATGTATTTGATTTATGTACAGAATAATACAAAATGCTATGAGACCAGGTTGCAGCCTGGGATAGGATACTGCTGTTTTGAAATTACTAAATGTGCAGCCAATGCAATATGGTAAATCAGGCCCGGCAGTAAAAGTCAAGTGCCTGCCAGGTGTTTAGGAAATGGAGGGTTTGAAGAAAGTTATTTAAGTTAGAAATCAGATGCACTATTTACAGAAAGATAGGCCTATGCATTGTCATTTGACAGATGGAAAAGATTGGAAATCAACAGGTGACTGCGTTTGTTTAATTTACCTTTCAATTGTAAAGAGTATATTATCTGTATTATGTTATAGAAATAAAGATTACATTTGATTGTTGCAAAATGCAACACCTGTTCTGGAACATTTACCATCACCCTCTCCATATTTGGCACTGTGCGCCCATGTCATGCCGGTCTGGAAGCCCAGCTCCCGGCAGACGACATTGGCCAGTTTGATGTCCACTTCATCATCACACACCGTCCCCACGTGTTGTTGTGCAGCACCTCTACACGACCCTCGTTATGTCCCTGGGCATAGTTTCCCACCAGGCGCACCTTGCCCACGGGAGCCTGAGCGCGTGCGGTCCTGCTGCGTGTTGATGATGACGACGGTCGGCGGGGTTCGGCATGCGTTGGGGGGGAGAGGAAGAGGAGGAGCAAAGAACTCAAGCAGGTGAGGAAGATGCGAGGCATCATGTCTGAGTACGGAGAGGCGTCTGGGGGAGGGGGGGAGAAAGAGAGAGAGAGAGAAAGGGTCAGAGTCATCAACATAATAACCCAACATTCAAAACTAAATTGACTGTAAGTAATAACAATTGTATTACTCGATTGGATTTTATAGTGTTCAATAATATTGTATTCAGCGGTGATTATTTCCAATTAGATATTTAGCTCCATATGCTGCACTGATAGTCACTTGAAAAATAAGAGGCCCTATCTGGGCTCAGCCAGCATGGAATTGTTAACGAGAAGAGAGAGAAAGCCATGGCTATCCTCAAATAGGCCAATACTGACATCATCTGGACAGAGTTTAGAGATACAATGAAGAGGACTTGATAGAAACCAGTCTAATATGGGCAGAATATGAATAAACTATTACATTTCCAACACTACATTTCCAACATTCTGTTTAACCACAGAACTATAATTTCATTTCACACAAACTTAGAGGTATAATTAGTCTATAAGTATTTCAGTTCTCAAAATCTAATCTCCCATATGTACAAAATATTACCTTCGGGCTACTGAAACAAATTTCACCCCAGACAGACACAGACAATCAGACAGACATGCATGTTATATAAATGTCATACCTAGCATTGCACAACACTATAACCTTACTAAATAGACATTCACTGTGTGCACTGAAACACGAGTAATACACATAGATCACATTTTACATTGAGATGCACAGAAGACATTATAATAATTTCACTTTCTTACTGTAATTACATGTAAATACCCCAGAAAGTTATTTGAATCAGAAAGCAACCATTATCAGGAATTGGTGAGTATGGCATAACAATTCCACATTTTAATGAAACACCTGTAACATCCAACATCAATGATGTCAGTTTCACAGACCCAGATAAATCCTACTCCTGGATTCCATTTTGTTAGGTGGGTATTTGCACGTATTAATCCATGTGGCTTCATAGTCATAGCCTAAATGATACCTGGACTATGTTAAATCTTCATTTAAAAAGGTTGAGTCACAGACATGGTTGATGTTCATCAAATCACATGTTTTAATCCTTGCCTAACTAATCTAGAATGAAGCAACCACTCATGTTGAACCATCTGAGATAATCAGCCAAGAGCCAACATGTAAACTTAACAAAAATGACCTAGACTAATATACTTCAATTACAATTCATATTATAAATCAAAACCAAAAGCACTGCAGTAAGGTTAATAAAAAGTCATTAAATAAAACCAGCCTAAAATAAGAGTCAAGTTGACTAACCTGTTAGAAAGCTAGACACAGCAGTCCTAGACGTCCCAGACTGAGAGAGGAGAGAGTAACTGAGTGAATGAGTGTGCCTACTCGATGGGGTCCCTGGTCAATCCCTCTGCTCCTCCCTTCCTCTTATTCCCTTCCTCCATTCATCACTTTCCTTCCCTCCCACATTTCTCTGTCTCTCTCTCCATGTACCTCTCTTTCTCTGTCTCTTTCTTTCTGTGTCTCTCTCACTCATTTGTATATAATTTCACTGTTGCAACATAGTCCCACAAATATCTGTACGATTAGATCTGAAATGTAGTCACATGTAACAAAGAAAGTCTATTCTCACAACCCACTATATATCCTATACACTCACAGGGAGCCAAATATCAACAGTTAAAAACGGTGAAGTGATGGCACAGTTCAGTTTGTATCCTTCACTCCAAACAGCCTAACCGACCACTCGGAGGCGTCGGCATGGACCTAAAGCACAACGTTGCCTCATTTTATATCACATTCTAATGATAAAACTGGGGGGGGACAAAAATGCAATTTCAGAATGTGAAGAGAACATGTCCCCGCATCCCCAGTGAAAGTTATGCCCCTGTATATAGAAATACAGTGTCAAGAAAAAGTATGTGAACCCTTTGGAATTACCTGGATTTCTACATACATTGGCCAAAAATATCTAGGTCACAACAATAGACAAACACAGTCTGCTTAAACTAATAACACACAAAAAAGTATACATTTTCATGTCTTTACTGAACACACCGTGTAAACATTCACAGTCCTGGGTGGGAAAAGTATGTGAAACCTTGGATTAAATAACTGGTTGACCCTTCTTTGGCAGCAATAAACTCAACCAAACGTGTTCTGTAGTTGCGGATCAGACCTGCACAACGGTCAGGAGGAATTTTGGACCATTCATCTTTACAAAACTGTTTCAGTTCAGCAATATTCTTGGGATGTCTGGTGAACTGCTCTCGAGGTCATGCCACAGCAACTCAAATCAAATGTTATTGATCACATACACGTGGTTAGCAGATGTTAATGCGAGTGTAGCGAAATACTTGTGCTTCTAGTTCCGACTATGCAGTAAAATCTAAGAAGTAGTCTAACGAATTCACAACAACTACCTTATACACACAAATACACACACATGTAAAGGGATGAATAAGAATATGCACATATACAGTTGAAGTCGGAAGTTTACATACACCTTAGCCAAATACATTTAAACTCAGTTTTTCACAATTCCTGATATTTAATCGTAATAACAATTCCCTGTTTAGGTCAGTTAGGATCGCCACTTTATTTTAAGAATGTGAAATGTCAGAAAAATTGGAGAGAATTATTTATTTCAGATTTTATTCCTTTCATCACATTCCCAGTGGGTCAGAAGTTTACATACACTCAATTAGTATTTGGTAGCAATACCTTTAAATTATTTAATTCAGTCAAATGTTTCGGGTAGCCTTCCACAAGCTTCCCACAATAAGTTGGGTGAATTTTGGGCCATTCCTCCTTACAGTGTCAGATATCTCCCAAAGGAGATGTGGGTGTGGAGTCAGGCGCAGGAAAATGCACGTTTTGAAAAGGGCATTTAATAAACAAGTCCAAAGAACAGGAAAAAACAGGACTACAACAGTAACCTCAAACCACACAGACACCGTCCGGGAAAAAAACACCTGTTCAACAGAACCCCAAAAAACGCAACCCAAAACTAAATGACAGGAAACGACACACTCCCGCACAAAACCCAGAGGAAATGGCGAGATTTAAATACCCCCCCCCCCCTCATTACCCAAATAGAACACAGGTGAAACACAAGACAGACATAACCAAATGAAAAGGAAAAAGGATCGGTGACGACTGCCGAGCGCCGCCTGAACAGGGAGAGGAGCCAACTTCGGTGGAAGTCGTGACACAGAGCTGGTGTAACAGAGTGAGGTTTGTAGGTCTCCTTGCTTGCACATGCTTTTTCAGTTCTGCCCACACATTTTCTATAGGATTGAGGTCAGGGCTTTGTGATGGCCACTCCAACACCTTGACATTGTTGTCTTTAAGCCATTTTGCCACAACTTTGGAAGTATGCTTGGTGTCATTGTCCATTTGGAAGACCCATTTGCGACCAAGCTTTAACTTCCTGACTGATGTCTTGAGATGTTGCTTCAATATAACTACATAGTTTTCCTACCTCATGATGCCATCTAATTTCTGAAGTGCACCAGTCTCTCCTGCAGCAAAGCACCCCCACAACATGATGCTGCCACCCCGTGCTTCACGGTTGGGATGGTGTTCTTCGGCTTGAAAGCATCCCCTTTTTTCCTCCAAACATAATGATGGTCATCATGGCCAAACAGTTCTATTTTTGTTTCATCAGACCAGAGGACATTTCTGAAAAAGAACAATGTTTGTCCCCATGTGCAGTTGCAAACCGAAGTTCGGCTTTTTTATGGTGATTTGGAGCAGTGGCTTCTTCCTAGCTGAGCAGCCTTTCAGGTTATGTCGATATAGGACTTGTTTTCCTGTGGATATAGATATATATTTTTTTCCTGTGTCCTCCAGCATCTTCACAAGGTAATTTGCTGTTGTTCTGGGATTGATTTGCACTTTTCGCACCAAAGTACGTTCATCTCTAGGAGACAGAACTTGTCTCCTTCCTGAGCGGTATGACGGCTGCGTGGTCTCATGGTGTTTATACAGTGCCTTGCGAAAGTATTCGGCCCCCTTGAACTTTGCGACCTTTTGCCACATTTCAGGCTTCAAACATAAAGATATAAAACTGTATTTTTTGTGAAGAATCAACAAGTGGGACACAATCATGAAGTGGAACGACATTTTTTGGATATTTCAAACTTTTTTAACAAATCAAAAACTGAAAAATTGGGCGTGCAAAATTATTCAGCCCCTTTACTTTCAGTGCAGCAAACTCTCTCCAGAAGTTCAGTGAGGATCTCTGAATGATCCAATGTTGACCTAAATGACTAATGATGATAAATACAATCCACCTGTGTGTAATCAAGTCTCCCTATAAATGCACCTGCACTGTGATAGTCTCAGAGGTCCGTTAAAAGCGCAGAGAGCATCATGAAGAACAAGGAACACACCAGGCAGGTCCGAGATACTGTTGTGAAGAAGTTTAAAGCCGGATTTTGATACAAAAAGACTTCCCGAGCTTTAAACATCCCAAGGAGCACTGTGCAAGCGATAATATTGAAATGGAAGGAGTATCAGACCACTGCAAATCTACCAAGACCTGGCCGTCCCTCTAAACTTTCAGCTCATACAAGGAGAAGACTGATCAGAGATGCAGCCAAGAGGCCCATGATCACTCTGGATAAACTGCAGAGATCTACAGCTGAGGTGGGAGACTCTGTCCATAGGACAACAATCAGTCGTATATTGCACAAATCTGGCCTTTATGGAAGAGTGGCAAGAAGAAAGCCATTTCTTAAAGATATCCATAAAAAGTGTTGTTTAAAGTTTGTCTTCCAACAAGACAATGATACAAAACATAAAGCAAAATCTACCATGGAATGGTTCAAAAATAAACATATCCAGGTGTTAGAATGGCCAAGTCAAAGTCCAGACCCGAATCCAATCGAGAATCTGTGGAAAGAACTGAAAACTGCTGTTCACAAATGCTCTCCACCCAACCTCACTGAGCTCGAGCTGTTTTGCAAGGAGGAATGGGAAAAAATGTCAGTCTCTCGATGTGCAAAACTGATTGAGACATACCCCAAGCGACTTACAGCTGTAATCGCAGCAAAGGGTGGCGCTACAAAGTATTAACTTAAGGGGGCTGAATAATTTTGCACGCCCAATTCTTCAGTTTTTGATTTGTTAAAAAAGTTTGAAATATCCAATAAATGTCGTTCCACTTCATGATTATGTCCCACTTGTTGTTGATTCTTCACCAAAAAAATACAGTTTTATATCTTTATGTTTGAAGCCTGAAATGTGGCAAAAGGTCGCAAAGTTCAAGGGGGCCGAATACTTTCGCAAGGCACTGTACATGCGTATACAGGCATTTGGAAATTGCTCCCAAGGATAAACCAGACTTGTGTATGTTTTCTCAGGTCTTGGCTGATTTTCCCATGATGTCAAGCAAAGAGGCACTGAGTATGTCAGTAGGCCTTGAAAAACATCCACAGGTACACCTCCAATTGATTCAAATGATGTAAATTAGCTTATCAGAAGCTTCTAAAGCCATGACATAATTTTCTGGAATTTTCCAAGCTGTTTAAAGGTACAGTCAACTTAGTGTATGTAAACCTCTGACCCACTGGAATTGTGATACAGTGAATTATAAGTGAAATAATCTGTCTGTAAACAATGGTTGGAAAAAATTAATTGTGTCATGCACAAAGGAGATGTCCTAACCAACTTCCCAAAGCTATAGTTTGTTAACAAGAAATTTGTGGAGTGGTTGAAAGACAATTTTTAATGACTCCGACAAAACTGTATGTAAACTTCCCGACTTCAACTGTAGTTAACCTGGAGCCAGTGGGTTAGGCGACAAATATGAAGCAAATGCCGGCCAACAAGAGCATACAGGTCGCAGTAGTGGGTAGTATATGGGGCTTTTGTGACAAAACGGTGGCACTGTGATAGACTACATCTAATTTAATGAGTAGAGTGTTGGAGGCTATTTTGTAAATGACATCGTCAAGGATCGGTAGGATTGTCAGTTTTACGAGAGTATGTTTGGCAGCATGAGTGATGGATGCTTTGTTGCGAAATAGGAATTGGAGATGCTTATTGTAAGTCTGGAAAGAGAGTTTAGTCTAACCATGCACCTAGGTATTTGTAGTTGTCCACATATTCGAAGTCAGAACCGTCCAGAGTCGTGATGCTTGATGGGCAGGCGGGTGCAGGCAGCGATCGGTTGAAGAGCATGCATTTAGTTTTACTTGCATTTAAGAGCATTTGGAGGCCACGGAAGGAGTGTTGTATGACATTGAAGCTCATCTGGAGGTTTGTTAACACAGTTCCAAAGAAGGGCCAGATGAATACAGAATGGTGTCGTCTGCGTAGAGGTGGATCAGAGAATCACCAGCAGCCAGAGCGACATCATTGATGTATACAGAGAAACGAGTCGGCCCGAGAATTGAACCCTGTGGCACCCCCATAGAGACTGCCAGAGGTCCGGACATCAGGCCCTCCGATTTGTCACACTGAACTCTATCGAAGAAGTTGTTGGTGAACCAGGCGAGAGGCAGTCATTTGAGAAACCAAGGCTGTTGAGTCTGCCGATAAGAATGATGTGATTGACAGAGTCGAAAGCCTTGGCCAGGTTGATGAAGATGGCTGCTCAGAATCGATGGTGGTTATGATATCATTTAGGACCTTGAGCGTGGCTGAGGTGCAACCATGACCAGCTCGGGAACCAGATTGCACAGCGGAGAAGGTACGGTGGGATTTGAAATGGTTGGTCATCTGTTTGTTAACTTGGCTTTCGAAGACTTTAGAAAGGCAGGGCAGGATGGATATAGGTCTGTAACAGTTTAGGTCTAGACTATCACCCCCTTTGAAGAGGGGGATGACTGTGGCAGCTTTCCAATCTTTAGGGATCTCAGACGTTATGAAAGAAACGTTGAACAGGCTAGTAATAGGGGTTGCAACAATTGCAGTGGATGATCTTATTAACATAGGGTCCAGATTGTCTAGCCCAGATGATTTGCAGGGGTACAGATTTTGCTGCTCTTTCAGAACATCAGCTATCTGGATTTAGGTGAAAGAGAAATGGGGGAGGCTTAGACAAGTTACTGTGGGGGGTACAGAGCTGTTGACCGGGGTAAGGATAGCCAGGTGGAAAGCATGGCCAGCCGTAGAAAAATGCTTGTTAAAATTCTTGAATATCGTAGATTTATTGGTGGTGACAGTGTTTCCTAGCCTCAGCTGGTAGCTGGGAGGAGGTTCTTGTTCTCCATTGAATTTACAGTGTCCCAGAATTTTTGGAGTGTGTGCTACAGGGTGCAAATTTCTGTTTGAAAAAGCTAGCCTATGCTTTCCTAACTGCCTGTGTATATTGGTTCCTAACTTCCCTGAAAAGTTGCATATCGCGGGGGCTATTTGCTTCTAATGCAGTAAGCCACAGGATGTTTTTGTGCTGGTCAAAGGCAGTCAAGTCTGGAGTGAACCAAGGGCTATATCTGTCCTTAGTTCTACATTTTTTTGAATGGGGCATGCTTATTTAAGATGGTGAGGAAAGCACTTTTAAAGAATTACCAGGCATCCTCTACTGACGGAATGAGGTCAATATCCTTCCAGAATACCCGGGCCAGGTCGATTAGAAAGGCCTGCTCGCTGAAGTGTTTTAGGGAGCATTTGACAGTGATGAGGGGTGGTCGTTTGACAGTGGACCCATTATGGATGCAGGCAATGATGCAATGATGGCTGAGAACCTGGTTGAAGACAGCAGAGGTGTATTTAGAGGGCAGGTTGGTCAGGATGATATCTATGAGGTTGCCCGTGTTTACGGATTTAGGGTTGTACCTGGTAGGTTCCTTGATATTTTGTGTGAGACTGCGGGCATCTAGCTTAGATTGTAAGACAGCCTGGGCATTAAGCATATACAAGTTTAGGTCATCTAACAGTACAAACTCTGAAGATAGATGGGTGGCAATTAATTCACATATAGTGTCCAGGGCACAGTTGGGGTCTGAGAGGGGTCTATAACAAGCGGCAATGTTGAGAGACATTTCAGGAAAGATGGATTTTTAAATGTAGAAGCTTGAACTGTTTGTGCACAGACCTTGATAGCCTGCAGAGCTATGACGTGCTATCTCTGCAGTAGATTGCAACCCCTTTTGGCATTTCTATCTTGGTGGAAAATGTTGTATTTGGGGGATGGAAAATTCAGAAGTTTTGGTGCCTTCTTAAGCCAGGATTCAGACATGGCTAGGACATCAGGGTTGGTGTGGTGTGCTAAAGCAGTGAATAAAACAAACTTAGGGAGGAGGCTTCTGATGTTAACATGCATGAAACCAAGGCTTTTACGGTTACAGAAGTCAACAAATGATAGCGCCTAGGGAATAGGTGTGGAAGTGGGTGCTACAGGGCCTGGGTTAACATTTACATCACCAGAGGAACAGAGGAGGAGTTGGATAAGGGTACGGCTAAAGGCTATAAGATCTAGTGCGTTGGGGACAGAGAATCAAAGAGTCGATTTCTGGGCGTGGTAGAATAGATTCAGGGCATAATGTACAGAAAATGGTATTGTAGGATGTGAGTACAGTGGCGGTAAACCTAGGCATTGAGTGACGATGAGAGAGGTTTAGTCTCTGGAGGCACCATTTAAGCCAGGTGAGGTCTTTGCATGTGTGTGGGGTGGGACAAAAGAGCTAAGGCATTTTGAGTGGGACTGAGAGCTCTACTGTGAAATAAAAGAATAAGATCTAGCCAAGACAGCAGTAGAGAAGGCATATCAAATCAAATTTTATTGGTCACATACATATGGTTAGCAGATGTTAATGCGAGTGAAGCAGAATGCTTGTGCTTCTAGTTCCGACTATGCGGTAATATCTAACAAGTAATCTAGGAATTTCACAACAACTACCTTATACACACAAGTGTAAAGGAATGAATAAGAATATGTACATATAGATATATGTATGAGCGATGGCCGAACGGCAGAGGCAAGATGCAGTAGATGGGATAGTGTACAGTGTATACATATGAGATGAATAATGTAGGGTATGTAAACATTATATAATGTGGCATTGTTTAAAGTGACCAGTGATACATTTATTACATCAAATGTTTAATTATTAAAGTGGCTAGAGATTTGAATCAGTATGTTGGCAGCAGCCACTCAATGTTAGGGACGGCTGTAACAGTCTGATGGCCTTGAGAAGGAAGCTGTTTTTCACTCTCTCTGTCCCAGGTTTGATGCACCTGTACTGACCTTGCCTTCTGGATGATGGCAGGGTGAACAGGTAGTGGCTCGGGTGGTTGTTGTCCTTGATGATCTTTATGGCCTTCCTGTAACATCGGGTGGTGTAGGTGTCTTGGAGGGCAGGTAGTTTGCCCCCGGTGATGTGTTGTGCAGACCTCACTGCCCTCTGGAGAGCCTTGCAGTTGTGGGCGGAGCAGTTGCCGTACCAGACAGTGATACAGCCGAACAGGATGCTCTCAATTGTGCATCTGTAAAAGTTTGTGAGTATTTGTTTGACAAGCCAAATTTCTTCAGCCTCCTGAAGTTGAAGAGGCGCTGTTGTGCCTTCTTCACCACGCTGTCTGTGTGGGTGGACCATTTCAGTTCGTCTGTGATGTGTACGCAGAGGAACTTAATCTTTCCACCTTCTCCACTATTGTCCCGTCGATGTGGATAGGGGGGTGCTCCCTCTGCTGTTTCCTGAAGTCCATGAACCTCTCCTTTGTTTTGTTGTTGTGTGAGAGATTGTTTTCCTGACACCACACTCAGAGGGCCCTCGTATCCTCCCTGTAGGCCACCTCATCGTTGTTGGTAATCAAGCCTTCCCTCTGCTAGTTGCCATTACACAACCTCGGTCAGATGTTTTACAGAATGAGTAATTGAGGAGGCCAGTGTTGTGTAGACGCTACCAAACAGGTAGCTGTGTAGCGTGTGTATGTATGTGTGTGTGTTAAATGCTACCAACAGGACGTTGCTATATCAGGAATAGCTCCTAAATGTCAAGTTCCAAGTATTCTAAAGAAGTTACGTAAACCACAGGGTAGATATTTTCTTGTTGAGCCCAACCGTAAATCAGCATTTTAAAATAGGCCCAGCCTCCTTGTCTCTCTCTCCCTTAGTGTAAGGGCGGAAGTCAGAGATGGGAGTGTTGGCGGGATGGTATAGCCCCAGTGAGGTGCGTGTGATACAAGTGAGGTGGATTTGTGAGGTAACTTGCCCTCACTTCACTTTGGGACTACCTGAGTGAGTCCTTAATTAACTTCCTGATAAATCAGGAACCATTTGACCTCAGATACAGGGTTTTGATGGACTTGTTTATTTTATAGAATGTAGTAGTCCTATATCACTGTACCTAAAACTATTCATGTCTTTCCTAAAGGAGACATCTCCATGGGATTGTATTTTAGTCAATCATCATTGTAGTGATGTGTTTTTATACATTAGGGATTCTTCTATTCTTCCCCCATGAATTATATGTTTTCTACTACTAATTTGTAAATTCACTTTCTTCCTTATACTGCATACAGTATCTATGTATGGCTTATGTAATATACATTAAAGTCCATTCTGGGTTCAGTTCAGTGCTCAGTAGATTAGGGTCATGTTCATTAGGGCATGCAACAGAAAATGTTTTGAAACATTTTGCAATGGAAACTAAAATGTTGTTTCTTATTGGACAAATCCAATAAGGAGACCGACAGTCCCTGGCTGTTTCCGTAAATTTCCTCAAGGTGTCCATGTTCATTTTTCTGCTTGTTGTTGGGAAGCTGTACATTTATTTGACCAACTCATTTGGGGTGGGGGGGTGGGGTGGGGTTAGGTAGCGACAGAATTAGCCACCTGGAATATTCCGCCCCCGGGTGCTTTGTTGATAAAGGATATTTCAGTATAAATGCAAACCTCAAGGTCTCTATTTTGAGAAGGACAGGGTATATTCATAGACTTAATATTCCCATGTTACGCGAGAGGAGTGGTGCAGGGGGACAGAACCATCCATGATTACCATCAATTCACAGATAAACTCAGATGCCATGGCTCTGCATATTTCTAATTTATTATGAAAACAGCTATGTTTTCATACACGGTAAATCTATTTTTATGCAGTTTTGTTTGTGTATATGACCAAGATGAAAGCTGGCAGTGGTTAGTATATGCGTGGAGGATGGATGGATGGTGTGTGTGTCACAGATGAAAGCTCATATTGGTTAGTAAGTGTGGTTGAGGATAGATACAGTAGGGAGAATGTCTAACTACTAACCAGGGGGAGAAGGATTGATGTAGATTACTGTACTATTGGATGCATGTAAAAAAAAAATCAACTACATGCTCTAATTTTAATAACGTTTAAACTAAGGGGCAAGAACTGTATCATGCTGACTACGGTAGACTGTGTGTGTGTGTGTGTCTGTGACTGTGTGAATCCAGAACCAGCAATCTAGTTGTTTGTGTGCTAGCCAGGCAGGCTGGGACAGGGTGTGTGTGACTGGGTGCTAGAATGGCGGTGTAGGCTCAGCCCTAATTTATGTGCGCCATGTCACCTCCAGCCACATGGAAAATGGATGGCAAATGGATCAAGGACAATGCCCAAAGAGCAGTCGCACTTACCCTCTGAGTGGCCAAAATGTATCTTTCTCTTTCTACAGCAGGGCTGCCCAACCCTCTTCCTGGAGATCTACTGTCCTGTAGGTTTTTAGTCCAACCCTAATTTAGGGTTTCTGATACAGCTAGTCTTGTTGAGCAGCTAATTAGTAGAATCTGGTGTGTTAAATTAGGGTTGGACTGAAAAACCACAGGACAGTAGATCTCCAGGAAGAGGGTTGGGCAGCTCTGCTCTGTAGTATGTTAAAAATTAAATGGTCTATTGTTCTCTCTCGCTGATCCTGTATCCTGTCCATTGGAGAACTGTTTCCTAGTAATTTCCTAGTAAGTCTAGCAAAAATGTAAAATTTAATGTTCGTAATGTACATTAACCTTTGAATCTAAATGCCTTGAACTATGCTTTGTTAATGGCAGTATTGCCTTGTAACATCAGATTCATGCCTTGTATGTGAGTCCACTCATTTTGCAAAGTTATTAAATAATACTTGCTTTGATATTCGCTTCTCATGACCATTCCTTGATTGTAGTCAGCTAAAGACATAATACTTGATTGCACATGGTTTTACTATGGAATCACGTAAACTCAAATCACGCGTATCAAATAAAATTTTATTTGTCACATGCTCCGAATACAACCGGATACATTTACATTTACATTTAAGTCATTTAGCAGACGCTCTTATCCAGAGCGACTTACAGTAAAATGCTTACTTACCAGCCCCTAACCGACAGTGCAGTTTTAAAAATATACCGGGTAGTTGCGGTAGTCTGTACATGTACATACTTATTTCCCACCATCATTTGCAAATAAATTCATTAAAAATCCTACAATGTGATTTTTCTGGATTTTCTTTCCTCATTTTGTCTGTCATAGTTGAAGTGTAGCTATGATGAATATTACAGGCCTGTCATCTTTTTAAGTGGGAGAATTTGCACAATTGGTGGCTGACTAAATACTTTTTTGCCCCACTGTAGGTAGGGTTAATTAAAGTGACTATGCATAGATAACAACAGAGAGTGGCAGTGGTGTGGAAAGAGGAGCGGGGGCAATGTGAAAAGTCTGGGTAGCCATTTGACTAGATGTTCAGGAGTCTTATGGCTTGGGGGTAGAAGCTGTTTAGAAGCATCCTGGACCTAGACTTGGCGCTCCGGTACCGCTTATTGTGTGGTAGCAGAGAGAACAGTCTATGACTAGGGTGGCTGGAGTCTCTGCCAATTTTTATGGCCTTCCTCTGACACCGCTTGGTATAGAGGCCTTGGATGCCAGGAGGCTTGGCTCCAGTGATGTACTGGGCCGTTCGCACTACCCTCTGTAGTGCCTTGCGGTCGGAGGCAGAGCAGTTGCCATACCAGGCAGTGATGCAACCAGTCAGGATGCTCTCGGGTCCATAGATTATTGATGAGCTTTGAGGGCACTATGGTGTTGAACGCTGAGTTGTAGTCAATGAATAGCATTCTTACATAGGTGTTCATTTTGTCCAGGTGGGAAAGGGCAGTGTGGAGTGTAATAGAGACTGCATCATCTGTGGATCTGTTGGGGCGGTATGCAAATTGGAGTGGGTCTAGGGTTTCTGGGATGATGGTGTTGATGTGAGCCATGACCAGCTTTTCAAAGCACTTTATGGCTACAGACGTGAGTGCTACAGGTTGGTAGTCTTTTAGGGAGGTTACCTTAGAGTTCTTGGGCACAGGCACTATGGTAGTCTACTTAAAACATGTCAGTAATACAGACTCGGACGGGGAGAGGTTGAAAATGTCAGTGAAGAAACACTTGCTAGTTGGTCAGCGCATGCTCGCAGTACACGTCCTGGTAATCCGTCTGGCCCTGCGGCCTTGTGAATGTTGACCTGTCTAAAGGTCTTACTCACATCAGCTGCAGAGAGTGTGATCACACAGCCTTCCGGTACAGCTGGTGCTCTCCTGCATTTTTCAGTGTTATTTGCCTCGAAGTGAACATAGAAGTAGTTTAGCTTGTCTGGTAGGCTCGTGTTACTGGGCAGCTCTCGGCTGTGCTACCCTTTGTAGTCTGTAAGGGTTTGTAGGCCCTGCCACATCCGACGAGCGTCAGAGCCGGTGTAGTATGACTCGATCTTAGTCCTGTATTGACGCTTTGCCTGTTTGGTGGTTCGTTGGAGGGCATAGCGGTATTTCATATAAGCTTCCGGGTTCGAGTCCCTCTCCTTGAAAGCGGTAGCTCTAGCCTTTAACTCCGTGTGGATGCTGCCTGTAATCCATGGCTTCTGGTTGGGGTATGTACGTATGGTCACTGTAGGGAGGACGGCGTCATCGATGCACTTATTGATGAAGCCAATGACAGATGTGGTGTACTGGAGGAATCTGGGAACATATTCCAGTCTATGCTAGCAAAACAGTCCTGTAGTTTAGCATCTGTTTCATCTGACAACTTTTTTATTAATCTAGTCACTGGTGCTTCCTGCTTTAATTTTAGCTTGTAAGCAGGAATCAGGAGGATATAATTATGGTCAGATTTGCCAAATGGAGGATGAGGGAGAGCTTTGTATGCATCTCTGTGTGTGGAGTATAGGTGGTGCAGAGTTATTTTCCCTCTGGTTGCACATTTAACATGTTGATAGAAAATAGGTAAAACTGATTTAATTTTCCCTGCATCAAAGTCCCCGATTACTAGGAGCGCTGCCTCGGGGTGAGTGTTTTCTTATTGCCATCCTCTGACCGTGGTGGTATGTAAGCAGCTCCAAAGAGTATAGATGAAAACTCTCTCGGTAATGTGGTCTGCAGCTTATCATGAGAAACTCTACCTCAGGCGACTTCCTTAGACATCGTGCGCCAGCTGTTGTTTACAAAAACACATAGACCGCCGCCCCTTGTCTTACCAGACGCCGCTGTTCTATCCTGCCGATACATTTTTTTTTAATTTTTTTTATTTCACCTTTATTGAACCAGGTAGGATAGTTGACAACAAGTTCTCATTTGCAACTGCGACCTGGCCAAGATAAAGCAAAGCAGTGTGACACAGACAACAACACAGAGTTACACATGGAGTAAACAAACAAGCCAATAACACAAACAAGTCAATGACACAGTAGAGAAAGGAAAGTCTATATACAGTGTGTGTAAAAGGCATGAGGAGGTAGGCAATAAATAGGCCATAGGAGCAAATAATTACAATGTTACAGATTAACACTGGAGTGATAAATGAGCAGATGATGATGTGCAAGTAGAGATACTGGTGTGCAAAAGAGCAGAAAAGTAAATAAAATAAAAACAGTATGGGGATGAGGTAGGTAGATTGGGTGGGCTATTTACAGATGGACTATGTACAGCTGCAGTAATCGGTTAGCTGCTCAGATAGCAATGTTTGAAGTTGGTGAGGGAAATAAAAGTCTCCAACTTCAGCGATTTTTGCAATTCGTTCCAGTCACTGGCAGCAGAGAACTGGAAGGAAAGGGAGCCAAATGAGGTGTTTGCTTTGGGGATGATCAGTGAGATATACAGTGGGGCAAAAAAAGTATTTAGTCAGCAACCAATTGTGCAAGTTCTCCCACTTAAAAAGATGAGAGGCCTGTAATTGTCATCATAGGTACACTTCAACTATGACAGAAAAAATGAGAAAAAAAATCCAGAAAATCACATTGCAGGATTTTTTATGAATTTATTTGCAAATTATGGTGGAAAATAAGTATTATCGATGGCGGTTATGATATCGTTTAGTACCTTGAGCGTGGCTGAGGTGCACCCGTGACCGGCTCAGAAAACCGGATTGCACAGCGGAGAAGGTATGGTGGGATTCGAAATGGTCAGTGATCTGTTTATTAACTTGGCTTTAGAAGACTTTAGATAGGCAGGGCTGGATGGATATAGGTCTGTAACAGTTTGGGTCTAGGGTGTCACCCCCTTTGAAGAGGGGCATGACCGCGGCAGCTTTCCAATTTTTAGGAATCTCGGATGATACGAAAGAGAGGTTGAACATGCTGGTAACAGGGGTTGCAACAATGGCGGCGGATAGTTTGAGAGAGGTTCCAGATTGTCTAGCCCAGCTAAATTTGTACTGGTCCAGGTTTTGCAGCTCTTTCACTTTCAGAACATCTGCTGTCTGGGGGGGGGGGGGGGGGAGCTGTTGGCCAGGGTTGGAGTAGCCAGGAGGAAGGCATGGTCAGCCGTTGAGAAATGATTATTGAAATGTTCAATTATCATGGATTTATCAGTGTCGACCATGTTGATCAGGCTGTTGATTGTGGCCTGTGGAATGTTGTCCCAATCCTGTTCAATGGCTGTGCGAAGTTGCTGGATATTGGAAACGAGAACACACGGTCATACACATCAGTCAAGAGCATCCCAAACCTGTTCAATGGGTGACATGTCTGGTGAGTATGTAGGCCAGAACTGGGACATTTTCAGCTTCCAGGAATTGTATACAGATGCTTCCAACATGGGGCCATGCATTATCATACTGAAACATGAGGGGATGGAGGCGGATGAATGGCACAACAATGGGCCTTAGGATCTCATCACATATCACTGTGCATTCAAATGGCTATTGATAAAATGCAATTGTGTTCATTGTCCGTAGCTTATTTCTGCCCATACCATAACCCCACCATGGGGCACTCTGTTCACAACATTGGCATTAGCAAACAGCCTGCCCACACGAAACCGTCTGCCTTCTGCCCAGTACAGTTCAAACCAGGATTAATCTGTAAAGAGTACACTTCTCCAGCGTACCAGTGGCCATTGAAGGTGAGCATTTGCCGACTTAAGTTGGTTACGACGCCGGACTGCTGTCAGGTCAATTCTCTGGCAATAACACTGGTGGACAGTCCTGCAGTCAGCATGAACATTGCACGCTCCCTCAAGACATCTGTGGCATTGTGTTGTGTGACAAAACTGCACATTTTAGAGTGGCCTTTTGTCCCCTGCACAAGGTGCACCTGTGCAGTGATCATGCCATTTAATCTGCTTATTGATATGCCACACCCGTCAGGTGAATGGATGCTCACTAAATAAGGAGAAACAGGGGTGTAAACAAATGTGCACAAAATGAGACCAATAATATTTTTGTGCGGATGGAACATTTCTTGGATCTTTTATTTCAGCTCATGAAACATGTTTATTAACTGTTTTGTGCATATATTACACTGAAAAAATATATAAAGTATTACCCCACTACAGCAGTTACTCCCTGCCTGGCTGGTAAACTAACAGAGGAAGAACAGGCCCCTATTAGAGAGGTTTATCAGAGAAAAAGCTGCTTCCTGTGCTTGGCCCTCCTATGTTGAATATAATGAACAGCTCCCTATCCACCGGATGTGAACCAGACTCACCAAAAGCGGCAATAATAAAGCCTCACTTGGAAAAGCCAAACGTTGACCCAGAAAATATAAAAAACTAGCAGGCTATATTGAATCTCCCATTCCTCTCAAAAATGTTTGGAAAAGCTGTTGCGCAGCAACTCACTGCCTTCCTGAAGACAATGTATACTTAATGCTTCAGTCTGGTTTTAGTCCCCATCATAGCACTGAGACTGCACTCGTGAAGGTGGTAAATTACCTTTTAATGGCGTCAGAACAAGGCTCTGCATCTGTCCTCATGCTCCTAGACCTTAGTGCTGCTTTTGATACCTTCGATCACCACAATCTTTTGGAGAGATTGGAAACCCAAATTGGTCGACACGGACAAGTTCTGGCCTCGTTTAGATCTTATCTGTCGAAAAGATAGTTTGTTTCTGTGGATGGTTTGTCTTCTGACAAGTCAACTGTAAATTTCAGTGTTCCTCAAGGTTCCGTTTTAGGACCAGTATTGTTTTCACTATATATTTTACCTCTGGTGACATCATTTGGAAACATAACATGTTTACTTTCACTGCTATGAGGACGATACACAGCTGTACATTTCGATAAAACATGGTGAAGCCCCAAAATTGCCCTCCCTGGAAGCCTGTGTTTCAGACATAAAGAAGTGGATGGCTGCAAATGTTTTACTTTTAAACTCGGAAAAAACAGAGATGCAAGTTCTAGGTCCCAACAAACAAAGAGATCTTCTGTTGAATCGGACAATTAATCTTGATGGTTGTACAGTCATCTTAAATAAAACTGTGAAGGACCTCGGTGTTACTCTGGACCCTGATCTCTCTTTTGACGAACATATCAAGAATATTTCAAGGACTTTCTGTCCAAAAAATGATGCAGAAAAATGTATCCATGCTTTTGGCACTTCTACATTAGACTACTGAATGCTCTACTTTCCGGCTACCCAGATAAAGAACTAAATAAATGTTTGTCAGTGCTAAACACGGCTTCTAGAATCTTGACTAGAAACAAAAAATCATATTACTCGTTAGCCTCTCTACACTGGCTTCCTGTTAAAACTCGGGCTGATAAAGGTTTTACTGCGAACCTACAAAGCATTACATGGCCTTCCTCCTACCTATCTCTCTGATTTGGTCCTGCCGTACATACCTACACGTATGTTTTATGGAATGGTCTGCCTACCTATGTGAGAGACGCAGACTCAGTTTCAACCTTTTAAGTCTTTATTGAAAACTCATTTCTTCAGTAGGTCCTATGATTGTGTGCAGTCTGGCCCAGGGTTGTGAAGGTGAACGGAAAGGCACTGGAGCGACGAACCACCCTTGCTGTCTCTGCCTGTCTGGTTCCCCTCTCTCCACTGGGATTCTCTGCCTCTAACCCTATTACGGGTGCTGAGTCACTTGGTTACTGGTGCTCTTCCATGCCGTCCCTAGGAGGGGTGCATCACTTGAGTGGGTTGAGTCACTGACGTGATCTTCCTGTCCGGGTTGCCCCCCTCGGGTTCGTGCCGTGTGGGAGGTCTTCTTGGGCTATACTCGGCTTTGTCTCAGGGTAGTAGGTTGGTGGTTGAAGATATCCCCCTCGGGGTGTGGGGGCTGTGCCTTGGCAAAGTGGTTGTGGTTATATCCTGCCCGTTTGGCCCCGTATGGGGGTATCATCAGACAGGGCCAGTGTCTCCCACCCCCTCCTGTCTCAAGCCTTCAGTATCTATGCTGCAATAATTTGTGTCGGGGGACTGTCAGTTGGTTATATCTGGAGTATTTCTCATGTCTTATCCGGTGTCCTGTGTGAATTTAAGTGTGTATTTTCTCTCACTCTTTTCTCTCTCTGAGCCCTAGGACCATGCCTCGTTGTCCCCAGTCCACCTGGTCATGCGGCTGCTCCAGTTTCAACTGTTTCTGTCTTTGGCTATTGACCCTGACCTGTAAGTGCTACCTCGTCCCGGTCCTGCTGTTTTGGACTCTCTCTACCGCACCTGCTGTCTAACTCTGAATGATTGGCTATGAAAAGCCAACTGACATTTACTCCTGAGGTGACCTGTTGCACCCTCTACAACCACTGTGATTATCTGACCCTGCTGGTCATCTTGGCCATGTTCTGTTATAATCTCCACCCGGCACAGCCAGAAGAGGACTGGGCACCCCTTAGAGCCTGGTTCCTCTTTAGGTTCTGGCCTTTAAGGAGTTTTTCCTAGCCACCGTGCTTCTCCATTGCTTGCTGTTTGGGGTGTTAGGCCGGGTTTCTGTACAGCACTTTGTTACAGCGGCTGATGTAAAGAGGGCTTTATAAATACATTTGATTGAGATGTTACTTGATGGATGACACAAAAGAGAGAGAAATGAGGTACAGGCAGGAATGCTGGTGTGTGAAGACAAAGAACTGACTGTTTGAGAATAGTGTGTGCATGCGTGTTCGCACATGCATGTATTTGCACCAAACAGCTGACCTAACGATTTGCGAGGAAGCGGAGGACAGTGTGTGTGTAAGAATGAGAAAAAGAGACATACACACACTAACAGTATCGCTAGTTGCTGTGGCGGAGCACTCACTCTCTCCCCACTTCTCAAATGATGCAGCCTGGCTCTGCTCTGCCCTCAGCCACACTGCAAAGGCAAATCAAATAAAATGTGTCACATTTCGTAAACAAAATGTGTAGACTAACAGTGAAATTCTTACTTATGGGTCCTTTTCAAACAATGCAGTTTAAGATAAAAAAATTTTTTTTAAATGAAATAGTGATAAGATCAATAAATACTTGGGTGGCTGGAGGCTGAATATTTTTGGGGCCTTACTCTGACGCCGCCTGGTATAGAGGTCCTGGATGGCAGGGAGCTCGACGTGGTGTCCTGGGCCCTACTCACCACCCTCTGTAGGGACTTGCAGTAGGGTGCCTTGCAGTTGCCATAAAAAGTGGTGATGCAGCCAGTCAAGGTGTTCTCAATGGTGCAGCTGTTGAACCTTTTGATGATCTGAGGGCCCATGCCAAATATTTTCAGCCTCCTGTTGCAGAGCATACATAGTATGTATTTATCCCCTGCCTGTGTAGAGCATCTGTTTATCCAAATGACACCACCTCCTGACTCACACCTCCTTCCCAGAGCTTTCGTAAGAGTTTTGTAACACACACACTGTATGAAGGGTCAGACGGGTGCTTTAAACATCTTTAGAAATAGGGTATGCAGTTGAATTTTCCCACGCATCCAATAGTACAGTAGTCTACGTCTATCATTCTCCCCTTGGTTAGAGTGGTTCTCCCTACTTCATCGATCCACCAAAACAAGATTTTATCTGTGACACACACCATCCATCGATCCTCCATGCAAATACTAACCACCGTCAGCTTCCATCTCGCTCACATACAAGTGACTGACACACACGTCAGCGTCATTGCGTGTGATGATCAAGCTCTGCAGTTACTGCTAGTTAAAGGAGCAAACTAAAATCTCAATACCGGTGCTTTAAACATCTTTAGAAATAGGGTATGCAGTTGAATTTTCCCACGCATCCAATAGTACAGTAGTCTACGTCTATCATTCTCCCCTTGGTTAGAGTGGTTCTCCCTACTTCATCGATCCACCAAAACAAGATTTTATCTGTGACACACACCATCCATCGATCCTCCATGCAAATACTAACCACCGTCAGCTTCCATCTCGCTCACATACAAGTGACTGACACACACGTCAGCGTCATTGCGTGTGATGATCAAGCTCTGCAGTTACTGCTAGTTAAAGGAGCAAACTAAAATCTCAATACCCATTTGGAAAATAACATTTACAATCCAGCTACAAAAGCTACAAATTTACTTTTAATAGATGCCATCATGCCCCCTGGTGTTAAGCAAGCTAAACTACACACCACTCAAATGTATTTATAAAGCCCTTTTACATCACCAGATGTCAAAGTGCTATGCAGAAATCCAGCCTAAAACCCCAAACAGTAAGCAATGTAGATGAAGCACGATGGCCAGGTAAAACTCCCTAGAAAGGCAGGAACCTAGGAAGAAACCTAGAGGAACCAGGATCACTGTGCCCGTATACTTCTGACCCGCTATCAGTCATCTGTGTGTGTTTAACCATGAGCTGCAGTTGAAGATATTGTTGACAGCCTCCTCCGTCTCGATTCAGCTTCAGAAGCTGTTCCAATTGTTACTCTGCATCACTGTACCTCATATACACACACACACACACACACACACACACACATACATACACACACACACGTCTGCCTAACCAGATTTTATAAAAATGGATAAATAACCACTAAAGTGCAGAATATGTAATAGGACAGTTGTTCCATGAACACAGTGAATAGAATAGGGTGTGTGCGTGATGACACCACTGGTTTACATACACCATAACGGCAGGACGAAAACAGAAAAATAAAGACAGAGGCTGAAATTATTCAAATAAATGTATGACTTACAAAAGGACTCTTTGGCAGTGTAGAATAGTTAACACAATATTTGGTAGATTTAGCATAAACAGAGATTACAGTGCCTGAGTTAAAGAGTTTGGTGCGTATACCGATTTTGTGGGGTATATCAATTTAAAAAAAATAAAAAATAAAATAGGGGCTCAAGAAATGGACTCCTTTACTAAAACCACACCAAATAAAAAGTGGGCACCACACAGAAATACTTAATTGTTAATTTCTATCAAAATTATTAAACATGCATTGGCCAAAATTAGTGAATACTGTGTACTTGGTCATGAAACGAAAAACACAAAAAAACACTTCTGCGAGTCGTTTAAAAAAGGTAATATTCTCGTGGTTTCTCATGTGACTTTTTCCCCAATATGAAGTTCTGTTTGCTTTGACCAATCTCTACGAGGCTGGAAACAAGGCAACCACAGAAAAGCAGAACCTCCCCTTCTGAATAATGTAAATAAGGTATCGGTTTCAAAATAAAATCAAAAAACTTGTTTTCACTTTGTCATTATGCTCTATTGTGTGTAGATTGAGGAAAAAGAAACAATCCATTTTAGAATAAGGCTGTAACGTAACAATATATCGAAAAAGTCAAGGGGTCTAAATACCCTCCGAATACAGTGTAAATTCAGTGATTCTGTCCCTTCATAGGACAAAGAGGGTGTGCTTGTTCTAGAGAATAGATGGAAACCGCAAGAAATCAATTTGGTTCATTCAAGAAACAAGAGGCTTATTTCCCAGATGTTTTAAAAACTAGCTTACTAAATAACTACAATTACTCAAACCTTGACAAACACAGAAAAGTAGGTGTCAATTCTCCGTGTCAAAAATCACCCAACAGATTCAGTGTGCATTTAAGTGGTTGGCCATCAGGTACAGTAGTAAAATGAAAAATAGAAACACATTAATCCACTGAAGAACAAGTTACCTTTATGGAATTTGGTGGTACTGCTCTCTTCCCCAACCTCTCTTTAGATCGTCATTATGGGGTTTGTGCACATTGCAATGGACCACATAGCTAAGACCAATAGCACAGATCCATAGCCCAGTGTAGATCAAGCACTGGGTCATGTTCATTAGGGCATGCCAATGATTTTTTTTTTTGGAAATGGAACATTTATTTTTGGAGAAATCCAGGTAGTCCTTCCCTCTGTCTGTTTTCTCACATTTGGTGCCTAATGAACATTATACTATTATAAGGTTACTAAGCACCAAGTCAGAGTGGAAGGGAGGCACCATCCTTTTAGGGAGGAACTGAAACGTCAGGGTGAATCTGCTGCATGGCTTCTGGGTCTCCTTTGGTGTGGAGGGCCTATTCCATTCTGACGGTATTGGCACGGTAAGAGAGATGTGGTTGGGAAATGGGACAAGGACAGCACAGGCCACAAAACCCAGACAGTAGTGGCTGTAGATTAGCATAGCATAGCCGAGCCAGGGCTGAAGGGACTGAGACTGCAGCTTGCCCTTACTAGAGAGACAGCACCCATTTTCACTTTCCCAGGATCAAGACTCAAATCAGATAAATGATCGAACAGAGAGGTCAGAAAATTGTTCAGTTGGTTACCTTCACCAAAGCAGAGAAAGGAGAGCTCCTCCTAGAGAATCTTCACAATGTATGACACCTTTCTTCCTCTAAGCCTTGAACTAGACTCATTTAGAGAGGCCATGGCTGGTTAGGCGAACGAATGCTAGCTGTAAGGCTAACTGTAAAGGCTGATAAGGTTTTAAGGCTTAAAGCTTTTGAGGTTGGTTCCCATGATCCTAAACACCGAGCTGTGGTCAAGGGGAACGGCTGTTAATTGGTCCATTATTAGTCAAAATACGCTCTTATTAATTATGGTGTCCACCATTTTATTAGTCTTAACATTGTCCTCCATAACAACAGTTCTCCTGCTGTCCTTGGGGGGAGAACATGGCCCAATTTAAAAGTCCTTCGGCTCAGTCAGTGTTCGTAATGGGGTTCCAGTTTCTATAAAAGCCCAGAGGTGGGGAGGAAACTGTGCTCAGGGCTGCCAGGGCTTCCTGTCTTTGCCCCTCTGTTCGGAAATGTGTTTGTAGCGACACTTGTCCCCAAAATGGCAGCCAGTGGTCCTCCAGAAGTAACACTCATCTCCGTTCACTGGGCCACGACGTCTGGGACTGGAAAAGGGGCAAAAAGGTTGGAATGTTATGTAGAGGTGATTTTGGGATGAAATTATACCCATTTTCAAGTAGGCTCATCCTCAACTGATTTCCTTTTGGTTTATAGAGTTATAACTATTCCACCTTTACAAAGTGTTTAGCTTATTCTTGATTTACCTACGGTGTTGAAATAGGCAAAAACTTGGAATTATGAATTATCCTTTAAAGTTGCAGTGAAACAGCCACATCTGTTTGCGGTATGACAACAATGAAAGGGAAAGGGGGATACCTAGTCAGTTGTACAACAATGCATTCAACTGAAAATCTGTCTCCCACATTTCATTTTTATTACGTTGCTAGATGCTCATCTCCTTTTCAAAAACAACAATAAATGCGCCTGGGGGCAACCAGTGGCACCGTTTTACCTTTTGCATACATCAGCCTTATAAGGGTGTGGTTCCTTACCAAGTAGCAGCAGCTGCCTGTTGCGATGCGGGGGGGCTACTCTTGAGGGGGATTGGCAGAACCCTCTGGGTTTTACGGTCTGGGTAGCGAACCACCAACCTTGTGTTCTCTATACTGTAGCCCTGTGAGGGAATACACATACACCCATAAAATACAAATACATTAAGATCAATAGAAAATACTTCATTGTGCATTTTTGTAAGAATCCAAAAGATAAAATGTCAAGAAAAAGTTAACAAGAACTACAATATACAAAACAGAAGAGGCCACAGCATCTTATGTCACAGAAGGCCACTCACGTTGAGTTTCTCCATGGCCCGCGATGCCATGTTGGCGTTCTTGAAGTTGACAAATGCACAGAACCGCTCGTGGATAACTCGTATGCTGTCTATCTCCCCATAGGTTTGAAAGAGGTCCAACAGGTGTTTCTCAGCAATCTCAGTGGTCACGTTCCCCACCCAGAGAGACGCACACAAGGACCTGAAGGAAAAAAAGTGAGACCGAATAGGGAAAAGACATCACTTACATCCACACAGTCGTCATGTTACACACACAGAAATCCAAAAGGTATGCATACATACCACACACGCCAATCCATCCATCCATCCATATATAGTAGCAAGAAAAAGTATGTGAACCCTTTGGAATTACCTGGATTTCTGCATAAATTGGTCAAATTTGATCTGATCTTCATCTAAGTCACAACAATAAACAAACCGTGTGCTTAAACTAACAACACACAAATGGCATTTTTCTTGTATATATTGAATACATTATTTCAACATTCACAGTGTAGGTTGGAAAAAGTATCAACCTCTAGGCTAATGACTACCCCAAAAGCAAATTGGAGTCAGGAGTCAGCTAAACTGGAGTCCAAACAATGAGATGAGATTGGAGATGTTGGTTAGAGCTGCCTTGCCCCATAAAAAAAAAACTCACAAAATTTGAGTTTGATATTCACAGGAAGCATTGCCTAATGTGAACCATGACTCAAACAAAGATCTTAGAATTGTTGACTTGCAGAGCTGGAAAGGGTTACAGAAGTATCTCTAAAAGCCTCGATGTTCATCAGTCGGAAAGACAAATTGTCTATAAAAATTGAGAAAGTACAGCACTGTTGCTACTCTCCCTAGGAGTGGCCGTCCTCCAAAGATGACTGCAAGAGCACTGCGCAGAATGCTCAATGAGGATAAGAAGAAACCTAGTGTCAGAAATCTCTGGAACATGCTAACATCTCTGTTGACGAGTCTACGATACCCAAAACACTTAAGAATGGTGTTCATGGGAGGACACGACGGACGAGGCACCTGCTGTCCAAATAAAAAAAACATTGCTGCACGTCTGAAGTTTGAAAAAGTGCATCTGGATGTTCCACAGCGCTACGGGCAAAATATTCTGGGGACAGATGGACCTACAGTGGAGTTGTTAGTAAGGAACACACAACACTATGTGTGGAGGAAAAAAGGCACAGAACACAAACATCAAAACCTCATCCCAACTGTAAAGTATGGAGGAGGGAGCATCATGGTTTGGGGCTGCTTTGCTGCCTCAGTGCCTGGATAGCTTGCTATCATTGATGGAAAAATTAATTCCCAAGTTTATCAAGACATTTTGCAGGAAAATGTTAGCGTATCTGTCCGCCAATTGAAGTTCAACAGAAGTTGGGTGATGCAACAGGACAACGACCCAAAACACAGAAGTAAATCAACAGAATGGATTCAACAGAAGAAAATACGCCTTCTGAAGTGGCCCAGTCAGAGTACTGACCTCAATGCGATTGAGATGCTGTGGTATGACCGAGGGCAGTTCACATACTTTCCCCACCCTGAACTGTGAATGTTTACACAGTGTGCTCAATAAAGACATGAACATGTATAATTGTTTGTGTTTTATTAGTTTAAGCAGATTGTTTATTGTTGTGACCTAGATGAAGATCAGATTTTATGACCAATTCATGCAGAACTCAAGGTATTTCCAAAGGGTTCACATACTTCCTTGCCACTAAGCACACACACACACGTTTGGACACTAACTCATTTAAGGGTTTTTATGTTTTACTATTTTCTACATTGTAGAATAATAGTGAAGGCATCAAATATATGAAATAACACATATGGAATCATGTAGTAAACAAAAAAGTTTAACGAATCAAAATAAATTTTATATTATTCAAAGTAGCCCCCCTTTCCCTTGATGACAGCTTTGCACACTCCTGGCATTCTCTCAACCAGCTGCATGAGAAATGCTTTTCCACCAGTCTTGAAGGAACTCCCACATATGCTGAGCAATTATTGGCTGCCTTTTCTTCACTCTGCGGTCCAACTCATCCCAAACCATCTCAATTGGGTTGAAGTTGGGTGATTGTGGAGGCCAGGTCATCTGATGCAGCACTCCATCACATTCCTTCTTGGTCAAATATCCCTTACACAGCCTGGAGGTGTGTTGGGTCATTGTCCTGTTGAAAAACAAATGGATAGTCCTAAACGCAAACCAGATGGGATGGCATATCGCTGCAGAATGCTGTGGTAGCCATGCTTGTTATGTGTGCCTTGAATTCTAAATAAATCACTGACAGTGTCACCAGCAAAGCACCCCGCCCGACACCACCACCTTCATGCTTAACAGTGGGAACCACATATGCGGAGATCATCCGTTCACCCAATCTTTGCATCTTGCAATAGAAAAATGTAATTTACCTGAATTGTTTGATATTAATAGTTAGCAATTAATGCTTAATAAACAGAAGTATATTTGTCCTGTTACTGTTTCTGTTTTGATGATCTCCACTAGTTCCCTGCAGCTAATCTGGGTGTATGGTCACCAGACATGGCTTGAGCTGACAAATGAGCTAAAGACTGAATTACAAAGACAAGATGTGGTGGGTTTATCCGAGGTAGCCAGGAGGAGTTTAGAACAATTCCTTATTGTCTCTAAATCACCCTTGCGTCTGGGAAACTAAGCCAGGGTGGGGTTAGGACAACAACCCACGTGTAGATAATGACAGGATGAAGCTTCTATGTGGTAGTAAACTATGTGGTAGAGCAGGGTCAAGAGGTATTATATGGTAAAGTGCAACCGCCGATACAAGAGAACATATTTGGGAGATTCGAGAACAATGCAACTCAGGAAAACCCTAGGGGTTTTAATCTCGCGAGACTTTGGTTTTATTTTCAAATATATTTATTGAATTGACGAAAGGGAGGAAGAGATGAGTGTAATTAAAGTGGCCTCCCTGAGAAGTGTTTGTGTTGACCATAATAACAAAATTATGTTTTTACCTGGTAACATAGTGTTAGACAGAAAAACAGACGTAGTGTACAGTTGAGATTGTAGAGGGCTTTTAAAAATAGAGTAATATTGAGTATTGATGGAGTATTGATGTAAACTTAATGAGTGTTGGCAATATGTGAATGGTAATATGTTATTAGTGGATTTTTTTTATAGCACTTCGATGCGATATTTTAGCAATTTGAAAAGCTGAGGTTTCAATACACGGTTAAATGATGAGAAGAGGGATTGGGCCATGAGATGATTGTAAAAAGATTAGCTGCGGTTGAAAGCGAGCAGGCAGTGGGACATTTGAAGTAAAGCGATGAGAAACATTTGACAGTTTCTGATTAGTTGCTTGGTTTTATAGTTAGGTAACACCAGTGAATTTGAGAATGAAGTTAATGTATTCTAAAATTATAATCTGTTTAAATCTAGATTGAAATGAGTATTGAATATCCAGGCTGCATCACATCGAGCTGTGATTGGGAGGGAGTACAATGGACTTATTATCATCATGTTTTGTTTGTATTTAAAACCTTTGGGTTGCTGATTATGATATTAGTATAGTGAAATACAGCAGTTTTCTAAAAGGTATCTGGAGGCAAAGAGGAGTTCATTAAATAAGGCCTGACCATTTTTGCTTGTTTTTACCATAGTTTCAAGAACCCACCAACCCACACATTTGTTGGTGTTTTTAAAAATTCTGTTTGATTTATTGTGAGTGTTCTATTTCATTTGGTTTTAGTAGGGTTTACACGTGTTAGTGCCGAGGTAGCTTAAAAGGGGCACAAGTTTTTATTTTCAGAGTTTTACTTGAACACGCAAATTATTTTGATAAAAGAATGTACTGGAGAAACTTAGTGTAAACCTGGGATATGAAATGTTTTTAGATAATTGGTCTAATTAGAGAAAGTAACACTTATTTGAAGAGTTTGAATAAACTCCGACCTCTGTCCTTTCTAGTGTGGTTTTAGTCGCCCTCCCTGGAATGCCGAGAGATATTCGATGGTTTAAAGTGTAATTTATAATACTGATAATTACGGAGAAGTTATATAACTAATAGAACCAAGAGAAGGATAGACCTGTCTCTAGTCTATTTTTACTATGAAGTTATGGGTAGAAATGTTTTTGGGGGAGTTATTAAGGGTAGTAATTTGAATTTGTAGTATTGTTTTTAACACAGTCACTATGTGAATCGTGTCAAAGTGGGGGAATTACCAATCTTTTGAGGGTTCTGGATTGAAGTTTACACACTGAAATAATTCATCAATATTAAATGAAGATGATTGTTGGAAGAAATGACCAAATATTGCTCAGTACTAAATTTCCACGATAGTCGAACGAAGACACGGCAGTTGGAACCAAAAATCTCAAATTTGGACTCAGACCAAAAGGACAGATTGCCACCAGTCTACTGTCCATTACTTGTGTTTCTTGGCCAAAGCAAGTCTCTTCTTATTGGTGTCCTTTAGTAGTAGTTTGCAGCAATTCAACCATGAAGGTGGCGGTCCTCATGAGAGACAGTTTCATCATAGCGCTTGGTGGTTTTTGCGCCTGCACTTGAAGAAACATTTACATTTAAGTCATTTAGCAGACGCTCTCTTTACATTTTCCGAATTTACTTAGCTTCACGTCTTAAAGTATTGCTGGACTGTAATTTCTCTTTGCTTATTTGAGCAGTTCTTGCCATATTATGGATTCGGTCTTTTACCAAATAGGGCTCTCTTCTGTATATTAGCCTACCTTGTCAACACAACACAACTGATTGGCTCAAACGCATTAAGGGGAAAATAAATTCTACAAATTAAGTTAAGGCACACCTGTTAATTGAAATGTATTCCAGGTGACTACCTGATGAAGCTGGTTGAGAGAATGCCAAGAGTGTGCAAAGCTGTCAAAGCAAAGGGTGACTACATTGAAGAATCTCAATCATAAAATATACACTGCTCAAAAAAAATAAAGGGAACACTAAAATAACACATCCTAGATCTGAATTAATGAAATATTATTATTAAATAATTCTTTACATAGTTGAATGTGCTGACAACAAAAATCACACATTATCAATGGAAATCAAATTTATCAACCGATGGAGGTCTGGATTTGGAGTCACACTCAAAATTAAAGTGGAAAACCACACTACAGACTGATCCAACTTTGATGTAATGTCCTTAAAACAAGTCAAAATGAGGCTCAGTAGTGTGTGTGGCCTCCATGTGCCTGTATGACCTCCCTACAACGCCTGGGCATGCTCCGGAGGTGGTGGCGGATGGTCTCCTGAGGGATCTCCTCCCAGACCTGGACTAAAGCATCTGCCAACTCCTGGACAGTCTGTGGTGCAACGTGGCCTTGGTGGATGGAGCGAGACATGATGTCCCAGATGTGCTCAATTGGATTCAGGTCTGGGGAACGGACGGGCCAGTCCATAGCATCAATGCCTTCCTCTTGCAGGAACTGCTAACACACTCCAGCCACATGAGGTCTAGCATTGTCTTGCATTAGGAGGAACCCAGGGCCAACCACACCAGCATATGGTCTCACAAGGGGTCTGAGGATCTCATCTCGGTACCTAATGGCAGTCAGGCTACCTCTGGCCAGCACATGGAGGGCTGTGCGGCCCTCCAAAGAAATGCCACCCCACACCATGACTGACCCGCTGCCAAACCGGTCATGCTGGAGGACGTTGCCGGCAGCAGAACATTCTCCACAGCGTCTCCAGACTGTCACGTGCTCAGTGTGAACCTGCTTTCATCTGTGAAGAGCACAGGGCGCCAATCTTGGTGTTCTCTGGCAAATGCCAAACGTCCTGCACGGTGTTGGGCTGTAAGCACAACCCCCACCTGTGGAAGTCGGGCCCTCATACCATCCTCATGGAGTCTGAGAGAGTCTGTTTCTGACCTTTTGAGCAGACACATGCACATTTGTGGCCTGCTGGAGGTCATTTTGCAGGGCTCTGGCAGTGCTCCTCCTTGCACAAAGGCGGAGGTAGCGGTCCTGCTGCTGGGTTGTTGCCCACCTACGGCCTCCTCCACGTCTCCTGATGTACTGGCCTGTCTCCTGGTAGCGCCTCTATGCTCTGGACACTACGCTGACAGACACAGCAAACCTTCTTGCCACATCTCGCATTGATGTGCCATCCTGGATGAGCTGCACTACCTGAGCCACTTGTGTGGGTTGAAGACTCCGTCTCATGCTACCACTAGAGTGAAAGCACCGCCAGCATTCAAAAGTGACCAAAATATCAGCCAGGAAGCATAGAAACTGAGAAGTGGTCTGTGGTCCCCACCTGCAGAACCACTCCTTTATTGGGGGTGTCTTGCTAAATGCCTATAATTTCCACCTGTTGTCTATTCCATTTGCACAACAGCATGTGAAATGTATTGTCAATCAGTGTTGCTTTCACAGAAGTGTGATTGACTTGGACTTACATTGTGTTGTGTAAGTGTTCCCTTTATTTTTTTGAGCAGTGTATTTAAATTTAACAATTTTGTGGTTACAACATGATCCATGTGTTATTTCATTGTTTTGATGTCTTCACTAATATTCTACAATGCAGAAAAAACTTTTTTAAACAACCCTGGAATGAGTAGGTGTCCAAACCTTTGACTGGTGAGATATATATTTTTACACAGTGCCTTGCGAAAGTATTCGGCCCCCTTGAACTTTGCGACCTTTTGCCACATTTCAGGCTTCAAACATAAAGATATAAAACTGTATTTTTTTGTGAAGAATCAACAACAAGTGGGACACAATCATGAAGTGGAACGACATTTATTGGATATTTCAAACTTTTTTAACAAATCAAAAACTGAAAAATTGGGCGTGCAAAATTATTCAGCCCCTTTACTTTCAGTGCAGCAAACTCTCTCCAGAAGTTCAGTGAAGATCTCTGAATGATCCAATGTTGACCTAAATGACTAATGATGATAAATACAATCCACCTGTGTGTAATCAAGTCTCCGTATAAATGCACCTGCACTGTGATAGTCTCAGAGGTCCGTTAAAAGCGCAGAGAGCATCATGAAGAACAAGGAACACACCAGGCAGGTCCGAGATACTGTTGTGAAGAAGTTTAAAGCCGGATTTGGATACTAAAAGATTTCCCAAGCTTTAAACATCCCAAGGAGCACTGTGCAAGCGATAATATTGAAATGGAAGGAGTATCAGACCACTGCAAATCTACCAAGACCTGGCCGTCCCTCTAAACTTTCAGCTCATACAAGGAGAAGACTGATCAGAGATGCAGCCAAGAGGCCCATGATCACTCTGGATGAACTGCAGAGATCTACAGCTGAGGTGGGAGACAATATACGACAATCAGTCGTATATTGCACAAATCTGGCCTTTATGGAAGTGGCAAGAAGAAAGCCATTTCTTAAAGATATCCATAAAAAGTGTCGTTTAAAGTTTGCCACAAGCCACCTGGGAGACACACCAAACATGTGGAAGAAGGTGCTCTGGTCAGATGAAACCAAAATTGAGCTTTTTGGCAACAATGCAAAACGTTATGTTTGGCGTAAAAGCAACACAGCTCATCACAATGAATACACCATCCCCACTGTCAAACATGGTGGTGGCAGCATCATGGTTTGGGCCTGCTTTTCTTCAGCAGGGACAGGGAAGATGGTTAAAATTGATGGGAAGATGGATGGAGCCAAATACAGGACCATTCTGGAAGAAAACCTGATGGAGTCTGCAAAAGACCTGAGACTGGGACGGAGATTTGTCTTCCATCAAGACAATGATCCAAAACATAAAGCAAAATCTACAATGGAATGGTTCAAAAATAGACATATCCAGGTGTTAGAATGGCCAAGTCAAAGTCCAGACCTGAATCCAATCGAGAATCTGTGGAAATAACTGAAAACTGCTGTTCAACAATGCTCTCCATCCAACCTCACTGAGCTCGAGCTGTTTTGCAAGGAGGAATGGAAAAAAAAAATTCAGTCTCTCGATGTGCAAAATAGAGACATACCCCAAGCGACATACAGCTGTAATCGCAGCAAAAGGTGGCGCTACAAAGTATTAACTTAATTAAGGGGGCTGAATAATTTTGCACGCCCAATTTTTCAGTTTTTGATTTGTTAAAAAAGTTTGAAATATCCAATAAATGTCGTTCCACTTCATGATTGTGTCCCACTTGTTGTTGATTCTTCACAAAAAAATACAGTTTTATATCTTTATGTTTGAAGCCTGAAATGTGGCAAAAGGTCGCAAAGTTCAAGGGGGCCGAATACTTTCGCAAGGCACTGTATGTATGTGTGTGTGTGTGTGTGTATGTATATATATATATATTACCGTTCAAAAGTTTGGGGTTAATTAGAAATGTCCTTGTTTTTGAAAGAGAAAAAAAATGTGCTGTCCATTAAAATAACATCAAATTGATCAGAAATACAGACATGCCTATTATAGCTGGAAACGGCATAGGCGTAGAGGCCCATTATCAGCAACCATCACTCCTGTGTTCCAATGGCATGTTGTGTTACCTAATCCAAGTATATCATTTTAAAAAAGGCTAACTGATTAGAAACTCCCTTTTGCAATTATGTTAGCACAGCTAAAAACTGTTCTGATTAAAGAAGTAATAACTAGTCTAAAGAAGGCCAGTTTTGAGTATCTGGAGCATCAGCATTTGTGGGTTTGGTTACAGGCTCAAAATGGCCAGAAACAAAAAACTTTCTGAAACTCAGTCTATTCTTGTTCTGAGAAATTGCCAAGAAACTGAAGATCTTGTACAACGTTGTGTACTACTCCCTTCACAGAACAGTGCAAACTGGTTCTAACCAGAATAGAAAGGCCCTGGTGCACAACTGAGCAAAAAGTGTCAAGTTTGAGAAACAGATGCCTCACAAGTCCTCAACTGGCAGCTTCATTAAATAGTACCCGCAAAACACCAGTCTCAACGTCAACAGTGAAGAGGCGACTCCGGGATGCTGGCCTTCTAGGCAGAGTTGCAAAGAAAAAGCCATATCTCAGACTGGCCTATAAAAAGAAAAGATTAAGATTGTTATTTTGCCTCAGACACTGGACAGAGGAAGATTGGGAAAAAGTGTTATGGACAGACAAATCAAAGTTTGAGGTGTTCGGAACATTCGTGAGACGCAGAAAAAAACTGAAAAGATGCTAGGAGTGCTTGATGCCATCTGTCAAGCATGGTGGAGGCAACGTGATGGTCTGGGGGTGCTTCGGTGGTGGTAAAGTAGGAGATTTGTACAGGTTAAAAAGGATCTTGAAGGAGGAAGGCTATCACTCCAATTTTCAACACCATGCCAAACCCTGTGTACAGCGCTTAAATTGGAGACAATTTCCTCCTACAACAGGATAATGACCCAAAGCACAGCTCCAACCTATGCAATAACTATTTAGGGAAGTAGCAGTCAGCTGGTATTCTGTCTCTAATGGAGTGGCCAGCACAGTCACCGGATCTCAACCCTATTGAGGTAGTGGTGGAAGCAGCTTGAATCAGCTGAAGTTGGATTGCCCATCAAGCCAATCCAACTTCAGATTACCTCAACAAAGTGGCAACTAGAAAGCCAAAGGTCTGCAAGGCTGTGATTCGTCAAAGAATCCTCCATTTGCAGCAAAGCAGAGTTAGGACAATTTTTATTTCCATTAAAAATCATTCTTTATAACTTTGTCAACATCTTGACTATATTTCCTATTAATTTTGCAACTTATATGTTATCATGGAAAACAAGGTATTTTCTAAGTGACCCCAAAATTTTGAACGATAGTGTATATGTTATTATATTTTAAAATCAGGGGCCATGACCCCTTTAGGGTAAACATGATTGGCTAATATCCACCTACCCTGGCAGGCTCAATGAGGAGTCCTGGCTCACCACTGAGGAGAGGGAAGACAAATTAATTATTACATTTAAAAAAAAACATTTAGGTGCAACCTTCACATTCCAGAGCAATAACTTAGAACATGTGTTGCTTTCTTTCCCAGTCATTGAAATTAGACTAATTCCTGACATTGCCTCCCTCTAGGCTTAGATGAGAAATTGCATGTACTGGCACAGCCTAGATGGTGGGTGGGTGGTGTTTGTGCCTGGATAAGACAAAGCAGCTAGCAAGGTACTGCTCCATGTTAGGTGACATATGCAGTGTAGCTCTGTAGAATGTTCTATCTATATCCATAAGTGTCCAGATAGCCATGTACTTTGAAATGTTTGAATCCTTCTCAAATGTAAAGTAATTTGTGGATTCAAATAAAGTATTTAAAATGTGTGTGTGAGCGCGTCGTAACTAGGGCTTTTGCAGTGACCGTATTACTGCCACAACGGCAGTCATGACCGCAGTAAAATTCCACGTGACCGTTGAGTTATGGTGATCTCCTCTTATGCACTCTGGACATGCGTTGGTAATACCCAACTCGCTAACAACCATCAGGTCACTAATGGAAAGTTCTGCATGGAAGGCTCTGCATCTGTGGGGAGGCTGCCTTAATCGACGTCCATGTCGTCGACACCCGGCGACCAGATCTTATAAGGGGTGTTAAAGGGCAGAACGGCAGATTTTTCCACTTTGCCAGCTCTGGGATTCAAACCAGCGACCTTTTGTTTACTGGCTCTTAACTGCTAGGCTACCTGCCGTCCCAGGCTACTGGCCTGGTACTCAGGGCTCTATTGTCCCTTTAACTGCTCTGACATCAATGCAAATGCAATCGAAAATGACAAACTCATCAAAACAGTATGTGCTTTTAAAACTCACCTCACTGTGATTGATCAATTTGAAGACAGAAGTTCAACAACTGTTTGAAACTGAGTGTAAAATATAGTCATTGTGGATGTTGTTTCAAAGCCGAACAACAAAATGAACAGTGCTTTCTAAGGTGATGATTCATTCAAAACACCATACGCATATTAGAGCTTATGCATACACATACACCTATTAGCCGAAGCCAACCACCAAAACATAAAAATAAAAAAAACTATTGTGTTATACAACACAGCCTACCGCATTTCACACAAGTCAGAAAAAAAGGACACGATTTAAGATGTCTTTGGTACATAATTGGTCTTGCCTATACTTCAAAATTAAACAAATTCTAGTAATTGCCTTTGAGCGTGGACCGTATTATTATGCATACTGGATGGACCTTGTGCTACGCTCCAAACTTTTTATCCATGAGTCTGGGCCTAGGCGATGCTTGTATTTTCATAATTAAGACTGACACATTCCTTTTAGCTACAGAATCTCACCACTGTGTTTCCATCTCCTCCATTCTTTTCTCCTTTCTCTTTTGTTGTGAAAACATGTTACTATCGATGGTCCAGAACAGATTTCCCTTGGTTTCCCAAATGAACTGGGTAGCTGCAGGAAAAAGGTTGGAGAGCCCATGGCATACAGGGTTTGGATGGAGTATTACCTGTCGCGCAGCGAGAGGCTGCATGCTCCTCCAACGGTGATTAAGGCGTGGAGTGAAATAACCGACATGATTAAAAAAAACTAACCAGCTATTCGAGTGCATATGGATGACGTCGTTATTCCCCTGCCCATTTGATAATGGGCCATTCTAAATTAAAAAACTAATTTTAAATATTAGTAAAGACAAGAATAAATTGAGAATAGCAAAAATAAGATAATGTTATGAGAGGCCATCGTGTGCAGGCTGAGACAAGGAACAGAGCAAGATTTTTCTCTCAAACCATCAATAGCCTATAGTCACATCATGCAGCCCATATAAGTTTTGATTTCTAAGAGAGTCTAAAGTTTGTATCATTTACAACTATAGTTGACAAATCTAACATATAGGACCTGTTTCAAATTATAGGCTATTTTTTGCATTCCAATGCAAGTGCCTTTCTATTTTATTCAGCTAAGTTCAATTATATTATTTTAACTATAAAATCCTATATCATAATACTTCTTTAGACCTACCTAAAACAAATATTTGTGATGTGTATATTAAATTGATTTAAATGTAGATGTTCGAAAGACACGCATCAACGGCTTGTGTGCGGAGGCCTGGAAATGCTAGCCGTGTTTATCCTAATTAACGACAATTACCTTGAGACCAGCAGTCTTTTGCATGACAATAACCAGCTGACAAAATGTCATGACCGCCACAGCCCCAGTCCTCACCCCTAGAAGCCTCAGGTGAAGCCAGTACAGCCTGTACACTGGTGAATCTCTCCAGCAGCAACACACTCTGCATCTCCTCAAAACCCAGCTCCTAGAAAGAGCGAGAGAGCGAGAGTTAGGAGGCAAGACTACGGATCCATCCCTTCAGTCTAGTGTCTTCCTCTCCTTGTCTGCTTTGAGAGTGATTGGAGAGTTAAATGCAAACTTATGAATGCAGCACAATGCTTTCCCCTGTCCTGTGTTTTCAGATCAGTGCAGATGTAGGAGACCACTTTAGACTATTGAGATGCACCCTAAAACTCATAAGTGCATGAACAGTAACACCCCTAGATGTTACACAAATTTGTTGCAGCCCTGAACTAACTCACCTGATCACCTATTCAATGGCTTGATTATTAGTTAACAAGTTGAATCAAATGTGATGTAGTTAAAATACATGGAATGGCTGGGGGTCCCAGAGGAGAGTTGAAAACCTGACCTAAACTCCAGTCTTCCTGTCCTTAGCTGCTTGTCATGAAGGAAAGGAAATTAGCAAATTTAGTAGATCTGGAACATAACCATACGCTGCCATTTCACATACGTACTGTGTGACCATGGACAGCACATCAGCACGTGTGTACGCAGGCTTGAATTCTGTGTGTATTAATATTTGATGTAGTACTCTGAAGTTGAAGAGGCTGTGTGTGTGCGCGCGTGCGAGCGGCTGAATCCAAAATCATTCTCTTCTCCTTCACCTCGCCCCTCCACTTAAGCATTCAAGTGCACCTCCACCATATGCACAAGTGTCCAAAGCTGAGGGAGTGAAAATTATCAAGGGTGTAGGGGCTAATTAGACCCTCCGGTAGCCACTTTGGCCAGGCCAGCAAGGCTGCAGGCTCCAGAGCGAATTGCTATCCTGACACACAATTTGATACAAAAGAATGGAGGTGTGCCTAATTATATGTCCCATGCATATTTTTATGTCTGATTTCCAGAGTTGACACATAACAGATTAAATGCCTCTAAAATTAAATGTTTAACGACCCTGTGCAGTAAAAAAAAATTGATGTTCCTGTGTTTCACAAATTTCCACACGATGAGGTTGGGACAATATGTGAAATTCTGAAAATGATGATGTCCTTTGAGTATAAGAGCTGTTTGAAAAGACCGCATGAGACTTCAGTGTGTAGTGGTGGGATAGAGTTTTGCCCTGCCTGGTGCAATCATCAGCAAGTGAATCAGTTAATAGACCGTTCCAAACCTCTCTGCTAATAACAGCTAGTTTTCAGTTTCCTCCTCCCCACTCAGACCACTCCCAGATAGTTTTAGCGAAATTCTTGCTTGAGAAATTGCTCTTTGCTAAGAAGCTTTTTTTTTTAACCATTTTGATAGAAAACAATCACAGTACTTAATTGTTAATTGATAAAAGTCCAATGCAGGCGTTTTTAAACTGTTACTGAGGTTAACATCTTGTAAAACAACAGGGTTGATTTGTTCATTCGAATTTCATGCTTGTTTAATTATTTAAAAGTGGAACATGAATTGTATCATTCAAGCCACGAGTGAGTCCCGAAGTTGATGGGTTAACTGATCCCCTCACCACTCTCTGGAAGACACCCTCTGAGTTTCATCAGCAACACTCCAAGAGTGTTGGTAGGGGCAAGGTGGTGGCTTGGGATTCACCAAGAGTGTGAGAGTGAGCGTGTGTGTACCATAAGCTGTAAGACTTTGCAGTTGAAGAGATCGATGACGGCCTCCTCACAGTCTTCATCCAGCTTCAGCACCTGTTCCATGGCTTTCTCCGCCTCACTGTACCTCTACACACACACCCACACATGCACACGTTCAGAGGTAAAGACACAAAAGGCCGGCATAAAAATGATAGAATTGATGAAAAACCAGTAACTGCAGAATATGCGTCCTTAAGAATAGATTACAATACATGACAATAGAGTAGGACAGGTCAGAACATGAAAGTGATGTAGTCTGTGGTCCACCTTCATGCCAATGAGTGCGCTGCCCTTGCGGAAGTGTCCTTTAGGCCAGGCAGCTTCCAGCTGGATGGACCTCTCAGCATCAGACAGGGCCTGGGGGTACTGCTCCAAACAGCTATAACAGTACGACCGGTTCCCAAAGAACCTGGAGATATAGACAAACAGACATATGAATAGAGAGAGAGGAGAAATTGTTGTTATTTAACAATGTCATATACACTTCTGCCAATGCATTGATGTCGGATATATAATAAGCGTATTGGCGTTAGAGGTCAGGTTGCAAAGGGAGAATATATTACTTGAAACTTTCAAAGTTTACCAGTAAACTACTAGAATTTGGGTAACTTTACATTTTATCAGTTGACATCTAGTGGCCTTTTTGGGTAGTTCAGATTCTCTGGCTGTCTGTGACCTTATCACGTAAAACATACAAAATAATCAAATAAGATGAGTGAACACCATTGGTGTTAAATGAGGGTTTCAGCATGAAATATCCTTAATATTTGTATTTCAAACTTATTGGTTTTACTATGTCCAATAGGTCTTTGTTGTTAATGTTTTGGCGCATAAGGTTGTAGCAGTTGTGAAAAAATTCAATAGTTTGAAGCGTTGCAGAGTTAATTGAAAATGCCACTGTTTAGACACTTTTTCCATGAACCATATGGTCTATCCACACACAAAAAAGTATTTAGTCAGCCACCAATTGTGCAAGTTCTCCCACTTAAAAAGATGAGGCCTGTAATTTTCATCATAGGTACACACTTCAACTATGACAGACAAAATGAGAAAACAAAATCCAGAATATCACATTGTTGGATTTTTAATGAATTGATTTGCAAATAAAAAAGTATTTGGTCAATAACAAAAGTTTCTCAATACTTTGTTATATACCCTTTGTTGGCAATGACAGAGGTCAAACGTTTTCTGTATGTCTTCACAAGGTTTTCACACACGGTTGCTGGTATTTTGGCCCATTCCTCCATGCAGATCTCCTCTAGAGCAGTGATGTTTTGGGGCTGTTGCTGGGCAACACGGACTTCCAACTCCCTCCAAAGATTTTCTATGGGGTTGAGATCTGGAGACTGGCTAGGCCACTCCAGGACCTTGAAATGCTTCTTACAAAGCCACTTCTTCGTTGCCCGGGCGGTGTGTTTGGGATCATTGTCATGCTGAAAGACCCAGCCACGTTTCATCTTCAATGCCCTTGCTGATGGAAGGAGGTTTTCACTCAAAATCTCACGATACATGGCCCCATTCATTCTTTCCTTTACACGGATCAGTCCTCCTGGTCCCTTTGCAGAAAAACAGCCCCAAAGCATGTTTCCACCCCCATGCTTCACAGTAGGTATGGTGTTCTTTGGATGCAACTCAGCATTCTTTGTCCTCCAAACAGGACGAGTTGAGTTTTTACCAAAAAGTTATATTTTGGTTTCATCTGACCATATGACATTCTCCCAATCTTCTTCTGGATCATCCAAATGCTCTCTAGCAAACTTCAGATGGGCCTGGACATGTACTGGCTTAAGCAGGGGGACACGTCTGGCACTGCAGGATTTGAGTCCCTGGCGGCGTAGTGCATTACTGATGGTAGGCTTTGTTACTTTGGTCCCAGCTCTCTGCTGGTCATTCACTAGGTCTCCCCGTGTGGTTCTGGGATTTTTGCTCACCATTCTTGTGATCATTTTGACCCCACGGGGTGAGATCTTGCGTGGAGCCCCAGATCGAGGGAGATTATCAGTGGTCTTGTATGTCTTCCATTTCCTAATAATTGCTCCCACAGTTGATTTCTTCAAACCAAGCTGCTTACCTATTGCAGATTCAGTCTTCCCAGCCTGGTGCAGGTCTACAATTTTGTTTCTGGTGTCCTTTGACAGCTCTTTGGTCTTGGCCATAGTGGAGTTTGGAGTGTGACTGTTTGAGGTTGTGGACAGGTGTCTTTTATACTGATAACAAGTTCAAACAGGTGCCATTAATACAGGTAATGAGTGGAGGACAGAGGAGCCTCTTGAAGAAGTTACAGGTCAGTGAGAGCCAGAAATCTTGCTTGTTTGTAGGTGATCAAATACTTATTTTCCACCATAATTTGCAAATAAATTCATTGAAAATCCTACAATGTGATTTTCTGGACTTTTTCCCCCTCATTTTGTCTGTCATAGTTGAAGTGTACCTATGATGAAAATTACAGGCCTCTCTCATCTTTTTAAGTGGGAGAACTTGCACAATTGGTGGCTGACAATACTTTTTTGCCCCACTGTATCTTTTTTTTAAATGCACTATGCATTGTGGGTTGAATACTGTAACAGTACAAAACAATTAATAAAAGTCCCATGATGGTAGTGGCTGCCCATGACTGCCTATCACTTATTAACCATTTATTTCACATTACTTTAATACAATATTTCAGTTGTGTATGTCAAATGTTTTTATTTGACTACTATTATTTAATTTAAAGTCATCAACTAAACTCTATTGAGCTGCTGTCTACCAAAGTTACTATTTTAGTAGTTCTTAAAATAAGGCACACTTATGACTGCTGAATACCAATAGCTCGAAGCAAGTACTCTCCAATCACGTCTCGTACACAGCAGCCGTAAAAGAAACTGACAAGTAGCCGCACAATGGATTATGGTCATTTAAGTTAATTATCACGTTTTCCGCAATAAACTATGTAGAACATTGGCCTGTTGGAAGCTACAACACCATACTATGTCGCACAGCTTGGCCACGATCAGATTTTTCACTAGAGAAACTACAGCGCAATGTGCACATTGAGCTAACAGAAAAAGAAAAGAAATTCAGTGATGTCAGTGAATTAGTTGTTTAAAAAAAACAAAAGAATTAACAGCATTTCAGTTAATCGCTCAGCACTAACAGTGAGTGATAATGTACAACATGTAATGGTGTGATATTACCTGTAATCCTTTGGATTGTATCTGATGGCTTCTGTAAACATACTGACTGCTTGAGAATACTGGCCCTCCTGGACCAGCTTGATCCCTTTTTCTACAGGACACACACAGTCAGAGACTCAAGTATGCAAACAAAATCTGAGCATGTTTGCACAGCAAGTTGTGTGTGCGAGTGTAACCTGGATGGACATAGACACTCACCTGTCAACAAGGCACTTCTCTTAGTCACACCATCCGTTTCATTCACCTAGACCAAAACCAGAGAAATCATTTATAAATCGATCAAATTGTTGATCACTTCCGAATCAGCGACACAAGTGACCGTGCTGTAGCCTGCATACTTAGGCAGCCGTGTGTGTGTGTGTGTGTGTGTGAGAGACTATACGAGGTAAAAGTCAGACATTCCAAAGAAGTGTTTATCATGCCTTCCATGTTCAGAATTCACCTCTCCTTAGGGAGAACATTGAACCTGCACAGACAACAACACTAGTGGAGACCGATGATAAATTTAACACTTTTTGTCTTTTGCTTACTTAAGAAAATATTTGTATATAAGAATATTAATAATCTTACATTACATGCTGTAACAACGTTTCTAGGACATACCAGTCGTTTAAAGTAAACCGAGTGGCTGAAGTGAAATTGTACAAGTCACCCATAGTCAGGGTGAAATCTAACAGGCTGCAGGGCAGTGTTAATTTCGTCAACAATAACTATAACATAAAAATTAAGATTAGAAATGACTAAAACATAACGAGAATTCCACGTGAGACTAATGGACATTCAATTTGGCATGAGGCTCCTTCCCATCATTAGCATGCATGGCTTTGCAGACTAACGCAGTCCTCTTATTGGCGGATAATGTATTTCAGTTGCTCGGGCTGATTGAGCAGACCCGGCTCTCACACACACACACACACACACACACACACACACCTCCAAGGACGTCACTTCAATCACTCTTCTCTCTTTTGAACTGATGTGCAGCAATGACACTTAAATTGTAACTTACCACAATTAGAAATAATAATTGTGTTTGATAATCTTTGCTTTCATATAGGCCATTTTTGCTCTGATCACATCATAAGCTCTATTTTGCTGTGTGCTTTTATGCATATTTGTTGCCACTCACACAGTCCAAATGAGAGTTGTGGTTGCTTTTAATATTGAAAGAGCTAATGCTATTTGCTGAATATTAGGCGTACATTAATAATTCTGGCATTGTTGGAAAGCTCAGATTATCCTCTTCTCATGCGAATTTTTATGGGAATAAATTCATAGCTGTAAATGTTTTAACCTGTAGCCCAGGCTTATAGCCATATAGTTAATTATGGCTGGCATTGGTTACAATCTGCAACAATAGCAATATTTCTGGGGGGATAGTAGGCCGAGTTGGACAAGGTTATCTGAATGTACACGGTGGAAGCTAGAGATAAATATGAATAATTTAATGGGGGGGGGGCACCGGCTATTGTGACTAAAACTAGACAACAATTTTCAACTGATAATGACTAAAATGTGACTAAGAGAAAAAGGTATTTGAGGATTACAATGAAGACAAATTATCTAAAATAGCTGCGGCAGGGTTAAATATAAAAGCATAAAAACATTTTATTTGTATTTATTTACAATATGTCCCTTTTTTTACACTCCAAAAACAAACATTCATATAAACAACTACTTAAACATCTCATCTGCCCAGACCCGCATGCTTGCAACCCAATCCCTAGTGCCTGCATTATTGTTTGCCACTTGGCAATAAATTGTAACAATTTATTTCTTAGTCACCCATGCCATTTCAAATCAAAAATGTATTAGTAACATGCGCTGAATACAACAGGTTTCACCTTAGTGAAATTCTTACTTACGAGCCCGTAACTAACACTGCAATAAAAAAAAATATGGATAAGAATAAGAGATAAAAGTAACAAGTAATAAAAAGGAGCGGTAAAACAATAACAATATATACAGGGGGGTGCCGGTACAGAGTGAATGTAAAGGGGCACCGGGTAGTTGAGGTAGTATGTACATGTAGGCAGATTTAATTAAAGTGACTATGCATAGATGACAAGAGTGGCAGTGGTGTGGGGAGGGGAGGGGCAATGCAAATAGTCTGGGTAGCCATTTGATTAGATGTTCAGGGGTCTTATGGCTTGGGGGTAGAAGCTGTTTAGAAGCCTCCTGGACCTAGACTTGGCGCTCAGGTACCGCTTGCCATGCGGTAGCAGAGAGAACAGTCTATGGGCTAGGGAGTCTGACAATTTTTAGGGCCTTCCTCTGACAACGCCTGGTATAGAGTTCCTGGATGGCAGGAAGCTTTGCCCCAGAGATGTACGGGGCTGTACGCACTACCCTCTGTAATGCCTTATGGTCAGAGGCCGAGCAGATGCCATACCAGGCAGTGATGCAACCAGTGATGCTCTCGATGGTGCAGCTGTAGAATCTTTTGAGGATCTGAGGATCCACGCCAAATCTTTTCAGTCTCCTGAGGGGGAATAGGTTTTGTTGTGCCCTCTTCACAGCTGTCTTGATGTGCTCGGACCATGATAGTTTGTTGGTGATGTGGACACCAAGGAACCTGAAGCTCTAAACCTGCTCCACTGCAGCCCCGTCGATGAGAATGGGGGAGTGCTCGGTCCTCTTTTTCCTGCAATCCACAATCATCTCCTAAGTCTTGATCACGTTGAGGGAGATGTTGTCCTGACACCACACGGCCAGGTCTCTGACCTCTTGTTGTTGTCGGTGATCAGGCCTACCACTGTTGTGTCATCGGCAAACTTAATAATGGTGTTGGGCACTATGGTGTTGAATGCCGAGCTGTAGTCAATGAATAGCATTCCCACATAGGTGTTCCTTTTGTCCAGGTGGGAAAGGGACGTGTGGAGTGCAATAGAGATTGCATCATCTGTGGATCTGTTACGCAAATTGGAGTGGGTCTAGGGTTTCTGGGATAATGGTGATGTGAGCCATGACCAGCCTTTCAAAGCACTTCATGGCTACAGACGTGAGTGCTACTGATTGGTAGTCATTTAGGCAGGTTACCTAAGTGTTCTTGTGCACAGGCACTATGGTGGTCTGCTTAAAACATGCTGGCATTACAGACTCGGACAGGGAGCGGTTGAAAATGTCAGTGAAGACACTTGCCATTTGGTCAGCGCATGCTCGCAGTACGCGTCCTGGTAATCTGTGTACTACGAGAATGTTGTTTTGTAAAGATCTGCCTCACATAGGCTGCGGAGAGCGTGATCACAGTCATCCGGAAAAGCTGGTGCACTCATGCATGTTTAAGTGTTATTTTCCTCGAAGCAAACATAGAAGTAGTTTAGCTTGTCTGGTAGGCTCGTGTCACTGGGCAGTTCTCGGCTGTGCTTCTCTTTGCAGTCTGGAATGGTTTGCAAGCCCTGCCACATCTGACGAGCGTCGGAGCCGGTGTAGTACGATTCGTTCTTAGTCCTGTATTGACACTTCCTGTTTGATGGTTCAACAGGAAGGCATAGTAGGATTTCTTATACGCTTCCGGGTTAGAGTCCCGCTCCTTTAACTTCTTCGATATAGGGGGTGCTCTTAATTTTTGGATATAAAAAAAGATGCTCGACTATGCATATAATTGACAGATTTGGAAAGAAAACACTGACGTTTCTAAAACTGCAAAGATATTATCTGTGAGTGCCACAGAGCTGATGCTACAGGTGAAACCAAGATGAAATTTCAAACAGGAAATGGCCCAGATTTTGAGGGCGCTGTGTTCCAATGTCTCCTTATATGGCTGTGAATGCGCCAGGAATGAGCCTACACTTTCTGTCGTTTCCCCAAGGTGTCTGCAGCATTTTGACGTATTTGTAGGCATATCATTGGAAGATTGACCATAAGAGACTACATTTACCAGGTGCCCGCTTGGTGTCCTCCGTCGAAATTATTGCGTAATCTCCAGCTGCGTGCATTTTACCATTTGCTTCAGAGGAGAAAGGCAACTGCCACGAATGATTTATCATCGAATAGATATGTGTAAAACACCTTGAGGATTGATTCTAAACAACGTTTGCCATGTTTCTGTCGATATTATGGAGTTAATTTGGAAAAAAGTTTGGCGTTGTAATGAATTATTATTATTTTTTTTTAGCCATATGTGATGAACAAAACGGAGCGATTTCTCCTACACAAATAATCTTTTTGGAAAAACTGAACATTTGCTATCTAACTGAGAGTCTCCTCATTTGAAAACATCCAAAGTTCTTCAAAGGTAAATTATTTTATTTGAATGCTTTTCTTGTTTTTGTGAAAATGTTGCCTGCTGAATGCTAGGCTTAATGCTATGCTAGCTATCAATACTCTTACACAAATGCTTGTGTAGCTATGGTTGAAAAGCATATTTTGAAAATCTGAGATGACAGTGTTGTTAACAAAAGGCTAAGCTTATGAGTGAATATATTTATTTCATTTAATTTGCAATTTTCATGAATAGTTAACGTTGCCTTCTGCTAATGAGCTTGAGGCTATGATTACGCTCCCGGATACGGGATTGCTCGACGCAAGAAGTTAAGGTGGCAGCTATTGCCTTTAGCTCAGTGCGGATGTTTGCCTGTAATCCATGGCTTCTGGTTGGGGTATGTACGTACGGTCACTGTGGGGACGATCGATGCACTAATTGATGAAGCCAATGACAAAAATACATAGTCCGCTGCACCTCGTCTTACCAGACGCAGCTGTTCTAAACTGCCACGACTCCATGCGACTCCATGAAGCATAAGATAGAATTTTATTCTCCAGACTGCACATTTGCTAGCAGAATGGAAGGAAGTAGGGGTTTATTCGATCTCCTACGAATTCGCTGAAGGCAGCCCGCCCTCTGGCCCCCTTTTCTCCGCCTCCTCTCCACACAAATCATAGGGATCTGGGCCTATTCCCGAGAAAACAGTATATCATTCGCTCATTAAAGAAAAAAAAAGGATTCTGCCTGTCCATGGTGAGTAATCGCAGTCCAGATGTCTAGAAGTTATTTTCGGTCATAAGAGACGGTAGCGGCAACATTACGTACAAAATAAGTAAACTAAGTTACAACTAAGTTACGAACAATGCAAATAAACACGTAAAACATCACCCTTCTTCTCCAGCGCCATTGCACTAACACCACATCTACCAGAGAAAGTAACTAGCCAGTCATCCTAAGGCAACAACACTCCTACCATAGCAACTTAAAGCTACCAAAGTAGCTAGCAATCCTTGGCCCCAACACCTCAGACTGACAGCTATTGACAAACCATCCACCACAGCAAATCTCTAGTTTGCTAGCTATAGTGTCTATACTATAGCAACTAGTCAGCAATGTAGATATTTCAGAACTCAGGGTCCACTTACCTCTCTGGTTCTGCCCTCATTCTCCTTATTCTCTTTGGACTTGGCGCCAGGTTTGGTCATGCCTTTTGGCCGGATGTGGCTAGCAGCGTTAGCAAAGAACGCACTGCTCACATCCCACTCCAGTTCCTACAGCAGAGAGGGAGAAGGAGAGAGAATGGTTTACTAAGGTGCCCCATCAGCTTGTATATGAAGACTCCTCAAATACACACAGCTCCCCTAAAAACTAGCCTGGGGAAGACGGATCTTAATAATGGATGGAATGGAGTAATTGGAATGGTTTCAAACACATGGAATCCATGTGTTCGATACCATTCCAGTCAAGCCATTACTATGATCCCATCCTCCCCAATTAAGGTGCCACAACACAAATAGATCTTGGACCAGGCACCTACGCCCTTGCTTTGCCCAAATGAACGAGTCAATCTGTCCCTACCTCTTCAGATGTTTGTGCAGCGGTATTCTGGGGTCCTTTAGTTCCAGAGGGGGCTGGCGATGGGGAAGATGGTTCCTTAGAGCAAGGGATGGCTGTTTTATCTTCTTTCTCTACCTCCTCTTCTACCTCCACCTCAGACTCACTCTCATCTTTATCCTCTTCCTCCTCAGATCTACCATCATCCTCCACATCCTGGAAAACAGAGAGAGCATATCATAAATTAGCTGAAATGCAAACTGTCCATTCCTTTTTATACGGACATTTTTTCTGATCATTGTAAATGAGGCTGTTAAGCGTCGCATAATTTAGATTAATTCAGAATACATGTAATATTGGTTTGTCGTTAACCTGGTCAGTGCCCTCAGGCTTCTTCACCTGCTCCAGCTTCTTGCGTTCCCGTCGACGCTGAGGGGAACATAGTAACAGCATCAGGATACACAGATTGGGTGCTAAATATGTGGTTCACTATGGACAGAGCAGGTCCCTCACGGTTTTTAACCAAACACTATGGCTCAGGAAGATTTGGTGTGCGTGTATATAGGAGTAAGTGTGTGCGTATGTACAGTATGTAAGAATTAATGTGCGAGTGTGTTGCTCACCTTCCTCTTGGCTCTGCGTCGCGCCGCTCTGTTTTTGGCCTTCTCCTCCTCGCTCAGACAGTCCTCTCCAATGATGTCCTGTTCCTAACACACACATTCATTATTAAGTGCATCGATAATGTTGTACCCACAGTGATCGTCAGTACATTTCCCAACCAGAAGCAATGGATTAAAGGCAACATCCTAATGGTTATAAGAAATCCCGCTACGCCTTCCGATGAACCAACAAACAGGCCAAGCATCAATACAGGACAAAAATAGAATCCTAATACGCCAGCTCTGACACTCATCGGATGTGGCAGGGCTTGCAATCTTTTACGGATTACAGAGGGGAAACCAGCCGCAAGCTACCAGACAAACTAAATACCTCCCATTTGCTTCCAAGCTAGAAGCACTGAACCATGCAGTAGAGCACCAGCTATTCCTGATGACTGAACACGTACTCCGTAGCTGATGGAAGTAAGACCTTTAAACGGGTTAACATTTACAAGGACGCAAGGCCAGACGAATTACCAGGATGCATACTCCGAGCATGAGTTGACTAGCTGAGAAGGGTCTTCACTGACATTCAATATCTACTTGACTAAGTCTAATACCTGCATGTTTCAAGCAGACCACCATAGTCAATTTGCCCAAGAACGCCAAAGTAACCAGTCTAAATTAATTTCAACCTGTAGCACTCACATCTGTCGCCATGAAATTACTCACATCAAAACCATCATACCAGACACCTTGAACCCACTCCAACTCGCATACCGCCCCAACAGATCCAAAAATTACAATCTCTATTGCACTTTTCCATCTGGAAAAAAAGGACCTATTCCCCCTCAGGAGAGTGAAAAGATTTGGCGTGGGTCCTCAGATCCTCAAAAGGTTCTACAGCTGCACCATCGAGAGCATCCTGACTGGTTGCATCACTGCTTGGTATGGCAACTGCTCAGCCTCCAACAGCAAAGCACTACAGAGGGTAGTGCGTACGGCCCAGTACACTACTGGGGCAAAGCTTCCTGCCATCCAGGACCTCTATACCAGGCGGTGTCAGAGGAAGGAACAAAAAAAATTGTCAGACTCCAGCCACCCTAGTCATAGACTGTTCTCTCTACAAGTCTAGAGCCCGAGCATCCTGTCGGGCTGTATCACCGTCTGGTATGGCAACTGCACCACCATCAACCCCAAGGCTTTCCAGAGGGTAGTGCGGTCTGCACAATGCATCACCGGGAGCAAACTACCTGCCCTCCAGGACACCTACAGCATCCAATGTCACAAGAAGGCCAAAAAGATCAACCACCCGAGCCACTGCCTGTTCACCCCGCTATCATCCAGAAGGTAAGGTCAGTACAGGTGCATCAAAGATGGGACCGAGACACTGAAAACAGCTTCTATCTCAAGGCCATCAGATTGTTAAACAGCCATCACTAACAGAGGCTGCTGTCAACATACAGACTCAAATCTCTGGCCCCTTTAATAAATGGACTTAAAAGGTATCACTAGTCACCTTAAATAATGCCACTTTAATAATGTTTACATATCCTACATTACTCATCTCATATGTATATACTGCTCTATACCATCTACTGCATCTTGCCTATACCGCACGGCCTCCACTCATCCATATATTTATATGTACATATTCTTGCTCAGCCCTTTACATTTGTGTGTATAAGGTGGTAGTTGTGAATTTAATAGATATTACTGCATTGTCGGAACTAGAAGCACAAGCATTTCGCTACACTCACATTAACATCTGCTAACCATGTGTATATGACCAATCAAATTTCATTTGAGGTCCAAAAGGCTTCTCACCCCCCCAAGACTGCTGAACAGCTAATCAAATGGCCAACCAGAATATTTGCATTGCCCCCCCCCCCTTTACGCTGCTGCTATCCTGTTAATTATCTATGCAGCCACTTTAACGCTACCGGCATGTACATATTACCTCAACTAACCGGTGCCCCCACACATTGACTCTGTACCATGTCCCCGGTATAGCCTCGCTTTGTTATTTTACTTGCTTGCTCTTTAAGCCCTTGGTAACTCGCTGTTGGCTGGGCTCCCTGCCTGTGCCATTAAACCCCTACAACTCATCCAGAACGCCGCAGCCCGTCTGGTGTTCAACCTTCCCAAGTTCTCTCACGTCACCCCGCTCCTCCGCTCTCTCCACTGGCTTCCAGTTGAAGCTCGCATCCGCTACAAGACCATGGTGCTTGCCTACGGAGCTGTGAGGGGAACGGCACCGCAGTACCTCCAGGCTCTGATCAGGCCCTACACCCAAGCAAGGGCACTGCGTTCATCCACCTCTGGCCTGCTCGCCTCCCTACCATTGAGGAAGTACAGTTCCCGCTCAGCCCAGTCAAAACTGTTCGCTGCTCTGGCCCCCAATGGTGGAACAAACTCCCTCACGACGCCAGGACAGCGGAGTCAATCACCACCTTCCGGAGACACCTGAAACCCCACCTCTTCAAGGAATACCTAGGATAGGATAAGTAATCCTTCTCACCCCCCCTTAATGATTTAGATGCACTATTGTAAAGTGGCTGTTCCACTGGATGTCAGAAGGTGAATTCACCAATTTGTAAGTCGCTCTGGATAAGAGCGTCTGCTAAATGACTTAAATGTAAAATGATGTAAATGGTAAGGGCTTGTAAGTAAGCATTTTACTGTAAGATCTACACCTGTTCTATTCAGTGCATGTGACGAATACAATTAGATTTGACTTACAGTTGACCGGGGCAACATTAGCAGGGAAGAAATTTGACGAACAGACTTGTTGGAAAGGTGGCATCCTATGAATTTGCCACGTTGAAAGTCACGGAGCTCTTCAGAAAGCCCATTCTACTGCCCTTGTCTACGGAGAGTGCATAGTGGTGTGCTCGATTTTATACACCCGTCAGCAACCGTTGTAGCTGAAATAGCCGAATCCACTCATTTGAAGGGTTGTCCAAATACTCTTAGCCAAACTTCAAGACCCCAATGCACCGAACACTGTCAAACATACAGCCCCTTGTCCTTCAGTGTAACATGTCCTTACCTTGGACAGTGTGACATCATTACCTTACCTGTGTGATGTCGGTGGGCTCAGAGGTCACTGCTCCACATTCCATCTCCTCCTGGTGCTGAGCACTGGAGGTTTCTGGGTAAAAAGCACAACATACATTAAGTAGTACATCAGGGTTCTATTTGTACATTACATGCTCAAAGTTAACCTAATCGATGTCTGGTGTAGAGAATGGGTTAACTTCAACATCTGAACTGTGAAAGGTCAGTCAGCTAAAGTTTTGTACGAGGTCACGGCTTCACTGAGGTCTGATTCATGTCAGTCAGTCACACACAGAAGTCTTATGACTGAACACTTCCTTATGCAGAAGGAGAACCATTTTTGTTTTTACTGTTGAAGCGGGCCTTAAGCAAACCAGAGTCAATCTTTTCTATTTTTACATTTCAAACAAGCTCTGAATTCTGATGGAGAACAATAGACGACCAAAACGAGGGCATTCAAAAGAAGTGAAATGGCAGTCAAGAGGTGGACATATGACTGCTTTAGAAACATGTCCTTGATAAGATAACCTTACACAGGGATAAACTTTGCAGGGCTTGCAGTTAGCCTGGCTATGACACCATGCCCCATGTTGATCTCAGTGGACTAATGAGCCGTGTGTGAAAACGACTGATATGGACTTTGACGATTTTTGGGGGTCAAGGAGTCCGATGATCGAAATTTTAGGCAGATATTCAATATTAAATTAGAAAATGTTGATGACAATTTGCCAGAGACAGACCAATTTTTTTATTTTTTTATTTTTTTTTAATCAAACAAATTTCACTTTGTTTTTAACCAACCTAATGGTAATAATTTTATTTGAACGATAAATCTCTTGATAAACTGGGTAAATTAAGATGGCATACTAACAACACAGGTGAATGGATATTCAGTAGGAGAGTGCACGCATTGCGTTATTGAGCCTCTTTTGGCAAAATCTGGTGCTACAGATGACAATCGGTTTGACTTTCATTTGGGACATCATCATTTAGGGACTGCTGTTAGTTTGAAAATATAAAATCTATTCAATGCAAATGGTTCAACGTAACATCACAATGTGATCACGGATGCTTATGAAACAAGTGTCAGGACACCTAAAAAAAAAAGAAAAAAAAAGCTGCCAGGACTTTTTTTTTTTTTAAACGACTCAATTGTCTAGTTCAGCTAATTGTCAAGAAATGGGCGGGTTGTAACTTTATCCTACTGCTATGATTGGATAGAGCGAGGCTGTAATACCGCTCCCTTTCACATCTCCATCAATCATATCACTTGTTGGCTGCAGTTTACTGCTACTATGATAACTAGCTCAAATGGCGATGACATTTGCTACCAAGCCATAAATCTGCACAATATCTAATATGTCTGAATGACGCAAATCTGCACATAGTTTGAGAAGTGAGAAGGCACAGGCACTGATCTAAAGCTTTCTTGGTCCATAAACATGCAGGCAGATTCTTAGGTAGCTAAACCTATTGCTAACCTTTATTTTAGGCATTTTAAACACGCTTAATTCTTTCCTATTATGACAACCTAATCATATAAACTGTCAATTTACAGATACGATTGTGGCTTGTGAGATGAGCACACCAGTAAATATGTTACACCAAAAATATTTAGAAACTCTGGTTACATAAGTCAGATGGCTCGTTGCCAAAAATGGTGCATTTTCAAAGCGATAACCAGTTGATACTAGCTATATTTGCAATGATCTCCCATCTGATAACTTAGCACCATGTTATCCTAGTCAGCTAGATAGCATACAGTAGTAGCTAATAAAGCTAGCTAGTTAATACCACAGATGAAAAAGTTAATTATCGTAATCTTTGCTAACAGGGCACATAGCCATCTGATTATTGCATGCATGTCGGGAACGTCGACACAAGCCTCATTATTAGTGACTTAAACTCAAACTTGCAACAGACGTTTGATTTGGGTCACTGTCATTTCATCCGTTTCTCTACACTGCACCTTTCTGTTGGAGAATGAGCTAGCTTGCTGCTGCTAATTTTCCCAGCTAAACATTCCTCTGCATTGTGCAGTGCTCTTGGTTCAGGCGGTGAGTAGCAGCTGCCATAGCATCAGTTTTGCTATGTAGAGTGACTATCGGAAAAGTCGACCGATAGCAGGTAGACTTGAAAAAGGGCCAATGTCGGCCCACTATATCATATATAGGTAAAGTCCCCCCTTATCTCAGCTCGCTGGTCACCATAGCATCACCCACCTGTAGCACGCGCTCCAGCAGGTATATCTCTCTGGTCACCCCCATAACCAAATCTTTCTTTGGCTGCCTCTCCTTCCAGTTCTCCGCTGCCAATGACTGGTACGAACTACAAAAATCTCTGAAACTAGAAACACTTATCTCCCTCACTAGCTTTAAGCACCAGCTGTCAGAGCAGCTCACAGATTACTGGACCTGTACATAGCCCACCTATAATTTAGCCCAAACAACTACCTCTTTCCCTACTGTATTTATTTTGCTCCTTTGCACCCCATTATTTTTATTTCTACTTTGCACATTCTTCCACTGCAAATCTACCATTCCAGTGTTTTACTTGCTATATTGTATTTACTTTGCCACCATCGCCTTTTTTGCCGTTACCTCCCTTATCTCACCTCATTTGCTCACATCGTATATAGACTTGTTTCTACTGTATTATTGACCTGTATGTTTGTTTTACTCCATGTGTAACTCTGCCGTTTTGTGTGGAACTGCTTTGCTTTATCTTGGCCAGGTCGCAATTGTAAATTACAACTTGTTCTCAACTTGCCTACCTGGTTAAATAAAGGTAAAATTAAAATAAAAAACAATTTCATTCCTGTGCCGTTTGTAACTACCCGGGTAGGTTGACTGATAACCTGAACCAGGTTGCAGGCACTGGTTACAGTTTGAAGCTTTTTCTTGGGTGGGGAGCTTGATTAAAGCCAGTCAATATTTAAAATCACCCAGAGAATACACCTCTCTGTTGAGATCATACATTTTCAAGCAAGTCACACATTAAATCGTGATACTGACAGTTATCACTTGGTGGTCTATAGCAGCTTCCCACAAGAATGGGATTTAGGTGCTGCAGGTGAACCTATAGTCATATTACTTCAACAGTATTTAACATGATATCCTCTCTAAGCTTTACAGGAGTGGTTCTGAATATAACAGCAACACCTCCATTGGCATTTCTGTAAATGTTATTAGCTTGTATTGCTACCACTGTATCAAAGGCAATATCTGAGTGAGTTTCAGACAGTCAGAATATGAATGCCATCTGTAAATTATTGATTTAATGAAACTTGTTACTTAATCTACACATGTTAACGTGGGCTATATTGAGCACTTTTCTTCTGGGATGCTTACTTGTTTCCATTGATCTACTGGGAAGCTTAGCAGAAGTAGATATGCTGATGTGATTTATTTGCTGAAGCATTATGACAAAACAGCGTCACTATTGTAGGGATTAACTCAGCTGGGCTTGGGTCATTGATAAGTCATTGTCTCAATTTTAACTTATAATGCTGTGAAAGGATGCAGGAACCCAAATGATTTGAGTGGATTACATCCTTATAAAATGTGTTTTGTTTCCAAAAGGCATCGAAATTGTCAATAAAAAGTTAAACCCATTGAGCTGCAATAATCAAGTAGCCAGTTGTGAAGAGAAAGAATCGTGCTAAAGCGTTCAATGCCACGATTCAGAGAAGGCACAAGGCCAGATAGGATGGATCTTTTAATTGACATTTTCCCCTTTTAACTAACTGGGCAACAACAGACAGTGAAGCTCTTGACACAGAACTGAAACGTTCACAGTAAGTTTAGCGGTGAATTTTTTTTATTTATTTAAACACACAACCGTTTACGAGTTTGGGGTCACTTAGAAACTCTTGTTTTTGAAAGAAAAGCAAATGTTTTTGTCCATTAAAATAACATCAAATTGATCAGAAACACAGTGTAGACATTGTTAATGTTGCAAATTACTATTGTAACTGGAAACGGCTAATTTTTCATAGAATATCAACATAGGCGTAGAGGCCCCATTATCAGCAACCATCACTCCTGTGTTCCAATGGCACGTTGTGTTAGCTAATCCAAGTTGATCATTTTAAAAAGGCTAATTGATCATTAGAAATGACTTTTGCAATAATGTTAAAACCTCTTGAAGCTAGGGGCACTATTTTTATGTTTGGAAAAATAACGTTCCCAGAGCTTATAGTATGGCAACTTGGTATGAACTCTTATTCATTAAAGAAGTGATACATCCTAGACGTCGAATTGTCATCAGCAGCAGCTGTAAATGTGGGCTAGGAAAGGACTGACAATCTCTTAACTACCACAAGACATAATCTTCAAAAGGACAAGCGAGATCTCTGCTGGGCAACCCAGCCTTCCATCTACGACCAAACTATCGAAGCGCAGCTCAGAGTAAATATTTCTTGCATTTTCCTTCTCCAAATGGCCTGTTATTTAGAATGCATAACAGTCTATTTACAATAGCATTGCTTCATGAGGTCCGATAGAGACCCAATCCTTTTGTTCCTCAGTCTTCACACGCTTTCATTCAAACCCAACCCCCTTTGTGTAACCAGCCGTCATATCAGTTTCGTCCCCTAGGGACGTTTTCTTGTATGACAATTGGTAATCAATGTATGATCCATCTTGTGTATATGTCATTCTGTGTGATTATTTAGGTATTTAGTAAATAAATAATTAAACCAAATGTTGTATTGCTGATTCAACTTGTTAGCCAGTGTTCGTGAAGATAAGACAGACTGAATAAGGTGACGATTAATAATTGACTGCTATTGATATAAAAAATTACCAGGTCTTTAAGAGTTTATTCGGAAGACAACAGCTCCATAAACATTATTCCGTGTTGCCCTGACTTCCTAGTTAATTACATTTACATAATTTGTTTAATCAGGTAATATTAGAAAATTTATTTTATGAAATAGCATGTCATTTAATCCATAGTAAAGACTTTTCTCTGTCCAGTTAAATTGTTGACGGAGCGTGCACCTGAGCATGCATAGAAGTACCTGGTCTGCTTCATGCAAAATGTAGAAAAGTGCCCACACTGCAATTTAAAAAAAATCTTACCTCGATACCACTTACCATTAGAATGCATTGACGTCTTACCAAGACACATTATTTTAGTGCACTGGCAGAACATTTTGATTACTTTAACATAAAACAACCTTGAAACAAGTCAGAAGTATCTTAAAACGATAGAAATGATCTTGAATTAGCTTACCCAGAAAATGCATCAACTCAAAACAAGTAAACTTAATTAGCTCAATACAAAAAAAAGGTCTGCAGTGCATTTGGGGGTGTCTGTGGATAGATTTAAGATGAGAACAGAGGGGAGGGAGGGGGGGTCAACTCACCACCACTAATAAGCTGGACTTGCCATTAAGTTCTCTTCACCTCACAAAGTAAGTCCCCTCCTCCCATTCCTCACTTCCCTCAACTAACCACTGTCTGCATCCCCTCTGACTTAAACGTCCAGTTACTCCCCTCCTCAAAAAAAAAATTTGACCACTCTGACGTCCAAATATAAGCCAGTATCCTTTCACAGAACATTTGAGCGTGCTGTCTGACCAACTCTCTCGCTAGCACTCTCAGAACAATTGTCTTGACCCTAACCAGTCAAGCATCAAGAGGCGTCACTCAATCAAGACTGCTCTCCTCTCTGTCACAGAGGCTCTCCTCACTAACAAAGCTGACACTGTTCTCATCATCCTAAATCTATCCACTGCCTTCAACACAGTGAAACATCAGATCCTCCTCTCCACTCGCTCAGGGACTGGGCGTCTCAGGCTCTGCACAGTCTTAGATTGCATCCTAACCTGCAGTGCGCTCCTACCAGGTGACGTGGAAAAAAATCTGTCACTGCACCGCACTCACTACTCACTCGGTTCTAGGCCCTCACCAAATCACTCAGCTCCATCATACCCTCAAAATGGTCTCTCCTATCATTGCTATGCAAATGACACAAATACTTCTTTTTCCCACCCTTCTGACACCTACACTACCGTTTAAAAGTTTGGGGTCACTTAGAAAAGTACTTGTTTTCCATGAAAGGCTCTGCACGAGTTGCAAAATGAAAAGGAAAGTCAAGACATTGACAAGGTTATAAATAATGATTTTTAATTGAAAGTGTCCTTCAAACTTTGCTTTCGTCAAAGAATCCTCCATTTGCAGCAATCACAGCCTTGCAGACCTTTGGCACTCTAGTTGTCAATTTGTTGAGGTAATCTGAAGCGATTTCACCCCATGCTTCCTGAAGCACCTCCCACAAATTGGATTGGCTTGATGGGCACTTCTTACATACCATAAGGTCAAGCTGCTCCCACAACAGCTCAATAGGGTTGAGATCTGGTGACTATGCTGGCCACTCCATTAGTAACCAGCTGACTGCTACTTCCCTAAATAGTTATTGCATAGTTTGGAGCTGTACTTTGGGTCATTGTCCTGTTGGAGGAAATTGGCTCCTATTAATGGCATTGCAAAATGGAGTGATGGATCTTGAAGGAGGAAGGCCCTTTAACCTTGTACAAATCTCCACCTTTACCACCACCTAAGCACCCCCAGATCATCACATTGCCTCTACCATGCTTGACAGATGGCATCAAGCACGCCAACATATTTTCATTTTTTCTGCATCTAAATGTTCTTCTTTGTGGTCCGAACACCGCAAACTTAGATTGGTCTGTCCATAACACTTTTTGTTCCAATCTTTCTCTGCCCAGTGTGTGTACTTTCACCAATCTTAAAATAAAATAAAAAACATTTGATTGGCCAGTCTTAGCTTTTTCTTTGCAACTCTGCCTAGAAAGCCAGCATCTCGGAGTCGCCTCTTCACTGTTGAGGTTGAGACTGGTGTTTTGCAGGTACTATTTAATGAAGCTGCCAGTTGATAACTTGTGAGGCATCAGTTTCTCAAACTAGACACTAATGTAGTTGTCCTCTTGCTCAGTTGAACACCAGGGCCTTCCACTCGTTCTATTCTGGTTAGAGACAATTTGCGATGTTCTGTGAAGGGATTAGTACACAGCGTTGTACCAGCTCTTCAGTTTATTGGCAATTTCTCACATGGAATAGCCTTCATTTCTCAGAACAAGAATAGACTGACGAGTTTCAGAAGAAAGGTCTTTGTTTCTGGCCATTTTGAGCCTGTAATCGAATCCACAAATGCTGATGCTCCAGATACTCAACTAGTCTAAAGAAGGACAGTTTTCAGCTGTGCTAATATAATTGCATAAAGGGTTTTCTAATGATCAATTAGCCTTTTCAAATGATAAACTTGGATTAGCTAACAATGTGCCATTGGAACACAGGAGTGATGGTTTCTGATAATGGGCCTCTGTACACCTATGTAGATGATCCATTTTTTTCAATGATTTGGTTTAAAAGCAGCTCCCAGCTCAATATTAATTTACAACATTAACAATGTCTACACTGTATCTGATCAATTTGATAATTTAATTGACAATTTTATTTTGTTTCAAAAACAAGAATTCATAAGAAGTGACCCAAACTTTTGAACAGCAGTGTAGGTGGTGACACGCATCTCTGCATGCCTGGCAGATATTTTAGCTTGGTTGTCGGTCCACAACCTCAAGTCCAACAAAACGGAACTGCTCTTCCTCCCGGGTAAGGCCTGCCAGCACCAAGACCTCTCCACGGTGTCCCCTTCCCAAAGAACCTTGTTGTGACCCTGGACAACACGCTGTCGTTCTCTGAAAACATCAAAGCAGTGACTCACTCCTGCAGGTTCATGCTCTACAACATCCATAGAGTATGACCCTGCCTCACACAGGAAGCGATGACAAGTGCCTGGATTTGAACCTGCATCTCCCGTCTGGACTACTGCAACTCGATGTTGACCGGGCTCCCAGCTTGTACCATCAACCCCATGCAACTGATACAGAACACTGCTGCCCGCCTGGTATTCAACCTTCCCAAGTTCTCCAATGTCACTCTGCTCCTTCTGCACACTGCACTGGCTTCCAGTCAAAGTTTGCATCAACTTCCAAGACCGTGGTACATGGAGGAGCAAGAGGAACGGCCCCTTCCTACACCCCAACCAGAGTACTAAATTCTGCCACCTCTGGTCTCTTGGTCCTCCCAGCACTACGAGAGGCAGGTCTCAGTCCTCCAAAGTCAAAGCTCTTCTCTGTCCTGGCACCCCTATGGGGAACCAGTTTCCCCTGAAGCTAGGACAGCAGAGTCCCTGCACATCTTCCGAAAACATCTAAAACCATCTAAAAGCATCTTAGATAATCCCACAGCACCCCTTTTGTAAACTAACACGTGCATTTGCTTTCACCACCACCCCCACCACTGACTTTGTTGATAGCTACTATATTTAGGAAAATGTTCCTTACTATGATTGAGATGTGGTCGTCCCCCCTCGCCATCGTAAGATGAATGCACTAACTAAGTCGCTTTGGATAAGAGTGACAGCCAAATGTCAACACTTTAAAATAAACACATGTTCAACTGGAAACCTGACTCAGTCATCTCCCCCTCTGTCCTAACTTGTACCTCAAGTCTGTAGCTGCCAGCATTAGTACCCATTTCTGTCATCCTTCAATATCTGTTTGGATAAATCAGGATGTTCATTATCATTAAATAAAAGTGATTTCAATCACTAGAAAGAAGAAAAATGCATCTATTCCCGCCGGTGAAATCATAGGACACATTTATCACCACAACATTAAACTTCAGGAGTCTATGGAGTCAGAGTAATAGAAGAGATTAACCACAATGCCTTTCATTATCAAACTACGGAAGTACTTGAAAGAGCAATAACTCACTAGAAATTTGATTTAACCTCTTGAAACTCCCCACCCCGGATCCGGGATTGTGACTAAGCCTCAGGCTCATTAGCATAACGCAACGTTAACGATTTCTGAAAATCGCAAATAAAATTAAAATAATGCGTTTGCTCTCAAGCTTAGCCTTTTCTTAACAACACTGTCATCTCAGATTTTCAAAATATGCTTTTGAACCATAGAAATTGACTAATTTGTGTAAGAGTATGCAAAGCTAGCATAGCATTTTGTGTAGCATGTAGCACGCAACATTTTCACAAAAGCCAGATAACCAAATAAATAAAATCATTTACCTTTGAAGAGCTTCTGATGTTTTCAATGAAGAGACTCCCAGCCACATACCAAATGCGCAGTGTTTCCTGAAAGTGTCTGTGTGTAGGAGAAATCGTTCCGTTTTCTACATTGCGCCTGGCTACCGAAACGAACCGAAAATGCAGTCACCTACAACGTGAAACTTTTTCCGGATTAACTACATAATATCGACCGAAACATGGCAAACGTTGTTTGGAATCAATCCTCAAGGTGTTTTTTCACATATCTCTTCATTGACATGCAGTTCATGGAAGCTTGCTTCTCTCTCTGTGCCCCATGGAAAAATACTGGCAGGTGACTTTTGCGCATCAATTTCGGCGCAGGACACCGGGCGGACACGTGGTAAATGTGGTCTCTTATGGTCAATCTTCCAACGATCTGCCTACAAATACGTCACAATGCTGCAGACACCTTGGGGAAACGACAGAAAGGGCAGACTCATTCCTCTTGCGTTCACAGCCATATAAGGAGATCATGAAAGACAGAGCCTCAAAAATCCTTGTCATTTCCTGGATGCCAAGTCATCTTGGTTTTGCCTGAAGCTCACGTTCTAGGGCACGCACAGAGAAGATATTTGTATTTCTGGACACGTCAGAGTGTTTTCTTTCGAACAGTAGCAATTATATGCATAGTCGAGCATCTTTTTGTGACAAAATATCTTGTTTAAAACGGGAACGTTTTTCTTCCAAAAATGAAATAGCGCCACCATAAAGTGGTGTGGGGGCTGTGCTTTGGCAAAGTGGGTGGGGTTATATCCTTCCTGTTTGGCCCTGTCCGGGGGTGTCCTCGGGTGGGGCCACAGTGTCTCCTGACCCCTCCTGTCTCAGCCTCCAGTATTTATGCTGCAGTAGTTTATGTGTCGGGGGGCTGGGGTCAGTTTGTTATATCTGGAGTACTTCTCCTGTCCAATTCGGTGTCCTGTGTGAATCTAAGTGTGCGTTCTCTAATTCTCTCCTTCTCTCTCTCGGAGGACCTGAGCCCTAGGACCATGCCCCAGGACTACCTGACATGATGACTCCTTGCTGTCCCCAGTCCACCTGGCCGTGCTGCTGCTCCAGTTTCAACTGACCTGAGCCCTAGGACCATGCCCCAGGACTACTTGACATGATGACTCCTTGCTGTCCCCAGTCCACCTGGCCGTGCTGCTGCTCCAGTTTCAACTGTTCTGCCTTATTATTATTCGACCATGCTGGTCATTTATGAACATTTGAACATCTTGGCCATGTTCTGTTATAATCTCTACCCGGCACAGCCAGAAGAGGACTGGCCACCCCACATAGCCTGGTTCCTCTCTAGGTTTCTTCCTAGGTTTTGGCTTTTCTAGGGAGTTTTTCCTAGCCACCGTGCTTCTACACCTGCATTGCTTGCTGTTTGGGGTTTTAGGCTGGGTTTCTGTACAGCACTTTGAGATATCAGCTGATGTACGAAGGGCTATATAAATAAATTTGATTTGATTTGATTTGATAAGTGTAAGAGGTTATATATTCAATTCAACAAAACATTTGACAAACTGACAAATTACATAATTCCTGCAACATACTGAATGGCAAATGAGAGTGAATTATTGATGTATACTCTTAGGGAAAAAATGCTAAGTAGAACATATGTTTACTTCTGTTTGTCCCTATAGGTGAACCACATTTGGTGCTAGGTAAAAACTGTGCTCTACCAAGAAAGAGAAATGTACAACAACATCAATCAATGTGTGTAAGGAGAAACAGATGGGCATGCTCACTTCGATTCTCCTCTAAGATTGCACAGTACACCAGAGGAACAGACTGACCCTAGCCCACCGGCACATAGGCTATTGCATAATAGATACTGGGGATTGGGCAACACTGTGGCACCGCTAAAAATGACTTCCGAAAAAGGGCCAATCAGGCAGGTTAAACACCACACCACTTTACCAAAGCACAGCCCCCATACCACTCAAGGGAAATCAGCAGATCACTAACTTACTACCATGAGACAAGATCGAGTATAGCCCAGGAAATTCTCCCCCACGCACTAGCCTTAAGGTGCCCAAAACCAGACAGGAAGATTATGTCAGTGACTCAACCCACATAAGGAAGTATAGTATAGTGAACAAAGCCTGGCATGCAGTGATGCTCCCTTATAGGGGCGACATGAGAGTGTGTGAGCAGGCCAGTGACTCGGTCACCGTAATAGGGCCAGGGGCAGAGAATCCCAGGAGAGAGTGGAGAGCTGGCCAGGCAGACCGCAAGGGTGTTTCCTCTTGCCAGTGCCTTGACGTTCACCTTAGCACCCCTGAGCAACTCAATCATAGGACCTACTTAAGAGATGAGTCTTCAGTAAATACTCAAAGGTTGAGGTTCGAGTTTGCTTCTCTCACATGGATCAGCAGACCATTCCATAAAAGAGGCAGCCTACAGGAGAAAGTCCAGCCTCCAGCTGTTTCCTCTGAAATTAGGGACAATAAGGCGGCCTGCTTTTTGTGAGCGTAGTGTAGGTGTAAGTACATTATGTAGGGCAAGACTAAAATCAGAGATAAGTAGGAATAAGTTAATTTAACAGTAAAACCTTGAAAGTCATCTCTTGCAGGAAGCCAGTGTATAGAGGCTAGCAGAGGAGAAATATATATTTTTTGGGTTCTTGCAAGGAATGGGAGACTGGGTGGAGGGTAACATACAGTGCCTTCGGAAAGTATTCAGACCCCTTGACTTTTACCAAATTACAGCCTTATTCTAAAATGTATTACTTTTTTATCCTCAGCAATCTACACACAATACCCAATAATGTCAGTGAAAACAGCTTTAAATCGTTTAAAAAATTTTTTTTATTAAAACAGAAATAGCTTATTTACATAAGTATTCCGACCCTTTGCTTTGAGACTTGAAATTCAAGCTCAGGTACATCCTGTTTCCATTGATCATCCTTGAGATGTTTCTACAACTTTATTTTAGTCCACCTTTGATAAATTCAATTGCTTGGAAATGCACACACCTGTCGTCTATATAAGGTCCCACTGTTGACAGTGCATTTCAGACCAAAAACCAAGCCATGATGTCGAAGGAATTCTCCGTAGAGCTCCGAGACAGGATTGTGTGAGGAAGGGGACCAAAATAAATTCTGCAGCATTGAAGGTCCCCAAGAACACAGTGGCCTCCATCATTCTTATATGGAAGAAGTTTGAAACTACCAAGACTCTTCCTAGAGCAGGCCACCTGGCGAAACTGAGCGAGGGAGGTGACCAGGAACCCAATGGTCACTCTGACAGAGTTCCTCCAGAGTTCCTATGTGGCGATGGGAGAACCTTCCAGAAAGACAACCATCTCTGCAGCGCTCCACCAATCAGGCCTTTATGGTAGAGCGGTAAGACGGAAGCCACTCATCATTAAAAAAGGCACACGAGAGCGCGCATGGAGTTTGCCAAAAGGCACCTAAAAACTCCCAGAACATGAAAAACAAGATTCTCTGGTCTGATGAAACCAAGATTGAACTCCTTGGCCTGAATGCCAGGCGTCACTTCTGGAAGAAACCTGGCACCCTCCCTACGGTGAAGCATGGGTGGCAGCATCATGCTGTGGGGATGTTCTTCAGCAGCAGGGACTGGGAGACTAGTCAGGATTGAGGCAAAGAAACAGAGCAACGTATAGAGAGCTTGTTGATGAAAACCTGCTTCTCAGACTGAGGCGAAGGTTCACCTTCCAACAGGTCAACGACCCTAAGCACACAGCAAAGACAACACAGGAGTGTCTGCGGGACAAGTCTCTGAACATCTCTGAGTGTGGCCCAACCAGAGCCTGGACTTCAACCCGATCTAACATCTCTGGAAATACCTGAAAATAGCTGTGCTACGACGCTCCCCATACAACCTGACAGAGCTTAAGAGGATCTGCAGAGAAGAATATGAGAAACTCCCCAAATACAAGTGTACAACCCAAGACTCAAGGCTGTAATCGCAGCCAAAGGTATTTCAACGAGGTACTCAGTAAATGGTCTGAATACTGATGTAAATGTGATATTTCAGTTTGTCATTATGGGGTACTGTGAGTAGATTGATTGCATTGAGGTAAAATATATATATTTTAGAATAAGGCTGTAACCTAACAAACTGTGGAAAAAGTAAAGTGGTCTGAATACTTTCCGAAGGTACTGTTTTGTGAGTCTGGATTTAAATATGCAAATGGAGTGATGAATGGTCCAGGAGTTTCAGAGGAGTGAAGCAGAGCTCAAGGCACTGCAGGTCCCCATTGGCCAGGAGTCTGGTGTTGGGGGTGATAAGCCAGAGTCAGATGAGTAGAGTGAGTGACAGGGGATTTAGGTGTGAAGCAGGTCAGAGGTAAGAAAGAGCCAGGAAATGGAAAGATTTGTAGGTGAGCATAGGAGTTGGAGTGGATGTGATATTTTCCCAGGTTTTGGTGTGGTTGTAGGGAAATTGGTGTAAAATTAAGGATTCAAGGATAGAGAAACCAACGAGTGTGAATGCTATTAAACCTTTGAGACAATGTGCACAATAGTGAAAGGTAGCATAAAGTCCAATGGTCAACAGTCTTACTTTATACCATAACATTAGATAAGGACCCAGAGGGAGAACACCATATTTTGCCCTCCCCCTGCCAACCCATCAGAATGCCTGCAAAAAGATTGAGCCTTAACGGCAACACCAAAACGATGTACCTTTCAGGGTGAGCACTGAACAGAATTCTGAACACATTGAAGAGGGTTGACAGAGAGGCTATAGAGAGGAGTGTTGCAGTAGTCCAGGTAAAATGTGACAATCTGACAAACTGTTCAACACAACACTTGAGAATGCACAAAACCTGGTGCTTCAACTTTGCAGAGCACAAAGTCTTATTGGTGTGTGGAACTGAGGGACTCAGAGTTGGGTGCTTTATGGGAAATCCATGGCTGTGCGATGTGTGCCCTTATCCTGGAAACAATACAAAGTTGTTTTAAGGTGCCTATGTCATGTAATCAAGTAACTATTGCATTTTAAGTGCTTTATTTATAATATATATTTTTTATGTAGGAATCATTTTATGAGGAAACTAAAGGGTGTGCAACATGCCTTTCTATATAACGAATAATGGACAGTTGACATTAGGTTGCTAAGTCACATGCTTGAAGAGCTATTGATATGTTGCATTTTCAAATATTGATATATGCACCTAAATGGGAAAACCAAAGGGTGTGCAGTGTCCCTACCCTGTGAACATTCCAAAGTTGGTTTGTGTTGTCTAGGTCACATGGTCAAAGAGCTATTGAATTTTAAGTGATTTTGTATAAATACAAATTTAGGAATATTTGATAACTAAAAAGTTGTGCAACTTGCCTCTATGTAAGGAATAAGGGAATGTTTAAAATTAGGTTCCAAAGTTACATGGTGAAACATCTATTGAAAATGTAATATTGTGATAATGCACTTTATTGACGGTCCCTAACTAGTTGCATTGACAGTGCTCGAGGCTGCCTACAACGTTGCTGTGCGAGATTATTTAACTCGGGTCAAAATCGGGAAAATAAATCCTGTGCAATGTTGTACACCTATATTCCTTCATACAGAGCCAGCCCGGAGGTATGTAGCTCAGACCGTTCGCCAGCTATTGAAGTTTGAAGGTCCGAATATCGAATCAAACCAACATTTGCCACTGTGAGAGTTGCCCCTTCGCCCGGTCGACCACCACATTAGACCAATGTAGCAAAAAAGGCTAGGTGGACAGGCATGTGTAAACCCTATTATTTTAATGCATTTCAACTTCTAATCATCAACAAGCAGCAAAAGAGCCGAACTTTGTTACAAAGTAGCTATTCTACCCGTGTAACTTGGCACGTTACAAACACTCCCTGACCTTTTTTATATCCTAGTTCCAAGGCGAAATATTATTTTTAATTGAACCTTTATTGAACTACGCAAGTCGGTTTAGAACACATTCTTACTTTACAATAACGTCCTCCCCTAACCCGAACGACGCGGGCCAATTGTACGCCGCGCTATGTGACTCCCGATCACGGCCGGTTGTGATACAGGCCGGGTTCGAACCAGGGTGTGAAGTGTTTGCCGACTATGGAGGAAAGTTCGAAGAGTTGGGAAAAAGTGGAGATTTCTTACCGCTCCCAAGCCCCAGCAGCCTGCAAATGTCCCGTGTGAACCGCATGACTGCGACCACCATCCAGCATTATCGTCTCAAATACACGTTAATAAAACCAAACACATTGTTACAAAGTAAACACGATTAGAACATGGGAACAATCGCTGTCTGCGGGAATCTGGGAGGTTTTGTCATGGCTTCCTTCTTCTACAAATATGAATTGGCGGATCGCAACCAAATGTACGGTGCCTACACCGCCACCTACTGTACTGGAGTGTGAGGCCAGTATTTCTCTTATCTTGCCCTGTGTTTCTGCCTACTGTTCTGGAATTCATTACACTTTGTGACAAAAAGAGGACAGAATTGTTTTTAAATAAAAGCCCTACCAACTAAATGCGTCAGCCTGCTGGCACCTAGCTGAAATCGGGCTAAAATTAGCTGAACCGAAGGAGTATGCTCCCATACTCTCTTAAAAGACCTTTGCTTAAAAAAAGAGATGCTATAGCCAGTATACACTTCCTCAAAATTGACAGAATGAATCGAACACAAGAAATCGGTCATTAATTTTGACGTTTTTGCTTAAAAGAGCTTAGTCACACAATTTTACATCCAACTTAGATGTTTGGTGCAGTATTTTTCAATCAAAAAAATTAGCATGAAAACTTTGTGTCGTTGAATGACAACAAAGACTTTATTGAAGAAGCCCTGGTGTTGACCAATCACTTGCCTCAAGAAAAAATGTTGTCTGCCTGAACAGCCGAAAAAAAGCATCACCGAAGTCCAAAACATAAAAAAAGTCAGAAAATGTCATAATATAAGCACAAACTCTACCGAACTGTTTCAGCTGGGAAACATGCAGACGCCTTAACTCCACACCCATTAAAACCTCACCACTATTGCACTACTTGGCCCTATCTGATCCTACACCATGCCGGCAGCCTGGGAAGACGGGACGCTATCATTCAACACACCTTGTAACTCCTCTGCAATAAAATGTTGTACACCGAAGTACTTCTCTGCAGCTGCCACCGCAACATCTATTTTCTGTTATTTATGTTCAATTTCTGAGATACAGTTGATAACCATGTCTTTGAACGCTAAGAAGCCAACTTTACTGAAACATGTTATTTCTATCACTCTATTGGCCTCTGCCTACTCACATGGAGCCTCTTTGGATCCCTTGCCCTGTACCTCTTTTCCTCTACTATTCTTCATTGCTCAACCTGCCTTTCTCTCACCGTACACTTCTGATTTCAAGCACCATGGGTACCCCTACAGTTAACACACATAGCTTTTTCCACCGACAATACACATTCCTTTGTCTCATGCCCTCCTGCACACTTCTCACATCTAGGAATCTCCCTTTTACACACTGATACGACATGACCCAATGCTTGGCACCTAAAACACCGTAATTGGTTCGGAACAAAAGCTCTCATGAGATAACTGACCCATCCTAACTTGACTTTGTCGGGTAAAGACTGCATCAAAACTCAGCAGTGCTCTCCACCCGGTCTGCGTCATACCAAATGGCAGGTGTCACAGACACCAGGAATCCTCTATTTCTGTTGGTCCTCCTCAGAACTTCACGCCACCCCAGTTATTACTACTTCCAATGGTGTTGTGCTCCAGATAACAAGCAGGTCTTGTCCCGAAGCGCGTGGTGCGCTCTGGATGGAAGACACACAAAAAATCAGCACGAGTCCACTTTGAGGTACTTTCACCAATTCAACAGTCTCTAACCTCTTCTCCACCCATCCGGACTAGAGGTTGACCGATTAATCGGAATGGCCGATTAATTAGGACCGATTTCTAGTTTTCATAACAACCAGAAATCTGTATTTTTGGGTGCAGATTTGCAGATTTTTTTAACTTGTTTTTTTAAACTTTATTTAACTAGGCAAGTCAGTTAAGAACACATTCTTATTTTCAATAACGGCCTAGGAACGGTGGGTTAACTGCCTCGTTAAGGGGCAGAACGACAGATTTTCACCTTGTCAGCTCGGGAGTCCCAATCTTGCAACCTTACAGTTAACTAGTCCAATGCAATAATTACCTGCCTCTCTCTTGTTGCACTTACACTAATGCAGTAAGCCAACGTAAGTTGCGAGCTAGCATTAAACTTATCTTATAAAAAACAATCAATCATAATCACTAGTTAACTACACATGTTTGATGATATTACTAGATATTATCTAGCGTGTCCTGCGTTGCATATAATCTGACTGAGCATACAAGTATCTAAGTATCTGACTGAGCGGTGGTAGGCAGAAGCAGGCACATAAACATTCATTCAAACAGCACTTTCTTTGCGTTTTGCCAGCAGCTCTTCGTTGTGCATCAAGCATTGCGCTGTTTATGACTTCAAGCCTATCAACTCCCGAGATGAGGCTGGTGTAACCGAAATGAAATGGCTAGCTAGTTAGCGCTCGCAAATAGCGTTTCAAACGTCACTCGCTCTGAGCCTTCTAGTAGTTGTTCACCTTGCTCTGCATGGGTAATGCTGCTTCGATGTGGTGGCTGTTGTCGTTGTGTTGCTGGTTCAAGCCCAGGGAGGAGCGAGGAGAGGGCAGGAAGCTATACTGTTACACTGGCAATACTAAAGTGCCTATAAGAACATCCAATAGTCAAAGGTTAATGAAATACAAATGGTATAGAGGGAAATAGTCCTAGAATTCCTATAATAACTACAACCTAAAACTTCTTACCTGGGAATATTGATGACTCATGTTAAAAGGAACCACCAGCTTTCATATGTTATCATGTTCTGAGCAAGAAACTGAAACGTTAGCTTTCTTACATAGCACATATTGCACTTTTACTTTCTTCTCCAACACTTTATTTTTGCATTATTTAAACCAAATTGAACATGTTTCATTATTTACTTGAGGCTAAATTAATTTTTTGATGTATTATATTAAGTTAAAATAAGTGTTCATTCAGTATTGTTGTAATTGTCATTATTACAAATATATTTAAAAAAAATCGGCCTATTAATCAGTATCGGCGTTTTTGGTCCTCCGATAATCGGTATCTGTATCAGCATTGAAAAATCATAATCGGTCGACCTCTAATCCAGACACCACTTATGGATTAGCCTGAAGGCAACAATCCATTCTCTCCAAAAATCTCACTCCAACTGGGCAAGAATCATCCTTGCCTTCATCGGGACTAGGCCCGAACTCGGCGTTCTACACCGCACCTGCCACTGCAGGTAATTCATCCTCACTCTTGTCAGGTTAAATTTCTGAGATACTGGAGTATCGGGGCTTCCTGGGCATCGGCATATTGTTATTGGTGGTACCACACAATGCCAACTTGTGATGGGTAGTTCGCAAATGAACGGCTCTTTTTGAATTTACCTTTTTGGTGAACCTATCGCATTGGAGAAAAGAGACGTTCATTTCGCTCACTGATTTGCATACTGGTACTACTGCGTTTGAGGTGCGGATAAGTTACAAAATAATTTTCTAAAGAGGGTGAATCCTCACAAGCAATAAATAGTGGGGAGAGTGAGTCAATCTGGTCCATGTGATTTTTTTCTGTGTGTTTTTACAGGCCATGTTTTTACAGACAGGTAGAAATGTATTTGGATGTGCATTTCACAATCTGACATAATGGTAGCCTACCTTTTGTGCTTTGAGATTTGCAATATTCTTCATGATTCTAGGTCGATTTTTAAGCATGTTAATGTTTACAGAAGTTTTTCACATAGAGATAGAATCTAGAAGCAGGAAGAGTACCTTCAAAAAGTTTTTTTTTTAGTTAACTCAACTGAGATTAGGCTAGCCTGGGTACCAGTAGCCTGGATACCAAACACCAGTCTCAACGTCAACAGTGAAGAGGCAACTCCGGGATGCTGGCCTTCTAGGCAGAGTTGCAAAGAAAAAGCCACATCTCAGACTGGCCAATAAAAATAAAAGATTTAGATGGGAAACAGGGGGATCACATGACCCTTGAACGAGATAGCCGCATGAACTAAGAGCTCCGCACACGTAGTTTCCAATTCTTAATCTTACCTCCACTTTAAGTTAAAACTCCTTTAGCTGTAGTCAAAAAGTCATGGCGGCTACAAAAGGCAACATTTTTACCTGGACTCAAGCATTAGCGGTGGAAAAAGCCTCCAATAAGTAGCTAGCTTCATAAAAAGCTAGCGCTATTAGCCAGGAGCAAAAGGCCCAACAAATGCCAACCTCACACTCAATACATCCTTTCTGAGCTGAGATCCCAACGTACAGAACACAACATCAAATTAGATGGCATTAATTCTCAGCTCAGTGCGATAGGGGGCAAGGTGACAACCCTGGAAAATACTTTACCTGACATCAACAACAAGATAACCATCAACGCGGGGCGCCTGGATGAGGCAGAGGGGCGAATCCTATACATAGAAAACTCACTGACAGACGTCATGGAAACAATAGCATATGCTAAAAAGAAAATAGAGAAGAAACAACAGAGGACCTGGAAAATGGGATGAATGAATAATTGTGTTCTATTAAATCTGGGCGAAAAAAAAAGGGAAACATGCCACTGATCCGCTACCTGCAAGACAAACTTCCAGAGTGGCTCCACCAACAGGCCCATAGAACTCGAGAAAGGTCACCGAACACTGAGTCCCCCACCAGCAGCCAGACAACCGCCTCGCACAATCACCATACGTTTCCTGAGATTCACCGTCAAGGAACGAGTCCTTCAGGCAGCGAAAATCAACACCGTTACAGTGGGAAACGCCAAACTCACTTTACACCAGGTCCTGTCAGCTGGAATACGTCGAAAGCGCCGAGAGAAGAAATACTCCATTGACCAAGGCATCTTCAAATACCCAAACGAGCTAAAGATTCTTCACCAAGGAGCCCTTCGACACTTCAAAACTCCCAAAGAGGCAAAACGTTTTTTGAAGGAAAATCCTGGTCCTTGAGAAATGGACCAATGACTGAAAGCGATTACTGTTATTACTAAATGAGGTAAGACAACATATAGCCACCATCCAAAGACCCACCCGCCCCGCTAAATGCCATTATAGCTGTCTAATTTATATTTATTTTATCTGAGAGGGATAGGCTCTATAGCCTAACCTAGGCCTACTAAAGTTTCAGCCTACTTTTATTTCCCTTTTTTAAATGATTAATATTATTTTCACATAGGCCTCCACCATTTATAGGCTGTCATTTACAACACACTTACAAACCTAATGAGAAGCTCGATGTGTCAATTTTATGCCTATGGCCTTATACTGTTGATATTACGTTTGAATAAAAAACAAACAACTCATCCTATAGATCCCTCTTAAGGATTTGCCTCAACATTTCTGTTTGATTTGGTCCAAAAGATTAGCCTTATGTCCTTTGGGGGAGGTATATGTAGGCTGGGATATTGATTTTATTTTCTCCCTTTTTTTAATGCGGTCTGGACAGGGGGCTATGTTATCACTTACTCAAATCCTAGATCTGCAAAGATGTTGAACTCTCTTACTAATGAGAAGGAACTGATAGATATCTGGAGAGAGACTAATAGCTCATCTATGGACTTTACATACTACTCTAATGTCCATAACACCTACTCCCATATAGATTACATTTTTAGCCCAAAGATTTTCATAAATTCAGCCACGTGTACAATCGGACCCATAGCACTTTCAGATCACGCCTTTGTCCACCTCCGCTTTGACCTATGCGAAAACAGTCCGAGGTCAAAGAGCTGGAAATTCAACACCTCCATGTTATCAAACGAAGCGTTCCATACATTGGCAACTCCATGGATAGACAACTACACACAAGACAACAAAGACTCTCCTGTTTCTCTGGCCACAATGTGGGACGCTGCCAAAGCCACACTAAGAGGTCATCTAATTGCATATGCTTCCTCTAAGAAAAAAGTAATGGAAGCACACAGGCTAGATCTTGAGAGGGAGCTGGAACGCTGTGAAAAAGTACATAAACAATCCCCAGACAGCACCTCCTGGAGTCAACTTAAAGCAGCCAAAGCCAAACTGAACTTGGACTATACCCGGGAGATAAAAAAAAGTTTTCTTTACTAAACAGAAATACCATGAGTATAGAAATAGGCCTAGTAGATTGCTTGCTTACCAATTAAAAAACGAGCAGTCAGAGTGTCCAATCATGGCTATCCGAACAGCAGAGGACGAGGTCACATATGACCCAAAAAAGATACATTTAACTTTTCATGATTTTTACTGCAAACTATATACTTCTGAGAGAAAACATACGGAGGCAGAACTCCATTCCTTCCTAGAGGGAATCCCGCTACCTAAACTATCAGAGACCGACCAAGAAGATCTCAACTCCCCCTTCACTCCTGAGGAGGTCCTGGAGGCAATTACCTCCATGCCACCTAATAAGTCCCAGGCCCAGATGGATTCCCCAGAGAGTTCTACAAATATTTTTGGCTCCAGCTTAGCCCTATTTTCATGCCAATGCTGGATGATTTTTGCAAAAACAGAGTTCTCCCAGACTCTATACACACAGCTTGCATTACAGTGTTGCTCAAAAAAGACAAAGACCCTCTATCCTGCTCGTCCTTCCGGCCCATAAGCTTGTTGGATTTCGACTACAAAATAATGACCAAATTGCTCGCCAAAAGACTAGACACTCTTCTTCCCAAAATAATAAAAGCGGACCAAACTGGATTAATTAGAGACAAGTACTCTTCTGACAACATTCACCGTCCTTTTGATATTATTGATCAAGTAAACGCACAGAAGACCCCTGTCCTGCTGGCTTCACTGGATGCTGAGAAGGCATTCGACAGGATGGAGTGGCGCTTACTGTTCTCAGTCTTAGACAAGTTCTATATGGGCCCGAACTTTATTAAATTAATTAAGTCCCAATACTCTCGTCCAAATGCCATGGTGACTACTAACGGACTGAACTCTGACAGATTCCCTTTGGGACGGGGCACAAGACAAGGGTGCTCGCTGTCCCCCCTGCTTTACTTGTTGGGGGCGGAGCCTCTGGCAGAGTTGATAAGGAGCAATCCAAGTATTATGGGTGTTTCTGCAGGCGGCCTGCAGCACAAGAGTTCACTCTACGCGGATGATGTCTTGCTCTACATATCCAACCCTTAGAAATCCCTCCCATTTTAGACACAATTGCTCAGTATGGCAAGTTTTCAGGATACAAGATACATTTGAACAAATCCACTGTTTGCCCTCTCAATCTTACACTCACCAGCTCTATGAAGACACTGTGTCCGTTCCAATGGAAGACACAGGGGTTTCAATACCTTGGGATCTTCGTAACACCAGATCTGAATAGCTTTTTCAAGGAAAATGATCTTCCACACATGGAACGAATCAAGAACGATCTCCAAACCTGGATCTCCCTCCCAATTAGCTTAGTCGGAAGAATTAATGTCATCCATATGAACATCCTCCCTAGATTGAACTATTTATTTCAGATGCTCCCATGCTATCTCCTAGTTTCCTTTTTCAAAACAACTAACCAAAGCATCACCAAATTTATATGGGGCAATACAAAACCTAGGATCAAGTTCTCCACTCTATCAAAACTTGAATCTAAGGGTGGTCTTGCCCTTCCCTCCCTTCAAATGTATTACTAGTCTGCCCAAATTCACAACATGCTAACATGGATCACAAACAGACAAGACTCAACGTGAATTCAGATAGAAGCCCAATCCTGTGGTTCATTGCCCCTGAGCTCAATTATATTCATGAATAACTTTAGTGAAGTGGGCAACATAGCCAAAACCTTTGTGATTTACAGCACCCTACTAGCGTGGAAGGGCTGTAAGAAATACCTGGGCACTTCCTCCCAAATATGTTCTCACTTGCCTATAGTATGCAACCCAGACTTGCCAAAAGCCCTGAGTGATGCTAACTTTAATCTTTGGCATACTCTAGGGATCAGGACCTTTTCAGACCTATTTCATCAGAAAACCACTACACTGAAATCCTTTCAAGAGCTCTGCAGAGAATTCAATGTGCCAAGATCCATTAAAAAAAATATCTTCATATTAGACATGTCATTTCCTCATTTACTTCTAAGAGGAGGTGGAGGTTTGTGACAGGGTATACTGCTCCTCTACTAATGTAAAAAACAAACATTTTTCTACACATTTTATTATACTCCAAGGAGACTCCATAGAGTGAAAACAGATATTTCTCCTAACTGTAAAAGATGTACCTCTGTAAGTGGAACCTATATGAATGTATTTTGGAGCTGTAGAGAGATTGCCAGATTTTGGCAATCTATACATACTGCTGCACAGAAAATACTAGATGTACAGTTTGATATGACCCTGTGTATCTATCTTCTTAATGCCCATCAGTACTTTGTTCTTGATCCTGACAGAGAAAATGTGTTAATGACTAACACATACTTTTCTAAGAAATGTATTCTTCTATTGTGGGCTTCTAATACTTCTCCTACATTTAAAATGTGGATTGACCGGATTGTTGACTTTCTCCCTCTTGAAAAGCTCACTTATGACCTCCACAAGAGACAGCCCAAGTTTGATAGACTCTGGTCTCCACTAATCAACTATATTTCAAATAGGACAGAGTGAATGGGGTGATTAGGGAAATGAGCAGATACATGTTGTGTAAGGTGATGTTAAAACAAATTATTTGCTTGTCTTCTCAGCTAAGGCTGGAAATAGCTAATAAGAAACTTGATAGTGCTGCTGCAAGTTTTTTATTTGTATTTTTTATTAGGTTTTTATTTGTTTTATTATTGTTTTTTGTGTGTTTTTTAAAAGTCTGTCACATCTGTGAATGTGGAATGTGTTTTGTTGGTTGATTGAAAAACAAGAAAACCTACTAAAACTTTAAAGAGAAAAAAAAATGGACAGAGGATCTCTGCCTAGAAGGCCGGCATCCCAGAGTCACCTCTTCACTGTTGAAGTTGAGACTGGTGTTTTGCGGGTACTATTTAATGAAGCTGCCAGTTGAGGACTTGTGAGGCGTCTGTTTCTCAAACTCGACACTCTAATGTAGTTGTCCTCTTGCTCAGTTGTGCACCGGGACCTCCCACTTTTTCTATTCTGGTTAGGGCCAGTTTGCGCTGTTCTGTGAAGGGAGTAGTACACAGCATTGTACAAGATCTTCAGTTTCTTGGCAATTTCTTGCATAGAATAGCCTTCATTTCTCAGAACAAGAATAGACTGACAAGTTTCAGAATAAAGGTCTTTGTTTCTGACTATTTTGAGCCTGTAATCGAACCCACAAATGCTGATGCTCCAGATCTTCAACTAGTCTAAAGAAGGAAAACAGTTTTCAGCTGTTTGCAAATGGGTTTTCTAATGATCAATTAACCTTTTAAAATGATAAACGGATGGATGGATTAGCTAACACAACATGCCATTGGAACACAGAAGTGATGGTTGCTGATAATGGGCCTCTGTACGCCTATGTAGATATTCCATTTAAAGAAATCAGCCATTTCCAGCTACAATAGTAATTTACAACATTAACAATGTCTACACTGTATTTCTGATCAATTTGATGTTATTTTAATGGACATAAAAATGGTGCTTTTCTTTCAAAAACAATGATATTTCTAAGTGACCCCAACTTTTGAATGGTGGTGAATGTACATTTTAACTATATTCTTTCCTAATTTCCTTCTAAGTTTTCTTGAAATAACAATCAGAGATTATAGATTGTAGTTTCCCAGTAGTCATTACCAGTTGGAGGGGCGTTCAAGGGGATTTTCCCCAGTCCTGTGCAGGTATTTTCAAATTTACAAAAATGTTATGAACGCAGCATAATTCTTCATTTACTATTCTATTTAGCCTATGCTACTCCCAACCCCTTACACCCTAATTTACATTGACTGTTGGGGGATTCCCAAACCTAGTTTAATGCCTGGAAAGCAGCCTTAAACTCAAGATGTTGAAGAATTGCTCTTGTAGACTCAACATAAAGCAACTATAGCCATATGTTAATGTAAATTCATTCAATTACCATAATTATTAAGTGCTTGGTGATCCATAACACACATAGGCCTGCTGTAATAACCTATAGATGGGTGTTTAGAAACACAACATTGAGTGACAGAGAGATTCCTCACAGATGTCCTATGAAATGACTATGTAATTATATGGATTCCTACTTGTTATATGATATATCATCATTAAATAGATAGGATGGAAACAATTCTGTCAATCTGAAAACATGGTTTTAATTTGGACCAGAATATTCAATTAAGACAGAATGACACTGGCAAAGAGACAAAGAGATAGCTGCACATCTGCATGCCATTTCAGCTAGATTAATTTTGTGCAATGTTCATAAAATGTTTAAGCAATAGAAATGGATTTTAAAGATTCCTCTGGTAAGTTTTATTCACAAAACACACATACATTTCAATGTTTAACACAATCAAAACAGTAATTGATGTCATACTATTACTTCTATTTTGTTTATCTCATGTTTTTTTTGTTTTTTTTGCAGAAGATTAATTGTGTGTGTCACGTAGAGCAGTGTATACCAATTCCAGTACCCTCAAATGTAGCCCTGGATAAAGCACCCTTATCAATTTGTCAACTAGCCCTCTATGAGTTGATCAGGTGTGTTTCTTCAAGGCTACAACAAAAATGTGTGCTGTTGGGGGTACAGGAGGACTGGAGTTGGGAAACACTGATGTGGAGTGCACATTCTTTTCTTCCATTAGGCTGAGAGCTTTTGAGTTTGAGCTTTTGTTAAGTCAAATTAACAAATTGAATTAGCTTCACTTTGGGATGTCATCAGTCGGAATCAGTTGAATGTTTAATAAAAGACGTGTGTGTCATGGTGTCACAGTGCCATACAAGTGGATGGAAATGGATGGAGATATGTGCTTCTTCATTGAGAGTTGAGGTTTGTGGATCTGAGATCGTTCCTCTAGAAACAGAGCACTCATTTTAGCTAACCAAGGGCACCGGGTGGGAAGAGTTTGCACATTGGAAATCATTTTAGTATTCGTACATTTAAAAACTGCCCAAACAGTGCACCGGGCTATGAAGCCCCTACAACTGGGAGGGCCGTGTTAAGGTATTGGCATGGACGTCCAAATCTCCCGCCCTTCATCCCGTCAGAGCGGGTTAAGGTTTCAGCCACGTTTCAGGTCAGCCATGGCAGCCAGAGCAGCATTCCACCCTGGAGACCCCATCACTCCACCACCTTAGGAGAAACACACACACTAATACATTGGCATTTTAGTCATTTAGCAGACACTCTTGTCCAGAGCGACTTACAGTAGAGTGCATTTTCTTTTTTTTGTACTGGTCCACATGCAAGAGTGAATGCACACGCACACACACGCACACGCACACACACGCACACACACAGATATAGGATCTCCATTTGATCACTCTTTGTTTGCTGAGAATTTATTTGCAAACTTGTACTGTATTTGAGTTTAAAAAGGCTTCCAAAGTTTGTTATTTCCATTCTGACATTTCAACCTAGATTTGCCCAATTAAAAAATGTATTAAACCCTACGAAAATATCCATTCATTATGATCCACATAATAATTCACAGTTCCTGTTGCTGCAGGATTATTTTCCCACTGTAGCAAACTGGCTTAAATGAAGATCCTACATCGGTACACACACACACACACACACACACACTAGAATGACTAAGAGCTGGCATCGGATAGAATTCCAATAAACCAATTACGACCAATCACAAACCTGGATGGGAGCCACTGCCACAAAGATAAAGCCCTTTGATTGGTGAACGGTAGTCTGAAAGGGAGGGCAGAGGTCGAGTGAGGTAGAGCTGATCCAATGACATTGCTCCGTGGAAGATATTCTGTGGAGGATAAAATACCATACTTCATAAATAAGTCCAATTTGCCCTCTTCTCCCTGAAGTGCACTCTCGTTCAATTCCCTGCAATGATCTAAAAGCATTGGATTGGTGATCATGGGCTAGGGGGAGTTTCCACCCTCTTAGCCATTAAAGTAGAATAGGGGGGGTCAGTAAGGGTAAGGTTTAGGGCATGACTTTGCTAACCCCACTTCTCATTTAGGCATGACGAAGAAGACAGGAGCTTTGACTCACTCCTCCATGTCTCTATGGTTGTTCCCTGATGGGGAACTGAGAGATTGGAAAGAACAAGACTGAATGAAATAAGGAGAAATGGAATTGAGTCCGTGAATGAGTAGATGAGAACATAGTCAAGCTGGTAATACTCTTGGGACTTACTAACTGCGCTAGTCTTAGACTTAAGTCTTTAAACTGCACTTTCAGAGTCCATTCATCGGCTTTGTGAAAGCAGCAGTGTAAAAGTGCACAGTAGTTTAAGCATGCAAAATGAGCCATGAACCAGAAACACTTACACAAATACCGCAGACCCAAGTGGTTGAACTACTTTGAATACCAGATATGAGCTTTGATTCTGACGGACAGTATCATGGTAACTGTTGGCGTAACCATAAACCGTTCAATGCCGTTAGTTAGCACACATACACACACTCTCTCTGACAAAAGGAAAGTAGGAAGAAGAGAGACGCTCCTATATAAATCACTTCCTGGTTCAGAGCCTGTGGTTTGGTGTTTGGTGGTGTGCAAATCAGAACTTTGTATAAATACATGCTACTTCCCAGTGGAATACTATCTACTCTACTACTAGCTATTAGAAAATCGACCTGAAATATTGATATGCACGTACATTGTGGATGTGAACCGTCACACACACTGCATACACAGACATTTTCACACACACAAGCACACACACATACCCCTCCAGTTAGGCCAAATATCCTCTCCAGGTCGGGGGGAGTCAGGATGTCTTTGCCAACAATGGAGGATTTGAACCCAGGGGCATACTGCTCAATCCAGCTAAATACTACACAGATACACAGGCACACGGAGACATAGTCAGTTTCAATAATGCCTGTGATGAGCAGTAAAATGTTATACAAAATCTTCTGAGGATGATGACTTTCTGTGTGAGTGACAATGTTTCTGTTACTAGCATCAGTGACAACTGCTCTAAGAGTGTTTCCACGTGTGTGTGTGCGTTCTAACCGGAGTCTGCAAAGGCCTCTCTGTCCTGGTCTGTCCACGCTCTCCCTCCCACCAGACTATATGGTGTAAACTGGGTGAACAGTAACACCACATGACTACCAGGTGGCGCCAGAGTTGGGTCCAACACCGATGGAATGGTCATCTCGATCATGGGCCTGTAGGGGAGAGAAAAGGAAGAATGTGAGTGAGCGAGTGAGTGAGCGAGTGAGTGAGCGAGTGAGCGAGTGAGTGAGCGAGTGAGCGAGTGAGTGTGTGTGTGTGTGTGGTATGTGAACCTGTATGCACTTGTGTGGTTCCCTGGATGTGTGTGTGTCCGTACGTGCATGTCTGTGTTTACCTGAACGAGGGCCGTCCCTCCTTGCAGTCTTCGTAGGCTGTCTGTAACACCTCCACACTCTCACAGTTGAGGTGGATAGAACACTGGTGGTGTGGGCCAGGCTTGCCGTCTGGTGTGGGGGCCGCTAAAAAGTTAGGAAGCTTATCCACTGCCACTGTTAGGAAGAATGGGTCCAAATGATTTGTAATTATGTTCTTGCCCCACAACCATCCACTGCAGAAAAAACGGCCCACGGCTGAATCTAGTTGATGATCCCTGGCTTAGGGATCATCAATCCCAATGAATTATCTAGAGGACGTTTCAAGGCGGATTGCATGAATTCTCTGATCGCACCATCTGGATTATTGGATGCGTCCTAAGGCATCTCAGAAAACATTAGATTTTCACGCATGCTACGACTTTGTATGACTAGCAGTGAATCCATCACCACGTTTTCCTTGAGTAGACAATCCATGTTGGAATCGGGGATTTTTACCTTGGCTGAGTGCCTTGTTCTCTCCTTGGAGAGTGAGAATTTCACTCTGGCTAAACCCCATGCTCCCCCTTAGCCCTGCTACCTCCTCACACAACTTTTCCAGTGTTGCATGGATTCCAGCCGGAACACTAGCCTCTACTTCAACGGTAAGTAAATCGTCCGTGTCTGTAGATTAATCTGTTTTTCTTTCCTTTGTCGGGGTAGAGTTCTTTTGCGAGGTAGTCGGATCTTTCCATGATGGAGTATGTTGTTCCTCCATCGTGTAAAGCTGTTGGTATTCGGCAATTTCCCTCAGGAGCTCCTTAGTATCCAGGTTGGTTTCTTTCCCACGATGACGACCGGTGTCTGTAGTACAGCCACCTAGCACTGTTGTGTGGTTAGCGGTGGTTCCTAGTTGTTTAAAGCTAAACGCGCCGCAGAATCCATGCAAAAACAGCTTTCAAAATCGTATTTAATTAATAGCGGTTTTGTTTTAATCAAAAATAACAACCGGGTGTTTTCCAGCATACAGTGTTCAGATGCGCACTCTGATGACGTGTGACGACAATGAGACGCATGTTGATTTTGTTCATCCACACCAGATGCGATCAGGACATGCAGGTTAAAAAATCTAAACAAACTCTGAACCAACTATATTAATTTATGGACAGGTTGAAACACATGAAACATTCATGGCAATTTAGCTAGGTACCTTGCTGTTGCTAGATCATTTGTCCTGGGATATAAACATTGGTTTATTATTTTACCTGAAATGCATAAGGTCCTCTACTCTGACAATTAATCCAGAAGAAGAGACTTGCTTGGATCAAGAAACATGAGCAATGGACATTAGACAGGTGGAAATCTGTCCTTTGGTCTGATGAGTCTGAATTTGAGATTTCTGGTTCCAACCTCCGTGTCTTTGTGAGACACAGAGTAGATGAACGGATGATCTTCACATGTGTGGTTCCCACTGTGAAGCATGGAGGAGGAGGTGTGATGGTGCTTTGCTGGTGACACTGTCTGTGATTTATTTAGAATTCAAGGCACAATTAACCAGCATGGCTACCATAGCATTCTGTAAGTGATAGGCCATCCCATCTGGTTTGCGCTTTGTGGGACGATCATTGTTTTTCAACTGGACAATGACCCAAAACCCCCCTTCCATGCTGTGTAAGGGCTATCTGACCAAGGAGAGTGATGGAGTGCTGCACCAGATGACCTGGCCTCCACAATCACCTGACCTCAACCCAATTGAGAAGGTTTGGGACGAGTTGGACTGCAGAGTGAAAGAAAAGCAGCCAACAAGTGCTCAGCATATGTGAGAACTCCTTCAAGACTATTGTAAAAGCATTCCCCATGAAGCTGGTTGAGAAAATGCCAAGAGTGTGCAAAGCTGTCATCTAGGATGGCTACTTTGAAGAATCTAAAAGAGAAAATATATTTGATTTGTTTAACACTTTTTTGGTTACTACATGATTCTATATGTATGATTTCATAGTTTTGATGTCTTTACTATTATTCTAAAATGTAGAACATTTTAAAAATAAAGAAAAAGCCCTGAATGAGTAGGTGTGTCCAAACTTTTGACTGGTACTGTGTGTGTGCACACGTATATATATATATATATATATATATATATATATATATATATATATATATATATATATATATATATATATATATATATATATATATATACACACTAAAGTTCTAAGAAAAAAATGGGGATGAAACATTGAATTTTGCATTACTGCTATTAGCCTATAGAAATGCATTGAATAACAGATTCACTACATGGAACAACAGATAGTCCCCCCAAAAATAAAAAGGAAGTTTGTTCTGAAGTGTCTGTCCTATATCTGAGAGATCTAAGAAAGAGCAGGAAACTATTTTTATTTAATTTTTTACATATACAAAACAACAATATAAACGCAACATGTAAAGTGTTGGTCCCATGTTTCATGAACTGAAGTAAAAGATCCCCAAAATGTTCCATATTCACAAAAATATTTTTTCTCTCAAATTTTGGCCAGAAATTTGTTTACATCCCTGTTAGTGAGCTTTGTTAAGATAATCCCCCTACCTGTGGCATATCATGAAGCTGATTGAACAGCATGGCCATTACACAGGGGCACTTTATGCTGGGGACAATAAAAGGGCACTCTAAAATATGAAGTTTTGTCGCAACACAATGCCACAGATGTCTCAAGTTTTGAGGGAGCGTGCAATTGACATGCTGACTGCAGGAATGTCCACCAGAGCTGTTGCCAGATAATTTAATGTTAAGTTCTCTACCATAAGCCGTCTCCCAATGTCGTTTTGCAGGACGTACAAACGGTCTCACAAACGCAGATTACCTGTAACGGCGCCAGCCGTGTGTAACCTCCACATCCATGTGTGTGTAAGCTCCACATCAGGCTTCTTCACCTGATGGATCTTCTGAGACCAGCCACCCATACAGCTGAAAAAACTTTGTGAGAAGACCTATTTTGTCTCATGGTCTGACAAACACCACTCTAGCTCTGCCAACCTTCACCGCAAATGCGGAAGGGCAGTGGATTGAGACACAGTCCATGCAAAAAAACAGATATCTCTAGTTTAATCAGACAAATTCTGATGGTGATTTAGTTTTATTATGTTAATTCGATTTCCTTGTCGCTACAGAAATTGTACACTAAGGGTTTCTTAAAGTAAGTACTTTAAGTACTTAAGTTCAGTAAGTACTTTAGAAAAAAGGTAGTTTAACACAAAAGAAAAGTACGAGGTAGATATGATAAGGGTCGTACCATTAATCTTAGTGACAGGGGAGGTGTAGTCTATCTGATCTACAGCTTTGATGAACGCTGGAGAAAGAGCACTCTGCGAGAGGACACAAACACGATATTACACTTCTGAGTACATTATTTTTTGAACAATTTTTGTTGTCTTCATTAAAGTAATGTATATAGGCTATAGTCTTTTCAATAGCCTACTTTTTCAAGTATTCAGACCCCTTGACTTTTTCCACATTTTGTTATGTTACAGCCTTATTCTAAAATGGATTAATAAAAAAGTAATCCTCAGCAATCTACACACAATACCCTTTATTGACAAAGTGAAAACCGTTTCTTTGAATTTTGCGCAAATGTATGAACATTTAAAAAAAAAGTATTATATATATTATTTACATAAGTATTCAGACCCTTTGTGGCTCCAAATTGAGCTCAGGTGCATCCTGTTTCCATTGATTATCCTTGAGATGTTTCTACAACTTGATTGGAGTCCACCTGTGGTGAATTCAATTGATTGGACATGATTTGGAAAGGCACACACCTGTCTATATAAGGGCCCACAGTTGACAGCGCATGTCTGAGCAAAATCCAAGACATGAGGTCAAAGGAATTGTCCGTAGAACTCCGACATGAGGCCCAGATCTGGGGAAGGGTACCAAAACATTTCTGCAGCAATAAAGGTCCCCAATAAAACAGTGGCCTCCATCATTAATAAATGGAAGACGTTTGGATCCACCAAGACTCTTCCTAGAGCTGGTCGCCTGGCCAAACTGAGCAATCGGGGGAGAAGGGCCTTGGTCAGGGAGGTGACCATGAACCGGATGGTCACTCTGACAGACCTCTACAGTTCCTCTGTGGAGATGGGAGAACCTTCCAGAAGGACAACCATCTCTGCAGCACTCCACCAATCAGGCCGTGGCCAGACGAAAGCCACTCCTCAGTAAAAGGCACATGACAGCCCACTTGGAGTTTGCCAAATGGCAATTAAAGACTCTCAGAACATGAGAAACAAGATTCTCTGGTCTGATGAAACCAAGATTGAACTCTTTGGCCTGAATGCCAAGAGTCATGTCTAGAGGAAACATGGCACCCTCCCTACATTGAAACATGGTGGTGACAGCATCATGTCATGACGTTGCCCTATTTGGGTATAGCAAGCCCCATCCCCCTCTCCCTGCCTCCCCCTTGCCTCCTTCAATTAGGCTTCTGTGGTCAGATAGAGGTCGTAAATTCCTGAGAAGACCCTGCCACATGGCCACATAGTATAAGAGGCAGAGTCAATTTTCATAGAGCACAAAGGAATTTCTTCCACCTCACAGAACTTGAGGTACGAACAAATTTCCTGTTCCGGAGAAAGTATAAAAGATCGGTGAAGAATGCAGCTACGAACTGGTCCGTTTGTTACAACTTGGGGAAGCTCATGGGAGACTGTGTGGCCACATTAACATAATGCTGTTTATATAATAGACTCAGATATGAGGTTTACATCTAATTGTTGTATAAGATGAATGAGTGAGTATGATACTGTTTGTAAAATTGTGTAATATGATTTTGGACTGTTTAATGAAGGAAAATACAATTCCCTTTTGATTTGAACTAAATCAGAGGACCATCCCTGAGACCAGTTAGGGTCAGGCATCCCGGGACAGCCCCTTTTCTGCAATTCCGAATAAAACCCAACTTTGGGAAATTATCACCAGACCATGTTTTTCTCCTTTAGGAGAGGACAAAGGTTGTAGACCATTGCTGAATCTTTTAACCATACCACGTGGTTAAACTGTTAGACTATCGATACCGACAGAATAAGAACAAGTCTTTGATATTAATTACTAGTCTGCAGCTAGGAATTCGGTATCATTGAACGCGAAGAACGACAACCGCCGAAACATCCATTCTATAACAAATTAATGAATGTCACTCTGAACTCTCCCCTCTAACCGAGAGAGAGAGAGAGAGAGGATGAAACTCTCCAACAGAAACTAACTTTTCAACAAAGATCCCGATATATATTGATGGCAATTGTTCCCGAATGAGTGAGCGTTCATGTGCAAAGGATTAGCATTTAAATTGTTATAATGATCAACTTTGTAAGGTCTCATCTCAGTTGACCCCCACTTCCCCTTTTGTCTAACAAGCCGCAATGCCGGTTTAGCCCACTAGGGCACATTCCCCTATCATTTCTTGTAACCACATTTACCTTGTTTGTTTGTTTATGCATTTCTGTGAATTACTTAGTTAGTAATAAATAAATGACAATTGGGGCGGCAGGGTAGCCTAGTGGTTAGAGCAAATTACAGAGACATCCTTGATGAAAACCTACTCCAGAGCGCTCAGAACCTCAGACTGGAGTGAAGGTTCAACTTCCTACAGGACAACAGCCCTAAGCACACATCCAAGACAACGCAGGACGTCTCTGAATATCCTTGAGTGGCCCAGCCAGAGCCCGGACTTGAAACCAATCGATCATCTCTGTAGAGACCTGAAAATAGCTGTGCAGCAACGCTCCCCATCCAACCTGACAGAACTTGAGAGGGTCTGCAGAGAAGAACGGGAGAAGCTCCCCAAATACAGGTGTACCAAGCTTGTAGCGTTATACCCAAGAAGACTCAAGGCTGTAATCGCTGCCAAAGATGCTTCACCAAAGTACTGAGTAAAGGGTCTGAATACTTATGTAAATGTGATATTTAAGTTGTTTTTTTATACATTTGCAAACATTTCTTAAAACCTGCTTTGATTTGTCATTGTGGGGGTCTGTGTGTAGATTGATTAGGATTTATATCGTTGAATAAGGCAGTAACCTAACCAATTTTGAAAAAAATCATGGGGTCTGAATACTTTCTGAAGGCACTGTGAATGAGCTATGGCATTTTGAGCTTGTTCTCCAACGGGATAGTCTCACATTACCAGTCTAATATTCAATCTGACTGGAGATTAAAGTCACCAGTCTTTAGGTGTGTTAAGATGTGAAAGTGTGTTACCTGTAAGATGCATTACCTGAGGGGTGAGTGTTTTAAATGTGACGTAGGGTGTAGCGTTGGACAGTACCACTCTGCTGTAGATCTCTGTGCCATCTTTCAGGACCACCCCCTTGGCACTGCCATCTGACCCAACCAAGACCTGATGCACATCCTGTATAACCCATATGCATGCACACCCACTCACAGATATCACACAAGAACACATTATATTTCCCATTAGCTGTTAAATTCAAAAGGTTGAGTACCAACTCGGGAACCACTAGATAACCACTCCTGGGGAAATTAAATCTGTCCAATATGGCTGTATGTATGTTTATTCACTGGATTATAATCAGCTGGACCATTACAGTTGAACATTAACTGAAAAACACTATGGAATAGAACAAATGTGAAAGCCGTGCCTATCCAGCCAGCTGACCTGATCAGTGAAGATGTCCGCTCCGTGGGAGCGGGCAGAGCTAGCAATGGCCTTGGACACCCCTCCCATGCCCCCCTCCACATAACCCCACGCACCCTTCTCCTTCTCCAGCTCCCCCATTACATGATGAAGGAGGACATACCTGCGGATGGGAGATACAAAGGGGGAAACATTATTGTCCAAAACATATATACAATATAACGTTCTATTTAATTCTGAGAGGGGTGTGTCTCACCCACTGCCAGGGCTGTTAGGGCTGGTCATAGCTCCTATCACAGCATCTGTAGCCAGTGTGGCTTTAAGAGGCTCAGATTCAAACCAACGGTTCAGGATCTGAAAATTAAAAATAAATAGTATAGATATTCAGCAAGGCACAGAAGACGCTGTAAAGCTTTACAACATGGACACAACTAGAATCAGATGAGGAAGGGTTAGACAGCAACGCCAATATTCTTATTCAATATTGTAGCAAAATATATATATATATGAATAAGAAGAAGTTACAGGTCTGTGAGAGCCAGAAATCCTGCTTTTTTGTAGGTGACAAAATACTTATTTCCCACCATAATTTGCAAATATATTCATTAAAAATCCTACAATGTGATTTTCTGGATTTTTTTTCTCATTTTGTCTGTCATAGTTGAAGTGTTCCTATGATGAAAATTACAGGCCTCTCTCAACTTTTTAAGTAGGAGAACTTGCACAATTGGTGGCTGACTAAATACTTTTTTGCCCCACTGTAACATACTATGAGGATATACAGTAAAAGCACGCCCCAATCCGGCTTAGAGGGTACCAAACTAGGAGGCCCACAGCAACCAAGCACACACAAGTTCCACCAACTCCAAAAATGGGTTACAGAAACCACCTTTTTCCCTAATACTTTTCTGAGAAGCCTGAAATGGCAGAACCCCATATAGGGAACCAGAACCTGCTGCAACTTGGCTATATTCACTGACACGCTGCCATTGCAGCTCAAGTCCATTGAACTCACGGTTCCAAGAACAATACTTACCTTGCGAGCCTGAAATGTCAGAACTCGTACAAGGAACCATAAGTCCAAAACAATGTATGTATACAATCACAGAATCCATATCTGCGGTCATGGGTGCCAAACAGTCCCATGTTCCAGGGACAATGGATCCCGACAACACAGAACATTCCACGGGTCCCAGCCCAACAGGTGGATGATCCCTGGGAACCAGGGTTGTCTGGGCCAACGGGGAGCCACCAGAATCAACAACGGACCCTCCTGACTGACCTTCTCCACGTTGGCCTGAATTAGGACCACCGGAGGAAACAAATAGAGCAGGGTCCGAGGCCACTGATACACCAAAGCATCTGTTCCCAACGGAGCGTCCAGATCCCTCATTGAGAAGAACAGATGACAATGCAGGCTTTCTTGAGTGAAGATCTACGTCAGCCCTGCCGAATCCGTCCCATATAGGTATATGGCTGTCAAAAAAATGTGTCATGCAAATAACAGGTGAGTGTCCATAAGGCTAGGGGGATCAAAGCTATACCTAAAATAAATGTAATTAAATTACCAAAATTATATAGCCTAATGAACCTTCTCCTGTCTATACATAAATAAATAAAATAATAAAATATGGCTACTAAAGCATGATTTGGCCACAGATAATACTTTGAGGTCCCAAGAAACAAAGAGATCTTCTGTTGAATCTGACAATTAATCTTAATGGTTGTACAGTCGTCTCAAATAAAACTGTGAAGGACCTCGGCGTTACTCTGGACCCTGTTCTCTCGTTTGAAGAACATATCAAGACTGTTTCAAGGACAGCTTTTTTCCATCTACGTAACATTGCAAAAATCAGAAACTTTCTGTCCAAAAATGATGCAGAAAAATGAATCCATGCTTTTGTCACTTCTAGGTTAGACTACTGCAATGCTCTACTTAACGGCTACCCGGATAAAGCACTAAATAAACTTCAGTTAATGCTAAATATGGCTGCTAGAATCCTGACTAGAACCAAAAAATTTGATCATATTACTCCAGTGCTAGCCTCCCTACAATGGCTTCCTGTCAAGGCAAGGGTTGATTTCAAGGTTTTACTGCTAACCTACAAAGCATTACATGGGCTTTCTCCTACCTATCTCTCTGATTTGGTCCTTCCGTACATACCTACACGTACGCTACTGTCACAAGACGCAGGCCTCCTAATTGTCTCTAGATTTTCTAAGCAAACAGCTGGAGGCAGGGCATTCTCCTATAGAGCTCCATTTTTATGGAATGGTCTGCCTACCCATGTGAGAGACGCAAACTCGGTCTCAACCTTTAAGTCTTTACTGAAGACTCATCTATTCAGTGGGTCATATGATTGAGTGTTGTCTGGCCCAGGAGTGTGAAGGTGAACGGAAAGGCTCTGGAGCAACGAACCGCCCTTGCTGTCTCTGACTGGCCGGTTCCCCTCTTTCCACTGGGATTCTCTGCCTCTAACCCTATTACAGGGGCTGAGTCACTGGCTTGCTAGGGCTCTTTCATACCGTCCCTAGGAGGGGTGCGTCACTTGAGTGGGTTGAGTCACTGATGTGATCTTCCTCTCTGGGTTGGCGCCCCCCCTTGGGTTGTGCCGTGGCGGAGATCTTTGTGGGCTATACTCGGCCTTGTCTCAGGATGGTAAGTTGGTGGTTGAAGATATCCGTCTCGTGTGTGGGGGCTGTGCTTTGGCAAAGTGGTTAGGGTTATACCCTTCCTGTTTGGCCCTGTCTGGGGGTGTCCTTGGATGGGGTAACAGTGTCTCCTGACCCCTTCTGTCTCAGCCTCCAGTATTTATGCTGCAGTAGTTTATGTGTCGGGGGGCTAGGGTCAGTTTGTTATATCTGGAGTACTTCTCCTGTCCTATCCGGTGTCCTGTGTGAATTTAAGTATGCTCTCTCTAATTCTCTCTTTCTCTCTTTCTTTCTCTCTCTCAGATGACCTGAGCCCTAGGACCATGCCTCAGGACTGCCTGGCATGATGACTCCTTGCTGTCCCCAGTCCACCTGGCCGTGCTGACCCTTACTATTATTTGACCATGCTGGTAATTTATGAACATTTGAACATCTTGGCTATTTTCTGTTATAATCTCCACCCGGCACAACCAGAAGAGGACTGGCCGTTCCTCTCGAGGTTTCTTCCTAGGTTTTGGCCTTTCTAGGGAGTTTTTCCTAGCCACAGTGCTTCTACACCTGCATTGCTTGCTGATTGGGGTTTTAGGCTGGGTTTCTGTACAGCACTTTGAGATATCAGCTGATGTACGAAGGGCTATATAAATAAATTGTTTTTGATTATTTTTTTAAAGTAAAGTTTGTGGATTGTTTAAAATCAATTGCCTATAGCCAGAAGGAAAGGCAGCGCGTGCAATTTGGGCAGATTTTTGCTGAGTTGCGACTGTCTGTGAAAAGTAGAGGCTTAGCCAGGCATATCGCAATATTTCAAAATACAATGTGGGAAAACATTTTTTGGAAAGAAAATGGTTGTCGCTGTAAAGAAAAAACAATGAAAAGTCTCATCTGTCTTTTAGTTATCAAAATTCTCAATTTAATTGAGCGAACAAAAAGTATAGCCTATCTTATTGGCACCGGCGGAGAGCATTTGCAATATCCCCAGTGAGTGCACACTGCACATATTCACTATTTATCATTATTGGGTCAGTGCTACTTAAAAGTTTGTTTTTGGACAATAATTTCCTCCTCCAGTTGAGATGGATGTCATATTCGATTAGTATCGCCCCTTCTCGTAGGCTTATTATATGGACAACGTCGTTTTTATGTATCTTTTTGTCACCGTCAGCAGTAGGCTACCCTATAATTTGTCCTATAAAAAATATTCTGCTAATGTCTCCAGTCATATAAAGTGTAGTAGAATGAAATGTGTTTATAAAAGGCTACATTTTTCCCATGCAAAGAAAGAAGAAATGTATCTGATATAGCCTAGGCCTGCTCTATGCTACATGAGCTCAGCCATCATTGAACATTTGTTGAACATTTGTTTTTTTGTTGCAAACAGTGATTGAGTTATAGTATTAGCCTAAATTATGACTATCCAATCTACTCATCACATTAGGAATAATAAGCAATCTTACATAAGTCTGCAAATGCAATTATGCATGTAATTCTCTATTAGAAAGTTGCATTATCATAAAAAATAGATATATATTTTAGCCCATTTTTCTCCCCAATTTTGATCTTGTCTGCAACTCCGCAATTGGCGAAGGTCGGGTCACGTGTCCTCCAAAACATTACCCACCAAACTGAGCTTCTTTAACACCCACCCGCTTAACCCGGAGGCCAGCCACACCAATGTGTCAGAGGAATTACTGTTCAACTGACAACCGCCACAAGTAGTCGCTAGAGCGCGATGAGCCAAGTAAAGCCCCCCCGGCAAAACCCTCCCCTAACCCGGATGACACTGGGCCAATTGTGCGCTAACCAATCATGACACAGCCCGGGATCAAACCCGGGTCTGTTGTGACGCCTCTGAAGCAGATTAATGTGCTTAATTTTAAGATTTGACTAGGCAGGTAGCCTAGTGTTTAAGAGCATTGGACCAGTAACTGAAAGGTTGCTGGTTCAAATACCCAAGCTGACTAGGTGAAAAATCTGTTGATTTGCCCTTGAGCAAGGCACTTAACCTCAGTTTCTCTGGAGAAGAGCATCTGTTAAATGATGAAAATGAAATAAATACCACAGCATGGGAATGCTAGGATAGTGTCCAGTCAAAACTCTGTTTTCACACGCAATTGCACAATTACTCAGTTTATAAGAACACATTTCACTAGGTTCTGTAGGCTATGTGCTCTCTAACCTCTAACCATGTTCCAGGGGGTATTAGGCTTATACACTACGTTTGGAGTTATTTGGCCACTTTAGTTGTGATACAAACCTTATCAAAACATATATACAGTGCCTTGCGAAAGTATTCGGCCCCCTTGAACTTTGCGACCTTTTGCCACATTTCAGGCTTCAAACAAAGATATAAAACTGTATTTTTTTGTGAAGAATCAACAACAAGTGGGACACAATCATGAAGTGGAACGACATTTATTGGATATTTTAAACTTTTTTAACAAAGAAAAAACTGAAAAATTGGTTACACACAGGTGGATTGTATTTATCATCATTAGTCATTTAGGTCAACATTGGATCATTCAGAGATCCTCACTGAACTTCTGGAGAGAGTTTGCTGCACTGAAAGTAAAGGGGCTGAATAATTTTGCACGCCCAATTTTTCAGTTTTTGATTTGTTAAAAAAGTTTGAAATATCCAATAAATGTCGTTCCACTTCATGATTGTGTCCCACTTGTTGTTGATTCTTCACAAACAAATACCGTTTTATATCTTTATGTTTGAAGCCTGAAATGTGGCAAAAGGTCGCAAAGTTCAAGGGGGCCGAATACTTTCGCAAGGCACTGTAGGTCTATGGGCTAGGCTACATGATGTGTGACTATGCTTTGAAATAAAAATCGCCCCAAAAAAGGCATGCACTGTTTCTTGACTTACTGCACAAGCTGGGCATCACTCACAAGTGATAATACAAAATTCACAAGTGATAATTGTTATGACTGCACAGTAGGACAGTCATGTAAGATGTTAGTGGTTGACCCTAGGGTTATGTTACTACACCCCAGGTTCTGTATTGTTCAGTTGACGTTATGATTAAACAAATAGTTAGCTCTAACACCTGTGGTTGTATCTAACCTTCAAACCTTTGGCTACTAGGATGGCTGAAGGTTTCCCTACCACCACCCTCTCCCTTCCTCGCTCTGCCTGGTGAGCCCCTGGTTCCATGGACTCAATGGATTCCATCTTTTGAAACATACATTAGTGCACAGGGCTTACAAGACGTGAGTGATGCTAGGCTAAAAGCACTGGTGCTACACTGCGCAGAGGGACAGCATGTGTTCGGGACACTCAGGTTTTGCTGATGCTGTGGCTCTCTAGGAGACACACTTCTCTACACCCCAAAGTACCCGTCTCCATCCGTTTCAGTTCCGACGGCACCATCAGCTGCCTGGTGAGTCTGTACACCAGTGTGTGGCAAATCTATGGGGCTTAGCTAGCTAGTGTAAATTTGGGGCACTGCAGGAGGAAATGGTACATGACAAACTAATCGAGCATACAAACAAGAAAGTACGTGAAAGACTGTTACTTGAACCTGATGATTTGTCACTGGCAAAGGCACTCCAGTTATCTTTCCAAGCGGAGTCCACCGCAGGATCTGCTGCAAAGCTAGCCTCCCCTCTCCAGCCTCTTGCTCTCACTGACACGGACCACTCTGCTCAGACCCTATACACGCCGTCGCCCCACCCTGAAGTGGAGAGACCCCCGTCATACAACCTCTACGCTGTGTCCCACTGGCCCTGCATGCAGACATCAATGCCGAGCTCCGGTGCCAGCTAGAGGAAGACATCATCGAGGCTATTGATGCATCCCCCTGGATCGCAAACCTGGTGGTGGTAAAAAGAGATCATTCCACCTGTGTGGACCTTAGAGCAGCAAATAGGGCCAATCCTCCCAGACAAATACCCCCTGCAGAAGAGTTCACTGCCCTGTTCTACAGCTCCAGGGATACCTACAGGTGCTGCTACACCGAAGCAGCCACAACCTCATAGCGTTCATCACCCACTTAGGGGTCTTCCGCTATAAGCGCATGGCATTTGGATTCAGCTCTGCCCCCAGCTGCTTCCAAAAGATCTTGACGTCTTTCTTCGCAGGGATCCCGGGGTGGCCATCTACCTCAATATCTTTGTTCACAGGCCTACCATCAGGGTCCATGATGAGCACCTACACAGTGTGTTCACTGCACTGGCAAAAATACAACCTCACTCTCAATGGAGAAAAGGGTTTCTTCTCCACCCCTGCCATTGACTTTGTGTGATTTCACCTCTCTGCCGAGGGGATTTCCCCACTCCACTCCAACACTGCAGGAGCTCCAGAAGGCATCAGCAGACGACCCCTCTCTCTCCAAGCTGGTGACCTTCATCACACTGGGCTGGCCCAACAAAGCACCAGAGGAGCTGTCGTAATACTTCAGGGTCTGAGAGGAGCTGTCCTGCTGGATCGACACCTGAAAAGTTTGTCAATTGCGTTGCACATTCTTCCTTCTGGCGAGCTAAAGAGCTGAGAGTCTAGGAAATTAATGCGACCCCTGGTATTATAGCCAGGAAGGCAGAGCTTCCGAGGGCAAACTCTGCATCCATTGGTCCGTTGGGAGTGATTTTAGTTTACTTCAGGTGAATATGATTGGTTGTTTATTCCCCATAGTATATACTGAAAGGGAACACAGGAGTTACAGAGCAGAAATTCAGTCTGAATGGACACCATGCATGTTAAGCAAGAGGGTGGTACTGGAGAGTGTGAGTAGGCCAACTCACATCATTCTACTAATCACAGTCTAAATGAAAGCGATGATAAGTGAAGGAAACAAAGTGATATAGGTGGTCTATCAACCTTCATTATTGGTGCAGTTATGATCTCATAGAAGTCTGGAATGTTCTTGCCCAGTTTCAAGCCTGTAAACACACAACAGAAAAGGTGAGTATTATTATTGAAAAATAAAAACAGATGTATTGTATTATAAATAATACAGTCATTATTTAACATTTCAGCTGTGTTTATTCAACCTACAAACATGTAGGAAAACAACTTAGTACCACATTGGACAAGAGGCAAGGCACTCCTCAGTGCTGCAATCCTCCTCCTCAGGGCCCCCCCGGTTAACCCTGCGATGTCTACTGGGGGCGAGTCCAGGAGGGGGTGGATGGCCACCGCTAACTTATCCAGGTGGGTTATAAACTCTGGGTACGCCTGGAGTGGGTGAGGGGGGGCAAAGAAGGAGAGTGGGAGAGGGATAGGGAAAGGGAGAGGCACAGAAAGTTACTGTTAATTACATAACAAGGAGAGGGGGAAACAATCACTACTCCCCTCCATTTCCTCCTTTTACTGTAGCCTACTGAGTACTAGCTAATAGAGCTAAGTGAGCTAACATCTACAATAAACAGCATCTGTACAGTAAGCTGTCTATCTTATAATGCTACCCACCTTGGCGTCTGTCTCAGAGAACTTGCCGATCTCCCTCTGGTTCATGGCCAGGTCTGAGCCCAGCAGTAGAGACCGAGGGGGGAAACCCCCTACCCCCCCCTCCAACATTGGGGTGAAGGCATGGGGGTCCCGCATGTACAACTTCAGTCCATGTTTCTGAACACACACACACATACAGTGGGTATCATAAGTATTCACCCCCCTTGGATTTATTTAACATTTTGTTGACCTACAGATTGAAATACATAGATTTAATTGTAATTTTTGTTGTTATTGATCAACACAAAATACTCCATAATGTCAAAGTGAAAAGAAAATTCTACACATTTTTACAAATTATATAACTAAAATATAGTTGTTGCATAAGTATTTTTTTAGTCAAGCCTAAATTAGTTCAGGAGTAAAATCTGGTTTAACAAAATTCCCCATACATACAGTTGAAGTCAGTAATTTACAAACACCTTAGCCAAATACAATTAAACTCAGTTTTTCACAATTCCTGACATTTACTCAGAGTAAAATGTCCCTGTCTTAGGTCAGAAGTCCACCAGTCCCTCCTGCAGCAAAGCACCCCTGTGCTTCACGGTTGGGATGGTATTCTTTTGCTTGCAAGCCTCCCCCTTTTCCTCCAAACATAATGATGGTCATTATGACCAAACAGTTCTATTTTTGTTTCATCAGACCACAGGACATTTTCCAAAAAAGTATGATATTTGTCCCCATGTGCAGGTGCAAACCGTGGTCTGGCTTTTTTATGGCAGTTTTGGAGCAGAGGCTTCTTCCTTGCTGAGCGGCCGATATAGGACTCATTTTACTTTAGATACTTTTGTACCTGTTTCCTCCAGCTGGGATTGATTTGCACGTTTCCCACCAAAGTACGTTCATCTCTAGGAAACAGAATGCGCCTCGTTCCTGAGAGGTAAGACGGCTGCGTGGTCCCTGTCTGTAAACAATTGTTGGAAAAATTACTTGTGTCATGCGCAAAGTAGATGTCCTAACCGACTTGCCAAAACTATAGTTTGTTAACAAGAAATGTGTGGAATGGTTGAAAAATGAGTTTTAAAGACTCCAACCTAAGTGTATGTACACTTCCGACTTCAACTGTACTAAATCTGTAAGGTCCCTCAGTCAAGTATTGAATTTCAAGCACAGATTCAACTACAAAGCCAGGGAGCTTTTCGAAAGCCTGATAAAGAAGGGCACTGATTGGTAGATGGGTAACAATAAAAATAAGCAGACTTTGAATATCTCTTTAAGCAAGGTCAAGTTAATAGGTATGCTGTGGATGATGTATTAAACCACCCAGACACATCAAAGATACAGTTGGCCTTCTGGACTGCAGGACAGGAAGGAAACTGCTCAGGGATGGTGGTGATTTAAAAACAGCTACAGAGTTCAATGGCTGTGGTGGGAGAAAACTGGGGATGAATCAACAACATTGTAGTGACTCCACAATAATCACCTAAATGACAGAGAAAAAGGATAAAGAGAAATGGGATGGAGCTAAGCACAGGCAAAATCCTTGAGAAAATGTGCTTCGGTCTGCTTTACATCAGACCTTTCAGAAGGACAATAATCTAAAAAACAAGGCCAAATCTATACTGGAGTTGTTTACCAAGAAGACAGGGAATGTTCCCGAGTGGCCTAGTTACAGTTTTGACTTAAATCAGCTTGAACATCTATGACAAGACTTGCTGTATAGCCATGATCCCAAACACCTTGACAGAACTTTGAGAATGTTTTAAATAATAATGGGCAAATATTGCAGAATCCATGTGTGCAAAGCGCTTAGAGACTAACTTAATAAAACAGATGTAATCCCTGCCAAACGTGTTTCTAACATGTACTGACTCAGAGGGGTGAATACTTATCTAATAAATAAATATTACTGTTTTATTTTTCATTCATCTTCCACTTTGACATTACAGAGTATTTTGTGTAGATCGTTGACACAAAACGACAATTAAATTAATTTAATCCCACTTTGTAACACAATACAATGTGATGAAAGGGGAGTGAATACTTGTGATAGCCACTGTAACACACCTGATTGATTTAAATATTCAAAGACATAATGATCAGTTCATTCTTTCAAAAGCCTGCAACCCCTGTGGGTCACCATAGACGTTACATAGAAGATCACTGATATATCAAGTATGATGGCTGGTCGTTCACCTTGAGCTCCAGGTCTCTGAAGATGTGTGGTCTGAGCAGGCTGAGGAGATAGGAACACCGGGAGAAATGGAAACCTGCAGACAGACATACAGACATGAAAAGGAAACACATTAACTACATAGTAAACAACTTGAGCTTCTACAATAAGAACACACATTGTTTTATGTGAGAGTAGGTTTTCTATTCTTTTAGTGTCTGTGTTGACTCTACTGAACACCCTGCTGCACTACCATGACCTCCAGAGGGACCCTCTGTAGCAGGAGTCTGTCACCAGAGAGAGTGAACCTCACCTGGGATGATTTCCTCCGACACTGCCGCCCCTCCCAGAACATGTCTGCGTTCCAGAACTGCTGTCTTCAGCCCACCCTTCTGCAGATAGGCTGCCTGTGAATACACACACACACTCACAACTATTAACACGTAAATTAAGTTAGATATGTCACACATTCATGGAGATGGATATATTTGGATAAGCAAATATCCACTTACCGCTACCAGTCCATTGTGTCCTACAATGAAAAATGATATGAGTGTCAAACATCTGTTTATAAAGATACTAGTGCCCTAATTGCTATAGTAAATCCAGCAGCAATATATTGACAAAATCTACATTTGCAGAAACTATTACATTTACATTTAAGTCATTTAGCAGACGCTCTTATCCAGAGCGACTTACAAATTGGTGAATTCACCTTCTGACATCAGTGGAACAGCCACTTTACAATAGTGCATCTAAATCATTAATCTAATTTGGCTCCTGTCCATTGTTTCTCATCCACTAGTGCTGAGCGATTAGTGTTTATTTGGTCCGTTTCGGTTCAATTATTAAAAAATCATCACGTTTTTTAAATTTTAGTTTTGATCATTTAAACATTAAATGCACTTTGCATTATGAGGGTTGAAGTCTGTAACAACACAGAATAAAACAATACAAGTCCCATGATTGTAGTGATGCTGTTACGTTCCCCAGTTTATGTGTTGTAGTTTGTATGTTTGCATGTGTTTATTTCAGGAAATGGCTTCCTGAAATCCATCAAGCAGCTGATTGGTCGACTCCAGGGCTGATTGGAGAGCTGACCCCGCCCCCTCGTCAAGACGCAGCTGTCTCCAATTACCTATACCAGAAGCTATATAAAAGCCAGTGTTCCGTGCAGGAGGAGAGAATTTTGCTGGAAGTAGATTTGCTAGAGAGATTTTGCTGGAGGTAGATTTGCTAGAGAGTTTTGATGGGAGGTCATTGCAGATATTTTGCTAGAGATTTTGCTGGGAGTTCATTGCTGAGAGTTGGTATGTTTAGTGAGTTTGTTGCTCAGATAGAGCTTATTTGACATCCTTTGTTTCTTAGTTTGTTTGCGAAAATGGTTTAATATTCTGTTTCATTTGTTCCCAGGGGGGAAGGGGAAGGCACCTAGGGAGTGCTTAGGCAAGAGGCCCGCGGGCATACATATACCCGTAGCATATTCGCTGTCTAGGCACACTAGGTAAGACCTGGGTGGACCACCCCCTTGTATTTTGGTTAGGGCACCAGGTGGTGCTAAATTAGGTAAGTAGTGGGTAGGCAGGTAAGATAGGAGAGGGGGGGCTTTGAGATTTAGTTTCTTTGCTTTGGTTCCGTCCAGCCCCTTTTCCCCATATTACCGTGTAAAGGAATAAAGTCCTTGTAAACGGTACCACATTCTGTCTGTTGTCATCCTTACTCGCACCTACAGTCCATACCTTTTTCACTTCACGGAGAGTTTAGTTGTAGCAGGGTGTCGCGTTCCCTCTTCATAGAGGCGTGCGTAACATAATGGGGGCTCATCCGGGATTTTTCCATTAAACCCACCGGACCCTGCTACTCTGAGCTCTCTGTGGTTAGTGATTGAGGTGTGATGGTAGGTTGGGAGTTTGCTTATCATTACTGCTTATCACTTATTCACCATCATTTAATAACATTACTTCAATAAGATATTTCAGTTGTTGTGCATATTACATTTGTAATTCCAAGTAATCTCACCTCTACAGAGCTGCTGCTTTTGCTGTCTGACAAAATGTTGTAGTTCTTCAAAATAAGGCATACTTTTATGACTACTGAATACCAACTATCAATCACTTAATACTGTATTTTCAGGTAGAGATACCTTTTGAAGCAACAGCTGCTCTCTATCACCTCACGATCGTGCATTCTTCTCTCTTCTGTAGTAGGTGTAATAGAAATACAGACCGGACAGTAGATTCACAATGGATCTCGATAATTGTACTTGTACTTAATGTTTAAATTCCTCCACCTTGCGCGACGGAAGTCCCGCCCTTTGATTTCAGCATTCTCCATCACTGTTGGTGAAGAATCGCAAGTACATCTCTTAAAAGAAGTGTTGGAAATCCAAACGTGGATCACGTTAAAATAATCCAGCAATCTCAATTGCATGGGTCTCATTCAATTTATTTATTTAAATTGTTGGACATACCTTTCTAGGTTCTTCCAATTAAATGAGGCACCTTAATTTGCAATAGTAACCTAGATGAACCAACTTCCCAGGTGAATTTAAAGTTTAATTCCCAGATAGCCTATTCAGGTTTGATTATTCATAAAATTTGATCAATCAGAAAAATATGCTTCTGCAAAGCACAATCAACCAGTCCCGCCTCCAGCGGGAATCCCATATGGCTTTGGCCTGAGGGGAAAGTGTACCACAGTGGTAAAAAATGTACCTAACATTTGTACCCAATTGCTTGGGTATTATAGTCTCATTCAATTTATTAATTTAAAGTTTTGAACATACCTTTCTAAATTGAACCAACTTCCCAGGTTCATTTAAAGTTAAAATTCCCAGACAGCCTATCCAGGTATGATTTTAATCATTATCATTGATTCAATTTGCTTTTGCAAATTCATTCATGTCCAACTTCCACAGTACTGTCCAGTACTGATGGTTCATTAACGTCTATAAATAGATGAAAATCGTCTTTGCAGCTATTCCAAAACCAAACTTTGGAAAATTAGGGAAAACATTTTTTCCTTTCAAAATGTTCTAATAATGTGCAAGCTATCAGAGGGGGTAGTCCCCACTTGCCCGATAATTAGTGAACTTCCACCCGCAAATGGATTGATCTCTGACCTCAGCAGCGATACCAACCCTAATTATGCCATTAGTGGAAAAGCAGACAACAACGCTTTCCAAAATCAACCATCGGTCGCAGGCCTCGTAAAGGTGCTCTCCAGTCTAGCCCTGATGTCTTACCACCCGAGATTGGCATCTGTCCAATACCGCAGTGCACAGCTGAAGCACGAGCAGGTAATGGTAAACATAAAGGGACAGGTGGAGAGAACCAGGAAACCAATGACAAATGCAGAAAATTGATCAATTATGCTAGCTATGGAACTGCGCTTGAAAACTGAACAATTAAATGTAATTGTAAAAACGTATGACAATGAACAAGCACAAGCTCTTCAACAAAATCGTCTTCTACAGGAACAAAATCAAATGCTACAGGAACAACTCGATTTAGCCAAAACTAAATACGATGATGTTCACGCCAAACTAGATAAATCTGAAGAGTTATCTACAAACAGGAGCGCTCAACTTGATAAAATGCATGCAGTTTTGTTGAACGTTACTCAAAGTGATACGGTTCTACTCAAAACGCTGCAGACCAACGATCAGTTAATGAATACATTGACAAAGCTGGATGACAAATCAGCAGAACTCATTGAAGTCTCTGACCAAATGAATGATGAGAGAACTCAGGTGATGAAGGTGGAAATATTGATTTTTAAGCAAGTGGAGGAAATCTTATCATTAAATCTCTCGCTCCCTACTCAAGACCTCTATCTGCAAACCATGACAGATAAGTTTGAGACCGAAAGGAGCAAGTGTGACACGTGTCCAAAATCAGTACTCTAAGAGCTCAAGTGGACTCTGCAATGCAGCAGAATACCACCCTTAGGTACCATCTGGAGGAAGTCCAGAATGGTCGCGCTCTACAGTGTGACTACCAATCCAAGCAACCGGAGCCCTGTACACACAGGAGTAAAGACGATAGGTTTCAGACCTTGTTTCCCTCATGTGTCCCTCAGTCTTCTCCTCTTGGCCATTCGGCACTGAGTAATATTGCGCCTCTTGGCCAACAACAACCAGGTGTGGCTTCTCCTCTTGGCCTTTCGGCCCCAATCTCTCCACAGGATGAAGCCAACCCTCTCCGCCCGCTTGGCGCGGAATACATTGACAAACTCATCAAGAATTTCCCCTCCTTTGACCCCGTTCCAGGTCAGCCAAATGATACTGAGACGTTCCTAGCTGACATAGAGGATGCGTTGGATGGCTACCCGAATGCTACGTGTTCTGACAGAGTTTACCTGTTGAAGCGAACGTCGAATAGACACTTGACAAGGTTCATTCGTCTACAACAGCAACACGTGCTAAATGACTACGCGAAACCTGCCACAGCTTTGAAATTAGAATTCAGTGGTTCTGCGACTCGCAAACACGATAGCTCACTGGCTAACAGCGTCAAACAAGCTCAGAAAGAACACCCACAAGCTTACTATCATAGGCTTCGTTCAGTTTACTTTGGCCTACTCACTGAAACAGGCTTGGAAGACCTGTTACCTTTTAAACAAATGTTCCTGTCGAACATGTATCCTACCTTCATTACCTACTTGGGCCCTGCCGCCCACGTTGGCGTGCCTATCTTACAACTCAGAGAGCTTGCAAGCACAGCTTTTGAGGCATCAAAAGTTCACAACGCTAAGAGCCCTGACCACTCGGTTTTGAAGTTTGACCAGGAGCACTCACCCCAGTTAGAGGGTGCATTATCAGGTATTGGAACATTAGAGATGACGCACAACAAAAGTTTCTACCACGAAACCATGATTCCAATAACCTCCGTGGTCGAAATAACTGTAAAGTACGTCGCCATCAACATGACTACCGCTACAATCGACCTGTTCACTACGTTCCTGCACCCAGCCCACAAAAAGTGTCAGAGCACAAGGGTAACAAAGGGTTGAAGGACGATCAAAACATAGATCAATGTTCTCCAGAAGTTCCACTACGGGAAGAACTAAAGCGAGAACAATTTGAGAAAAGGGTAGAGATAAGTCACAAGGACTAGACGAGGAATTACCGGACACCAGGTCCGCAGGAATTAACACCCAATTCAAGGACGTTAAAGTTCAAATTTCTCCCGCTCTCATTCAAGACCCTATCCAGGGCCCGCTTGATCAAGAAACAAGCCCTCGGGCTTTGTCTATAGACTCTGATACAAAAGTTGCGAAGAAAAAGGTCAAATGCTTCGTTAAAGCCAAGCCCACTCAAAATCGGAAATGTCAATCTGCTTCCACCATGAACAGCAATGGCACATCACGTCGTTGCGAACAACCACTCCACTTTGTGGGGAATATGTCCACTAACCACAAATCTAAACGGCCATATCTGGAAACAGTCCTGGAGGCAGTGCCTTCTCCACTGACCACACTGTCTTCCCCTAACGCTAGCTGCAACGCAGTCATTCACAAGGGGTATCTGTCGAAAGCACCCCTTGGGAAAAAGACGTTTAGAAACCTCTTGGGGCAGAATCCGTTCCAAGGAGATATTATTATCTCGACACATTCCATCAGCCAACCTGATTGACCATTCTTTTCATGATTTCGAGCCAGCTGTCTCTGTGAATACGCAACATCCCTCCTCCTTGCAGTCGTGCAATACGGTAGTTGAGATGAACTCCTCTTGCCCTTTGGACACTTCCGCAAGCATTGCGGCCGTCTCAGCAAGAAAAACATTGATGCGCAGAGTATACTCTGCTTCCGATGATACACCTTCCGCTTTGTTGGGGACTGTCACCCCTTACCAGTTCGCAGGTACTGAAGAGGTTGCCACACGCGGACGCGGTGGTGATTGACATGCCTCGACAGGCACTAAGCATTTTGAAACACAAACACCAGGAGATATTTGGTTGAAAGGTTACAGCCATTCTCATAACACGGCCACTGACAACTCGTACATAGGGTCCGACCTTTTCGTTTGCGCCTCGGACACCAACACCACACGCTAGTGGGGGGGTCCCGAAACACAAAGGGGGGAATAGTAGCCCAGACCCATGATGAGCCTCAGAGGCCATGGGGGGGGTCGAGCATACAGACAACACTGTACGAGGCCGCCAGAGCATAAATCAAATCCAGTTGTAAACTCCCCTATGAGAACAGTGAGGAGCAGACATGCCCCTAGACGGGGATTATCTTAGAACACATCTAAGATAGTACTGAGGTGTACCACACTGGTCGTAAAGGAAGTCCAGTGGACTTGTCCACCTCCAAACCAAATGGCAACAATAATCATTCCTTGCCATGTGTAGGTTCAACTACAATACAACTAGTAAAATACTCCAATCATGTGCTCCGGTAGTATTATATTTTAGAATAAATCACTAGGATAACTGGTCCCTTTGAGAACCAGTACCAATACCAGCGACAGTCAATCTAGTTACAATCAGTAAGAAGGTTAGAGGCCTAACCAATCAAATTACCCTATACAATAACGACATAGGAGTCACTCAGAGTGCAACACGTGGAAGGGAATCTCCAGTGCACTCTTCCAATGGTTAACACACATGTCACTAATAAATAGTATCCTCCATTCAGGAGGAAAATTATTAGAATCATTAACCACGATCACAACTGGTCCAATACTGAAAGAGTACTTCCGTCGTGAGGTTAGCTCCTCCGTGGATAACATAGCTATGACTTGTAGTAAAAACTACTATAGACTCCCTTGACACCAATTCTGACTAACCTCCAGGTATTGACCTGAAAATGACCTGACTACGTCAGACTCATTCTGAACCAGTTGTAATCTGCCAGGATACTTGGTTTTCTTCCCTTGACAGGCACGCTTGTGTAAGCATAAACGCACATGCACAATGGAACATCCAATTAGGATTTATGCTAGGATCACTTAAGGGTCCAAGCAAAATACCAGCCTTAGTAAAGTTGAACATTTACTTCTAGGCCTTTGACTCTACAGCACTCATCAGTTTTCTTCCCAGAAGTCCATAGGTCATCCCGGTAGACTGCACAAATCTAGTGCCCTACAGCTGTAAACTGATCAACTTAGGATAGTGCCTAAGCAACACACCAAGTAGGAAACCCCTAGATATGGCATTAGAGACAATGCCATGATAGTCATTTTACCAGAACAGTCCAAGGAGATGATTTTTGTGTGAGAACTATATTTTGTATATCTTTTGTTTATGCTTTCATTCCTTTTCAGTTCAGTTCCTTTGACACTTAGGAAGTGATAGAGTCATAAACAAAGTTCCCATACAACCATCACTTAGTGCCACAATGCCACTCATTGGGAAATGGATGCAATTATATATATTTCATGAGTGTGTGTGCGTTGTTAACATCTGCCTAAGTTACCTCCCAGATCTTCCAGTCTGGACGACGACCAGATGACGGGTCCGGAACGGCGACCCCAAATCCGGACATCCACGGCCCATCCTTGTGGCGGCATGCCCCACTGTCATGGAGCCTACCAAGGTAAACCACCAGAGGGGGGGGGGACCACAACGGCGATCACCAACCAGGACATCCCCTGGCCCTCCCTGGCGTACTTTGCAGCTTCCAGGGAACCTATCAAGGTACATCACTACAAGGGAGCGCAACGGCGATCACCAACCGGGCATCAACTGCCATCCTTGTGGTGGACTGCTCCGCTTTCAGAGAAGCCTACCAAGTTCAACCAACAGAGGGGACTGCAACGATGATCTACAAACAGGACATCATGTGTTCATGATTTTATGTTGATTTGTAACTTGCAGGACAAACCAGATCCAAACCACCAGGGGGGGTGTCATGGCGTTGCCCTCTTTGGGTATAGCAAGCCCCATCCCCCTCTCCCTGCCTCCCCCTTGCCTCCTTCAACTAGGCTGCTGTGGTCAGAGAGAGGTCGTAAATTCCTGAGAAGACCCTGCCACATGGCCACATAGTACACTGCTCAAAAAATAAAGGGAACACTTAAACAACACAATGTAACTCCAAGTCAATCACACTTCTGTGAAATCATACTGTCCACTTAGGAAGCAACAACCCAGCAGCAGAACCGCTACCTCCGCCTTTGTGCAAGGAGGAGCAGGAAGAGACTCCATGAGGGTGGTATGAGGGCCCAACGTCCACAGGTGGGGGTTGTGCTTACAGCCCAAGACCGTGCAGGACGTTTGGCATTTGCCAGAGAACACCAAGTTTGGCAAATTCGCCACTGGCGCCCTGTGCTCTTCACCGATGAAAGCAGGTTCACACTGAGCACATGTGACAGATGTGACAGAGTCTGGAGATGCCGTGGAGAACGTTCTGCTGCCTGCAACATCCTCCAGCATGACCGGTTTGGCGGTGGGTCAGTCATGGTGTGGGGTGGCATTTCTTTGGGGGCCGCACAGCCCTCCATGTGCTCGCCAGAGGTAGCCTGACTGCCATTAGGTACCGTGATGAGATTCTCAAACCCCTTGTGAGACCATATGCTGGTGCGATTGGCCCTGAGTTCCTCCTAATGCAAGACAATGCTACACCTCATGTGGCTGGAGTGTGTCAGCAAGAGGAAGGCATTGATGCTATGGACTGGCCCGCCCGTTCCCCAGGCCTGAATCCAATTGAGCACATCTGGGACATCATGTCTCGCTCCATCCACCAACGCCACGTTGCACCGCAGACTGTCCAGGAGTTGGCGGATGCTTTAGTCCAGGTCTGGGAGGAGATCCCTCAGGAGACCATCCGCCACCTCATCAGGAGCATGCCCAGGCATAGGGAGGTCATACAGGCACGTGGAGGCCACACACACTTCTGAGCCTCATTTTGACTTGTTTTAAGGACATTACATCAAAGTTGGATCAGCCTGCAATTCCGAATAAAACCCAACTTTGGGAAATTATCACCAGACCATGTTTTTCTCCATTAGGAGAGGACGAAGGTTGTAGACCATTGCTGAATCTTTTAACCATACCATGTGGTTAAACTCTTAGACTATCGATACTGACAGAATAAGAACAAGTCTTTGATAATTAATTACTTGTCTGCAGCTAAGAATTCGGTATCATTGAACGCGAAGAACGACAACCGCCGAAACATCCATTCTATAACCACTGAAAGAATGTCACTTTGAACTATCCCCTCTAACCAAGACAGAGAGAGGGAGAGACAGACAAAATTCTCCAACAGAAACAAACTTTTCAACAAAGATCCCGACGACACACTGAGGGTAAATATATATATTGATTGCAATTGTTCCCTAATGAGTGAGCGTTCATGTGCAAAGGATTAGCATTTAAATTGTTATAATTATCACTCTGTAGTGACTTCTTTGTCGACCCTCACTTCCCCTTTTGTCTAACAAGCCGCCATGCCGGTTTAGCCCACTAGGACACATTCTCCTATCATTTCTTGTAACCATATTTACTGTTTGTTTATGCATTTCTGTGAATTACTTAGTTAGTAATAAATAAATGATTTAAGACAATTGATGTATGGATGACTCATAGTGAAGACTGGATTCGTGCAGATAACCAACAATTTACGACGTTTGGAATGAGATTAACGTGAGGTAAAGTAAATAATTCATTAATTCGAAGACTAATTGATCAGAGTTATTTTAGGAAATGATAACTTTGTAATCTGAATATTTTTCCTTGGTGCCCCGACTTCCTAGTTAATTACAGTTACATGATTAATCAGTTGATCTCGTAATACTAATTACAGAGAATCTTTGATAAAAACTAAAAGTCTTCAATTTAATGATAGTAAAGACACAACACTAGTTAATGTATGTAGATTGATAACTGCTGAACACTGTAGATTTCTATATGTGTATCTCATGAATGTATCAATCTGACATCAATTTATGTTGTAAGGCAAAACCAAATCATATATGGATGTGGCTGTAAATACTACATCATAATTCTCTATCAGCCAGTGTGTTTCAATAGGCCAAAGTGGAAAGACTGGTTGCTGATTGGTTGGTTAAAACCACATTCCAGCCAGTGTCTACTCCACAAGTAGTCTCTGCCGGTGCCCCAACAACCGGATGTTACAATTTTCAGGGGAAATGGAAAGAGAGCCTGTGACTTCCGCTTTTGTACGTTAACAAGGCGACACGCCATATATACTGGATTGGTTGAACAGTGCAGAAGAGAACCTCTGTCTCCGCCTCCAGTATTTATGCTGCAGTAGTTTATGTGTCGGGAGGCTAGGGTTAGTCTGTTATATCTGGAGTATTTCTCCTGTCTTATCCGGTGTCCTGTGTGAATTTAAGTATGCTCTTTCTAATTCTCTCTTTCTCTCTTTCTTTCTCTCTCTCAGAGGACCTGAGCCCTAGGACCATGCCTCAGGACTGCCTGGCATGATGACTCCTTGCTGTCCCCAGTTCACCTGGCCGTGCTTACCTGTTGCACCCTCGACAACCACTGTGATTACTATTATTTGACCATGCTGGTCATTTATAAACATTTGAACATCTTGGCCATGTTCTGTTATAATCTCCACCCGGCACAGCCAGAAGAGAACTGGCCACCCCTCATAGCCTGGTTCCTCTCTAGGTTTCAGCCTTTTTAGGGAGTTTTTCCTAGCCACCGTGATTCTACACCTGCATTGCTTGCTGTTTGGGGTTTTAGGCTGGGTTTCTGTACAGCACTTTGAGATATCAGCTGATGTAAGAGGGGCTATATAAATAAATTTGATTTGAACAGATTTTTTTCTCGTCAAGGACAGTTATGTAGGGGGGTCTAGTTTCAGGCGTTTATTTTAAACCTGCTACGTTAGGTTATTCCACAAGTTACCACCACCTGGGCTATGACGTTGAAATGCATATTCACTGTTCCATCTCACTGCGTAATCCACTGTCTCATCAGCAAAGATAGGCAATTTATAAACTAGAGCTCCACTCTAAAAAGCATATAGACATTATCTCCCATTTATTTTAGACTAGCGTTTGGTTTTCAACAGAGGAGATTTATAGAAACATTTCTGTCTCTATGACATCTGCAACATTGTTTCAATATTGAAATTCGATCTATTGCTGTCTCATAGTAATGAACTTGTCGGGAGTTTGGAAGAGAGACAGGCAGACAACTTTTCGCAGCCAGTCAAAATCATGAATCAGCATCATTGTTATGGATGTGTACAAAGAAATGTCAATAGAAAAACAGGTCAAATTAAATTAAATCCAGCTAGTTTGCTGTCTTTCCATTTTCAGTGTTAAGTGATTGTGTTAGCTGTGTAGTTGGCTAGCTCCTTTCAACAGTGGCGAGAGAGCAAATGTTCCATGGCAGGCAAAATTGCGCATCATTAGCTCATTGTTATGGCTGTATCATTGTGGGGAAAAAACAACAACACAAATGCAGCTACTTTGGTGGTATTTTGGCTGCACTGTTTGCATGACTATGTTAGCCAAAGTTGGCTAGCTAGAAAGCAAGGGATAAGAACATTGTCAGCATGGTAACAGAACATTTAGAATGAACCAATGGGTATTTGACTGCCTTCATAACTCATGACCGCTTGTGTGGCGGTAAAACAGTCACCGCAACAGCCCTAATTGTGGAAGGATGGAATAGTATGAATAAATGTTTGGAGAAGCCGGTGTATCAATGGAATTCAGATAATGAGTGGACTTCGTCTCGGCCCTAACACCATCATGCCAATATATCCTCCAAACACTGGTTTCTCGGGTATTATCGCCTGTCTCTTATCACATAGAGACAGGCGATACTGTATCAGTTGACAAGTCAAGTAGAAAAGGGGATGTTGTACAATGTTGCATCGGGCAGAAATGGCATACAACACTGTGCTCTGTTTTTACTGTTGCCAACTGCTTTACAATACCCTTATCTACTATTAAATGTCCTACTAAATGTCCTATGTACTGTATCAGGATAATGAAACTAACACTGAAATACTTCTCAACATGCTCACAACCTGCCCTTGGACTTTTTTAAAATGTTGAATATCAAGTGATATTCAATATCTACTATTAGTTTTTATCGCTTTGGTGAAATTTTCACAAGTATATGGTACATTTACACAACTCAAAACAAAAAGGCAGTTGTTTCAAAACTCTTAACCACATTTTCAACTGAGTGCAACACACAAAATCATAGTCACTTTGTCACCAAACTTAATCATTGTTTCATCTAGAAATACATGTTTCACATTGTAATACATTTCTGTATGAAGTAATTGCCTTTCACAATGTAATGCTCACATTACTTTTGATAGTGGACTGCAAGAATGTGTACTCCCTAACTCAAGGCCTCTCCAGACTGATATGAAAATCTGTGAAAGGTGTGGAGGAGTAAGAACACCTGCCCAGCAATAAAGACTGATTGTTCATTCTAGACATCGAAGGGGTTCTAGCTGGGAAGGGGGGGGGGGCCTAGTCGGAAGTTATGAATACATGTGCTTGTAACTTTGTATGTGTTCTTGCAGCTGGATAACCCAGTCAGGTGAATAATTCTAGCCTGAGCTTTCTTTGGTATCCGTATAGATTATTGAACCAGAATTTAGAACCTAACAGAATTACATAATAATCATCATCATAGTAGTACATTTGACTATACATTATATCATACTTTTTGTTTCTACTTTACAGGGCTTTCAGAAAGTATTCATACCCCTGGACTTATTCCACACTTTGTGTTACAGCCTGAATTCAAAGTTGATTAAAGAGATTTTTTTCTCTCACTTATCTACATACAATACCGTATAATGACAAAGTGAAAACATGTTTTTAGACATTTTTGCAAATTTATTGAAAATTAAATACAGAAATGTCACACCCCTGAGTCAAAACATGTTAATGATATAATCACCTTTGTCATCTATGCATAGTCACTTTAATAAACTCTACCAACATGTACATACTACTTCAACTAACCGGTACACCCGCACATTGACTCTGTAGCAGTACCCCACTTTATATAGTCTCGCTATTGTTATTTTACTGCTGCTCTTTAATTACTTGTTACTTTTCTCTTATTCTTATCCATGTTTTTTTAAACTGCATTGTTGGTTAGGGGCTCGTAAGTAAGCATTTCACTGTAAGGTCTACCTACACCTGTTGTATTCGGCAGCATGTGACTAATAAAATTTGATTTTATTTCATTACAGCTGTGAGTCTTTCTAGGTAAATCACTAAGAACTTTACACACCTGGATTGTACAATATTTGAACTTTTTTTATTTATTATTCATGCTCTGCAGTGGCGATTTTAGCATGTAAATCTTGGTGGGGCAAACTCAACCATTTGTTTAAGATGCATGCCAGCAAAGCTAAAAAAACAACAACACTAAATAATACATTAATTGCCCTATAAGGGTGACAAACGGTGCCCACAAACTGTTAGGGCCTACATAAAGCTGTCTGACAGCGGAGCTTTCCTTCAGCACCATGGAGTGACTCATTACCACAGCTACACCTGTGGCTATCATCTAGCAACGAAACAGTTTATTCAACCTCATTTACTGACTTTTTAAACCATAGCTGACATGCTTAAACAAATGTGGTTTCTACTGACACCTTGTGGATTTGTGTAAGTCGATAAGAACCGATTTGTCCTTCAATAATAACGAACGCCAACATGAGTTAACATTTGAACCATACACAGACGTTACATTGATGCTCAGTAAATTCTTAATGTTTGTTCTTCTATCATTAACACTTACTGTAGCTCTAAGTGTAAGCAAGTGCAAGCAAACAAGCTGCAACGAATAAGGCCTATTCCGGCAGCTCTTTCAAAATGGATACAGACAGAAATTCACATAGACGTTATTTCAGATAAGGCCTCAACATCTTGATGAATTTAACTTTACTCTTCTTTAAGTCACTACAGACAAAGACGGACACAGAGACACACAGAGACAGAGACGCGGTTAACCTACCATTTTAAGTATTTTATTAGGCCTAGGAAAATACAATCATAAGAATCCACTTTTATAGACAATATACCGACTCACAGACAGCGCATTGTGCAAACAAAACCACCCTCGCAATATCAACTGTAAATACACGGGTCTATTACTGAACATTTTATTTTTATTGAAAAGAGACTGTCACTGGCAAACATGGTTACAGACCCAACAACATTATATAACATCAGATCTTGTGAAGAAAAGCATATAGCCCATTTATACAGTAGCATACAAGACATTTTTGGACTGACAGTTGTTGTGCTGTGCTCACTTGAACAGGAAGGTGGTGCGGCTGCCCTTCTTGTGGCATCAAGGATTGTTCAAGAGAATGGGGAACTCGTAAAAAAACAAGGTCGGATCATGACATCAGTGATCTTCAGGTCGGAGCTCTAGAAAGAGGCCCGTGGTCTCGGCTTGGAATTCCGAGCTGGATGACAGCTCAAAATGTATTTTCCCAGTTGGAGCTAGTTGTTTTCCGAGTTCCCAGTTGTCTTGAGCTCACTAAAGTCTGAGATTTCCCAGTTCCGAGTTTCCAGTTGTTTTAAACACGGCAGAAGTCATGCTGGATTGACAGCATGGCCAATTTACTCTACCTTTACTGGCCCATGTGTTGTGAGTGATTGTTTGTCCCTTTAAGCTTGAAAAAGAGACCATTTCATACAGATGTTTTAAATCCTTCAACCCAGACTTGGACCACAAACTGGAGGTCGACCGATTATGATTTTTCAACACCGATACCGATTATTGGAGGATCAAAAAAGCCGACACCTATTTTTTTTATTTTTGTTGTTGTAATAATGACAATTAAAACAATACTGAATGAACACTTATTTTAACTTAATATAATACATCAATAAAATCAATTTAGCCTATCAATTTAGTATATAATGAAACATGTTCAATTTGGTTTAAATAATGAAAAAACAAAGTGTTGGAGAAGAAAGTAAAAGTGCAATATGTGCTATGTAAGAAAGCTAACATTTCAGTTCCTTGCTCAGAACATGAGAACATATGAAAGCTGGTGGTTCCTTTTAACATGAGTCTTCAATATTCCCAGGTAAAAAGTTTTATGTTGTAGTTATTATAGGAATTATAGGACTATTTCCCTCTATACCATTTGTATTTCATTAACCTTTGACTATTGGATGTTCTTATAGGCACTTTAGTATTGCCAGTGTAACAGTATAGCTTCCGTCCCTCTCCTCGTTCCTCCCTGGGCTCGAACCAGCAACACAACGACAATAGCCACCATCGAAGCAGCGGTACCCATGCAGAGCAAGGGGAACAACTACTAGAAGGGTCAGCGCTATTAGCGCGCGCTAACTAGCTAGCCATTTCACTTCGGTTACACCAGCCTCATCTCGGGAGTTGTGGTCATTATTAGTCATAAACAGCGCAATGCTTGACGCACAACGAAGAGCTGCTGGCAAAACGCAAAGAAAGTGCTGTTTGAATGAATGTTTACGCGCCTGCTTCTGCCTACCACCGCTCAGTCAGACACTTAGATACTTGTATGCTCAGTCAGATTATATGCAACGCAGGACACGCTAGATAATATCTAGTAATATCATCAACCATGTGAAGTTAACTAGTGATTATGATTGATTGTTTTTTATAAGATAAGTTTAATGCTAGCTAGCAACTTACCTTAGCTTACTGCATTCACGTAACAGGCAGTCAGTCTCCTTGTAGAGTGCAACGAGAGAGAGGCAGGTCGTTATTGCATTGAACTAGTTAACTGTAAGGTTGCAAGATTGAATCCCCCGAGCTGACAATGTGAAAATCTGTCGAAAATAAGAATGTGCTCGGCCCTAATTAAAAATCGGCCCTAATTAATCGACCATTCCGATTAATCGGTCGACCTCTACCACACACCCTCTCCATCGACTAGCAGGCAGGGGAAGACAAATAGTGATTGCTTTGCAACGCTTGCAGTTAGCCACTGATTCCCTCCAAATCACTCATTGTTGAATTTGCGATTTTTCCGACTTATTGTGTAATGTTTATGTCCAATGGCCAATGAGCACCGATACCTTTTATATATAATTTATCTTCATATGACAAAGCTTGAAAGGTATTTGCCAGTAGATTGTCGACATGATTCATGATGAGGACTGCTTGTTTAGCTTCCGAGCTAAGATTTTGAAAGTGACATGATCAGTCCAATCAAAGCTACGGTAGATAGAATGTGATTTGCCATCAACCTATGGCAGCACCAAAGGGGGCTTGAACTGCCAAGCTCTCCTAATAGATTATGCGGTGACATAGTGTCCCCATGAGCAACAGAACACTGGGCCAATCTCAGCACAACTAGAGATGATTACCAAAGCCTACGCTCTGTATATTCCGCTGGCTACCCCTCCACACAGAAATCACTGAGCTTGGCTGAAACACCTGCATTTTGGAGCTGCCTTAAGAAAGAGACCATGTTTGTATGTGGCTTTATTCACTCAATAAAATATTTGTCTGCCCCACCGGCCCTGAATGACAGGTCGCCACTAATGCTCTGTCAAGTTGGTTGTTGACAATTTTCAGAAAACGATATCTGAGCCCGCCTGACTGACCACTCTGCCTGCACCTGACCCTGCCGTCCTGTACCTTTGCCCTACCTCTGGATTACCAACCTCTGCCTGACCTGACCCTGCCTGCCATCCAGTACCATTACCATTTTTTATGACTACCTCATCTCTGTACCCCACACAATTATCTGTTCGGTCTCTCAGCAGAGCAGTGAATTTCAAACACAGATTCAACAACAAAGAACAGGGAGCAATTGCCTCTCAAATGACAACTATTGCTAAATGGATACCAATGTAAAAAAGCAGACATTGAATATCCCTTTGAGCATTGTGAAGTTATTATATACACTTTGGATGGTGTATCAATACATCCAGTCACTACAATGATACAGGTGTCTTTCCTAACTCAGTTGCCGGAAAGGAAGGAAACCACTCAGGGGTTTCACCATGATAACACGGGTGACTTTAAAATAGTTACAGAGTTGAATGGCTCTGATAGGAGAAAACTGAGGATGGATCAACAACATTGTAGTTACTCCACAATACTAACCTAACTGACAGAGTGAACAGAAAGCATGTAAAGTATAAAATATTCCAAAACATGCATCCAGTTAGCAGCAAGGCACTAAACTAACATTGCAACAAACAAAAAACAAATATTAGCAATATTATCACTTTTTTCCCCGAATACAAAGTGCTATGTTTGGGGCAAATCCAATAAAAAAAACATTACTGACTACCACTATCTATATTTTAAAGCATAGTGGTGGCTGCATCATGTTATGGGTATGCTTGTAATCATTAAGGACTGGGGAGTTTTTCAGGATAAAAAAATGGAGCTAACCACAGGCAAAGTCCTAAAGGAAAACCTTGTATTGTCTGCTGTCCACCAGACACTGGGAGATTAATTTACCTTTCAGCAGGACTATAACTTAAAACACAAAGCTAAATCTACATTGCAGTTGCTTACCAAGAAGACAGTGAATGTTCCTGAGTAACCAACTTAGTTTTGACTTAAATCTACTTGAAAATCTATGGCAAGACCTGAAAATGGTTGTTTAGAAATTATCAACAACCAATTCGACAGATCTTGAAGAATTTTGAAAAAGATAAATGGGGAAATGTTGCACAATCCAGGTGTGGAAAACTCTTAGAGACTTACCCAGAAAGACTTACAGCTGTAATCGCTGCAAAATGTGCTTCTAAGTATTGACTCAGTGTGAACATTTATGTAAATACGATATTTCTGTATTTCATTTTAAATAAGTTTGCAAAAATATGTTTTCACTTTGTCATTACAGGGTGTGTAGATGGGTGTGAGAAAAAAAAATATATATTTAATCCATTTGAATTCAGGCTGTAACACAACTAAATGTGGAATATGTCAAGGGGTATGAATACTTTATGAAGGTACGTGTGTGTGTGTAATTACTTTCACAGACTTTTTTAGGTAAAATGCCCAAATAATACTTTTGTAGTTGACATATGAGAAAGTAAAAAAAAAAAAAAGGTTGACTGAATTTTGGCAGTGAGACAAAAACAACAACACAGAGTTACACATGAAATAAACAAACATATAGTCAATAACAACAGAAAACGTATATATGCAGCGTGTGCTAATGAGGTAAGATAAAGGAGGTAAGGCAATAAATAGGCCATAGTGGTGAAATAATTACAATTTAGCAATTAAACACGGGAGTGATAGATATGCAGAAGATGAACGTGCAAGTAGAGATACTGGGGTGCAAAGGAGCAAAACAAATAAATAAATAACAGTATGGGGATGAGTTAGTTGGATGGGATATTTACAGATGGGCTATGTACAGGTGCAGTGATCTGTGAGCTGCTCTGACAGCTGGTGCTTAAAGTTAGTGAGGGAGATATGTGAATATGTTGGGTTATTCACGCAACTCAACTAGCTGGGTAAAAATAATCCAGTGTGTGTTGTGTCCAATATTTACCCAACGCTGGGTAACAAAATAACCAAAATTGGGTTGGTTTTCACAAAGCATTAAAATAACATGAGGCCAACGACTCCAAATTAGCCTATAACAGTGTTGTGTCACTGTAGCCTGCCTATCTTACATTTTCGTAAAATATAGTTTTGGGTACCGTTAAGAAAGCGTACAAACGTACAAATGATCAGCAACATTGAACAAGTACAGCGCTCCTGCAACTTTGTGTCAATAAAATTGCACAACCGGCGTGAAAAAAAGTAACCGTCGCACTAGAATCGGAAAGCCCGCGTCATGCACTATGCAGCCCGGTGCAGCTTTTGCCAGTCTCCCTTGTCCCCCTACCTCCTCCGATGATCACCGCGTCGTAGTGGGACTTGACAGCTGAGTGACTGGCTCTTGTCACCGTCCCTAGGGTTGTCACTGCCTGCCGAGTACGGCCTGTCCACACCGTCGCAGCCATGACAAACTTTGGTATACTTTTCCTGGATTCCTCGTTTTTCTTCCTTGCTCCACGCAACTTTGTAGCCCGAACTGAACTCGTACAAGCTCCACCTACTTGCGCATAGTTTCCCGTAGGTACAGATCCAGGATCAGTTTATTATTGCCCAATCCAGATCCCAACCGTTTATATAAAAGCTCATAAACTGATCAGCATGTAGGGGAAACTTCAATTAATTGAACTGACTGAACTGATTTTCTTATAGTTCTACTAATGTTGATTTTCTATTACTATACTGTATTTAAACTGGATTGTATTTATACATTCCCCTACAATAGTGTGTGACCAATCCTTTATCCACTGTTACATCAATAAAATCTTATTGAGGGTGATCAGTGCCAGTTCGAAAATGCAATGCTTAAACGCTAATAGGAATGTAAAAATGATAAATGCATTTTTATTTTCATATCAGCATGAAGGATTCATGCCACAATTACATTAAAGTTAAAAGGAAAATACAAAAGGGTTAATTGGGGGTACAGAACACCAGGTTCGAAACCAGGAGTAGATGGGTGTGTTTGTGTAATAAAGACCAAACATTTTCTACTGTATATAGGCTATCATATTGATTTTCTTATAAAGACAGTATGCCTACACTTTTACCTAGCAAATTAAAATACGTTTTGTGTAGAGTACAACCACAGATAGAACAAGGAGCATAAAAACCTTTGGTACAACTTCAACTGCCCCAGAACTAGCTTGGTATTTCGATGGTCTATTTGAAGGATCTCTGAGTGAGGTTCTTTTCAGGTCTCCAGTGAGTGATGAAGTCCCTTTCATCTACAGTTGAAGTCGGAAGTTTACATACACTTATGTTGGAATCATTAAAACTAGGTTTTCAACCAATCCTCAAATTTCTTGTTAACAAAATATATTTTTGGCAAGTCGGTTAGGACATCTCCTTTGTGCATGACAAGGCATTTTCACAACAATTGTTTACAGATAGATTATTCCACTTATAACTCACTGTGTCACAATTCCAGTGGGTCAGAAGCTGACATACACTCAGTTGAATGTGCCTGTAAACAGCTTGGAAAACTCCAGAAAATGATGTCATGGCTTTAGAAGCTTCTGATAGGCTAATTGACATAATCTGAGTCAATTGGAGGTGTACCTGTGGATGTATTTTAAGGCCTACCTTCAAACTGAGTGCCTCTTTGCTTGACATCATGGGAAAATCTAAAGAAATCAGCCAAGACCTCAGAAAAAACATTGTAGATCTCCACAAGTCTGGTTCATCCTTGGGAGCAATTTCCAAACACCTGAAGGTACCACGTTCATCTGTACAAACAATAGTACACAAGTAGAAACACCATGGGACCATGCAGTCGTCATATCGCTCAGGAAGGAGACGCGTTCTGTCTCCTAGAGATGAACATACTTTGGTGCGAAAAGTGCAAATCAAATCCAGAACAGCAGCAAATTACCTTGTGAAGATGCTGGAGGAAACAGGTTCAAAAGTATTTATATCCACAGGTAAACGTTACCTATATTGACATAACCTGAAAGGCCGCTCAACAAAGAAGAAGCCACAGCTCCAAAACCGCCATAAAAAAGCCAGACTACGGTTTGCAACTGCACATGGGGACAAAGATCATACTTTTTGGAGAAATGTCCTCTGGTCTGATGAAACAAAATAATTGGCCATCGTTATGTTTGAGTTGTTTTTATGTTATGAGGAAAAAGGGGAGGCTTGCAAGCTGAAGAACATCACCCCAACCGTGAAGCATGGGGGTGGCAGCATCATGTTGTGGGGGTGCTTTGCTGCTGGAGGGACTGGTGCACTTCACAAAATAGATGGCATCATAAGAGTGGAAAATTATGTGGATATAATGAAGCAACATCTCAAGACATCAGTCAGGAAGTTAAAGCTTGGTCACAAATGCGTCTACCAAATGGACAATGACACCAAGCATACTTCCAAAGTTGTGGCAAAATGGCTTAAGAACAAGAAAGTCAAGGTATTGGAGTGGCCATCACAAAGCCCTGACCTCAATCCCATAGAAAATGTGTGGGCAGAACTGAAAAAGCATGAGCGAGCAAGGAGGCCTACAAACCTGACTCAGTTACACCAGCTCTGTCAGAAGTAATGGGCCAAATTCCACCTAAATTCCATTTATTGTGGGAAGCTTGTGGAAGTCTACCCGAAACATTTGGCCCAAGTTAAACAATTTAAAGGCAATGCTACCAAATACTAATTGTGTGCATGTACATTTCTGACCCACTGGGAATGTGATGAAAGAAATAAAATCTGAAATTAATCATTCTCTACTATTATTCTGACATTTCACATTCTTAAAATAAAGTGGTGATCCTAGCTGATGTTAGACAGGAAATTTTTACCAAGATTAAATGTCAGAAATGGTGAAAAACTGAGTTTAAATGTATTTGGCTAAGGTGAATGTAAACTTCCGACTTCAAATGTATATGTTAGTATTAACCTGTTATCTACTTGCTCAAAACATAAGATTAATCTGTAAAACAAATAATGAAGCACTATTTAGATAAAACACTGAAGAAGATGTTGGTGAAGAAATTAAATTAAAAGTTGACAGGCAATTCTTTTTTTTTTTTACTCAAAGACTAGCCAACTTGTCAACTATCTAGTAAATGCTTTGGATACGAGGTTGGTGTCTCTTTTTTAAGCATAATTAAATGGATATATCTTGTAATTGAACAAAAGAGTAAGGTGGCCAATAACTGGGGACTGTATGCCGATAATAATGGACATATTTGTTTGCTAAAACGCTTATCAAAAAGTATTAGTAGTATCTCGACTTAAATGTCAAAAATGCTAATTGCTAACCCATCAACTAACATTTTTAAATACACCTGTATTTGGGGAGTTTCTCCCATTCTTTTCTGCAGATCCTCTCATGCGCTGTCAGGTTGGAGGGGAGTGTTAATACACAGCTATTTTCAGGTCTCTCCAGAGATGTTTGATGGGGTTCAACTCCTCGGTCTGGCTGCGCCACAAAAGGTGATTCAGAGACATGTCCTGTAGCCACTCATGCATTGTCTTGGCTATGTGCTTAGGGTCGTTGTCCTGTTGGAAGGTGAACCTTCGTTCCAGTTTGAGGAGCAGGATTTCGTCAAGGATCTCTCTGTACTTTGCTCCGTTCATCTTTGCCTCGATCCTGACTGGTCTCCCAGTACCTGCCACTGAAAAAGATCGCCACAACATGATGCCAACACCACCATGCTTCACCGTAGGGATGGTTCCAGGTTTCCTCCAGACGTGACACTTCATTCAGGCCAAAGAGTTCAATCTTGGTTTCATCAGACCAGAGAATATTGTTTCCCATGGTCTAAGAGTCTTTAGGTGCCTTTTGGCAAACTCCAAGTGGGCTGTCATGTGCCTTTTACTGAGGAGTGGCTTCCGTCTGGCCACTCTACCATAAAGTCCTGATTGGTGGAGTGCTGCAGAGATGGTTGTCCTTCTGGAAGGTTCTCCCATCTCCACAGAGGAACTGTAGAGCTCTGTCAGAGCGACAATAGGGTTCTTGGTCACCTCCCTAACAAAATGTGGAAAAAGTCAAGGGGTCTGAATACTTTCCGAAGGCAGTGTACCTTAATATGCTATTCTGTTTGATCACAGGTTTGTTTAACTTCATTGAAGACCTTCATCTTCTCCTGAAGGAGCTACAGGGCAGTCTGGAGTTACTCCTGAAATGAAACAGAACGTCACTGAGGAGACAATCTCTTCACTTTACAGGAGAGTATTGTTTGAACTCCTTTCTGCAAATCTCGGTGTCAGAAGCACCCATGTGCACTCACTGGCTTGCTACGCTATGCATTATGCAGAGACTCCTATTCATTTGAATAAAACCTTGCACTGGCCAAAAATGTTGCTTCCAGTGTAGCAGGTAAAATCCTGTTGCTTTTGCGACACAAAATAGCTATTACGCCAGGATCACAATAATTACATTTCCCATTTAAAAACAAGTAAAGGAAATGAATGTAGCAAAATTGAATTTTAAACCTACCAGACTCATTCAGACAACAAAAGTACTTCAAGGTGCAGTTTCCCAGACACTGATTAAGCCTAGTCCTGGACTAAGAAACAAGCTCAATAGAGCTCTCCAGTTTTTAGTCCTAAAAAACGGAAATGCGTTAGTATTTTCTACCTCTGGTTCATTGGGCTTTGCTATGGGGGAAGTTACTTGAGAAAAGCATGGAATTTTGGGATATATGGCAAAAAATGCACAAAAAGTGACCTTAGCATATGAAGATTCTCATAGAACAAAATGTATAAGATCTTGGAAACCTGTGTTTACCACAGACCTTATTTTCATCTTTCATCCAAAACACCTCCAGCATGAATTTCACCATAGGCTTTGCCCAACGAGCCATGGCGGAGTTAGCCTCTGTTAGTGCCTACAAAAAGACACTACTACTATTTGTTCTCTATGGGGAATGTCCATTGAAAATGCTTTTTAGTCCAGGATTGGGATTATTCTGTGTCGGGAAACATCCCCCAAGTGTTTGTTTATAATGTATTGGTTGAAAACAGAGTGAGAGATACTCCCATTTGTTTTTCTCAATGCCTATCTTACCCTCTGCCCCTGCGCAGCCTCATCTACAGACATACAGTCATGAGATGTGTGTTTCTTTTACCCTCGACACACCCAACAGATGGGCTGTTTGTCCTCCAGACAGAAGAGCTTAAATTTCTCGTTGTGCAGACTGCAGAGCACCTTGGACCGTGCTGAAGCTCTTGGACTCCTCTCCTGTAAGAAGGCCTCACACAGGTTATTCAGAGCTGTGTTGGGGAGAGGTAATTCCTATAATAGGCTAATTTTCCTGCGAACTGGAAATTCCAGAGATTCCTTATATTTCCAGCATTCCTGCAGACAGACTGTACAGATGCTGTGGCTACGTCAGGAGGACAGGATCCTTAAAGATGTCGCCGCAGACAGAACAAGATAAATATTCCTCAAGGAGAGAAGAACTGGAGCACAATTCCTTACACAGCATCACTCCCTGCACTGCAATTTATTTGCCAACCTAACTGAAGTTACAAACCTAACTGAATTTGCTAATCTATCTGCTTTCCATCACCCCATGTACCAGATAACACGTGGACGCATTAATAAAGTCTAGCAGAAGTCTCAAGACCACTACAATTCAACCTTGAACTGTCTCAAACTGCCGATACCCCAACTCTATGTACCCAACACCATAGTGCAGAGGTTAGGCCCTCTATGTACCAAACTCTGCTCCAAGAGGGTATCTGGACAGCTTCTGACATGGCTGCAGTTACCTCTACAACAGATCTAACAGAGTTGTATTGTCTGGCCAAGCCTCAGAACTTTCTCCCATTAATGCCTCTGTACCACTAGGATAAATTCTCGGTCCACTTGTTTTCTCCATCTTCATTGATGACCTGGTCGATGTCTACGAGAACCCGTTGTACCTTTATGTGTGTGTGGTTTTGCTGAGCATGCTAAATAATATTTAATTTACAGTTCACATGATACAGCATACAGACCAGACTCCAGACATATTTCACATTGTTGTCCCTGTTGAATATGATCATAGCCCATTGTTTTTTCCAATTCAGTATAAATAGTATGAAATGCGCAAACATCATATAATCAACTCATAAAATACTTGGTATTTTAAGAATATAGATTTTTATTGACATACTATAGCAGCAGCTTCAACATAGTAAAATATACATTTACACAGACTGAACAAAACAATGTGTTCTATTTGTACAACACTATCTTTTTAGTTTGTTTCTTTTTCATGCACAGTCAGAGCTAATAAATGGTTCATAAAGGGGTTAACACACATAACAAAATGGCTTATTACATAAGAACTACTGCAAGCTCAGATGAATAGGCTAAAGCTTGAATAAGACTGGAATTAACTATCCTAGCAGATAACTTGACAATACACAGCTTTCTGAAACGACGGGTCTGTTAGGGCGTATGACTCCATACATGGTCATTTCCCAGACAAATCCATTCCTGATCAATATTTTCCCTTCATCACAATATACAGTACTTCTTTGAAAATCAACTTCAATAAATGTGCAAGATACTACATTTTTTTGTTATGATCCTTTATATGGTTCCTGTGCTGTGACATGTTAACATACATGTCACCTCTTTTCATGTGTGTTTATGCATGCATGTTAAGACATAATACTTTTGTGGGCAGTTATGAAATGTTCCATTATTATTTGGAATTATTGTTTGAGATTAATTGAGGATATGATCAAGCGTCCATTCAATTGAGGATTATTGCCATCTGTGGCAGGGCAGTTCATGACTACTGCAGTGTTAGTAAAGCTATAGCAGGAACTTGTACTTCTCGCTGTGCTCCATCGTTCAAGTAAATAGACTACTGTGCTCCTACGTTCAAGTACATTAAGTACAATGACAGGACTATGAGTGCAGGAAAGCTCTAGGTCCATATCCATAAAGTATCTCAGCGTAGGAGTGTTGGTCTAGGATCAGGTCCTCTCTGTCCAAATCTTATTAAGATTACGCTTTATGAACATGGGCCCTGGGATTATAAAGACTACACATCAAATGGGTACACTATGCTTTTCCTCTCAGAAATCACAGCAGGAAATATGTACTCACTTCCATTTTTGCAAAGATATAATAGTAAACGTTCAGGTTTGTAGGGGTTATAAAATTAGTATTTTTTTTTACCACAGATGAAGTTGTGTTTTCTATATTGTATTATATAGAAATATTAGTAGCACAAAGAGAGGCAAAGAGAGATGTGGTTCTGTGCGTGTTAGTATTTACTCTCAAAGAGCATTCAAAGGCACAGGCTACACAAAGTACCATAGACCTAGATAGAGAGATCCAAATCTTTGAATCTAACAGTTACAGTACTGTGGGTTTAGGACAGGGATGGACAACTCTGGTATTCAGGGGTGCAGCAGCGTCCGCTGGTTGTCTTATCTTCCTGTGGCACTTAATTGATCAATTAATATCGCTCATTGCTGAGAGAACACACGCCCGAGCCATGTCAAAAAAAGTGTCTCAGAGTAGGAGAGCAGATTTAGGATCAGGTCCCCCCTGTCCATGGAATCCTATCCATTATGATCTAAAAAGCCTTTAATCAACTCCTACTCTGAGACTCTTTGTGAACATGGGCCCAGGTTTCCCAGGTAGAAGTCAGTCACTGATTTGCAGGAAAAAACTAAAACCAGTAAACACATTGCCTTCCTGAAGACCGGAGTTGCGCATTCCTGGTTTAAGGTTATTATTATCATCCTTTCTACACAGGTTCATCTGTAGAGCAGTACAGTACATTATGATAGCAGTTTTAAAGAGGATCTGTAGAGATAGACAAAAGTAGCATTTACCTTAAAGGATAGCAGAGACATAAAACGACCATGCAAGCAGCATCTTTGAGAACCATTGTGCAACATTCACATGATGCCAAAGTCGTCCCTCGTCTGTCTGTTTATCCATGCCCTTTTGGTTTACAGTACAATTCTAAATGGACGTCAAGCTAAACAGCTTACTCATCGTGTCCACTGTTATAAGCACCATATTCACTGTCACTCCTCTCCCTGTTCTCTGAGAATACATAGTGTATAACTACAACTAGCTAGCAGCACACAGTGTCTTCCTTTAGGCACAATGGGGTATACTACAGTACATAATGCAATAAATACACTGGAATCATGCACACTCCCTTATACACAAACACACACGCCATATGTTACCGTTCTGTGACACTCATCAACTATACTGTAGCAGCTAGAGACCAAGACACAGTGCAAGCCTAACAAAACAGTTCAACCAGATCCTATCTACCTAAGTGTTTGTGTGTGTGTGTCCGTCTATCTGTCCTACCTTCTCTCCATGTCAGAAAGTGCGAAGTGAAGGGAGAAGCGGACAGGATAGTGACTCTGGTGGGGAGAAGAGGTTAGAGGCTAGGGTCCGATGACCCTCCTTCTCCCTGAGTCTCTCTGGTGCTCTGTCCCCCGGCATGGTTCTTCAAGATCCTCTCCACAAACACTTTGCCTCGACCTGCTACACGTGGCCCTGCACACATACACACAGACATGGAAGCACATAAACATTCACACAATTAACATACACTAACAGGGTCCCATGAAGGTCCAAACAATCTACATACTCACCAGCTGATTCCTTCAGAATGTCCTCCAGTCGATCTCTCAGAGCGCCTCGCTCTGTGTCTTCCTCTCTGCTCTCCACTCTCTGGCGGATCAGCTCCTTTATCTGTAGCACCGCCCCCAGCAGGCAATCTGAAGGAATTACACCATCAGAGACATGAAGTATTGACTGAAGGAGCTAAAATGGCAGCCTGGTCTTTAGGAACAGATGTAACACAGTAAATGTAAATACGGGACACTCAAATTAGTATGATATGTTACGTTTGGTATGGTTACATAATACAGATGGTTACTTAACGTGAACGTCTAGCAATCCAATGGTTAATTAGCAACTTTTCAACTACTTGACACATGGTCCTGGCTAGAAACACATTTTTACACCGTGGTTCACCACTTGACCCCATAACAACAGCTTTAGGTGGGTCACCAATTATGATAGGCATAAACTACTCACCATACTCCTGGTTCAGCCCCCACAGTTTAATTTTGTTGGCCTCATGCTGGGCTTTCTTTTTCAGCCGACACGCTCTTCAGAGAGAGAGAGAGAGAGGACAGTTTACCAACCTATTGCCAGGACTTATGCTCCACTACACTCGCCCTCACTAGCACTTACTGTAGCTATACACACCCTGCTGTGCAAATCAAATGGACGTCTGAAAGTGCTGTGTGGAAAAGCCACCAGAAAATGAGGTCTCTATAGTTAGACAGGAAAGTCAGTGTGCGTGTGTGCGTGTGCATGTGTCCCGGGGTGTATGTGTACCTGGAGGCCAGTTTGTTCCTCTCCTTTCGTGTTGGTGCCCTGGCAGTAACAGGCAGGTCACTGACTGGAGTCATGCCCTCCAGAGCAGAGCTGAGTGTGTGGAGCTGCTCCCCCAGGCTCTGTAGCTTCACAGGGCTCGGGGTCAGGTCACTGGCGTCTGTACGACGGGCTTTCCTCTGGCCTTGCTTACCTAGGGAACACACAGGGTTTTTGTCTGTAAGTCACTCTGGATAAGAGCATCTGCTAAATTACTAAATATAATTGTATGCTTCACCAACCCCTCAATATGCAACTGGCAGTACATTTTACATCTGAATTTCCTAGTGTGTATATGTGACCTACCGAATGAGTGTTGATAAATTAACACTGCCAGAGTGTTGGGTCTCCAACACCGTGGTTGTTGAAATGGACATATATTTCTCAATTTAATGTAAAATGTTTTACATCTTTCATTCCATTGTACATTTGTGGGCCTTGTGGTCTCACCATTGGTGGAGGTCCCCCCTATCAGGCACATGGTGCTGGGTAGGGTGCTAGGGCCCCAGATTATGTCCCCTCCATCTTTCTCTTCATCCTTTCCCTCATCTCTCCCTTTGGCTCTCCTGCTATCTCTTTCTCCATCTCTCCCCAGGTCTGCCTCACTGTAGAGGCTACATTCCCAGTAACACCAGCGTTTTTTTGGTCTCACATGGGGCTGAAGCTCCTCCTTTTCCTTCACTTCCTCCATGGCTTCTCTCCCCTCCTCTTTCTCATCTTCTTCCCCTTTCTCCTCCTCTCCAATATCACAGTCTGTTCCTTGACTAGACTCAGTGTCTAGCTCACTCTGTAGAGAGTAGTTATGTTCTTCACTGTGGACCTCCAGATCCACAGGAAGTGATACCCTCTCCTCCTGAACCACCTGATGCAGCCCTTTCCTATCTTCACTCTCCTGTCCTCTAGCCTCTTGGCTCCAGGGCCCTGGACCTCTCCCAGTCAGAGGGTGGTGTCCAGCCACTAACCCCAAACGGGGTGTGAGGTCTGTAGGGTTCCTCAGCTGCCTGCCCCCTGGTCTCTGGGATAACCATGGTTCTTCTCTGCTTCCCTGTGGAGAGCAAAACAGAGTAGGTAGAGGTTAAGGGCTCAGACACAACAATAGCGTTTGCTGGCCGAGAGTACTTAGTATCTCTGAACGTAATTTTCGAACTGAGAGCACACCGATTTTACATGTAGAATCACGTGGAAAATGTTGGCACTCAGACATCTACACCACGTGGTAACCCTAAAACACAGCACGCTTAACATTCGGCAGACAAATGCTAGAGCCACAATCGGTGCGATGTGTGCGAGCGCTAAACCAGGGTGACTTAGATTTACATTCCCCAAATGCAGAGTTCCTAAGGAGTGACTTCCAGCGATCTAATGGATAAGGTCAGTGATGATGTTAATCTGGGTAATCTACGGTTATAAGTAACCCCTACCTCAGGTGAGACGGAAGAGCGCTCGCAGCTCGGTGGAGTCCTCTCTGGGCTGCCCTTGGTATAGCGTGTAATGTCATCCAGGGCCGAGACGTCCCAGCGACGCTCGGAGGTGTGTGTGTCATCAGTGGTCGAGTCTTCTAAGAGATCACTGAGTAACTCACATCCACGCTGCTGGCCTCGACACAGGGACAGGGCAGGGGGCCCCAACATCACCACCACACACTACAGCACAGAGACAAAACATATACTACATGAAAAGTATGCGGACACCTGCTTGTCGAACATCTCATTCCAAAATCACGGGCGTTAACATGGAGTTGGTCCCCCTTTTCCTGCTATAACAACCTCTACCCTTCTGGGAAGGTTTTCCACTAGATGTTAGAACATTGCTGCGGGGAATTGCTTCCATTCAGCCACAAGAGCATTAGTGAGGTCAGGTACTGATGTTGGGCGATTAGTCCTGGCTCCAGGTCGGCGTTCCAATTCATCCCAAAGGTGTTCAATGGGGTTGAGTTCAGGGCTCTGTGCAGGCCAGTCAAGTTCTTTCACACTGATCTTGACAAACCATTTCTATATGGACCTTGCTTTGTGCACAGGCATTGTTATGCTGAAACAGGAAAGGGCCTTCCCCAAAATGTTGCCATAAAGTTGGAAGCACAAAATCGTCTATAATGTCATTGTATGCTGTAACAATAAGATTTCCTTTTACTGGAACTAAGGGGCCTAGTCCAAACTAGAGCGACCGATTATGATTTTTCAACGCCGATACCGATTATTGGAGGACCAAAAAAGCCGATACCGATTATTGGAGGACCAAAAAAGCCGATACCGATTAATCGGCCGATTTCATTTTTTATTTTGTAATAATGACAATTACAACAATACTGAATTAACACTTATTTTAACTTAATATAATACATCAATAAAATCAATTTAGCCTATCAATTTAGTATATAATGAAACATGTTCAATTTGGTTTAAATCATGCAAAAACAAAGTGTTGGAGAAGAAAGCAAAAGTGCAATATGTGCTATGTAAGAAAGCTAGCGTTTCAGTTCCTTGCTCAGAACATGAGAACACATGAAAGCTGGTGGTTCCTTTTAACATGAGTCTTCAATATTCCCAGGTAAGAAGTTTTAGGTTGTAGTTATTATAGGAATTATAGGACTATTTCCCTCTATACCATTTGTATTTCATTAACCTTTGACTATTGGATGTTCTTATAGGCACTTTAGTATTGCCAGTGTAACAGTATAGCTTCCGTCCCTCTCCTCGCTCCTCCCTGGGATCGAACCAGCAACACAACGACAACAGCCACCACATCGAAGCAGCGTTACCCATGCAGAGCAAGGGGAACAACCACCCCAAGGCTCAGAGGGGAACAAGGGGAACAACCACCCCAAGGCTTAGCACGCGCTAACTAGCCAGCCATTTCACTTCAGTTACACCAGCCTCATCTCGGGAGTTGATAGGTTTGAAGTCATAAACAGCGCAATGCTTGACGCACAACGAAGAGCTGCTGGCAAAACGCATGAAAGTGCTGTTTGAATTAATGTTTATGCGCCTGCTTCTGCCTACCACCACTCAGCCAGATACTTAGATACTTGTATGATTGTATTCTCAGTCAGATTATATGCAACACAGGACACGCTAGATAATATCTAGTAATATCATCAACCATGTGTAGTTAACTAGTGATTATGATTGATTGTTTTTTATAAGATAAGTTTAATGCTAGCTCGCAACTTACGTTGGCTTACTGCATTTGCGTAACAGGCAGTCTCCTTGTGGAGTGCAATGAGAGAGAGGCAGGTCGTTATTGCGTTGGACTAGTTAACTGTAAGGTTGCAAGATTGGTTCCCCGAGCTGACAAGGTGAAAATCTGTCTTTCTGCACCTGAACGAGGCAGTTAACCCACCATTCTTAGGTTGTCATTGAAAATAAGAATGTGTTCTTAACCGACTTGCCTAGTTAAATAAAGATTTTTTTATATATATTTTTTTTTACATCGGCCTCTATAGTTAGACAGGAAAGTCAGTGTGCTTGTGCATGTGTCCCGGGGTGTATGTGTACATGGACGCCAGTTTGAAAAAAACAATTTCCGATTGTTACGGTCCTAATTAAATCGGCCATTTCGATTAATCGGTCGACCTCGAGTCAGAACCATGAAAAACAGCCCCAGGCCATTATTTAATCAGTCCAGAGAACATGTTTCCACTGCTCCAGAATCCAATGGCGGTGAGCTTTACGCTACTACAGTCGACACTTGGCATTGCACATTGTAAAAGAGGGAAACGAGGCGGTCTTCTGGTCAGACTCCAGAGACGGGCACATCATGCACCACTCCATTCTTCTCGCCAATGTCCAGTCTCTTGACAACAAGGTTGATGAAATCCGAGCAAGGGTAGCATTCCAGAGGGACATAAGAGACTAACGTTCTTTGCTTCACGGAAACATGGCTCACTGGAGAGACGCTATCGGAGGCGGTGCAGCCAGCGGGTTTCTCCACGCATCGCGCCGACAGAAACAAACATCTTTCTTTCTGGTAAGAAGAGGGGCGGGGGCGTATGCCTTATGGCTAACGAGACGTGGTGTGATCACAGAAACATACAGGAACTCAAATCCTTCTGTTCAACTGATTTAGAATTCCTCACAATCAAATGTCGACCGCATTATCTACCAAGAGAATTCTCTTCGATTATAATCACAGCCGGATATATTCCCCCCCAAGCAGACACATCGATGGCTCTGAACGAACTTTATTTGACTCTTTGCAAACTGGAATCCATACATCCTGAGGCTGCATTCATTGTAGCTGGGGATTTTAACAAGGCTAATCTGAAAACAAGACTCCCTAAATTGTATCAACATATCAATTGCGCAACCAAGGCTGGAAAAACCTTGGACCATTGCTATTCTAACTTCCGCGACGCATATAAGGCCCTGCCCAGCTCGGAAAAGCTGACCACGACTCCATTTTGTTGATCCCTGCCTACAGACAGAAACTAAAACAAGAAGCTCCCGCGCTGAGGTCTGTTCAACGCTGGTCCGACCAAGCTGTTTCCACACTCCAAGACTGCTTCCATCACGTGGACTGGGATATGTTTCGTATTGCATCAAACAACAACATTGACGAAAATGCTGATTCGGTGAGCGAGTTCATTAGAACGTGCGTTGAAGATGTCGTTTCCATAGCAATGATTAAAACATTCCCAAACCAGAAACCGTGGATTGATGGGAGCATTCGCGTGAAACTGAAAGCGCGAACCACTGCTTTTAATCAGGGTAAGGTGACTGGTAACATGACCGAATACAAACAGTCCAGCTATTCCCTCCGCAAGGCTATCAAACAAGCTAAGCGTCAGTATAGAGACAAAGTAGAATCTCAATTCAACGGCTCAGACACAAGAGGCATGTGGCAGGATCTACAGTCAATCACGGACTACAAAAAGAAAACCAGCCCAGTCACGGACCAGGATGTCTTGCTCCCAGGCAGAATAAATAACTTTTTTGCACGCTTTGAGGACAATACAGTGCCACTGACACGGCCTGCAACGAAAACATGCGGACTCTCCTTCACTGCAGCCGAGGTGAGTAAAACATTTAAACGTGTTAACCCTCGCAGGGCTGCAGGCCCAGACGGCATCCCCAGCTGCGCCCCCAGAGCATGCGCAGACCAGCTGGCTGGTGTGTTTACGGACATATTCAATCAATCCCTATACCAGTCTGCTGTTCCCATATGTTTCAAGAGGGCCACCATTGTTCCTGTTCCCAAGAAAGCTAAGGTAACTGAGCTAAACGACTACCGCCCCGTAGCACTCACTTCCGTCCTCTAGAAGTGCCCAAATAGGTCCACAGACGATGCAATCTCAACCACACTGCACACTGCCCTAACCCATCTGCACGAGAGGAATACCTATGTGAGAATGCTGTTCATCGACTACAGCTCGGCATTTAACACCATAGTACCCTCCGCCCTGTGCAACTGGGTACTGGACTTCCTGACGGGCCGCCACCAGGTGGTGAGGGTAGGCAACAACATCTCCACCCCGCTGATCCTCAACACTGGGGCCCCACAAGGGTGCGTTCTGAGCCCTCTCCTGTACTCCCTGTTCACCCACGACTGCGTGGCCACGCACGCCTCCAACTCAATCATCAAGTTTGCGGACGACACAACAGTGGTAGGCTTGAATACCAACAACGACGAGACGGCCTACAGGGAGGAGGTGAGAGCCCTCGGAGTGTGGTGTCAGGAAAATAACCTCACACTCAACGTCAACAAAACTAAGGAGATGATTGTGGACTTCAGGAAACAGCAGAGGGAACACCCCCCTATCCACATCGATGGAACAGTCGTGGAGAGGGTAGTAAGTTTTAAGTTCCTCGGCATACACATCAAGGACAAACTGAATTGGTCCACTCACACAGACAGCATCGTGAAGAAGGCGCAGCAGCGCCTCTTCAACCTCAGGAGGCTGAAGAAATTCGGCTTGTCACCAAAAGCACTCACAAACTTCTACAGATGCACAATCGAGAGCATCCTGGCGGGCTGTATCACCGCCTGGTACGGCAACTGCTCCGCCCACAACCGTAAGGCTCTCCAGAGGGTAGTGAGGTCTGCAAAACGCATCACCGGGGGCAAACTACCTGCCCTCCAGGACACCTACACCACCCGATGTTACAGGAAGGCCATAAAGATCATCAAGGACAACAACCACCCGAGCCACTGCCTGTTCACCCCGCTATCATCCAAAAGGCGAGGTCAGTACAGGTGCATCAAAGCTGGGACCGAGAGACTGAAAAACAGCTTCTATCTCAAGGCCATCAGACTGTTAAACAGCAACCACTAACATTGAGTGGCTGTTGCCAACACACTGACTCAACTCCAGCCACTTTAATTATGGGAATTGATGGGAAATTATGTAAAATATATCACTAGCCACTTTAAACAATGCTACCTAATATAATGTTTACATACCCTACATTATTCATCTCATATGTATATGTATATACTGTACTCTATATCATCTACTGCATCCTTATGTAATACATGTATCACTAGCCACTTTAACTATGCCACTTTGTTTACATTCTCATCTCATATGCATATACTGTACTCGATACCATCTACTGTATCTTGCCTATGCTGCTCTGTACCATCACTCATTCATATATCTTTATGTACATATTCTTTATCCCCTTACACTGTGTATAAGACAGTAGTTTTGGAATTGTTAGTTAGATTACTTGTTGGTTATTACTGCATTGTCGGAACTAGAAGCACAAGCATTTCGCTACACTCGCATTAACATCTGCTAACCATGTGTATGTGACAAATAAAATGTGATTTGATTTGATTTGATCTAAGGCTTGTGTGTGTGCGGCTGCCCGGCCAAATACAAATCAATTTCATAAAGCTTCAGACAAATAGTTACTGTGCTGGTGTTGCTGCCAGAGGCAGTTTGGAACTCGTAGTGAGTGTTCCAACCGAGGACAGACGCTTTTTACACGCTACGCGCTTTTATTCGTCACGTGCCTGTCAAGATGCTCTCAATGGTGCAGCTGTAGAAATTTGAGGATCTGAGGGCCCATGACAAATCTCTCCAACCTTCTGAGGGGGAAGAGGTGTTGGCATACCCTCTTCAAAACTGTGTTGGTGTATTTGGACCATGATAGATCCTTAGTGATGTGGACACAGAGGAACTTGAAGCTCTTGACCGTCTCCACTACAGCAATGTGAATGGGGGTGTTCTCAGCCCTCCGTTTCCTGTAGTCCATGATCAGCTTCTTTGTCTTGCTGACCTTGAGAAAGAGGATGTTATCCTGGCACCACGCTGACAGGTCTCGGACCTACTCCCTAAAGGCTGTTTCATCGTCACCAGTGATCAGGCCTACCACTGTCGTATCGTCAGCAAACTTGATGATGTAGTTGGAGTCGTGTGCGGTCACGCAGTCGTGGGTGAACAGGGATTACAGGATGGGGCTAAGCACGCACCCCTGAGAGGCCCCCTTGTTGAGGGTAAGCTTGGCGGATGTGTTGTTGCCTACCCTCACCACCTGGGGGCGGCCCTTCAGAAAGTGAAATATCCAACTGCAGAGGCAGTTGTTTAATCCCATGGTTCTTAGTTTAGTGATGAGCTTGGAGGACACTATGGTGTTGAACACTGAGCTGTAGTCAATTAAAAGTATTCTCACATAGCTATAGCTTTCATCTAGGTGGGAAAGGGCAGTGTGGGGTGCAATAGACATTGCATCATCTGTGGATTTGTTGGAGCGTTATGTGAATTGGAGTGGGTCCAGGGTGTCTGGGATGATGGTGTTGTGAGCCATAACCAGCCTTTCAAAGCATTTCATGGCTACAGACGTGAGTGCTACGGGCAACAGTCATTTAGACAGGTTACCTTGGCGTTCTTGGGCACGGGGACTATGGTGGTCTGCTTGAAACGTGGGTATGACAGACTTGGTCAGGAAGATGTTAAAAATGTAATTGAAGACACTTGCAATTGTTTATAATTATCTGGTATTCACTTCCAAAGGTTGCTGTAATTTTGGGACTGATTCAGATGTGGGTCACACGACAAGAGGACTCATGGCCAAAATAAAATGTTTTCCCCTGCACCTACCTGATCTGACTCTATGCTGCCCCCTGTAGGAGAGACAGTGAATGGCTCTGAAGTCGCAGATAACCCATGGGTCCCATACGCCTCACCAAAGAAAGGCTCCATCCCACTGCTACCTGGCTGGAGAACAAGTGTGGGAAAGACAAAGAGAGAAGGGCAGGAGGCCAGAGAGAGAAAGATAAAGAGAGAGGGAAAGACAGATGACTATCAGTTCTCATATTGTACAATAGCCCCCATTACATCAGTAACCTAGCAACTAGCAACATGGAGTATCCATAGAAATACATTATATTTCTATGGGAGTATCTTTATATTATGAAGTATAATGTATAATACAACAAAGTATAACAAGGCTGTGTACCTGAGGCATGGTGGTGCTTGGACCTGGTCAGAGGCAGAAGGAAGGGTTAGCAGTTTAGAACGGTTAGCTTCCTCATCATCAGTACACAAACCGCAAGAGGTCAGAGTTCACATCATCTCATAATAGACTGACAGAGAGTTAGCCTTAACATTAAAAAATGTTATAGAGCAGCTGAATTATAACTGCAGTAAGACATATGCCTTAGCAAGACCATATAGCGTCCATAAAATGTATTTATAGCTGGTAGAGAAAAGAAGGGATGATCTGCTACATACAGTTTGGGAGTCATTCAATCAAGAACCACTACTTATTATAATGTATGTATACTATGATTTGTTCAGAAAGTATGTGAACACTATCAGGACTGTTAAAACAACTATTAGGAAAAAAATAGGGTTGCTGTTTCCATTGTATGAGCACAGAGCAAGCGAGCGAGCAGAGGAAAGACTAATATCCACAGCCAACCTCCTGTGCCCCAGATCCCTAAAATAGTAATAATCAGTCATTTCACTGTGTCTCTCTCTCTCTCACACACACACACACACACACACACACACACACACACACACACACACACACACACACACACACACACACACACACACGAGATAAATAAATATCTCTAAGGAATTGTTCAGTGCATTCTAGAATGTTCCGTTGAACTCTAGAGTGGTGAAAAAAACATGAAGAAAGAGAGGGGTGCCTAGTTATTTCCAAGAAATAAGACAATAGCAACCTCTGTACTTGACAGCTGTTGGATGAATATTTTCACAATAAACTGACTGTTATTCTCATACATAGACCCAAATCTAGCTGTATGTCCTTCAAGTCCTTTAAAAACCAAATTTGGCAAAAAATATCACCCTGACACTGTCCCTGAAACTCAAGATACGAAAATGCATTATTTTAAACGAACAGCTGTCTTACCTCCTGCATGGACGGTGTGTCACATTTTCCTATGTTGAAGCGCGCACCCGTCATCTGTCAACGCGCAGTCCCGCGATTCTGACAGAAAATAGGTTAAACGTTTGACCACTAAATATGATGCAACATATTAACGCTATTCCATTTTTATGAGTCCTACACATCTATAACATGGGAAGCCACTGTTTAGAACACAGGAAGAGTGCATCAGTCGCATTGAGTGGCATAAGAGCCGCAACAAATTAAAACCACCCTAACTAGGCTACAGGGACATTGCTCGATCCATGTCTACCTTTGCTGTAGTAGGCTAGGCTACTTACAGTCAACTGTTCCATCAGTCAAAAGTACAAAGTTACATATATCTCTGTAGACCGATTTACTTCTCCACAAGCCCGCAGAAATTAATCGAATTGAAATAAATGAAATGTGGTCCTCTAGACGGCTATCGTCGCTAAATATTATTTGGTCATTGTTATGAACAGCTGGCTTTGGAATGGTCTAGCCTTAGGGAAACAAGGAAACATTTTTCGTTATTTCTAATGAATACACACGTATGTTGTTAACATGCATTGCATTACTGTTATCAAAATAACATAGTCATGTTCAAGATTTCATTATGCTAGTCTATATTTCCTCTAAACGCGGTAATGTGTAACTTTTTGATAAATAATTCCCCTCACATCCCAAATGGTTCCATCCAGGATCAGCTGTGAAGGTAGAGTGTAGGATTTGTTCTCAGGAACGAAGAGTAAGGAAGGAAATGAAACGAGAACACCAGTCATATAATTTGTGGAAGCAGATATGTCTGAAATGTAAGGGAAATTTCGATATATATATATATATATATATTGTGTGTGTGTGTGTGTGTGTGTGTGTGTGTGTGTGTGTGTGTGTGTGTGTGTGTGTGTGTGTGTGTGTGTGTGTGTGTGTGTGTGGGGAGGGGGGGTGACAATAGTGGTAGGTGGATCAGTGGTAGGTGGATCATTTGTCCAGATCTGCAATAGGCTAACTAATAATCATACCTCACATACAATTATTCAAACTGCATCAATTGTCTATATGAAGCCACAAGAACAAATAGGAATAGTTGATAGGCCAGGGGCATCATTGCGCATGGAAGAACAGTGAAGATATGCAGCTTAAAAAGCTCCCTATTGATCTGGTTTAGGAACAATACAATTATTGACTAGCTTACAACACCACAATGCAATGAATAATTGCATTATTGTTTTCAAGTGAGTACAAAATTGGCGAGTACAAATTGAGTACAAAATGGTGCAAAAGCCATGTGATTTGAATGTTTAATTCAAAATGTATTGCCTTTTATATGTGGCATAAACACAACCAGTGACAGACAATGCTTTAGTTTGATTAGGCTACTTCAAAAGTCTCCTGTAAGCATGCACATGATCGTCCAAAATATAATTTCAATTACCATCCAACCTTTTTATGTGAGTGAAGTACATGTTGGATAAAAAATGTAATGACATCATGAAAAGCATGCAGTTTATTACATATTAAATAAGTTATGGTTAACTTCACAGGATGGTGAAAGTACACAGTGATGAGATTGATGCTCCTTTCAATAAATATTGAGAGTCTTACTTTGGTGACATGATGATCGATGCTTGGCTGCCGTTTGACAAATAAAAATAATGTCACACTGTTGAACATGATAATCTCATCATCTCGGCTATACTCAAGGTCGGTCTGGGTCAGTGGGTTTCAGGGTCAGCACCTGTCTAGGGGGGTCCAGGGCCATTACTTTTTTTAAAGAAATAACTGTGAAAATGTTGTTTCTGGTGAATTTTTAAGGGAAATTACATCCCAAACTTTCCTGATAATTGGTCAGTATATCCCAACCGCAACTGAAATATCAATAATTTCTGTATTACTGTAAACTGTTGGTCTAACTATATCAGTTCAGAAAGTAACCACACTTGGTCATTGTTTTGTAGAACAACTATGAGAAAGTCAGTTCTGGGGTTTGTTCAGTTCAATTGAACGTTTGCTATGTTGCATAGCGGGTTGTACTGAATGACATGTTTCCCAAAAGTATCATTCAGCGTTTTTAAACAAACTTTCAGGTAGTCTATGTTTCCTCTGTTTGATGGGTGTGGCGGGTTGTAGCTTGAAGCAATGAGTGGTGTATTTTCAAGAGCAGTGGTGCATTTTGAGCCCCCAACCCCTCCCCATTTTTCAACTGGTCGTTCAGAGCAGCTGTAAAAAAAAAAGGCCTTCTGAACCTGACTGGCCTTCAGATCTGTCACCTATCTCATTTCCTACCAATCATGGCACTTGGACGTACTCCACGGCTCCACCCCGTGCACCTCACGTCAGAGGCGGCAGGGTAGCCTAGTGGTTAGAGCGTTGGACTAGTAACCGAAAGGTTGCAAGTTCAAATCCCCGAGCTGACAAGGTACAAATCTGTCGTTCTGCCCCTGAACAGGCAGTTAACCCACTGTTCCTAGGCCGTCAATGAAAATAAGCATTTGTTCTTAACTGACTTGCCTAGCAAAATAAAGGTAAAACTAAAAACCTCAAGGAGACTCCCTCTCCAGTTGTGGAGCCACAGTCAGTCGCTGCCATGGGAACTATTCTGGCTGCCGTTTCAAAGTAGTCCTCTACTCCCTTTGAGGAGTCCCTGCTAGTTGAGGCAGATGCCCAAGGTTCAACTGTCTACTATCCTGGAACTTTCAGCCACAAAGACGCCACCTGTTATCCCTCAGGAGCCCCTCCCTGTTCCTTGCCCAGAGCCCAAGCCCCCCAGGTTGGAGCCACAGCCTGCAGCTAAAGCAGAGGTCTAACACAGTTCCCTTCCTCCCTGGCAGGTCCAGAGTCGCTTTCTCTGTCAGGTCCAAAGTTATCAGCACTAGGCTTCCAACCTTATAGTTTCGCTGTCTCCAACTCTAGTCGGCCCTCAGTTCACTGCTCCATCAAGCTATAAGTTCACTGCCCAACTAGGTCAGCAGCCTCTGGCCTCAGTTGATCAGTCGGCAAGCAGGCAGCTCCTTCAGGGCTACACGCCAAATCTCCTGCCCTAGTTCTAGGCCCTGGGTTTCCTGTCCCACTAGGAACCCAGCCACCTGTCCTAGCGCTTAGCTATAAGTTCCCTGCTCAGCTAGGTTTTACAGCCTCCCACCATACCTGTCTTGCAGTCTTCAGTCTTAGTAGTAGGTTCCAAATCCGCTGCCCTGTCAGGTCCTTTCCAGGCCTGCTAGGCCCTCAGCCCCCTGTCCTGGGGGACCCACCATTCCCTGCCGCTGAAAAACATCCCCACAGCATGATGTTGCCACCACCATGCTTCACCATAGGGATGGTGCCAGGTTTCCTCCAGACGTGACATTTAGCATTCATGCCAAAGAGTTCAATCTTGGTTTCATCAGACCAGAGAATCTTGTTTCTCATGGTCGAAGAGTCTTTAGGTGCCTTTTGGCAAACTCCAAGTGGGCTGTCATGTGCCTTTTACTGAGGAGTGGGATCCGTCTGGCCACTCTACCATAAAGGCGTGATTGGTGGAGTGCTGCAGAAATGGTTGTCCTCCTGAGTGGTTCTCCCATCTCTACTGAGGAACTCTGGAACTCTGTCAGAGTTAAATCAAATCAAATCAAATCAAATTTTATTTGTCACATACATATGGCTAGCAGATGTTAATGCGAGTGTAGCGAAATGCTTGTGCTTCTAGTTCCGACAATACAGTAATAACCAACAAGTAATCTAACTAACAATTCCAAAACTACTGTCTTATACACACAAGTGTAAGGGGATAAAGAATATGTACATAAAGATATATGAATGAGTGATGGTACAGAGCAGCATAGGCAAGATATAGTAGATGGTATCGAGTACAGTATATACATATGAGATGAGTATGTAAACAAAGTGGCATAGTTAAAGTGGCTAGTGATACATGTATGACATAAAGATGCAGTAGATGATATAGAGTACAGTATATACGTATACATATGAGATGAATAATGTAGGGTATGTAAACATTATATTAGGTAGCATTGTTTAAAGTGGCTAGTGATATATTTTACATCATTTCCCAACAATTCCCATTATTAAAGTGGCTGGAGTTGAGTCAGTGTGTTAGCAGCAGCCACTCAATGTTAGTGGTTGCTGTTTAACAGTCTGATGGCCTTGAGATAGAAGCTGTTTTTCAGTCTCTCGGTCCCAGCTTTGATGCACCTGTACTGACCTCGCCTTCTGGATGATAGCGGGGTGAACAGGCAGTGGCTCGGGTGGTTGTTGTCCTTGATGATCTTTATGGCCTTCCTGTAACATCGGGTGGTGTAGGTGTCCTGGAGTGATGGTGTAGGCATCTGTACTTACTGGTGACACAGACGCTGTTTCATCCTTTCCTACACTGAAATTACCCTTGCCTAACGATTGCATCTGAAGCTGGGCTTGCAGCACAGCTATCCTCGCCGTAAAGCGATTGTTCTCCTGTATATTATGAGTACAGCGACTGCAATTAGAAGGCATCATGTTAATGTTACTACTTAGCTTCGGCTGGTGGAGGTCCTGACGAACCACGTCCAGATAAAGCATCCGGAGTGAAAAAGTTAAATGAAAAAAAGTTGAGTAAGGCAAAAACTAAAAATATAAATGGCAATGAAAAAGTAAAAACCGTAAAGTTGTCAGGTAGCAAAGTAAGGTTATTTGTCAAGCATCGATCATCATGTCACCAAGATCAGACCCTCAATATTTATTGGAAAAGAGCATCAAGATCACTGTGTGCTTTCACCATCCTGTGAAGTTCATCATAAGTTATTTCCACTGTAGTTTAAAAAAATATGTTTTTAATCTTTATTTAACTAGGCAAGTCAGTTAAGAACAAACTCTTATTTTCAATGACGGCCTAGGAACAGTGGGTTAACTGCCTGTTCAGGGGCAGAATGACAGATGTGTACCTTGTCGGCTCAGGGATTTGAACCTGCAACTTTTCAGTTACCAGTCCAACGCTCTAACCACTAGGTTACCCTGCCGCCCCAATGAAGACATATATTTATTTAAGGGTGACAACACAACACTACATAAAGAGAGACCTAAAACAGCAACATAGCAAGGCAGCAACACATGACAACACAGCATGGCAGAAATGCACCATGACAACTACATGGTAGCAGCACAACATGGTAGCAGCACAAGACATGGTACAAACATTATTCGGCACAGATAACAGCACAAAGGGCAAGAAGGTAGAGACAACAATACATCATGCAAAGTAACCACAACTGTCAGTAAGAGTGTCCATGATTGAGTCTTTGAATGAAGAGATTGAGATTAAACCGTCCAGTATGAATGTTTGTTGCAGCTCGTTCCAGTCACTAGCTGCAGCGAACTGAAAATACAAGCGACCCAGGGATGTGTGTGCTTTGGGGACCTTTAAAAGAAAGTGACTGGCAGAACGGATGTTGTATGTGGAGAATGAGGGCTGCAGTAGATATCTGCAGTAGATTCGAATGGTCAAAACCATTCATCTTGAGGTAACAGGGGAGTGGGGTTCCAAAATGCAATAATATGGCACGCAATTTGACCATTTATAAAATGGTAATATCTTTTTTTTCATACAGACTAGCTCAAAAAGAAGTTAAACTTGACCTATTGACCTATTTTAGGTCACAACTCTTGAAGAGGAAGAAATTTGCAGGTGCGTCTGATTAATAAACAATGCAATACTGGTGGGTGGTAACATTTAAATAAAACCTAGCCCTGAAAATAAATTTAGACTTAAAAGTATTTGCACATCAACTTGTAGTTGGGTAATATTTGATATCCACTTAGTGTACAGAACATTAGGAACACCCCACTAATATTGAGTTGCACCCCCCTTTGCCCTCAGAACAGCCTCAATTCATCAGGGCATGGACTACAGGGTATTGAAAGCGTACCACAGGGATGCTGACTGATGTTGACTCCAATGACTCCCACAGTTGTGTCAAGTTGGCTGGATGTGTTTGGGTGGTGGACCATTCTTGATACACATGGGAAACTGTCGAGCATGAAAAACCCAGCAGTCTTACAACTCTTACTTCCTACCATACCCTGTTCAAAGGCACTTAAATATTTTGTCTTGCCCATTCACTCTCTGAATGGCACACATACACAATCCATGTCTCAATCGTTTTAAGGCTTAATAATCTTTCTTTAACCTGTCTCCTCCCCTTCATCTACACACAGATTGAAGTGGATGTAACAGGTGACATCAATATGGGATCATAGCTTTCACCTGGATTCACCTGGTCAGTCAAAATGTGTAGAATTGCAGGAAATTTGCTTAAAAACAGCAAAATTCTCTCTCAGTCTCATTCTCCCTCACCCAACCTGTTTTCTTAAAGGGGGGTGGGGGGGGGGGCCCTGGAGGTTGGTGCCCTGGGTCCCCAAATGCGGTAGTCCAGCCCTGCAGCAAATGCATTCATATGTTCTGACTGCCATCTTATTCTGATTAGGCCTATCTTCACCAAAGCTTTATACAGAAGATAATTATTTTGATTTAAAGTTAGCCAAGGGCATCCATTGAACTCCTCTACACACCCCTTTCAGCTCTGGCCCTCTGGCCCTGTTTCTGTAATGATCTGCAGCCTTAGAATATAACTGCACCAATCGGCTTTGTTTGGCCGACTGAATGCCAATCATGTCTGTCTTCACCCAGCAGGTGTCAGTAAAGATCCAGTTGTGTTTTGAATTGATGCACAAACAGTGCCTTCAGAAAGTATTCACACCCCTTGACTTTTTCCACATTTTGTTGTCTTACAGCCTGAATTTAACATTTATTAAATACATATTTTGTGTCACTGGTGTCAGGATTTGGCCAGGGTTGTTCCGGGTTTTGGTCACTAGATGCCCCCATTGTGCTTTTTGACCTTATGTTTTTTCCCTTGATTCCCATTATTATTTGCACCTGTGCCTCGTTTCCCTGATTGTATTTAAACCCTTAGTTTCCCTCAGTTCTGTGCTCTGTGTTTGTATGTTAGCACCCAGCCCTAGTGTTCTGTGTATTCTTGTCGATTCCGGTGGACGCGCTTGTGGAATTTTGTTTTTTGAGTATCTCTTGAGGCTTTTTTGTGCTATACCTACCACCTTTTGGATTTGCCATTTTGTATTGAAGGACTTCTCCTTTTTACTTTATTAAATACACCGTCTTAAGTACTGCTGTGTCTGCCTCATCTTCTGGGTTCTGCTGACTATTCGTGGCTCAGTTGGTTAAGTGACTGTTTCTCACTCCGGAGACCCAGGTTCGTAACCGGGTCCTGACAACTGGTCTACATACAATACACCATAATGTCAAAGTAGGATTATGTTTTTAGAATTTTTGTTACTAATTAATTAAAAATGAAAAGCTAAAATGTCTTGCGTCATTAAGTATTCAACCCCTTTTGTTATTGCAAGCCAAAATAAGTTCAGAAGTAGAAATTAGTTAAACAGGTTATATAAGTTGCATGGACTCTGTTATATACGTTGCATGGACCCACTCTGTGTGGAATACTAGAGTTTACCATGATTTTTGAATGACTACCTCATCTCTGTACCCCAAACATACAATTATCTTTAAGGTCCCTCATTCGGGCAGTGAATTTCAAACACAGATTCAACCACAAAGACTAATGAGGTTTTCGAATACCTCACAAAGAAGGGCACCTTTTGGTAGATGGATTTTAAAAAAGCAGACATTAAATATCCCTTTGAGCTTACTAAAGTTAATAATTACACTTTGGATGGTGTTTCAATACACCCAGTCATAACAAAGATACAGTCGTCCTTCCTAACTCAGTTGCTGGAGAGGAAGGAAACTGCTCATGGATTTCACCACGAGGCCAATGGTGACTTTAAAACGGCTAAAACAGAGTTTAATGGCTGTGATAGTAGACAACTGAGGATGGATCAAGAACATTGTAGTTACTCCACAATACTAACCTAAATGACAGAGTGAAAAGAAGGAAGCCTGTACAGAATACAAATATTAAAAATCATGCATACTAAAGTTAAACTGCAGAAAATGTGGCAAAGAAATTAACTTCATGTCCTGAAAACAAAATGTTATGTTTGGGGCAAATCCAACACAATACATCACTGAGTACCACTCTTCATATTTTCAAGCATAGTGGTGGCTGCATCATGTTATGGGTATGTTTGTCATTCTCCTCATCGAATCCCCTCAGTTATCTCCAATGATTTCAAGTCTATGTATAAAGGTAGCAGCCTCTAATGTCTTAGTGATTGCTATTGAACCGTCTGATGGCTTGAGATAGAAGCTATATCTCAGTCCCAGCTTTGATGCACCTGTACTGACCTCACCTTTTTGATGATAACGGGGTAAACAGGCAGTGGCTGTGGTTGTTGTCCTTGATGATCTTTTTGGCCTTCCTGTGGCACCGGGTGCTGTAGGTGTCCTGGAGGGCAGGTAGTTTGCCCCTAGTGATGCGTTGAGCAGACCGCACAACCCTCTGGAGAGCCCTGGTGTTGCGGGCGGTGCAGTTGCCATACCAGATGGTGATACAGCCCGACAGGAGGCTCTCGATTGTGCATCTGTAAAAGTTTTCGAGGGTTTTAGGTGCCAAGCCATATTTCTTCAGCTTCCTTAGGATGAAGAGGCGCTGTTGTTCCTTCCTCACCACACTGTCTGTGTGGATGGACCATTTCAGTTTGTCAGTGATGTGTACGCAGCGGAACTTTAAGCTTTCCACCTTCTCCACTGCAGTCCCGTTGCTGTGGATAGGGGGTTGCTCCCTCTACTGTTTCCTGAAGTCCACGATGATCTCTTTTATTTTGTGACATTGAGTGAAAGGTTATTTTCCTGGCACAACACTCCCAGAGCCTCGCCTCCTCCCTGTAAGCTGTATCGTTATTGTTAGCAATCAATCCTACTACTGTTGTGTCGTCTGCAAACTTGATGATTGAGTTGGAGGCGTGCGTGGCCATGCAGTCATGGGTGAACAGGGAATACAGGAGGGGGCTGAGTATGCACCCTTGTGATGCCCCAGTGTTGAGGATCAGTGAAATGGAGATGTTGTTTCCTACCTTCAGGGCGGCCTGTCAGGAAGTCCAGGACCCAATTGCATAGGGCAGGGTTCAGACCCAGGGTGTTGCGCTTAATGATGAGCTTGGAGGGTACTATGGTGTTGAATGCTGAGCTACAGGCAATGAACAGCATTCTTACATAGGTATTCCTCTAGTCCAGATTGGATAGGGCAGTGTGCAGTGTGATGGAGATTGCATCGTAGGTGGATCTATTGGGGCAGTAAGCAAATTGAAGTGGGTCTAGGGTGTCAGGTAAGGTCGAGGTGATATGATCCTTAACTAGCCTCTCAAAGCACTTCATGATGACAGAAGTGAATGCTACAGGGCGATAGTCATTTAGTTCAGTTACCTTAGCTTTCTTGGGTACAGGAACAATGATGGACATCTTGATGTGTGTGGGGACAGCAGACTAGGATAGGGAGAGATTGAATATGTCCGTAAACACTCCAGCCAGCTGGTCTGCGCATTCTCCCCGGACTCGGCTAGGGATGTAGTCTCGGCCGGCAGTCTTGCGAGGGTTAACACGCTTAAATGTCTTACTCACGTCGGCTATAGAGAAGGAGAGCCCACAGTCCTTGGGAGCGAGCCGCGTCAGTGGCACTGTGTTATCCTCAATGCGGGAAAAGAAGGTGTTTAGCTTGTCCAGAAGCAAGGAGTCGGTGTTCGGTGTCAGACCCTGCCACATACGACTTGTGTCAGAGCCATTGAATTGCGACTCCACTTTGTCTCTATATTGATGTTTTGCCTGTTTGATTGCCTTACGGAGGGAATAACTACACTGTTTGTATTCTGCCAAAATCCCAGTCACCTTTCCATGGTAAATGCGGTGGTTCGAGCTTTCAGTTTTGCCAGAATGCTGCCATCTATCCACAGTTTCTGATTAGGGTAGGTTTTAATAGTCACAGTGGGTACAACATCTCCTATACACTTCCTGATAAACTTAGTCACCGTATCAGTATACTCATCAATGTTATTTTCAGATACAACCCGGAACATATCTCAGCCCATGTGATCAAAACAATCTTGAAGCATGGATTTCGATTGGTCAGACCAGCATAGAATATTCCCTAGCATGGGTACTTCCTGTTTGAGTTTGCCTACAGGAAGGGAGGAGCAAAATGGAATCGTGAACAGATTTGGGGGAGGGGCTTGTAGGCATCCAGGAAGTTGGAGTAGCAGTGGTCGAGTGTTTTAGCAGCGCGAGTACTGCAGTCAATATGTTGGTTGCGTTTTCCTCAAATTTGCTTTGTTCAAATCCCCAGCTACAATAAATGCGGCCTCAAGACATGTGGTTTCCAGTTGGCATAAAGTCCAGTGAAGTACTTTGAGGGCCGTTGCAGTAATATACACGGCTGTGACTATAACCGGAGAGAAGTCTCTTGGGAGGTAATATGGTCGCCATTTGATTGTGATGTATTCTAGGCCGGGTGAACACAAGGACTTAAGTTCCTGTATGTTATCACAATCCCACCATGAGTACTGTGATTGCTAGCACAGACTGAAGTATGTTCCAGGATTCCTCCAATTGCATTGAGGAGTACACAACATCAGTCATTGGCTTCATCAATAAGTGCATCGATGACGCCGTCATCCCCTCAGTGACCGTACGTACACCCCAACCAGAAGCAATGGATTACAGGCAACATCCGCACTGAGCTTAAGGCCAGAACTGCCAATTTGAAGAAGCGGGATTCTGACCCGGAAGCTTATAAGAAATCCCACTATGCCCTCCAACGAATCATCAAACAGGCAAAGCGTCAATAGAGGACTAAGATTGAATAGTACTACACCGGCTCTAACGCTTGTCGGATGTGGCAGGGCTTTCAGACCATTACAGACTACAAAGGGAAGCACAGTTAAGAGCTGCTCAGTGACACAAGCCTACCAGATGAGCTAAACTATTTGACCTCATCCATTACAACCAGCATGTCCAGAGATACAACCTCTCTTATCATCACCCAGTGCCTGGGCTTACCTCCGCTGTACCCGCACCCCACCATACCCCTGTCTGCGCATTATGCCCTGAATATATTCTACCATGCCCAGAAATCTGCTCCTTTTATTCTTTGTCCCCAACGCTCGAGGCGACCAGTTTTGATAGCCTTTAGCCGCACCCTCATACTACTCTTCCTCTGTTCCGCGGGTGATGTGGAGGTAAACCCAAGCCCTGCATGTCCCCAGGCACCCTCATTTGTTGACTTCTGTGATCGAAAAAGCCTTGGTTTCATGCATGTCAATATCAGAAGCCTCCTCCCTAAGTTTTTTTACTCACTGCTTTAGCACTCTCTGCTAACCTTGATGTCCTTGCCGTGTCTGAATCCTGGCTCAGGAAGGCCACCAAAAATTCTGAGATTTCCATACCCAACTATAACATTTTCCGTCAAGATAGAACTGCCAAAGGGGGAGGAGTTGCAGTCTACTGCAGAGATAGCCTGCAAAGTAATGTCATACTTTCCAGGTCCATACCCAAACAGTTCAAACTACTAATTTTAAAAATTACTCTCTCCAGAAATAAGTCTCTCACTGTTGCCGCCTGCTAACGATCCCCCTCAGCGCCCAGCTGTGCCCTGGACACCATTTGTGAATTGATTGCCCCCCATCTAGCTTCAGAGTTTGTTCTGTTAGGTGACCTAAACTGGGATATGCTTAACACCCCGGCAGTCCTACAATCTAAGCTTGATGCCCTCAATCTCACACAAATCATCAAGGAACCCACCAGGTACAACCCTAAATCTGTAAACAAGGGCACCCTCATAGACGTCATCCTGACCAACTGGCCCTCCAAATACACCTCCGCTGTCTTCAACCAGGATCTCAGCGATCACTGCCTTATTGCCTGCATCCGCTACGGATCCGCAGTCAAACGACCACCCTTCATCACTGTCAAACGCTCCTTAAAACACTTCTGTGAGCAGGCCTTTCTAATCGACCTAGCCCGGGTATCCTGGAAGGACATTGACCTCATCCCGTCAGTTGAGGATGCCTGGTCATTCTTTAAAAGTAACTTCCTCACCATTTTAGATAAGTATGCTCCATTCAAAAAATGCAGAACTAAGAACATATATAGCCCTTGGTTCACTCCAGACCTGACTGCCCTCGACCAGCACAAAAACATTCTGTGGCGGACTGCAATAGCATCGAATAGTCCCCGTGATATGCAACTGTTCAGGGAAGTCAGGAACCAATACACACAGTCAGCCAGGAAAGCAAAGGCCAGCTTCTTCAGGCAGAAATTTGCATCCTGTAGCTCTAACTCCAAAAAGTTCTGGGACACTGTGAAGGCCATGGAGAACAAGAGCACCTCATCCCAGCTGCCCACTGCACTGAGGCTCGGTAACACGGTCACCACCAATAAATCCATGATTATCGAAAACTTCAACAAGCATTTCTCAACGGCTGGCCATGCCTTCCTTCTGGCTACTCCAACCTCGGCCAACAGCTCCCCCCCCCCGCAGCTACTCGCCCAAGCCTTTCCAGGTTCTCCTTTACCCAAATCCAGATAACAGATGTTCTGAAAGAGCTGCAAAACCTGGACCCGTGCAAATCAGCTGGGCTTGACAATCTGGACTCTCTACTCCTGAAACTATCCTCCGCCATTGTCGCAACCCCTATTACCAGCCTGTTCAACCTCTCTTTCATATCGTCTGAGATCCCCAAGGATTGGAAAGCTGCCGCAGTCATCCCCCTCTTCAAAGGGGGAGACACCCTGGACCCAAACTGTTACAGACCTATATCCATCCTGCCCTGCCTTTCTAAGGTCTTTGAAAGCCAAGTCAACAAACAGGTCACTGACCATCTCGAATCCCACCGTACCTTCTCCGCTGTGCAATCTGGTTTCCAAGCCGGTCACGGGTGCACCTCAGCGACGCTCAAGGTACTAAACGATATCATAACCGCCATCGATAAAAGACAGTACTGTGCAGCCGTCTTCATCGACCTTGCCTAGGCATTCGACTCTGTCAATCACCATATTCTTATCGGCAGACTCAGTAGCCTCGGTTTTTCTGATGACTGCCTTGCCTGGTTCACCAACTACTTTGCAGACAGAGTTCAGTGTGTCAAATCGGAGGGCATGCTGTCCGGTCCTCTGGCAGTCTCTACGGGGGTGCCACAGGGTTCAATTCTCGGGCCGACTCTTTTCTCTGTATATATCAATGATGTTGCTCTTGCTGCGGGCGATTCCCTGATCCACCTCTACGCAGACGACACCATTCTGTATACTTCCGGCCCGTCCTTGGACACTGTGCTATCTAACCTCCAAACGAGCTTCAATGCCATACAACACTCCTTCCGTGGCCTCCAACTGCTCTTAAACGCTAGTAAAACCAAATGCATGCTTTTCAACCGTTTGCTGCCTGCACCCGCACGCCCGACTAGCATCACCACCCTGGATGGTTCCGACCTAGAATATGTGGACATCTATAAGTACCTAGGTGTCTGGCTAGACTGTAAACTCTCCTTCCAGACTCATATCAAACATCTCCAATCTAAAATCAAATCTAGAGTCGGCTTTCTATTCCGCAACAAAGCCTCCTTCACTCACGCCGCCAAACTTACCCTAGTAAAACTGACTATCCTACCGATCCTCGACTTCGGTGATGTCATCTACAAAATAGCTTCCAACACTCTACTCAGCAAACTGGATGCAGTTTATCACAGTGCCATCCGTTTTGTTACTAAAGCACCTTATACCACCCACCACTGCGACCTGTATGCTCTACTCGGCTGGCCATCGCTACACATTCGTCGCCAAACCCACTGGCTCCAGGTCATCTACAAGTCCATGCTAGGTAAAGCTCCAACTTATCTCAGTTCACTGGTCACGATGGCAACACCCACCCATAGCACACGCTCCAGCAGGTGTATCTCACTGATCATCCCTAAAGCCAACACCTCATTTGGCCACCTTTCGTTCCAGTTCTCTGCTGCCTGTGACTGGAATGAATTGCAAAAATCGCTGAAGTTGGAGAAAGGCTTCCCTCACCAACTTCAAACATCTGCTATCTGAGCAGCTAACCGATCGCTGCAGCTGTACATAGTCTATCGGTAAATAGCCCACCCAATTTTACCTACCTCTTCCCCATAATGTTTATATTTATTTACTTTTCTGCTCTTTTCCACACCAATATCTCTACCTGTACATGACCATCTGATCATTTATCACTCCAGTGTTAATCTGCAAAATTGTAATTATTCGCCTACCTCCTCATGCCTTTTTGCACACAATGTATATAGACTCTCTTTCTTTCTGTGTTATTGACTTGTTCATTGTTTACTCCATGTGTAACTCTGTGTTGTTGTCTGTTCACACTGCCATGCTTTATCTTGGCCAGGTCGCAGTTGCAAATGAGAACTTTTTCTCAACTAGCCTCCCTGGTTAAATTAAGGTGAAAAAAAATAAAAAAATTCTATGCTCGCTTTGAGGCAAATAACACTGAAACATGCATGAGAGCACCAGCTGTTCCAGAAGACTATGTGATCAAGCTCTCCACAGCCAATGTGAGTAAGACCTTTAAACAGGTCAACATTCACAAGGCCGCAGGGCCAGATGGATTACTAGGAGGTGTACTGCGAGCATGCACTGACCAACTGGCAAGTGTCTTCACTGACATTTTCAACCTCTCCCTGTCTGAGTCTGTAATACCAACATGTTTTAAGCAGACCACCATAGTGCCTGTGCCCAAGAACTCTAAGGTAACCTGCCTAAATGACTACCGACCAGTAGCACTCACGTCTGTAGCCATGAAGTGGTTTCAAAGGCTGGTCATGGCTCACATCAACACCATTATCCCAGAAACCAAAGACCCACTCCAATTTGCATACCGCCCCAACAGATCCATAGGTGATGCCATCTCTATTGCACTCCACACTACACTTTCCCACCTGGTCAAAAAAAACACCTATGTTAGAATGCTATTCATTGACTACAGCTCAGCGTTCAACGCCATAGTGCCCTCAAAGCTCGTCAATAAGCTAAGGACCCTGGGACTAAACATTTCCCTCAGCAACTCGATCCTGGACTTCCTGATGGGCCGCCCCCAGGTGGTAAGGGTAGGATACAACATATCCACCACACTGATCCTCAACACAGGGGCCCCTCAGGGGCGCGTGCTCAGTCCACTCCTGTAATCCCTGTTCACCCATGACTGCACGGCCAGGCACGACTCCAAGACCATCATTAAGTTTGCTGATTACCTGATCACCAACAACGATGAGACAGCCTATAGGGAGGAGGTAAGAGACCTGGTAGTGTGGTGCCAAGACAACAACCTCTCTCAACGTTACCAAGACAAAGAGATGATTGTGGACTGCAGGAAAAAGAGGAACGAGCACACCCCCATTTTCATCGACAGGGTTGCAGTGGAGCAGGTTGAGAGCTTCAAGTTCCTTGGTATCCACTTCCCCAACAAACTAACATGGTCCAAGCACACCAAGACAGTCGTGAAGAGGGTACGACAAAACCTATTCCTCCTCAGGAAACTGAAAAGATTTTGCATGGGTAATCAGAACCTCAAAAGGTTCTACAGCTGCATCATCGAGAGCATTCTGACTGGTTGCATCACTGCCTGGTATTTCAACTGCTCGGCCTCCGACCGCAGGGCACTACAGAGGGTAGTGCAAACCGCCCAGTACATCACTGGAGCCCAGCTTCTTACCATCGAGGACCTCTGTACGAGGCAGTGTCAGAGGAAGGCCCTAAAAATTGTCAAAGACACAAGCCACCCTAGTCATAGACTGTCCTCTCTGCTACCACACGGTAAGCGATACCGGAGCTCCAAATCTTGGTCCAAGAGGCTTCTAAACAGCTTCTACCCCCAAGCCATAAGACACCTGAACAACTAATCAAATGGCTACCCAGACTATTTGGATTGCCCCCCCCCCCTTTTACACCGCTGCTACTCTCTGTTATTTTTGTCTATAGTAATTTTAATAACTCTACCTACATGTACATATTACCTCAACTAACCGGTGCCCCCCAAACATTGACTCTGTACTGGTACCCCCCTTTATATAGTCTCGCTATTGTTATTTTACTGCTGCTCTTTAATTACTTGTTACATGTATTTATTGTTCTTATCTGTATTTTTTAAAACTGCATTGTTAGTTAGGTGCTCATAAGTAAGCATTTCACTGCAAGGTCTAAAATTTGATTTAAGTAGTTAATCATGAAACACACCCACACCCTTCTTCTTCCCGGATTGATATTTATTCCTGTCTGCGGCGATGAACTGAGAAGCAAAGGCGCAGGAGGGCCCCGGCTAACCAGATGTTGGTCCCGAACTGGGCTCATTCCTCCAGACTTGCCTGCCATCCTGGCTCCCGTCGGACCCTGGCCTTTGTACTACAACGTTTTTGGTTTTCCAAAGCCTCCCATTATATTCCCCTTCCAAAGTTACCCTCCGCCAAGGAGATGGCCCAGCTCATGGTGCAGCATGTTTTCTGGATCCATGGAATGCCGGTAGACATGGCCTCCGATCGCGGTCCTCAGTTCTCGCACCCTCATTGAGTTGTAGGCCAGCCTGTCCTCCAATTTTCACCCCCAGTCCAACGGCCAGTCGGTGCGAGCCAATCAGGACCTGGAGACAGCTATTCATTGCCTTGTCTCCGCCACCCCACCACCTGGAGCCAGCAACTCGTGTGGGTGGAATGCGCCCGTAACACCCTTCCCTGCTCGGCCACTGGTCTCCAGAGTGTTCCATGGGATATCAACTCCTGCTCTTCCCTGAGGCAGAGATCAGCATACCCTGGGCGCTACTTTCGCCGTACCTAGAAGAGAGCCCAGTACGCTCGTCTCAAGACCACTTCCACAAATTGGCAACAGGCAGACCGCCACCAGACCCCTGCTCCCGCTATCGTCTCGGGCGGAGTCCCGTACACTTTCCCCCCGTTTTATCAGCCCTTTCCCCAACTTTAAGATTCTTAGCCCCTCTGCTGTTTGTCTTCTGTTGCCCTGCACCCTCTGTATACATCTTCACTTTTCATGTGTCTCAAACCTCTGTCTCACAGACCCGTGTCCCTGTTTGTTCGCTGTCTTGTATTACTGACCTCTGCCTGCCCTGATCCTGAGTGTGCCTGCCGTTCTGTCCCTTATTGAAGCTGTCTTGTATTACCGACCTCTGCCTGCCCTAGACCTGCCGTTTGCCTGCCCCCTCTTTTGTAATAAACATCTGAGATTCTAACTGTTTGCCTCCTGTGTCTGCATCTGGGTCTTATCCTGAGTCGCGTTATTACCCAGAAAGACTCACAGCTGTAATCGCTACCAAAGGTTATTACAACATGTATTGACTCAGGGTGTGAATACCTATGTAAATCAGATATTTACATTTATTTAATTTCAGTAAATGTGGCAAAATTTATAAAAACATGTTTTCACTTTCTCATTATGGGGTATTGTGTGTAGATGGATGATAAAAAAATGTTTCATAAATTTTGATTTCAAGCTGTAACACAACAAAATGTGGAATAAATCAAAGGGTATGAATACTTTCTGAAGGCACTGTAAGTACATAGTAGGTGTATAGCTAAGCTAAGGAAGGACACACTGCTGTTTTTAAAATTAATTTACACAGACACCGTTCTTATTGGTCAAATGTACCCATTGATATCTTCTTATTGCAGTTGTCAACTTCCATGAAACTCATGGAGAGAAAATGTAATGGAAGAATGGAAAAAGCCAGAAAAAAATCAAGAACTACATGCTAACATTTAGAGAAAGGTAAGGAATTAATTTGCTGATATTTTCTAGCATTCTGTCAAACTTAAGTTTTGTCATACTGATAAGAGTTTTTAGTTTTTTCCTGAACATTCACGAAGAGGCGTGGTCACCTGTGACGAAGGTTCCACACCTCTTGTTTGTCAGGCTGCCACAGTTTGCTGTGGGTGAAAGTCCACTGTAGATTACAAACACACCGCATTGGGATTTTTTTTACACCGATCACCGTATCTTCAAGGAATCGCCCCATAATTTCAGGTAAAACATAATGACTTTATCTCCGTGTACTGCGGCTCTTTGTGACTGTATGATTAATTTATCTGCGTTTTGGATAGGCTACCTGCTGCTTTACAGTAGCCTACAGCACGAGTGTACGGCAGATGCGGAAAAAGATCGAGACAATGGACAAATGACGATACTGGTGTTCAATAAAAAAGTAGTAGGCTATATAGGCTATACCTAACTGCATAGACGCTGACAGAAAATCTGGTGTTTATCATTGATAGGCTATGCCTATGTGGAAATATAGTCTACTTGCAGCAAACGAACTCAAATCGATTACATGCTAGTTGATTTAGTATAGGCTAATCGCTTTTTATAGGAGCTCTGTTAGATGAATTTCCTACCCTGTCACAGAAAAGCGCGTTTGGGACTTCTGTCTAAATAACCGGTGAAAGGCTATCCACTCAAGACAGTTGATCATAATCAATTTAGTGTCTACCTGTTATTCTATTACCAAGACATGTATAGTGGAGTTTAAATGACCATTCTGAGAAGCAAATAGACAAGCCGCCTATGTCAACCTGGTGTCAGAGTATTTCGTATTATTCTGTACTTAAATCCGAGATACTCCATTTAGTATATGTTACGTTTCATATCATATGTATTAATTTGTGGACATCCATCAACCATTTTGTAAGATATGTTACGAATTACAATTCATGTTATATGTTATGAATTTTCAAAATATACAATATATTACGAATTTGAAAAACGTATGATGTGTTACGAATTCTAGCTAGGTGGCTAACGTAATCTAGCTGTTTAACGTGAGCTAGGCTATGAGTTAGGGTTAAATTTAGGAGTTAGATTAGGGGAATGGTTAGCTAACATGCTAAGTAGTTGCAAAGTAGGTAAAAGTAGTAAGTAGTTGAAAAGTTGCTAAAATGCTGTAGTTGGCCGTGATGAGATTCGAACTTGCAAATGTTGGGTTGCTAGACGTTTGTTTCATATACCCACCCACGAGACCAGATAACAGATTAGTGTTTTGTTCATTGTTGTTTATGGATTACAATGATTTGTGAGTCATAATCAGCCAGCATTGTTAGCATGGGATACCAGGTAACCTCGCATGAGAATCACATCAAAGCACCAGGGACCACAGGTAGATCACATTGATTCAGATGAAATGGACAGGGAGGACCTGATCCCAGCTCAGGACTCCTATTCGGAGACACTTGATACATAGGCCCCAGATCTAACATTACTGGATAGGTGACAGCAAGGTACCACTTCAAATGCATTCCCACCATTACAGTCATAAAAGATCAAGGATTAGGCCTACCTCAAGGAAGGGAGGAGGAAATTGTACATTTTAGAAATGGAACAAGGGCCATTGTATCATCTAAAAACACAGTGATGAGATTGGTAATGATCAGATCATTACTACTCTCTTCCATACTGAAGGTATCAATGACATCAAGTGCAATCAATGCCACAATTCCCAATTTGATTGGAGAATGTGAAGATAATAATGTTGGGTACCGACTCCATAAATGTTTAACAAATCATTTATTCATTATAAGCAGTGCGTAACTGGTCTTAAAGTTCTTCTTTATTCTCGAGGAGGAATAAATCATATCAAATCTAATACTCCGAATACAAGAAGTGTAGACTTTACAGTGAAATGCTTACTTACACAAACGAGCCCGTTCCCATCAATGCAGAGTTAAAAAGTAAGAAATATTTAGAAATATTTTCTAAATAAAAAGGAGATATTAACACAAGAAAAACATAAACAAGGCCATATACAAGGAGTACCAGTACCGAGTCAGTGTCTTGTTGTCTTTTTTTCTGTCTCTTCTCTGTTAGCTGCATTCAATAACTTTAATTCATACTTCCTCTTTTGTGTTATCCTCTTCTTTATTTCATACTGTAGAGTCCATCAGTGTCATACACAGATTTGTTCCTACTCTTTATTCCACTGAATAAAGGGAAACTATTATTAGTGAATGGTGCTATAGATTTGCATGTTCCAGCTGGGGGAGTGTATTGTGTGAGAGAAAAACAGTTCACATTCATTAAATTGTTCCCATATATTTGTATTTTACCAAAAACACTGTCTCTCTGCCTCTATGTAAATTCAATGGCATCGACTGTCATCTTTTTCACTAATTGTTACTACACATTTTCACTACACATGTGACACGAGTGCACACACAAGGATTTTATTTGAACTTTTAGAGAAGGAAGGATCATAAATGAAAAAGGATTATAGATAAGAGATGTAGAACTAATCAGGAAGGCTGGCAGCCTCACACACACACACACACACACACACACACACACACACACACACACACACACACACACACACACACACACACACACACACACACACACACACACACACACACACACACACACACACACACACACACACACACACACACACACACACACACACACACACACACACACACAAAGACGGTCTGTGTAATATGGCTTTATACCAAGATGTGAACGGGGGCTGGATATATTTGTCATTATATGTTATCTAGCCATCGTTGGTCCTTCATAAAGAGTTCATACATTCATAATAAAAGGCTTTATATTGAGATGTGAACGAGGGCATCTCGGATGGAGCTGCCTTAGTTATCCAATCTGCCATATCCTCATTAGACAGAGCTCATTGACACACAGTAATTGCCTAATACTCTAAACTCGGTTTAGTGGATGAGTTCTAAGGAAACTCACAGTGGGTCATAGTCAGAACCTACTGTAAATGATGAGTCCCGTAAGCTAATCGCTAATACCCTATGGATAAGGACTGGGGACCCACTCTGACAACCACTGGATTAGTGCGAGGGTAAGAAGCAGCATGGGGTATGTTTTGGGCTGGCAGACTGGCAAACAGGGCAAAGGGTTGATGGGATTATCTTCTGTAGAGAAGTGTAGATTTCTCACCCCTCCCCGATTTTGCCAGTGGTTGCATCATTGAGATTTATCAATTGATGTATTTTTCTCATGAAGCAGTTTACAGGTCAGTAGCCCAATATTATCCACATATCTTGCTGTGTGTGTGCAGCATGCAAGTTTGTGTCTGCACACACATGTGTACTCAATAAAGATTCTTCATACACTTGACTGTCAGTAAACCTATAGTCCATGAGGAGTCAGAAGTAAGACTTTGTGTGCTTTATGGGCACTTCTTTACACTACCCTGTTTGTCCGTCTGTCTGATGATCCTGGATCCCTCCAGACAGTGAGGAACTGATAAAGACGTTTTCTCCTCCGCTGTCACATCTTTAAGAGTTTTTTTTTGACAGGCCATCTGAATGCTGGATGGCATTTCCATGTAAAAAGCCCTATGAGCACTAAAGTGACGTTCATAGGAGCACATCAAATTTGTTGTTAAATGAAAGCTGAGTCTATATTTTTGAGAAATTAAGACATATACATTTTTAACACATTTCCATCCTAAAAATGAGGAATAAGTAAAGGCTTTGATTTATGGTCAAACAGATGGAGAAGGGGTCTTAGTAGTTTGGACAATACAAATCAAATTGTATTGGTCACATATACATATTTAGCAGATGTTATTGCTGGTGTAGGGACACAAGCATTTCGCTATCTCCAACAGTGCAGTAGTATCTAACAATACACACATCTAAAATGAAAATAATGGAATTCAGAAATATTCGAATATTAGGTTGGGCAATGTCGGAGTGGCATTGACTAAAATACAGTAGAATGCAGTATAATACAAATTAAATGAGTAAATGTTATTAAAGTGACTAGTGTTCATCATTAAAGTGACCATTGATTCCATGTCTATGTACATAGAGCAGCAGCCTCTAAGGTGCAGGGTTGAATAACCGGGTGGTTGCCGACTAGTGATGGCTATCTAACAGTCTGATGGCCTTGAGATGGAAGCTGTTTTTCAGTCTCTCGGTCCCAGCTTTGATGCACCTTTACCGACCTCACCTTCTGGATGGTAGCGGGGTGAACAGGCAGTGGCTCAGATGGTTGTTGTCCTTGATCTTTTTGGCCTTGTGACATTGGATGCTGTAGGTGTCCTGGAGGGCGGGCAGTTTGTCCCCAGTGATGCGTTGGGCCGACTGCACAACACTCTGGAGAGCCTTGTGGCTGTGGGCGGTGCAGTTGCCGTATCAGGCGGTGATACAGCCCAAAAGGATGCTCTCAATTCTGCATCTGTAAAAGTTTGTGAGGGTCTAAGGGGCCAATACAAATTTCTTCAGCCTCCTGAGTTTGAAGAGGCACTGTTGGTCCTTCTTCACCTCCTCTGTCTGTGTGGGTGGTCCATTTCAGATTGTCAATGATGTGTACGCCGAGGAACTTGAAGCTTTCACCTTCTCTACTGCGGCCCTGTGGATGGGGGCATGCTCCCTCTGCTGTATCTGGAAGTCCACGATCAGCTCCTTCAATTTATTGACGTTGAGGGAGAGGTTATTAACCTGACACCACCCCACCCAGTCCCTCACCTCCTCACTGTAGGCTGTCTTGTCATTGTTGGTAATCTGGCCTACTGCTGTTGTGCTGTCTGCAAACTTGATGATTGAGTTGGAGGCGTGCGTGGCCACACAGTCATGGCTCAACATGGAGTACAGAAGGGGGCTGAGCATAAACCATTGTGGGGACCCTGTGTTGAAGATCAGTATAGTGGAGGTGTTTTTTCCTACCTTCACCACCTAGGGCTGGCCCGCCAGGAAGTCCCGTTGCACAGGGCGGGGTTCATACCCAGGGCCCCAAGCTTAATGATGAGCTTGGAGGGTACTATGGTGTTGAAGGCTGATCTGTAGTTAATGAACATCATTCTTCTGTCTGGGCTGGCAGCCTTGCGAGGGTTAACACATTTAAATGTCTTACTCACATCTGCCACGGAGAACGAGGGCCCACAGTCCTTGTGAGCATGCCGTGTCAGTGGCACTGTGTTATCCTCAAAGTGGGCAAAGAAGGTGTTTAGCTTGTCCAGGAGCAAGATGTTGGTGTCAGCAACGTGGCTGGTTTTCCCTTTGTAATCCGTGATTGTCTGTAGATCCTGCCACAAGCGTCTTGTGTCTGAGCCGTTGAATTGCAACTCCACTTTGTCTCTGTGCTGACATTTTGCCTGTTTGATTGCCTTATGGAGGGAATAACTACACTGTTGGTATTAGACCATATTCCCAGTCACCTTGCCATGATTAAATGCGGGGATTTGCGCTTTGAGTTCGCACAAATGCTTCCGTCTATCCACGGTTTTTGATTTGGGTAGGTTTTAATAGTCACAGTGGGAACAACATCACCTATATGCTTCTGATGAACTCAGTCACCGTGTCTGTGTATATGTCAATGATATTCTCAGAGGCAAGCTGGAACCATAGTACAGTAAAAAACTAGAGTAGAGTATAGGTCAGTACAATACAGTACTTTTTAAAGTTTAGTACTTTACTGAACTGTACTGAACTGTGCTGTACTGTGATGTCCAACCTTGTGAAACATTGACCTCCATGATTGGCACAAATGTGATGCAGTCCGGACTAGAGGTCGACCGATTAATTAAGGATGATTTTCAAGTTTTCATAACAATCGGTAATCTGCATTTTTGGACGCCGATTACATTGCAATCCACGTGGAGACTGCATGGCAGGCTGACGACCTGTTGAGGGAGGAGCGAAGGTAAGTTGCTAGCTAGCATTAAACTTATTTTATAAACAACAATCAATCTTAACATAATATTTAGACTTAGGGTTGCCACCCGTTCGATAAAATACGGAACGGTTCCATATTTCACTGAAAGAATAAACGTTTTGTTTTTGAAATTATAGTTTCCGGATTTGACCATATTAATGACCTAAGGCTCGTATTTCTGTTTGGTTATTATATTATAATTAAGTCTATGATTCGATAGAGCAGTTTTACTGAGCGATGGTAGGCAGCAGCAGGCTCGTAAGCATTCATTCAAACAGCACTTTCCTGCGTTTGCCAGCAGCTCTTCACAATGCTTGAAGCACAGCGCTTTTTATGACTTCAAGCCTATCAACTCCCGAGATTAGGCTGGCAATACTATAGTACCTATAAGAACATCCAATAGTCAAAGGTATATGAAATACAAATGGTATAAAGAGAGAGAGTCCTAAAACTCCTATAATAACTACAACTAAAACTTCTTAACTGGGAGTATTGAAGACTCATGTGTAAAGGAATTGCCAGCTTTCATATGTTCTCATGTTCTGAGCAAGGAACTTAAACTTGAACTTTTTTATATGGCACATATTGCATTTTCACTTTCTTCTCCAACACTTTATTTTTGCATTATTTAAACCAAATTGAACATGTTTCATTATTTACTTGAGGCTGAAATTGATTTTATTGATGTATTATATTAAGTTAAAATAAGTGTTCATTCAGTATTGTTGTAATTGTCATTATTACAAATATATATATATATATATAAAATTGGCTGATTTAATTGGTATCGTCTTTTTTTGGGTCTTCCAATGATCGGTATCGGTGTTGGAAAAATCATAGTTGGTCGACCTCTAGTCCAAACCAACCAAATGTGGTCTTGTTTCAGTGCAGAGCTCATTAGAATAATAGCCACTGTGTAGAATAATACCCAAACATGCTATAGAGGATATTACATTTTTCTACCTTTGTGTCCCTATTCAGGATACATCACCATGAAGAGAATGACATTCATAATTATGCATTTCTGTATGGTACAGATCAGGGAAACATGATGTCATTCTGTTACCATAATTCTGTTACAGGGTGTTAAACCACCTTACTTACTGTAGTTCAATAACTAAAATATATTTTTTCAAACTCAAGGTGTCATGACATAGTTGACACCCCGTTTTTTCTGCAGATATCTTTGGATCTTAGTTCGAATTAGATATTTAAAGGTCCAATACAGCCGTTTTTGTTTAAATATCATATTATTTCTGGGTAACAATGAAGTACCTTACTGTGATTTATTTTTAATTAAAATTTAATTGAAAAAAAGCTTCTTAGCAAAGAGCAATTTCTCAAGCAAGGACTGTCTGGGAGTGGTCTGAGTGGTGAGGGGGAAACTTAAAATGAGCTGTTATTGAAAGAGGTTTGGAGCTCTCTTTCTTTTTGGTCTATTAACTAATTTACAGCCTGGTGATGTCACTAAGCAGGCCAAAACTCCATCCCGCCAAATTTCAAGCTGTCTTTTCAAACAGCTCTTACACTGTTTTTACATTAAAATCCCTTCCTGAGTTGAGTGCCTTCAATTTGAATTGACCCCATCACTGGTTTGTTTAACTTTGCAATCAATGGTTTTTGTTTGGCTTTCATTTGAAGTGAAAAATCGGAGTCTCAGCGTAATTCTGTTAACGTGTAATTGCCCAGCAGCACTCTGTGATTGACTCAGCCTTCCCTCTGTTAAGATAAGAGCTCCTCATCTCTGACAGGCTGACAGTTTGTTATCATTTCCCTAAAGTTTCCAATCAGACTCTCCCTGTGACATTTTATGCACATTTTTTTGCACTATTTGAAAACTATAGCATAATATTATAGCCTTCTATCAGTGGAACTATGTATCTCTTCTAGTATGTTCTATTTCTATTCTGTGTGCTCCTGATCTACAGGTATGTTGCTCTACTTCTATGTTCTACACCTGCGGTCTACTGCTTACCTGATCCAGAGGTAGAGAGGTAGCTAGCTACGGCAATGCAATCTGTTGTCATGACAGCATTGTGGAGTGTTGTGATGTTTTCAGGTACAGAATCTACAGATGTCTAGAGTGAGATTCTGCAGGCTCCTCGTGTGTGTGTGTGTGTGTGTGTGTGTGTGTGTGTGTGTGTGTGTGTGTGTGTGTGTGTGTGTGTGTGTGTGTGTGTGTGTGTGTGTGTGTGTGTGTGTGTGTGTGTGTGTGTGTGTGTGTGTGTGTGTGTGTGTGTGTGTGTGTGTGTGTGTGTGTGTGTGAGTAAATGGGGGTAAGAGCGAGAGTTCCGGTGGGTTTGTTTTATGGAATGAGAGAGTGTGAATGTTTACACGAAAGAGACAACATTAGGAAGGCGAAGACTGAGGGTGTTTATAGTAGTTTGCGTGTGCATTCGTACACCTGTTTGTGAAAAGTCTGTGCCCTTGAGCAAAGCACTTCATCTTAATTGCTCCAGGGTTGCTGTTGATAATGGCAGACCCTGGCCATGACCCCACTCTCAGAGGGTGTCTCAGGGAGAGTTGGGATATGCCAAAAACATATTTCATATTCACACATGCGTATTAATACACACTTGTATGTGTGAAATTGGACAAATATAAGCACCCACCAAATTATTATTATTATTATTGTGAACGAGTATATAGTTATATAATCAATAACGTAAACTTCCTGCGTGGCACCAGGAAGTGCAAAAAACAAACTGCACATTTTCCCACAGATGTGGAGACTGAAGGGATCTCTAGTGTTATCCATTCCTGAGACGGGTCTGGTAACTTATGATTCTTAACTTCATTAATGAAGTTACATACGGAGGCAGTTTCTGTAAGACTGCTTTGTAATGAAATAAAAGAGAGAATGCAGCTCTCTTACAGACAGAGAGGTCCATCCCACTTTTTTATACAGACTACAATGGGTCGTAAAATTGTCCCCTGTGATAAAACTTATTGCGGAATGGTAGACTGTGTCCAAGGGTTTCAAAACAGAGGTTGCTGATTGCATGTAAACAATATCATCAAAATCCAATACAGGGAGATGCGTTGTCTTTTGCCTATTTTCAATACTGGGGTATGTGTTTTTTATATTGAAATAAATATCTTGGATCTAAGTCAGATTTTATATATCAATCTATCAAATCAAATCACATTTTATTGGTCACATACACATGGCCAGTGATATGAATCTCGATGTACGCAGCAGCCTCTCTGAGTTAGGGATTGCTGTTTAGCAGTCTGATGGGCTTACTGTTTTTCAGTCTCTCGGTCCCAGCTTTGATGCACCTGTACGAACATTGCCTTCTGGATGGTAGTGGGGTGAACAGGCAGTGGCTCGGGTGGTTGTTGTCCTTGATTATCCTTTTGGCATTCCTGTGACATTGGGTGCTGTAGGTGTCGGGGGGGCAGGTAGTTTGCCCCTGGTGATGTGTTGTGCAGACCGCACCACCCTCTGGAGAGCCTTGCAGTTGATGGTGGTGCACTTGCCGTACCAGGCAGTGATACAGCCCGACAGGATGTTCTCGATTGTGTATCTGTAAGAGTTTGTCAGGGTTTTAGGTGACAAGCCAAATTTCTTCAGCCTCCTGAGGTTGAAGAGGCACTTTTGCGCCCTCTTCACCACACTGTCAATGTGAGTGGACTATTCCGTTTGTCTGTGATGTGTGTGCTGAGGAACTTAACCTTCCACCTTCTCCACTACGGTTATTTCGATGTGGATAGGGCGGTGCTCCCTCTGCTGTTTCCTGAAGTCCACGATCATCTCTTTTTTTGTTGACACCCAGTTACTTATATTGAGAAACAAGCTCGATTTGGGCTGCATTTGTAGTGCAAATATGCAGATCCTCAGGGTCAACATTTTGTGACCTAGAGAACAGCATGAACTTGGTTTTACTTGTATTTAACACATATTTAAGAACTGTAAGTGATTTCTGAATTGAATCAAAGTCATGCTGAAGTTCACGAATGGCCTGCTACACCGAGGTGGCACAGGAATACAAAACTGTGTCATCTGCATAGAGATGAATGTTACAAGTATTAACAGTGTTTCCTATGTCATTAATATACAAGGTGAACAATGATGGACCCAAAATTTAACCCTGAGGAACAGCTTTTGTAAACATGGAGTTCTGTCGCTAAGATAATTCTGAAACCATAAAAAGACTGTATATCCCAGGCCTATTTTTGATAACATCTTCAGCAAAACAGAATGATCAAGTGTCGAACACCTTTGACAGGTTCATAAACAAGGCAGCACAGCTCTTTTAGCATCCATGGCATTGTCAAGATGATTAACAACTAGCGTGGATGCTGTGGTACTACTATGCCCAGGCCTAAACCCTGATTTGGTTTATTTTAAAAATACAAAAATCAGATAAAAAGGAACAAAGTTGTACATTAACCAAGGATTCAAGAATCTTGGATAAAGAAGGTAGTCTTGAAATGGTGTCATTACACTCCTTACATTGTGCTCTAACATAAGGAGTATGTCTAGATTCTGAAATACACATTTTCACAAATGTATTCAACTTTTAACATATTATTAATATCTCGATAGTACCCTTTTTTCATTTTAAGACATATCGCTTACAACAATATAGAAGTACATCACATTCCCAGTGAGCTCTCTGCTAATTCAGAAGGTACCATACATTTTATGAGCACCACCAACACAGTGAATGGGAAAATCGATTCAACGGCAACTCCCTCTGCTGGTGATTTACGGCATGTGCAATCCTAAAGGAGGACTGGGATTGGTTAATGACCTATATTGTCATATCATTAAAAGTACCTGAGAGCCCACTCTGGAAATTGTATGTGTTTGAAGAGTATATTGTTCCTAACAATTTATCTAGAAACACGCTAAATCAAAAGGATACTTTTGAGATATTCATATTTTTTATGTACAGCACACTATATGGAGTATAATGACTAAGATGTTGTCTGTGTCAGGGCTATAAATAAAAAATACAAGATTGGTGGCACTGGTGCTCACAACTTTAAAAAGTTCGGAACACCACATGAAATTTAGGAGCACCTGCTTATTTTGGTCCTACATGTGAGCGGACCAAGTAATTGGGCGTCACTCTAAAGCGGGAAGGTGGAATAAACGAGTCAGGAGTAGGTTTTCTTGATTGAACACAGTTCTCTATTGAGGGCATTTGGTCAACACAAACACTCCAACATAATCAATGAAAATCTTCCAAGGAAAAACATACATCTTCTTCTCCAGATGAAACAGGAACACAATAGGAATATCTTTAAACTACAACAAAAGTCACGGGATTGTCACCGTCTTAGTGGTTCTTCCTGGATAGCTCCTCTGTTTCGTGGCCATCTTCCAGAGATAGTTTTCCCCTCCCCTCTCTGCTGGTTCCATTCTCTCTCTTATAGGAGAATATGTCATTAGTACCGTCAGCTGTGCTAAATTGCCTCTGGTTACCTTGTCTCCCATGCCTTGTTGGGCTACTATCCGTGAGCCCAGCCTGCCCTCTGGTGGTCCTTCCACATACCTTCCCCCCCCAGGACCGAACTGGAGAGTTGGGCGCCAGACGCACCGTCTTGGTCGCGCCGGGACAGCGCGTCTGCATTCCGTTCCTCGATCTGGCCCTGTGGATTACATGGCAAGAAAACGGTTGTAAAGACAAAACCCATCTGGCTATTCTGTTGTTATTGTTTCTCTTACCAGCCATCCACGTGAGGGGTGCATGGTCAGTAACTAATGCAAACCTCCGACCCAGTAGGTAGTACCGGAGATAATCGAGGGCCCACTTGATGGCTAAGGCCACTTTCTCTACGGTAGCATACCACTGTTCCCGATCGCTGAGCTTCCTACTTATGAAGAGAATCGGCTTCTCTGCTTCGCCTTTACCCTGAGCTAGTACGGCCCCGAGCCCCGTATCCGAGGCGTCGACCTGCACAATGAACTCTTGTGAGAAGTCCGGAGCCTGTAGAACGGGATCAGAACACAGGCCATCTTTTAGCAATTGAAAGGCCTCTTCCGTCTTTCCAATCTACCTGGTTTGGCAGGTTCTTCTTGATGAGGTTTGTGAGGGGGTTGGCAATGGTTGCATATCCCGGGATAAAACGGCAATAATATCCTGTTATCCCTAAGAAGGCCCGAACGTCTCGCTTGGTCCGGGGTCGAGGCCAGTCACGAATTGCCCTGGTCTTCTCTGCCTGTGGGCGTATTTTCCCATTCCCCATGGTGTACCTCAGGTATTCTGCTTCGGACAGGCCCAGGCAGCATTTATTTGGATTGGCTGTCAACCCTGTGGCTTCCAAACTCACGAGCACCGCCCGTAATCGCAGGAGGTGACTATCCTAGTCCTCGCTGTGGATGACCACATCGTCAATGTACGCCGCTGCATACTCTTGATGGGGACGTAGAATGGCATCCATGAGGCGTTGGAAAGTTGCAGCGGCACCATGCAGTCCGAAGGGCATCCTCACCCCTCTGGGGTGGCGAAGGCAGTTTTTGGGCGATCCTCCGGAGCCACCGGCACTTGCCAATATCCCTTCGTCAAATCCAGGATGGTGATGAACTTGGCCTTTCCTAAGCGCTCCAAGAGTTCATCCACGCATGGCATGGGATACGCATCGAATGTAGAGATGGCATTCACGCCCCTAAAGTCGTTGCAGAGTCTCATATTACCATCGGATTTGGGGACCAGGACTATGGGACTGGACCACTCACTCGTCGATGGCTCGATCACGCCCATCCTCAACATCTCCCTTACCTCTTTCTTAGCGATGACTCGGCGAGCCTCAGGAATCCTGTAAGGGCGGATATGCACCTTCTTGCCGGGTTCAGTGTGGATATGGTGGAACAGGACATCTATTTGTCCTGGGAATGGAGAGAATATTCGACCAAAGTTCATAATCAGCTTGTCTAGCTGTCTTGACTGCTCCGGTAGGAGAGTTTGTCCATGGCGCACCTGTGGTGGAGCCTCCTCTTTTCCTTTGCCCTCCAGGGCCATCAAAGGCACCTCCTCCTCTCGTCCATGGTACGTCTTCAACAGGTTTATGTGATAGTTGGACCTTCTTCCTCCTGTCAGGTTGCTTGATGAGGTAATTGACCGGTGAGACCCTTTTCATTACCTCGTAGGGCCCCCTCCACTGCACCAGCAAGCGATGTTCGGCCGTGGGCACGAGCACCATCACTTTCTCTCCCACTGTGAACTCACGGGGGTCGCAAACTTATCATAGGCCCGGCCTTGGGTCCTTTGTGCCTTCTCCATATGCTCTTTGACTATATGCCACACTGCTGACAGGCGGTCTCTCATCAGGGTAACGTGTTCTATTGTGGATCGAAAGGGGCATGGTTGGGTCTCCTAGGTCTCCTTGGCTAAGTCGAGGATCCCTCGACAGGGTCTGCCATAGAGCAATTCAAACGGAGAGAATCCAGTGGATTCCTGGGGTACTTCTTGCAGGGCAAACATTAAGTGAGGGAGAAGCATGTCCCAGTTTTTCCCCATCTCGGGACAACACTCTTCTCAACATGCTTTTAATCGTTTTGTTCAAGCGTTCACACAACCCGTCTGTTTGAGGGTGGAATATGCTTGTACGTATCTGTTGAACCTGATATAACCGACACAAGTCCTTCATCAACCGGGACATGAACGGGGTTCCCTGATCGGTTAAGATCGTCTTGGGGAGGCCTACACAAGAGAACATCAGGAATAACTCCTTGGCAATTCCCTTTGACGACATGTTACGCAGGGGTATGGCCTCCGGGAACTTGGTAGCGTAATCTATAACCACTAGGATGTTTTCGTGTCCTCTGGCGGATTTTGGGAGGGGTCCTACGAGGTCCATAGCTATGCGTTCAAAGGGAGTCTCTATGATGGGGAGAGGAATTAAAGGGTTACGTAGGTGTGGCCGTGGAGCTGTACGTTGACACTGATCACACGTCCTACAATACCTGGCCACATCCCGGGTGACCCGGGGCCAATATAATCTCTGCATGATTCTGTCAATAGTCTTGTCTCATGCCAGGTGTCCTCCTAGGACATGGGAATGGACTAACTGTAGAACTGTATCCCTGTATGGTCTAGGCACCATTAGTAATTCCTGGTTTTCCCCCCCTTGTCGTACGACCCAGTATAAGAGACCCCGCCTGATTGCATAGTAAGGAAGAGGGGGCTCACCTGATCTGTCGACGTTCCTCCCGTCGATCACCTTCCTCATGGCCTCCCTTAGGTCTGGGTCTCTGCTCTGAGGTGCCGAACTGTCCCTTTAATTCCTGGGGCAGGGTCGACTTCGGTAGAGGGATGTGGAGGTTGTTCCCCATCCCCATCAGGGGTGACCGAGGAGAATCCCTTCCAGGTTCCCTCCTCGGATCGAGCTTCAAATATATCCCTTAGCGCCTGGTTGCTCCTTCCTTCCTGCGTTGTGCATAACCCTTCACAGGTGTCTTCATCAGTGGTTTCCTGGAATATCTGTCATAAACGCTGGTTCGCTATTTCTTCCTCTGCTGCAGAGGACAAGGACGCGGCTACGTCTCCTTGTAGGACTACTACCTCAGGCTTGGATTTTCTCTTCTTTCCTGTCCCCCTTCTTCCCGTGCACAACGTCATCTGCCGAAGCTCCTTATATGGGAGACAGTCTCTCCCGATCAATAATGGCACCTTCAGCTGGGGCACTTTCCCTTCCCTGACTGTACACCTTCCTTTTGGAGTGAGAATAGGCAGATTCACAGTGGGGTAATAGTTGGTGTCTCCATGGATACAGGATACGGCTACTTTGTCTGGTAGCAGTGTTGCGGAGGTCACCATCCGCTCCTTTACTAACGTAACCATAATTCCCGAGTCAAGAATGGCTACCACACCTTGTCCTTAGACTTGATCCAGAATCTCTGGGGCTGGGGCTATCTCTGCTAACCAACAGTGTTGATCCTGCCCCCTCAAAACGGGATGTGTGGGGATAGGCAGTGACGACTCCGTGACCATGGGCTCATCCTTGCTTGGACATTGTGGGGCATAATGGTCGGGAGACTGACATTTATAACACCGACCCTGCTGTGTGGTGGCTGACTTCTCCCACCTTGGACGTTTCGGTGACGGACGCGCTGGCATAATGGACTCCTTCCGTTCCTCCTTGTCACTTTTTAACAACTCCCCTGTAGACCGATATGTTTCCACCGCCTGGGCTATGTCGTCGGCTGACAACGGGTTGGCTTGCCCCACAACCCTTTTTAAGTCACTGGGTAATTCCCTCAATATCTTGTCCATTACGAGTGTCTCTATCACATGTCCTACTCCCTTTCCAGGTTCTAGCCACTGTTTTGTCAGTCGTATTAATGCGAAGATCTGGGCACGGACGGGTTGATCAGCTGTATAGGTCCATTGATGGAACTTTACGGCCCTATCTCTGGCAGTCAACTGGTACCGGGACAGGATCTCGGTTTTTAGTCACCCATAGTCCGCAGCTTCGCGGGAATCCAGGTCAAAATAGGCTTCCTGAGCCACCCCGATCAAAAGAGGGGCTAATGCGCTCGCCCATTCTGTGAGCGGCCACTCTTCCAAGGTGGCCGTCCTTTCGAAGGTCATGAGGAAGGCCTCAATATCATCCTCCTTGGAGAGACGAGGTAAGATGGCGTGAGCAGCCGCTCTTGGCTTAACTCTAGGTTCTTCTCGTCGTCTCAGCTGTTGTTGCAGGAGTTCTATGGTTGTCTGCTGTGCCGTGATCAATTGTTGTAGTAGGGCGTTATCCATCATTCTTGAATGGTTCCTCCGGGTCTACTGGAAGAATCTTGATTTACTCACTTATTATTGTGTCACTCGTCCACCTAATGCCCGCATTCTCCACCAATGTGAGCGGACCAAGTAATTGGGCGTCACTCTAAAGCGGGAAGGTGGAATAAACGAGTCAGGAGTAGGTTTTCTTGATTGAACACAGTTCTCAATTGAAGGCATTTGGTCAACACAAACACTAACATAATCAATGAAAATCTTCCAAGGAAAAACATACATCTTCTTCTCCAGATGAAACAGGAACACAATAGGATTATCTTTAAACTACAACAAAAGTGACGGGATTGTCACCGTCTTAGTGGTTCTTCCTGGATAGCTCCTCTCTCTCGGTGGCCATCTTCCAGAGATAGTTTTCCCCTCCCCGCTCTGCTGGTTCCATTCTCTCTCTTATAGGAGAATATGTCATTAGTACCGTCAGCTGTGCTTAATTGCCTCTGGTTACCTTGTCTCCCATGCCTTGTTGGGCTACTATCCGTGAGCCCAGCCTGCCCTCTGGTGGTCCTTCCACATACATGAATTCAATCTACTTTTGAAGCACGTGCTAGAATATAAAATGTAGAACTGTAAATACATTACTTTATTATAAAAGTTCAAATGTTGCTACAAAAACCTGCCGTTGAAATTACAAAGTCCTTTGTGGAATATTAGGTTCCTACATGTGTAAAATAACAAATTTTCTTATTGGAATGCATTAGATAAAAGATTCTATACTGTTTCTTTAAAAAAGTAAAGTTTGTGATGACAACATGCACGAGACCTGTCATTCATTTATTGCTAGGACCTTTGATCTCATGAAGAAGCTATCCCGTTTCTTTCTCTCCCCCCAAATACGCTGGGGAAGTTACTATGTTGTTAGCTATGCAATGAGGTAACATGACTAAACAAATGGTTAACAACGTCGACAGGCAAGTAGTTTTAGAAGGCCCACAACATGGTTTATGAATGTAAAATGCCATCCCGGCAATCCGTTATAGGAAGAAAAATAATTGTGCCGTAATATGTGTCCGATCTTTTGATCTGGTTGGTCTAGAAGCAGGTCGTTTTCGCTGTAGTAATGGTGCAACTGTGACTCTAATGAGTCCTCACTAGATTGTTTCTCTAGGGAACTTGGAAACAACAGTACAGTACAGTGAAGCCTTATCATTAGAACAATTATTATCCGGGAGGTTCTTTTCATAGGTCGCACAGTGCTCCCAAAATAAAATTCCATGTCGCACAAAAAAAGTTTTGTCGCACTCACAAAAGTGTCTTTAGGCGAAGTTCATCATTAGAACTATTGAGCTCAATGGTTATCACAATTAACTTAGCCTTAAGATGCTTTTGGGAAGCTGGGCCCTGGTCTGTATCATGTACGGTTCTTGGCTCATAGGCTCTTACAGGAGGCATGTATAGGTCTAAAAAGGGCCACTTTCATCATGATTTTTTTTTCTGATTAAAAAAAGAAAAATGTAAATAGCATGTCAGAAATCCTTCCCCCAATGACGTTTCTTTGAGAATTGCCAGAACGATCTGAGATACCAAAAATATTTTCAGCCTACACTGGCATAGAATCGCACAGAGACAGCCACAGAAATAGGGAAAGATAAGCACCCTGCTAAATCAGATGAAACAGGGTGAGCCTTGCTCCACAGGAGGGCTACGAGTGTTTTTACAGCATGTGATTCCTTATGACCTAAAGCCATAGAACTGAAGAGAGCTAAAGGGGAAGCTAGAGACTTGCTCTATGTTATACTGCACCCATCAAACTACTTTTCTATCTTTCCTCTCTTCTCTTATTCTATCAGTCTGTAAGCTATCTCCCCTTCTACTATAGTGGGCAGCAGGATCATTCTATTACTCTCTCTTTCTGTCCTCTCTCTCTGACTCTCTACGTTCTTTCTCTCCACACAACAGAAACGTATCTCCCTTTGTCTCTCTGCCCTTCTGTCTCTCTGCCCTTCTGTCCCTCTGCCCTTCTGTCCCTATGCCCTTCTGTCCCTCTGCCCTTCTGCCCTTCTGTCCCCCTGCCCTTCTGTCCCCCTGCCCTTCTGTCCCTCTGCCCTTCTGTCCCCCTGTCCTTCTGTCCCTCTGCCCTTCTGTCCCCCTCTCATTCCTCTGCAGCCTGTAGAAACACTTGTAGATAGCTGTCGTTCCTCCGCCTCATCAACCATGTGAATGTTATATTCTCTCCTTTTCTCTGTGGATTTTAGTGCTTTAACGCTCACACTAATTTCATGCTTCTGGATTTCGATTGCATTCCATTGCTATCTTATCTGTAAGTGTTTACTTGGTTTATTATACATATTACACAGTGATGGGTTGACGAATAGACATGCAATTGATACAGTTATATGGAATAGTAATGATTGCTGTGGTTATGATAATGATTGCTGAATATTTAAATGTCTTAGTGATATTCTGTCCTTTGGAGTTATAAAATAAATCTAACATAGATCAGACTTACAGTACCAGTCGAACGTTTGGACACACCTACTCATGTAAGGGTTTTTCTTTATTTTTTACTATTTTCTACATTGTAGAATAATAGTGAAGATATCAAAACTATTAAATAACACGTGGAATCATGTAGTCACCAAAAAAGTGTTAAACAAATGAAACTATAGTTTATATTTGAGATTCTTCAAAATAGCCAGCCTTTGCCTTGATGACAGCTTTGCACACTTGCCATTTTCTCAACCAGCTTCATGAGGTAGTCACCTGGAATGAATTTCAATTAACAGATGTGCCTTGTTATGTTTGTGTAATTTCTGTCCTTCTTAATGCGTTTGAGCCAATCAGTTGTGTTGTGACAAGGTAGTGGTGGTATACAGATAATAGCCCTATTTGGTAAAAGACCAAGTCCATGTAAAGGCAGGAACAGCTCAAATAAGCAAAGAGAAATGACAGTCTATTATTACTTTAAGATATGAAGGTCAGTCAATCTGGAACATTTCAAGAACTTTGAAAACTTCAAGTGCAGTCGCAAAAACCATCAAGCGCTATGATGAAACTGGCTCTCATTAGGACCGCCACAGGAAAGGAAAACCCAGAGTTGACTCTGCTGCAGAGAATATGTGATTTAGAGTTAGTTGCACCTCAGTTTGAAGGCCAAATAAATGCTTCAAAGTCTAAGTAACAGACACATCTCAACATCAACTGTTCAGAGAATACTGTGTGAATCAGGCCTTTGTGGTGGAATTGCTGCAAAGAAACCACTACTAAAAGACACCGATAGAAGAAGAGACTTGCTTTGGCCTAGATACAGGAGCAGTGGACATTAGACTAGTGGAAATCTGTCCTTTGGTCTGATGAGCTTTTTGGTTCCAACTGCCATGTCTTTGTGAGACGCAGAGTAGGTGAACGGATGATCTTCGCATGTGTGGTTCCCACGGTGAAGCATGGAGGAGGAGGTGTGATGGTAGGGGGCTGATTTGCTGGTGACACTGCCTGTGATTTATTTAGAATTCAAGGCACACTTAGCCAGCATGGCTACCACAGCATTCTGCGGCGATACGACATCTCGTCTGGTTTGCGCTTATTGGGACTATTATTTGGTTTTTAACAGGAAAATGACCCACAACTTCTGGAGAGAGTTTGCTGCACTGAAAGTAAATGGGCTGAATAATTTTGCACGCCCAATTTTTCAGTTTTTGATTTGTTAAAAAAGTTTGAAATATCCAATAAATGTCGTTCCACTTCATGATTGTGTCCCACTTGTTGTTGATTCTTCACAAAAAAATACAGTTTTATATCTTTATGTTTGAAGCCTGAAATGTGGCAAAAGGTCGCAAAGTTCAAGGGGGCCGAATACTTTCGCAAGGCACTGTATGTGGGAACTTGAAAAATCTCAAATATAAAATATGTTTTGATTTATTAAACACTTTGTTTTGTTGCTACATGATTCCATATGTGTTATTTCATAGTTGTGATGTCTTCACTATTATTCAACAATGTAGTAAATAGTACAAATAAAGAAAAACTCTTGAGAAGGTGTGTCCAAACGTTTGACTGGTATTGTATGTGTAGATGATATTGGACAAGTCTAACAGTCATCTTGTTTTTGTGTGTTTTCTCTATAGATGGAACCTGCAGCAAGGAGATGAGCCAGCTGGTTTAGGCTTCAGCACAGAGCGAGAGACTGTTGGCGTGTATGTGCTAGAGAGTATATATGTATGTGTGGGTGTGTCTGCCGAGAGGAGAGAAGACTGCCTTCCAGCGGTGTGTGTGGGAGCAATTGTGTTTCTTTGCTTGTGCTGGTGTGAGTGTGTGAGTTCTTTACTCTGAATAGTAGAAGAATGGCAGCTCGCTAGTGTGTGTTTATGTGAATGCATGTGCATGAGTGTGTGTCTTCCCGAGTAAGTGTGTTGTTTCCTCCTCTCTGAGGAGTAGGAGGAGGGCAGCTCTCTCCCCCTGGCTGGGTGTGTGTGTGGAGATGGCAGTGTGTGTGTGTACTACCCTGCCCGCACTGCTCCTGCTCCTGGGCTGTGGTGTGTGTGTGACAGTGGGATACCCATTCAGACCCCCCATAGACCTGGATGTCACCCCCAGAATCACCATAACTACCAGCGGTAAGCACACACACACACCTCGGACGCATAGAAGGAAACAATATTGTTTTGGAATCCCCCCTCTCGCTCAGCTACAGCTTCACTCATCTGTCCAAACTAGGAGAGGTGTACTCTATCACACCATTGTGTGTTTATAGAAGAACAACTGTGACTAAAACTTAGACTTATCTCGTCTCCTCCTCTCACTCTCAGGATGTATTCGATTTTTCAGCCTAATGTACTCTGGGGTAAGGACAATGGATTTGATCTTTCTGTATTTGAAAGAGGCCGTTTTTATGGGCTCATGAACAATTGTGCTATTTTGTGTATTTGTTTTTAGCTGATCTTAACTTTTTTTTGTACATATTGTTTCTGCCATCATTTCCTATGACCAAAAAGAGCTTCTGGACATAAAAACAAACATCACTAACCTTGATTAAGACAGGGACACTTCTACTTCTACAGGGACACTTCTACTTCAGTGAGTCGGAGGCAAAATACATATAGATTTTTCCGGACAAGGCCCAAATCCCCGACACTCGAAGAAGGAGATGGCGCTATAGAGTCCGGTGCGCGGGCACCCTGATGAGATATGGTGGCGAGGGAATAAATCGCCTCTATTCTCTGTTATATTGTCGAATGTGCAATCACTTGAGAATAAACTAGACAAACTCCATTCGAGACTATCCTATCAATGGGACATTAAAGAATTGTAATATACTATGCTTCTCAGAGTCATGACTGAACAAGGACATGGATAATATACATGTTGGCAGGACAGAATGAGAGTCTGGTAAGGTCGGGGCGGGGGTCTCTTTGTTAACAATAATTGGTGCGCGGGCACCCTGATGAGATATGGTGGCGAGGGAATAAATCGCCTCTATTCTCTGTTATATTGTCGAATGTGCAATCACTTGAGAATAAACTAGACAAACTCCATTCGAGACTATCCTATCAATGGGACATTAAAGAATTGTAATATACTATGCTTCTCAGAGTCATGACTGAACAAGGACATGGATAATATACATGTTGGCAGGACAGAATGAGAGTCTGGTAAGGTCGGGGGGGTCTCTTTGTTAACAATAATTGGTGCGCAATATGTAATATTAAGGAAGTTTCAAGGTTCTGCTTGCCTGAGTTGGAGTACATGGGATTCATGACCGACGTGCTGAAGGCTGGTCAACATGAAAATACTTTGTCTGTATTTTGTGTGTAACCCAAGTTTTAGTGAGAAATTCCAGCATCTAAATGTGACATCTAGATTATTGTTCATGAATCGACCAAAATCACTAACCAGAGAGGAGAAAAACAGACAATCTTTAGGGTGGCGGGAGTACAAACCCACCGCAAACAGTATAGCAGAGCTGGCTGTAACTTCACCAAACACAGAACCTGTCAAAGCAATTACAGAAAAGTTGATCAATATATTTGACGAGAAATTAAAGACATTTTCCACCACCCTTGTTACAATTGAAACAAAGTTGGATATTAATGTGAAGAGAATGGAGGAAGGAGAAAAGCGCATTTCCACCGCTGAGGACTCCATGCCAACTGTAAGCCTTACAACACTGGTGGAAAAAACGGACGGAAACATTGTCTAATTTTAAGAACAGAAGTCGCAGAGGCAACATTAACATTTCAAATCTGAGAGAAGGAACCAAAGTGGTCAGTCCGATCCAATTATTTGGTACATGGCTACCAACTCTGCTTGGCTTGGAGACGAAAAAGGAAAATTGACTGAGGGCACCATGGTCCCGGGCAGGTGAGAAGAGACCAACCGAAGTGTGTCTGCATTAAACTTCACAACTACACCGATGAAGAGACAATCCTGTCAGTGGCAAAGACAAAGAATCCACTCTAATACAAGGCGTTGGGATTTCTTTCCAACAAGACCTCTCTGCCAGTGTACGGGCAAAACGGAATCTGTGAGGAGCTGATAAGCAAGAGGATTTGGTTCTCCATGATATTCCCGGCAACCTTAAGCCTGACACAAAAGTGTCACCTTATGACATTTGATTCCCCAGAAGATGTACTCTGGCATAATATGTGAGTAGCCTACCACCTTGTATTGACTCAAATTACATTTGGTCTATGAACCATCACCATGTTATAGAATATATACTATTCTCATTTGTTTTAAATCAACTTGCCTCTAAAGTAGACCTACATGTCGGGGGATGCTTGGGCACATATAGCCCACACCTTTTTCTTTCTGAATCGGTCAGTGCAGGGGCAGGCATGTTAGGGAGCGGACACACTACAGTCAAATGGATATAAAGCACTCACTAAAGACTGAAGGAAATGACAGTCATGACTCATGATGTAATGTTGTGAAGTATGCTGTATGACTACGCACTTCAACTGGATATGATTTATTGGTGAAATAGCCTAACGGTGACTGCATTCTGGTCACATGCTTCATGTCATTCAAACGGGACGATACAGGCTAACTGCATATACAGTACCAGTCAAAAGTTTGGACACACCTACTCATTCAAGGGTGTTTCTTTATTTGTACAATTTTCTACATTGTAGAATAATAGTAAGACTTCAAAACTATGAAGTAACACATACATATCTTGTAGTACACATACATATCTTGTAGTACACATACATATCTTGTAGTACACATGCATATCTTGTAGTACACATACATATCTTGTAGTACACATACATATCTTGTAGTACACATGCATATCTTGTAGTACACATACATATCTTGTAGTAAACAAAAAAGGGTTAAACAAATCAAAGTAGATTTTATATTTGAGATTAGGAATGGGAAGTATGAGATTCAGAAAGGCTGTTTAAAACACCCAACCACCTCTTTAATCAAATCAAACTTTATTTGTCACATGCACCGAATACAACAAGTGTAGACCTTACTGTGAAATGCTTACTTACAAGCCCTTAACCAACAGTGCAGTTCAAGAAAAGTTAAGAAAATATTTACCAAATTAACTAAAGTAAAAAATAAAAAGTAACACAATAACAATAACGAGGCTATATACAGGGGGTACCGGTACCAAGTCAGTGTGCGGGGGTACAGGTTAGTCAAGGTAATGACTATGCATAGATAATAAACAGGTAGTAGCAGCAATGTACAAAACAAATGGGGGGGTCAATGTAAATAGTCCGGTGGCCATTTTATGTTCAGCAGTCTTATGGATTGGGGGTAGAAGCTGTTAAGGAGCCTTTCGGTCCGCTTGCTTTGCGGTAGCAGCGAAAACAGCCTATGACTTGGGTGACTGGAGTCTCTGACAATTTTATGGGCTTTCCTCTGACACCGCCTATTATATAGGTTCTGGATGGCAGGAATCTTGGCCCCAGTGATGTACTGGGCCGTACGCATTACCCTCTGTGCCGCCTTACGGTCAGATGCTGAGCCATTGCCAAACCAGGCGGTAATGCAACCGGTCAGTATGCTCTCAATTGTGCAGCTGTAGAACTTTTTGAAAATCTGCCAAATCTTTTCAGTCTCCTGAGGGGGAAAAGGTTTTGTCGTGCCCTCTTCACGACTGTCTTGGTGTGTTTGGACCATGGTAGTTCGTCGGTGATGTGAACACTTGAAACTCTCAACCCGCTCCACTACAGCCCTGTCAATGGGGGGCCTGTTTGGCCCGCCTTTTCCTGTAGTCCACGATCAGCTCCTTTGTCTTGCTCACATTGAGGGAGAGGTTGTTTTCCTGGCACCACACTGCCAGTTCTCTGACCTCCTTCCTATAGGCTGTCTCATCGTTGTTGGTGTTCAGGCCTACCACTGTTGTGTCGTCAGTAAACTTAATGATGGTGTTGGAATCGTGTTAAGCCAAGCAGTCGTGGTTGAACAGGGAGTACAGAAGGGGACTAAGTACACACCCTTGAGGGGCCCCAGTGTTGAGGATCAGTGGGGCAGACAGGTTGTTGTCTACCCTTACCACCTGGGGGTGGCCCGTCAGGAAGTCCAGGAACCAGTTGCAGAGGGAGGTGTTTAGTCCCAGGGTCCTTAGCTTAATGGTGAGCTTCGTGGGCACTATGGTGTTGAACGCTGAGCTGTAGTCAATGAAAAGCATTCTTATATAGGTGTTCCTTTTGTCCAGATGGGAAAGGGCATTGTGTAGTGCGATTGAGATTGCATCATCTGTGGATCTGTTGGGGCGGAATGCGAATTGGACTGGGTCTAGGGTATCCGGGAGGATGCTGTTGATGTGATCCATGACCAGCCTTTCAAAGCACTTCATGGCTACCGACATTAATGCTATGGGGCGGTAATCATTTAGGTAGGTTACCTTCGCTTCCACTATGGTGGTCTGCTTGATACATGTAGGTATTATAGACTCGGTCAGGCACAGGTTGAAAATGTCAGTGAAGACACTTGCCAGTTGGTCCGCGCATGCTTTGGGTACATGTCCTGGTAATCCGTCTGGCCCCGCGGATTTGTGAATGTTGACCTGTTCAACTTCTCTAGGGTAGGGGGCAGCATTCGGAATTTTGGATGAAAAGCGTGCCCAAATTAAACTGCCTGCTACTCAGGCCCAGAAGATAGGATTTGCATATATTGGATAGAAAACACTCTAAAGTTTCCAAAACTGTTACAATAGTGTCTGTGGGTATAACAGAACTGATTTGGCAGGCAAAAACCTGAGAAAAATCCATCCAGGAAGTAGGATTTTATATTATTTTTTATTCAATGCCATTACAGTATCCCATTGACTTAGGACACAAATTGCAGTTCCTATGCCTCCCACTAGATATCAACAGTCTTTAGAAATTGTTTCAGGCTTGTATTCTGAAAAATGAGGGAGTAAGAGCAGTCTGAATGAGTGGACCCTGCAGTGTCACAGAGCTTTTTCATGTGCACGACCGAGAGAGTGCCTTTCTTGTTTACCTTTTATATTGACGACGTTATTGTCCGGTTGAAATATTATCGATTATTTAGGCTAAAAACATCCGGAGGATTTAATATAAACATCGTTTGACATGTTTATATGAACTTTTACGGATACAGTTTTGATTTTTTTGTCTGCCTGTTGTGACTGCGTTTGAGCCTGTGGATTACTGAAGAAAACGTGCGGGGAAAAAAAAGATTTTGGGATATAAAGAGACTTTATCGAACAAAACAAACATTTATTGATTAAATTAATATCTTCTGAGTGCAACCATGTGAAGATTATCAAAGGTAAGTGATTAATTTTATCTCTATATCTGACTTGTGTAACTCTTCTACTTGGCTGGTTACTGTTTGTAATGATTTGTCTGCTGGGCGATGTTCTCAAATAATCATAAGGTATGCTTACGCCGTGAAGCCTTTTTGAAATCTGACACGGTGATTGGATTCACAAGAAGTTAATCTTTAAACCTATTTTAAATACTTGTATGTTTTCAGAATTTTTAAATTAGTATTTCTGTATTTGAATATGGTGCTCTGCAATTTCACTGGCTGTTGTCGAGGTGGGACGCTAGCATGCTTCAGTGTTGCTTGCCTCGAAGTGAGCGTGAAAGGCAATTAGCTCGTCTGGTAGCTCGCGTCACAGGACAGCTCTCATCTGGGCTTCCCTTTTTTGTCTGTAATAGATTTCAAGCCCTGACACATCTGACGAGCGTCAGAGCTGGTGTAGTAGGATTCAATCTTAATTCTGTATTGGCTCTTTGCTTGTTTGATGGTGTTGCGACATTTCTTATAAGAGTCCGGATTAGTGTCCCACTCCTTGAAAGCGGCAGCTCTAGCCTTTAGTTTGATGCGGATGTTGCCTGTAATTCATGGCTTCTGGTTGGGATATGTACGTACGGTCACTGTGGGGACAACATCATCAATGCACTTATTGATGAAGCCGATGACCGGTGGTATACTCCTCAATGCCATTCGATGAATCCCAGATCATATTCCAGTCTGTGCTAGCTTTGCACACTCTTGCCATTTTCTCAAACAGCTTCATGACGTAGTCACTTGGAATGCATTTCAATTAACAGGTGTGCCTTGTTAATGAGTTGGACCACAGAGTGAAAGAGAAGCAGACAACAAGTGCTCAGCATATGTGGGAACTTCAAGACTGTTGGAAAAGCATTCCAGGTGAAGCTGGTTGAGAGAATGCCAAGAGTGTGCAAAGTTGTCAAGGTAAATGGTGGCCACTTTGAAGAATCTAAAATATTAAATATATTTTTATTTGTTTCACATTTTTTTGGTTGCTACATGATTCCATATGTGTTATTTCATAGTTTTGATGTCTTCATTATTATTCTATATTGTAGAACATTTTTAATATTAAGAAAATTTGTGAATGAGTAGGTGTGTCCAAACCTTTGACTGGTACTGTTAATGTTTTGTGTGGATGAAAATTATATTTAACTATTCATAGATCTGATTTATTTTGGTTCAACGTATGATGCTACTTTTATGTGGAAGTGGAGTTTGTGGGTGCGCTCGTCTCTATGCTTGACGGGGCGGCCGGCCGGGCGGGTTCTTTCTCATTTTTGGAAAATCTTTTTGGACCCAGGGGTCAGGGGCCTCAGCCGACCAACGGCTCGAGGCGGGTGGGGTCGAGCGCACCTGTGGTCAACAGTAGTCGATTGTACGAGTCTATTCTGTTTGTATTTTTATATTGATTGGGTGTCTGTCCGCTCTCAGGATAAAGGTTCCAAAGACCCCGCTATTTACTCCCCATGAATGGTTCAATGTTTTTTTATGTTGGAACTGAGAGCTCAGAGGGATAAAATTACTCGAGCGGTTGGACGACAATCATAATATGGCCCGAATAATTAAGGTTGATAGATTAATGAGCCACTATAGACTCGCCCTGACTTTGACTGGGATTCAAATATTGAGAGGTTGTTCTGTTTGACTTTGCTGTCTATAATAGGAAGCAGAATGGGATTTGTTCTGACATTCGATTAAGAAGCCAGCTGTCATGAACGAATCGCTCTTCTTTCATCAGTCTATTGTGTTCTTATTAAACTAGGAGCTTGTTTAATTAATGGAAGTTTGTAATCATGAATTTTCTTTTCTCCTTCCCAGCGCACTATTACTATTATTATGACTTTATCATTAGTATTATTAGGTTATAATAATTAATTCAATATGAATTATCTTTCAGCTAATGGCTTTTCTGACTGAATGCAAAATTGAATGCAGTTTTAATTGCATTGATATCTACTTCCATTTGGGTCAAGGCCTCATTGGAAGGTAGACGGTACCAGGGTAGCTAATGGTAAAATCTTAATATTTATTTGGACCAATGATGAAGATGCTCATAGGAGATGATGACCTAGACCACGTTATATTTATTTTCAGAAGCAGAAGTGTTTATATTTTGTTATGTAATGTTGGATGTATAAGGTTGGTTTTTCTTTATCTTAATGTTGGCCAAATATGTTAAAAGTATTTCAGACAGGTTTTATTGCTCTTTCATTGCTTGTTGCAGATTCTGTAACAACAGCAAACCCCCATGATTTTAAAGATACCTACTATTCTTTTGAAAGGAATTAATTCACCTGAAAAAAGTTTTGACTCATCCTAAAAGAGAAAAGGAACAGATTGCTCTCCTACACGACAGACATCTGACTGACTTGGAACATTAGAAATTAAAGTGAGACTGTATAGGCAAAGTGTTTTACTCATCCTATAATTCTAAAAGCAGAGGGGCTGTCATTCTTATTATGAAAAAACAACATTATATCAAGGCAGTATCACAACCGGACTTGATTGGGAGTCCCCATAGGGCGGCGCACAATTGGCCCAGTGTCGTCCGGGTTTGGCTGGGGTAGGCCGTCATTGTAAATAAGAATTTGTTCTTAACTGACTTGCCTAGTTAATTAAAATAAAATATTAAAACTATCTCTATATGCAATGTTATTTTGCTATTAATTTCTAACCCAGAAACCTTATTCCCATTCTTATTGACTTAATGTAGAGGTTTGGCTCCTTTTTCTGACTACAACATGTATTTTTATAAATCAGAAGCTATGCCCCTAGGGAGCTTGAGTGACAACACTTTGAATGAGTTTCCATTCAAATTGACATTTTTTCTTGTTGAATAAACTTCACAATCTGTCTAATAGCAGCTAACCTGTCTAACAGCAGCTTTGCACCTGTACTTAGGGTTAATGAAGACCCAGATAGGTGGATGGATCTGCCATCATAATGGATAGGTAGAATTAAAATGAAGGTTTTCACCAGACTTTTGTTTCTCCAGACGATGACATTATATATAACAAAAAAATAATTTTAATGAACTCAATAAATACCTCTCAGATTTTATATGGCACAGCACAGAAAAATACCACAAATTAGTAGTGCAGCTGCCATATAATTTAGGAGGCCTGGCACTACCTAATTTGCTATTTTATAACTGGGCATGTTGTGCTCCCATAACTACAGAATGGCTCAGGATGAACATTGCTCTAATTGGGTCAATAATGACTCCTGTTTCACATCTCCATACTCATTAATCAGTGTTATGACTGGTGATAGAAACTCCGTCAGCACAGAAGTGAAACATAACCCGATACTTAACAGCACCTTTAAGATCTGGAGAGAGATTTGCAAACACCTTGGGAGAAAGGATTACTTTTCTGTTCTGACTCCCCTATTAAATAACAAGGTAATTCCTCCTGGTATCTCTGATAGTATTTTCCACAGAAAGGTAGAGATGCAATGTAAGATTATGCAGAGGGTTCATAGGACTCCCATTATATGTAATAAATTGAAAGCAGAATTCTCTGATACCAGTTGTAAGTGTAAGAAGTTTCTGTTTTGGATTTTCCCATGAATTAAGATATTCTGAGAAAATGTCAAAACAAAGCTGGAGGGCATGTTCATATAAGAATGGACCAATGGCTATTCTTACTACAGCCACACATTTTGTGACATTCAAATTATGAATTGTATGTAACGAAAATGTTAATGAAATGAGAGAGAAAAAAATATTAAAGCAATGAAAAATTAAGAGCAGAGAACTGAAAGGGATGTGTAATTCTTATTGTTTTTGTATGTTTTTTAAATGTGTTTTGGTGTTTGTTGGTTATGATCTGTTTCATTTTGTAATTTAAATATATCTACATATGTAAAAATGTGTTTGACGTTGACCTGAAACAAGTAACATTAAATAATAATAATTACAACAACAAAAAAATTATATATACAGTTGAAGTCGGAAATTTACATACACCTTAGCCAAAAACATTTAAGCTCCGTTTTTCACAATTTCTGACATTTAATCCTAGTAAAAATTCACTGTCTTAGGTCAGTTAGGATCACCACTTTATTTTAAGAATGTGAAATGTCCGAATAATAGTAGAGAGAATGATTTATTTCAGCTTTTATTTCTTTCATCGCATTCCCAGTGAGTCAGAAGTTTACATACTGTACACTCAATTAGTATTTGGTAGCATTGCCTTTAAATTGTTTAACTTGGGTCAAATGTTTCGAGTAGCCTTCCACAAGCTTCCCACAATAATTTGGGGGAATTTTGGCCCATTCCTCCTGACAGAGCTGGTGTAACTGAGTCAGGTTTGTAGGCCTCCTTGCTTGCACACGCTTTTTCAGTTCTGCCCACACATTTTCTATGGGATTGAAGTCAGGGCTTTGTGATGACCACTCCAATACCTTGACTTTGTTGTCCTTGGGCCATTTTGCCACAATTTTGGAAGTATGCTTGGGGTTGTTGTCCATTTGGAAGACACATTTGCGAACTAACTTTAACCTGACTGATGTCTTGAGATATTGCTTCAATATATCCACATAATTTTCCTACCTCATGAAGCCATCTATTTTGTGAAGTGCACCAGTCCCTCCTGCAGCAAAGCACCCTCACAACATGATGCTGCCAACCCATGCTTCACGGTTGGGATGGAGTTCTTTGGCTTGCAAGCCTCCCCCTTTTCCTACGAACATAACAATGGTCATTATGGCCAAACAGTTCTATTTTTGTTTCATCAGACCTTAGGACATTTCTCCAAAAAGTGGGATCATTGTCCCCATGTGCAGTTGCAAACCGTGGTCTGGCTTTTTTACGGCGGTTTTGGAGCAGTGGCTTCTTCCTTGCTGAGCGGCCTTTCAGGTTATGTCGATATAGGATTCGTTTTACTGTGGATAAAGATACTTTTGTACCTGTTTCCTCCAGCATCTTCACAAGGTCCTTTGCTGTTGTTCTGGGATTGATTTGCATTTTTCGCAAGTACGTTCATCTCTAGGAGACAGAACGCGTCTCCTACCTGAGCGGTATGACGGCTGCGGGGTCCCGTGTTATTTACACTTGCATACTATTGTTTGTACAGATGAACGTGGTACCTTCAGGCGTTTTGAAATTTGCTCCCAAGGATGAACCAGACTTGTGGAGGTCTACAAAAACAATTGAGGTCTTGGCTGATTTCTTTTGATTTTCCCATGATGTCAAGCAAAGAGGCACTGAGTTTGAAGGTAGGCCTTGAAATACATCCACAGGTACACCCCCAATTTACTCAAATTATGTCAATATGTCTATCAGAAGCTTCTAAAGCCATGACATCATTTTCTGGAATTTTTCAAGCTGTTTAATGGCACAGGAATTGTGATAGTGTATTATAAGTGAAATAGTCTCTGTAAACAATTGTTGGAAAAATGACTTGTGTCATTCACAAAGTAGACCAACTTGCCAAAACTATAGTTTGTTAACAAGAAATTTGTGGAGTGGTTGAAAAACGAGTTTTAATGACTCCAACCTAAGTGTATGTAAACTTCCGACTTCAACTGTATATATTTCTAAAAGAATACCTAACGATACGCTATAGACCATACTATTTACCAAGAGTTTAACTGTATTATTCTTTTCCTTCATACTCTCTTCTGCCTTAGTGAAGCAAAATGCTAGGATTACCCTGACTGGTCTCTGCCTGGGGCCTCCAAATCAGTCCGCCTCTAAACTCAGGCATTGTCTCTGCAACACACATTGTCCCCTCTCTTAATTACAGTGTGTGTGTGTGTGTATGTGTGTGTGTGTGTGTGTGTGTGTGTGTGTGTGTGTGTGTGTGTGTGTGTGTGTGCGTGCGTGCGTGCGTGCGTGCGTGCGTGCGTGCGTGCGTGCGTGCGTGCGTGCGTGCGTGCGTGCGTGCGTGCGTGCGTGCGTGCGTGTGTGTGTGTGTGTGTGTGTGTGTGTGTGTGTGTGTGTGTGTGTGTGTGTGAGAAAATGGCATTGTCTTTCACAATTCTGCTTACAGAAGATCTCACAGGATTCCAGGGGAGAGAATACAATAGGCTCGTAATACTGTCGTCCAGAAGTAATGTAATATGGAACCTTTCCTTTGTGTCTGATGAATCTCAATGTTAGTCACTGGGAAGTAAAAAAAACCTGAAGAAAGATAGGATTTCAAACCTAGTATAAGAAATGAAACACAGAAACTTGCCGGTTAGGCTGGGCTGAAGCTGAAAAAGAAAGTAAATTCACATGGGCATGACAAGCCCTAACTTCGCACATGCTCTACCAAGGTTTTCCAGCAACGTAGTGTAATACATATAAAACGTTTAAGCACAGGAGGTTGGTGGCACCTTAATTGGGGAGCAAAGGCAGGTGATAATGGCTGGAGTGGAGTAAATGTAGAGTAAATGTAATTTCCATGTGTTTGATGCCATTCCATTCGCTCCTTTCCAACCATTATTATGAGCCATCTTTCCCTCAGCAGCCTCTACTGCATATAAGGGTGGTTTTCCGCACACAGACTTAGCCTATTTCTAAACTAACAAACAGTAGAGATTGTACCTTGGAAGTGCTTCTTAGTCCAGGGAAATCGGCCCATAGAGAGGCACTTGTTATTGATAAGTTGCTAGATAAGTAGCTACACAGTACACTCTTTGTAAAAAAAAAAAAAAAAAAAAAGTTTAAAAAAAGAGATTAAGAACCTAAAAGGAAAATCCTTTTTGGTTCCTTTTCCACATATGGTTCTCCAGTGCCTTGCAAAAGTTTTCACCCCCTTTGGTGTTTTTCCTATTTACAACTTGTAATTTAAATAGATTTTTATTTGGATTTATGTAATGGACATACACAAAATAGTCCAAATTGGTAAAGTGAAATTTAAAAAAGTATTGTTTCAAAAGATTCTAAACAATTAAATACGGAAAAGTGGTGTGTGCATATGTATTTACCTAAATAAGATCTGGTGCAACCAATTACCTTTTAGAAGTCACATAATTAGTTAGATTGCACACAGGTGGGCTTTATTTAAGTGTCACATGATCTGTCACATGACCTCTATATATACACACCTATCCGACAGTCACCAGTCTCCAACACCGCTAAGCAAGGGGCACCACCAAGCAAGCGGCATCATGAAGACCAAGGACCTCTCCAAACAGGCCAGGGACAAAGTTGTGGAGAAGTCCAGATCAGGGTTGGGTTATAAAAAAACATATCAGAAACTTTGAACATCCCACGGAGCACCATTAAATCCATTATTAAAGAATGGAAAGAACAAACCTGCCAAGAGAGGGCTGCCTACCAAACCTCACAGACCAGGCAAGGAGGGCATTAATCAGAGAGGCAACAAAGAGACCAAAGATAATTCTATCTCCGTTGTGGAGCTCCTTCAGGGTTATCTGTCCATAGGACCGCATTAAGTCATACACTCCACAGAGCTGGGCTTTATGGAAGAGTGGCCAGAAAAAAATAAGCAAACATGTACGGTGTTCGCCAAAAGGTATGTGGGAGACTCTCCAAACATATGGAAGATTGTACTCTGGTCAGATGAGACTAAAATTGAGCTTTTTGGCCATCAAGGAAAAGCTATGTCTGGCACAAACCCAACACCTCTCATCCCCCCGAGAATACCATCCCTACAGTGAAGTATGGTGATAGCTGCATCATGCTGTGGGGATGTATTTCATCGGCAGGGATAGTGAAACTGGTCAGAATTGAAGGAATGATGGATGGCGCTAAATACAGGGAAATTCTTGAGGGAAACCTGTTTCAGTCTTCCAGAGATTTGAGACTGGGACAGAGGTTCACCTTCCATCAGGACATTGACCCTAAGCATACTGCTAAAGCAACACTTGATTGGTTTAAGGAGAAACATTTAAATGTCTTGGAATGGCCTAGTCAAAGCCCAGACCTCAATCCAATTGAGAATCTGTGGTATGTTTCAAAGATTGCTGTACACCAGCGGAACCCATCCAACTTGAAGGAGATGGAGCAGTTTTGCCTTGAAGAATGGACACAAATCCCAGTGGCTATAGAGACATACCCCAAGAGACTTTCAGCTATAATTGCTGCATACCCCCAAAAAATCAATTTTAATTCCAGGTTGTAAGGCAACGAAATAGGAAAAATGCAAAGGAGGGTGAATACTTTTCCAAGCAACTGTACATGAAAACCAAAAGGATTATACCAGGTACAAATAAGGGTTATTTTATGGGATAGCCCAGAACCTTTTTTCTATGAGTGTGTACAGTTATTGTTGATAATTAAGTGTGTGAGTGCTCAAACACCGTTGCAGATAATAATCTTCTTAATACAACTTAAACAAAATATACCAGCTGTGAGTACCTTCACGGGGTGAAGAAATCAGACATTTCTTGTCCACAAGTCTTCTCTTTCCATGACTCAGGATAGGAATGTTGATCTAGCAACAGATTCCCCCTGTCCATGTGATGTTATTAGTTGTGAACAAAAGGCTAAACTGATCCTGAAAGAATTACCACACTGGGGAAACCTTTCCAGTTCAAAAAGGTTCTTCGAGGAACCCCTCTGAAAACGGTCTTTGATGAATCCCTCTTGTAAAGGTATTGTTTTTACCTTTTTAATAATATCTTGTAGAGGTGGCAGCCTATCAGAAGATTGGAGGTGTGGCTTTCATATATGTATATTTGGCCACCCGTTAGAGTAAATGTAATTTCTGTTCATCATGTTTGTACACTGCAAATTAAAACTTTCCTTAAATATGTATGCATATTACATTTTCTAATATAATACTAACATTACTGATTACATATAGTAATAAAGTGGTAACTATTCCAACTTAGTTTGTTTTGCACAGGCTTTTGAGGAACTCAGTGGTCAACCTTAACATGTGATGACAATACAACAGAGCAGATGAACCGGATTGACATTTACTCCACGGGTGGCCTAAAAATATACATCTGAAAGCCACTTTCGTTTTGAATTAGAATGTTCTGGCATGTCTGCCTACAGGCCATTTGTTGGGATAGTTGTCTGTCTGAAAAGGACCCTCCCCGGGAACATTTTGTTTTTCCCTTTTAGAATTTACCAAGACAGTCTGGGTGGGATCATGGGCACTGCGGTTACCTGTTGGTCGGGTTTCTGAGACTAAGCCCAGCCTTCACACTCTTTATCATTGAGTCTGTGCCTCTGGAAAGTTTTTTTTTTTTTTTTTTTTAGGACTATCATTTTCTCCACCAGGCTAGATGGATGTCATATGGTACAATCTGTTAGTCTCCCCTCTTTCTGTAGGCCTAGGCTATTGGTTACACTCAAGACAAGATTGTTTAGAATTATCTAAGTTTGTCTGTGTCATTTTGTTAATTTTTGTGGTATTAAAAAATATTCTACATGTCTCCATGTAATGTGTTTAGAAAAGGAGAAAAAAAATTCTGGACCTCCTAAAATAATTGACCCCTGGGGCTGAGCCCCGAATGTGCCTCTATTCAGAATGGTCTTTTTAAATGTGTGAGTTCGATGAACTTTTAAGTCGTGAGTTAAATTAACATATTAGGCTGCAGTGACTAGGACTACTATTACCGAATGTAGGCTAGAGAGCCTGCAGGTCCCGACAGAGATCATTGCGGCGTGGCCACATGTTTCATGCTGCGGGCGGAGCAGGTCGCTCAGACAGACAACAATTTTTGTCCAGCTGATTATTTGGAAATTGTTTTCTTTCTGCTTTGTATGCTGTAACCTAGGCCAACCAATTGTATTAACCTTTCTAGGGCAGGCGGAACCCCTCGACAACATTCCGCTGAAAAGTCAGCGCGAAATTCAAAAATATTTCTTCAAATTGCTGGGACCATGGCTGGCAAGCGAGCTGCTTCACATATGCCAAACATAGCATAGTGCATACCTGTAGCCTAGACCTCCTTATGACATTAGGAATGTTATTTTATTGTTCCTTTGCAAATGCGATGATAGATGCATGCAATCGTTTATTATAAAGGTGAACTTTGACTCCCACCAACCATAACCATAGAAATAGAATTCCAAACATTGTGCAGTAAAAAAATCTTAACTTTAATAATATAAATATTGCGTAACACATAATGCATTCAGGAGAAGAAGTTAATTACAAAGTGGCTTCAATATGGGTTATATACATAATAAGTGCTACTTGAAGTCACTATCCACTTCTGAGACGGCAAGGCATTTTGGGACCCTGCTTGGGCTAACTGCTATAGACACTCAGACAAAGCAACAACAGAAAATCATGAAAAATGTCATGTGAAAATGTCATTGGATGCATTTGCACCATCATTACGATTTTGTTGGTGTTGGTACGGCCCATTATTTGATGGTTTAAGAACGTTACATTTTGGTTCTGGATCTCAGGCTATTCCTTTTTCTTCCTCTTCATCCTCAAACACCTCCTCCTCAGTGGTGGCGTCCTGGTACTGCTGGTACTCGGACACCAGGTCATTCATGTTGCTCTCGGCCTCGGTGAACTCCATCTCGTCCATTCCCTCTCCCGTGTACCAGTGCAGGAAGGCCTTGCGACGGAACATAGCAGTGAACTGCTCAGAGAGACGCTTGAACAGCTCCTGGATGGCTGTATTGTTACCTATGAAGGTGGCGGACAGCTTGAGTCCAGGGGGTGGGATATTACAGACCGCTGTCTTAATGTTGTTGGGGATCCAGTCCACAAAGTAGCTGCTGTTCTTGTTCTGAATGGCCAGCATCTGCTCGTCCACCTCCCTCATAGACATGTGACCCCGGAACACCATCGCCGCAGTGAGGTAGCGCCCGTTACGCGGGTCGCAGGCTGCCATCATGTTCTTGGCGTCGAACGCCTGCTGGGTGAGTTCAGGCACGGTGAGGGCACGGTACTGCAGGCCTCCCCTGTTAGTGAGCGGGGCGAAGCCCAGTATGAAGAAGTGCAGGCGGGGGAAGGGTACCATGTTGACGGCCAGCTTGCGGAGGTCGGCATTGAGCTGGCCTGGGAAGCGAAGGCATGTGGTCACCCCGCTCATGGTGACCGACACCAAGTGGTTGAGGTCTCCGTAGGTGGGTGTGGGGAGCTTGAGCTTGCGGAAGCAGATGTCGTAGATCGCCTCATTGTCGATGCAGAAAGTTTCGTCTGTGTTCTCTAGAAGCTGGTGAACAGAGAGGGTGGCGTTGTAGGGCTCCACCACCGTGTCCGATACCTTAGGGGAGGGGACCACGCTGAAGGTGGCCATCATACGGTCGGGGTACTCCTCCTGGATCTTGTTGATGAGTAGGGTCCCCATACCAGAGCCTGTGCCCCCGCCCAGGGAGTGGGTAAGCTGGAAGCCCTGGAGACAGTCACAGTTATCTGCCTCCTTCCTCACCACGTCCATCACTGCTTCCACTAGCTCTGCTCCCTCTGTGTAGTGGCCCTTAGCCCAGTTGTTACCAGCTCCACTCTGACCTAGAGCATGGGGGGAGATAATGTAGTTTGTTATAAGGATAACTTAAGCTGGTTTATGGATGATTTAGGCAGCTATTAATATACACAGTGAGCAAAATTGGTTTGGTGACATCATCACAAAGCAGAGACCCCCACTGACCGAAGATGAAATTGTCCGGTTTAAAGAGGTGTCCTATGTGTCCGCAGCGCACACTGTCCATTGTTCCTGGCTCCAGGTCCACTAGGATGGCTCTGGGGACATACTTGGAGACTGGGGCGAGACAATCACACAGAGACACATGATTAAGGGAATGGACTGGATAAAAGTGCACATTGCTGCATGTAATTCCCTTATACATTTGAGAACGCAATGAGAATTACTTTGATCACTGTTACTGCACTAAACATTTTATTAATACACTAATGTAAATACACAAGGGATGTTTACAGAGATGGACATAGAATGTTGACTCCTGTATTAAAGACACAGAGAGAGACTCACACGAGGATTCGTTGAAGTAGACACTGATCTTGTCCAGCTGAAGGTCTGAGTCGCCCACATAATCCCCAGTGCAGTTGATTCCATGCTCCTCACTAATCACCTCCCAGAACTAGACAGAGAGCACAGTCAAATCTAACCAAACACCTCTGAAAAAGTCAATGATATTGATGATAGAAAGAAGGAGAACAAGACAGTGATAGAGAGAGAGAGGGGGGGGACTGAGTACTGAATTCTTTATATTATACATCACCTTTGCGCCGATCTGGTTGCCACACTGGCCAGCTTGAATGTAAACTATTTCTCGCATCCTTTCCTTTGTGCAATGTGTATTTATCCTCTTGCAGATGTCAGAGAGCCCTGATCCCAGTCTCACACCAAGGTAAAGTGTTTGGGATGTGTTGAATGGACTGTTGACCGGACAATTTATCTTGCACTTCTATTGGACGCCTGTGGGTTTGGCGTGTAGGACTGAGTGGGGTTGCATCCTGGAGCACGGCACGGACTTTAAAATCTATTGGTCTGCATTGTACTCACACAGAGCCTAGTGAGGGATTAGTAGTTAGCACCTGCAGAAGTATCGAACCAGAACCACTGCTAGCTACCCCTCAACTGAACATTGTATGCATAGTTCTCGTAGTCCTCTGTGACCCCTCGCAGTGTTAGCGACAGCTGCTAAATTCTGTGTTTGATTCTCAGTGTGAGTAAGCCTCCAACGCTAATTAGCCACACAGTATGGGTTAGCCCGCTAACTTCCTGTCCTGCGAGAAATACAGCTGGATAAATTAGTGCTTTAGCAGGGGCCACCCTTTTCCCTATTTGGTGATCTACATGGGTCCTGGTCAAAAGTAGAGCACTATATAGGGAATACCTGGTCAAAAGTAGAGCACTATCAAGGGAATAGGGTGCCGTTTGGTATGCAGATGCTGTATGAAGCAGGCCCTAGGTACATAGCTTACTGCTGAAGCACTTTCAATAAATTATAGGGAAAATTTAATATTTTGTATATGTTATTCACTTTAGGTCATAATGTGGATCTGACAGGAATCACTCATAGTCAGATTTATGCATGTTCCAAGGAGGTAGGGGTAACTATGACAAATCCTAACATTTTAAATGTTCTTGTTTTGCTCTGCTAATATGGACTGCACCTGTGCACAAAACCTGCCTTAAGGACCATTTTTAATTTACAGAACGGGGTAGGCCTACATGGAGGAATATTGGGGAGGGACATAGTTTAAACAGTATTTCAGTCTAGGGGAGGGTTTAGTGTTTTTTATTTCAGTCCAGGGGAGGGTTTAGTGTTTTTATTTCAGTCTAGGGGAGGGTTTAGTGTTTTTATTTCAGTCTAGGGGAGGGTTTAGTGTTTTTATTTCAGTCCAGGGGAGGGATTAGTGTTTTTATTTCAGTCTAGGGGAGGGTTTAGTGTTTTTATTTCAGTCTAGGGGAGGGTTTAGTGTTTTTATTTCAGTCCATGGGAGGGTTTAGTGTTTTTATTTCAGTCTAGGGGAGGGTTTGTAATTGATAAAAGTTAAATATTTCCAAATGTTTTAGAATGATTTTCTAATTATTATATCTTTATGTTCCTCATGCCGACCCTAATCACTATGTCTGGTCATTAGTATATCATAGCCTCTCAACTGGAGAACTAATTAGAGCAGATGCTATACTGCTGAGTCAGGTTCACACACACGCACCCACAGGCACACATGTACTTTAAAAAAATATTATTAATTTTTAACTTTCTCGCTCTCTCTCATCCCTCCTCTCATCCCTCCCGTCCTCAATCTCCCCCAGGTCTGTTGGGCTGCAGACGTTTCCAGTCCTCAGTAGTGAATTACAGTACTCTGCTACTAGAGGAGGACAAGGGTCTTCTCTATGTGGGGGCCCGGGGGGCCGCGTTCTCTCTCAACGCCACAGACATCTCAGACAGCACAGCTCGCACTGTAAGAGAGAGAGCAAGATTGTGCATACGTGTGATTTCAGGGAACTTACAGTAGAGGATTTAGGATCTTACCACTCCCACTATTTTATACAAAACATCTTTATTGCAAGGTAAACAACCCCACCTTGAGTCATTGGCTAGGTCCTAATTATCACTCCTTCCTCCCAAAGTGTGCACTTGTTCACTTTCCTCCAATGATTTGAAAGACATGACTGATATAAAAAATGTGTGTCATGCCTACACCAATCCACTGCTTTTCAGATTTGTGGGAACTGGGAAGTAGTGAACGAGTGTACACTTCAGGAAAAGGGAGATATTATTAGGACGCAGTGACTGTCTCTCCAAGAACATTATCCTTAAGGGCACAAAATGATGATCTTCTGTCACTTAATCTGGCCACACTAGGACAGAAACTCAATGCCCTGTTTCACATGACACCCTGTCATAAAACTGTTGTAAACGTAGTTAGCCAAGAACCCTTGTTAACGTTCCACTAACACAGTATAGATGCTCCACAAAGATCAAGTAGTAGAAGTGTGTGATAGATTTGTACAGATTAAACAGATCAAACTGTCATGAACAACACCCCCCTCTTTCTCTCTCACCTGAACTGATCCTTTGTCTAACTCTCTCTGTCTCTCTCTCCCCTTTTCCCTTTCTTTCTCTCTCTCTCTCTCTCTCTCTCTCTCTCTCTCTCTCTCTCTCTCTCTCTCTCTCTCTCTCTCTTTCTCCTATCAGATTGAATGGGAAGCCTCAACGGACCAAAAACAGCAGTGTCTGAGCAAAGGGAAAGACAATAAGGTAGGTATCTTTATTTCATCATATCCCAGCTAGTGTGCATCTTCTCCTTAGAGCATAACCTATCCCTCTCTCTCTTTCTTATTCTCTGTGATATGTTTATTATTTTGCAGAGTGCCTTCATCACAACCTCTCTCTCTCCAGCTCTCTTCCTCACCCTCTCTTTATCTCCCTCTCTCTCCCAAGGATGTTTAAATTTACTCATCTCAACAATTCCTTCCCTCCCTCTCTCGCCCTCACTCATGTCTCATAGTCTCTCTCTCTCTCTCTCTCTCTCTCTCTCTCTCTCTCTCTCTTTTAATGTATTCTCTCTCTCAACAGACAGAGTGTTATAACCACATCAGGTTTCTCCAGAGATTTAACTCAACTCATCTCTACATGTGTGGGACTTACGCCTTCAGACCTCTCTGTGCATACATAGTAAGGAATCTAAGCATACTAAGTCATAGAATGAACATGCATAAAAAAATGTAATAATTTCTCAATGGGTTATTTGGTATTCTAGTAATTTAGAAAAACTCCTTCAAGGTATTGTGTCGGTCGATTCTCTCCCCCTTCCACAGTAATTGACACAATATGAAACATAGTATGCTATACGTGGATGTCGATCTAAGGCAGCCCCCCCGCACCTCTGATTCAGAGGGGTTGGGTTAAATGCGGAACACACATTTCAGTGGAAGGCATTCAGTTGTACAGCTGACTAGGTATCCCGCTTTCCCCTTCTAGCACTGTGTCACTAGCCTCCCTAACCTCCTGTTCTCATGTGTAGGATGAGGGGAGGTTTAAAGTATCATCTGACTTTGAGGAGGGCCGAGAGAAGTGTCCATATGGACCTGCTACAGGCTACACTGGCCTCATCGTAGGTAAGACAACCATTCTTAGACATATATACATGACTACTGTAATCCTTTATTGAGATGTGTTCTGTCACCAAACATGAGAGCCAATGTTTTGGCCTGGTGTAGATGTAAAATATATATATATAAAAAACTAATATTAATATTATTTTATTTTGGGGGGGGGGTATTATTCACAATTTTTATTTACGCTCAATGCTGATGTCATACTTGTTCTGAAATGTAAACCTACCAATAACCATTGCTGTTCCTGTATTGGTCCAGACCAGCAGATGTACACAGCGTCTCAGTATGAGTTCCGGGGCTTCCCGGATGTCCGACGTAACTTCCCCTCCCCCACAGTGAGGTCAGAGGAGGCACCCACACGCTGGTTACATGGTGAGTACCCTGGGGCTAGAAGAGATCCTTACAAAGAACACATGCTGGTTAGATGGTGAGTACCCTGGGGTTGGATCAAATCCTCTCAAAGGACCTATACCCATGAGCCCCATCCCTCCCGCCCTCCAGGTTCTTTGGTTGGTCTTTCTCAAAGATCTATTTGAATGCTTATTTTCATGCTCAAGTCACCGGGTCTTCAAAGAAGACAAGCAGCACCTTCTGTTCTGCCTGTTACTTAAAAGGATAGGTTTTATTTGCTTGAACAGTTTTAATTCATTTCTAAGTGAAGAGTTGGCATGTTTCATTGCGCTGTCTGTGTTTCTTTGTTCCCCAGAGGCTGACTTTGTGGGCAGTGCCCTGGTGAGGGAGAGTGAGGACAGTACCACCGGAGATGACGATAAAATATATTACTTCTTTACTGAGAAGAGCCAGGAGCAGACACCATACTACAGCCACATTAGAGTGGCACGAGTTGGACGAGTCTGTAAGGTGAGGAGAGGTGTAAGGGGGTGAGGAGGGTGTGGGTTGGAAGGGGGGTTGAGAAGAGCCAGGAGCAGACACCATGTGAAGCCAGGAGAGAGTGGTGAAGAGGGAGAAAGAGATGAAGGAAGAGCAGTAGGATGGCCCTGTGGGCATTAGGCACTGACTTACTGTACCAGGGCAAGGACTTTTAGACACTGAAAAAAATGTCAAAGTGAGATATTATTTGTTGAGGACAGGTGTCAAATGATCTGATTTGATCAGCTTAGATACCACCTGGTCAACACTTCTGAGCATTGTGCTCCTGAAAACCCGCTTGCCCTCAACTTTAGTAGAAAGAGAGAGTGTGTTTTGATGTCTACGTTGCCTCTGGCTTGCCCTCTGAGCTGTGTGTGTGTGTGTGTGTGTGTGTGTGTGTGTGTGTTCTTCTCAGCAGCAGATAACACTCTCAAATGCAGAGTGCACTTGATGTCTAGTGTGTATCACCCCTCTCAACAGGGTTACTAATGGGCTTTCACAGGGCTGTGCTGTTGCTAAGCAGACACAGATGCAAACACACACACACACACACACTCCCATGGCTATGCTCTCTGTCTCGTGTCTTAGCTCCGGGGGAGCTGTAGATTGAAAAAGTAAACAATGTTGCAGATACGATAACCTCCCTTGACCCTCCTTTGTGCCCAAGGCATGTTCTCTGGACTTAGTTTAGGTTGTCCATATGTTGAGTGCTAACCTTATTTCTCCTCCTGCTCCCTTTTTCTCTTTCATCCTCCTCTTCTCCCCTGTCCTCTTCTCACTCCCCCTCATCTTCTCCTCTCCCTCCATCCTCCTCTTCTACTCTCCTCCTCCTCCCCCCTCCCTCCTCCTCCCTCTCTCGTAGGGAGACCGAGGAGGTCTTTTGACCCTCCAGAAGAGGTGGACATCGTTCCTGAAGGCCAGACTGGTGTGTTCCCTGCCGGAATATGACTTCCACTTCAACGTGTTGAGGAGTGTGTACACACTGTCTGGGGACACACCTCACGACACGCTGTTCTACGGCATCTTTGGTCTCGAGTGGTAAGTAGTAATAGAACTAGATGTATATGAGATCTATATGAGATATATATGAGAGAGAGACTGTAGTTATGACCTCTATGGTCAGGTTACACTTGGCAATGTCAATGATGGGTTGGCTGTGTGTATGAGAGACCGCAATGTCCTCTGACTGTCTGAGTATCAGGTGATATAGTAGCTCAGCTCTGGTCACCAACGCTCTCTCCCAGTCTTTTTTTTCCATTCCCTAAAAGGGCCCCATTCCTTCTTTTGTTTACCTCTCCTTCTCTTCTCTCCCACTCATACCTTCTCTTATCCTTCACGCCTACACTCTTCTCATTCTCCCTCTCTCTGTTCACCTCACTCCCTTTTTTACATGTCAAAGGAGACGTAGAGCTTCTCTTGATTAGCTTTGAACATTTCTCTTTGTCACCATACCCCCTGCTCTCTCTCTCTCTCTTTCCCTCTCTCTCTTTTCATCTCTGCTATGTCAATCTCTGATCTATTTTAGCTGTCGCTGTAGTAACACCTAAGGTTTACTGCTGGTGGTCGTGTGTGTGTGTGTGTGTGTGTGTGTGTGTGTGTGTGTGTGTGTGTGTGTGTGTGTGTGTGTGTGTGTGTGACCCAGGTCAATGAACATATCCATTGGTAGAGAGAGATGTTTATACTGTATCAGTTTGTGACGTGTCCTCTCTGAGTGCTGTAGTGTTTACAGACCATGTCCCTGGAGACATCACTGTTTGTATTAGGAACCTAGCTTTGAGCTCTCCTGGATTGGAACAGTCACTTGTACCTCTTCACCAGACCTGGTCCAAATAGTATTAGTTTTCTCTCCAATATTTTGGGAATTCTTAATTGAGTGACTTCATTTATCTTGTCCAACCAAATGAAACCAGTGGAATAGATGGAATAGTCCCAAATCCCATTTCTTTATGTGGGATATCACAAACTGTTTAGGGCAGTGTAACTGTTGATCATATCAACGTCTTCGTATGTTACGGCAACCTTCAAACGTGTGTGTGTGTGTGTGTGTGTGTGTGTGTGTGTGTGTGTGTGTGTGTGTGTGTGTGTGTGTGTGTACAATAGGAAGAACGTGAAGGCGTCGGCAGTGTGCCAGTTTTCTCTGTCTGAGCTACAGCGGGTCTTTGATGGGCCCTACATAGAGAACCAGGACTCTGGAGCCAAATGGAGCGACGAGTACACTGGCAAGGTCCCTAACCCACGACCTGGATCAGTGAGTGTCACACACGCACACACCTCATTTTTTGCTGTCCAAGCAGACTTCTATATAACAGGCCCAGTCAGGTCTTCTTAGTTGCCGATCTAAAGTTTCCCCTAATCTATCTCCTCTTTCCCCAGCATCCCAACATCCAATCTACTGAGTCTAAATACTCACATGAAGAACTGGGGAAAGGGAGAGATTGAGACGGTAAAGGGTGGGGAGGGGGAAAGGTGGAGGAGTGATAAACAGACTGAGGAGGAGGGACTGGGAAGGAGAGAGAGGGAAAAAGTGATCATAGAGCCGAGTGGCAGCTTCTTGGATGAGGATCAAATGGAAGGAGCTTATGTTGTTGAAAGCCATTTTCTATGGTGATTATTGCTGGGCCAAGACTCTGCGCAGTTATGATGATGACTTATTATAGGTTCCAAAGGAATGACACCATTAATGAGACGGGTCGTGATCCACAGTAGTGTCGTTTCAATGCCGAAAAGCTTAATTTCCGCTCTCCGGGTCTAGCTGTGAAATGGGGTAGATGAAGTAACGGTTCTGGGTCTTAACTGTAGTGGCAGTGTCAAAGCCTCTTAGCAGAGTTGGCAATGACATCTTACAGAGGACAAAGTCAGAGAAGTTGTTCGCTTAGTCAGGTGGAGAGAGATCAGCAGCTTGCACACACTGACTTTTCAACTCATAGTGGCTAATAGGTCACAGGAGGCTGCTGAGGGGAGGACGGCTCATTATAATGGCTGGAATGGAGTAAATGGAATGGTATCAAACACACGTGTTTGATGAGTTCGATTACCATTCCAGGGCTATATCTTCCACTCATCTCTCTCTATCCATCTACAGTATCTATCCCCATTAATTTATTCATCCATCCATCCAGACCATTTGAGAGCCAGAGGCCTCAACTCTACCTCTTTCTCTCCTCTATCCCTCTCTCTTCTGAATGTATTTTTCTTAATCCCTCGCTCCAGTGTATAACTGACCCGTTGAGATCTAGAAGTGTCAACTCCTTCCTCTCATCCCCCTCTCTCTCCATCCTTCTCATCCCCTCTTCCCTCGTCTATAGTGTATAACAGACCAGTTGAGATCCAGAGGTATCAACTCCTCCACCTCCTTGCCAGACGACGTGTTGAACTTTGTGAGGAGACACCCTCTGATGTCCCAGCAAGTCATGTCTACAGAGCAGCGCCCCCTGTTGTTCAGGAGGACCACAGACTACACCCAGCTGGCGGCTCACAGGGTGGAGGGGCTAGACGGGCAGAACTACCATGTACTGTTCATGGGCACAGGTTGGTGGGGGTGTAGAGAGGGGGAGGGTTATGGTGTGCATGTGTTATGCTGTGTGTTTGCGTACATGTGATTCATTTGTGTGTCACTAGGCAGTCAATTATTGTGATCACCAATCATCTCAGTAATGGAATGGAACAGACTTCAAACCACATGTACAGTTCATCCCATTGTATGTGTGTGTGTGTTGTGACCCTGTCTCTGTCTCCTGTTTCAGACGATGGCTGGCTGCACAGGGCTGTGGAGGTCAAGGGCCATCTACACATCATAGAGGAGCTTCAGCTGTTTGACCAACCACAGCCTGTGGATAGCCTGGTCATCTCACACTCCCAGGTACACTCTGACTTTATCTCCTTCACAAACGGACGTGCAGACACGTACACACATGCACAGGTGCACATTTTCACTCACACGGCTAGTATTATGTTTTGTATGTTTTGTTTATTGTCATTCTAAGTGAAGGACCGCTAACCCAGATCCACTGCTGTTGGCTTTTGCTCTAGCCCATTTTCAATAACACAGAGAGTCTCTCTCTCTCTCTCTCTCTCTCTCCCCTCTAGATGAGTGTGTATGTAGGTTCTCCCTCTGGTGTGGTCCAGCTGCCTCTCTCCACCTGTAGCAGGTACACCTCCTGTTACGACTGTGTCTTCTCCCGGGACCCTTACTGTGGCTGGGATGGACAGGACTGTGTGGACATCACAGCACAGACTGACAGGTGCGTGTGTGTCATCACGTCACTGTCAGGTGATGGGGTTGAGTAATATCATTTTAACTGGTGCCCTTGTGTCTGTCTGTGTGTTTGATTTGACTTATCTTATCTTCTGTACATCTCTGTCCGTGTTGCAATCTCTGCAATGCATTCACAACTGTTGCGTAATGCTGAACTGGGCGTAATGTTTGTTGACTGTGCTGGTGAACGTGACATGAATAGTTCTGTGTGTGTGTGTGTGTGTGTGTGTGTGTGTGTGTGTGTGTGTGTGTGTGTGTGTGTGTGTGTGTGTGTGTGTGTGTGCACCTGATGACAGGCTAACAGTCTCTCCTCCTCTCCTCTCCTGTCAGGTCTAACCTGAGTCAGGACGTCCTGTATGGGAACAGAGGATGTGACAACGACACAGCAGGCGGTACGCAGACACACACAGACAGGCCTTATCTGACCATACTTAGTTGTATTGACGTGCAGATGTATTTTATCTGGAAAGTTGAGGGATTTAAGAGTTGTGTTAATATTTTGAAAGTTGGTTATGCATGCTGTCTCTGCAGCACCCTCGTTTCCATAGCACCTCTAATCATATTTCTGATAGATCTGAAGAGAACTTTCAGAAGAGAATCTGACTTATGCATTGATGCACTTTACATACTAAGAAGTTAGAAAATGCTATGCAATTCAGGATTTGAGATCCTCAAGCTTTTCTGATTATGATGCAATTGTTTTAAATGGGAGAATGTAACATGTTGAATTCTTTATGCACCAGTGATTTTAGAGTCATATATGCAGTCTGATAAGTTGTAAACACAGTGCAATGTCTTGGGCCTTTTAGTGTCTATTCTGAAATCCATAACAGTATATCAGTCTTATTGTGAGAGGATACTCATGTTGTATGTGTGTTGCCATTCATTCAGAGCTAGTCCAGCACCGGAGCCGGTCTGTGATGGTGGGAGATGACGTGCTGCTCCAGTGTGAACTCGGCTCCAACCTGGCAACCCCAGTGTGGACTCTGGGTGGATCAGAGCTGCAGGGCTACGGCCTGGACTCTGGCTTCAGAGTGGGAAATGATGGCCTCCTGGTCATTGAGTCCCGACCTGAGCAGAGCGGCGAGTACACCTGCCACGCCCTTGAGAATGGCATCCGGGTCGCCGTGGTTACGTACTCTGTGACAGTTCGTTTAGACATGCCCCAACCCCCTCCCCCGCCCATGGACCCCAACAAGGAAGACTACTCCTACTACACCCCCGGGACCCTGACTCATCCAGCCTTGACCCCCCTCCTCCACCCAGCGCACCCCCCTCCTCAGAGAGGCCCCTGCTAACCCCTCCCCCGGCCCATCTCCCCCCCACCTCGGAGCTGCTCTCCCCCAGGAGCATGGAGGCTATGTACCTGTCCATGATCACCATCCTAGGGGGTCTGTGTCTGGTTCTCACAGTGGTTCTCCTCTACGTGGGCTTCTGTCTTCGGGGCGGCCACAGGGGGAAGTACTCTCTCCGCGCTGCCGCCGCTGCCTCTGCCAATCACACGAACAGGAAGAAAAAACACAGGAAGAAGCATCAGAAACGCCACAGTAGCTCCACCCACCTAGAGCTCAAGACCATCTCCAGCCACTGTAATGGGAATGGGATCTGTAATGGTAACGGTGTCTCCAAACAACCGGGGGACGATGACGCGCATGAAGGGGGCTTTCTCCAGATCGTCCCTGGGGAGGGCCAGTCGTCCCCCAACAAGGACCCCCCACCCCCTGCCCCTCCTCTCCCCCCGCCTCCTCAGACACCCCACACTGCCCTCAACCAATCAGAGTGTGACTTGCAAGACTTCCCCAGCCCCAATGGCCTATCGGCGACGTTACCCAGCGTCTTGCGGAGGATGCACGGGAACAGCTATGTGTTGTTAAGACAGAGTGACGCAGACAGCAGTTCTCCTCTCTGCTACTCCTTCACTGAGGAACTCAACAGGATCCTAGAGAAGAGGAAGCACACACAGCTGCTGCCCAAACCGGACGAGAGCTCTGTGTAGTAGAGGGAATCTGTGTCAGGGAGGTAGCTCCCCCTGTGGTGGGAGGACTGAACTGGGACATTAATATAGGCCATTTAGCAGATCCAAAGCGACTTACATCAGTGAGTACATACGTTTTGTATTGGTGGCCCCAGCGACAATTGAACCTATGACTCGGTCATTACATGCTGAAGGGCCTGTTGTAAGGCTCTGACTTTATCTCCTTCTCCAAGTCAAGAATAGTAATACTCATCGGGAGGAACTTGAGAAACTGGCCCCAAACCGAGGGGTGCATAGATCATTTGTGGATGACCCATGCTGCTCACAGAGTAAATGGGCTCTAGGCAAGTCTATATAACAGCAGCTAGCCTGAATTATGAGAGGGAGATAGCCTGCCATTTGTCCTACTTAAAGGCCCAGTGCAGTCGAAATGCTTTTTTCCTGTGTTTTGTATAATATTGTACAACAGTTGATGAAATGAACACTGTAAAAGTGTGATTTTTTTAAAATCAGTGTCATTTCCTCATATTTGCTAGTTGGAAATACAGCTGTCTAATCAACCTGTTTGCATTGGCGGGAGTTTCGGCTTGCCTGGTGATATCACCAGGCGGTAAATTAGTTAATAGACCAATAACAAAGAGAGTTTCTAACCTCTCTGCCAATAACAGCTTATAGTTTTAAGTTTTCCCCTCCCCACACAGACCACTCCCAGACAGTCCTAACAAAAGTCTTGCTTGAGAAATTTGCTAAAAAGCCGTTTTTGTCCATTTTAAGGCAAGGTACTTAATTGTTACCTAGAAATGACTGGATATAGATATAAAAACGGCTGCAATGGGTCTTTAAAAAAAAAGTTTTTGCACCACTGAAAATGGGCACACATCTAATGAGTCGCTTGCATGTGTGTTGGAATAACAACTATGTTTCAAAAGAGGAGATTTCTGCACAATATTCAACCTTCCTAGGAGCTATTCTTGTATCTCTGTCTCCTGTTTGACACCCAAAGGCATGGGTTACAGTGAGGACTCACGTAAGATAAGCCTCTCTAGGAGAGACAGAGAGAACCTACCTCAGCTTTGCAAAACTTAGCAGGCTAGAGCTAACCCATCTCAAGTCAATACGGCTCAGTCTGGATCAATAAAAGACTAGCCCTGGAGGGGGTGATTCAGGGAGCAGGCCTCAGATCTCAGCCCCAGAATAAGGTTCCTCGCTGGGCAGGACACGAATGGCAGGGACCCTGTGAAGTCTCAACACAGACCATGGTAACAAGGAGGAAAAGGAGGAAGAAGAAGAGGCTCATATGAAGTTGTTGTGAATTGTGACAGCGGCCTTGAATTGGCTTGTGTTTTAAAATGGAGGCAGATGTCCGAAGAAGGGGCAAGATGTGTTTTAACGATGGTGTGCTCTACACCTTACTAGCAGGTTTCATATTAGAACATTGAGGGGAAAAGTGTATTTGTTTTTATTCTTAGAGGTTCTCATTGTAAATTATCTTTATTGATTACAATGGTAACACAAACTGTAATAACCACATTGAAGTATTATTATTAACATATAGCAACGTTTAACCCAAGACAGAGAGAGTATCCAATGAAAATACCCTTTGAACATTAGATTTGTGTTAGGAAAATGACAGTATTAACAGTTCTTATGCACTTTCAATGCCATTTGCTTCAGACATTCCTTGGATATTATGTACTCAAATCAATGGACACTACAAGCACATCAGGACTATGGGAGATTCAACATCATCACACCCTGTCAAGAGACAACACCATCAACTAAGTTGGAGCTAATGGATTAGCAGCACCCCTACACTACTGACTCTCCTAACCAACTCCAACGAATGTGTCTGAACTGGGGTTGGCAGAATTCCCCGTTCTGAACTCATCACAGCTCAGCCACAGAGGATCAGACATCACTTCCGGTTCATGGCCATAACAACTTATAGGCTACACACCTGAGGTAAGCAGACTGAGTTTTGCTTTCTGATATTTTGTTGGTTGTACAGACAGACACACACAGACAGAGAGACAGACACACACAGACAGAAACAGACAGAGAGACAGACACAGAGAGACAGACACAGAGAGACAGACACAGAGAGACAGACACAGAGAGACAGACACAGAGAGACAGACACAGAGAGACAGACACAGAGAGACAGACACAGACAGACATAGACAGACAGACAGACAGACGGACAGACGGACAGACAGAGGGACAGACAGACAGAGGGACATAGACACAGAGAGACAGACACAGAGAGACAGAGAGACAGACACAGAGAGACAGACAGACAGATCAAATCCAATTATCCAATTATTTGTCACATACACATGGTTAGCAGATGTTAATGCGAGTGTTGCGAAATGCTTGTGCTTCTAGTTCCAACAATGCAGTAATAACCAACAAGTAATCTAACTAACAATTCCAAAACTACTGTCTTATACACAGTGTAAGGGGATAAAGAATATGTACATAAAGATATGAATGAGTGATGGTACAGAGCAGCATAGGCAAGATACAGTAGATGGTATCGAGTACAGTATATACATATGAGATGAGTATGGAAACAAAGTGGCATAGTTAGTGGCTCGTGATACATGTATTACATAAGGATGCAGTAGATGATACAGAGTACAGTATATATGAACACATATGAGATGTATAATGTAGGGTATGTAAACATTATATTAGGTAGCATTGTTTAAAGTGGCTAGTGATATATTTTACATCATTTCCCATCAATTCCCATTATTAAAGTGGCTGGAGTTGAGACAGTGTGTTGGCAGCAGCCACTCAATGTTAGTGGTTGCTGTTTAACAGTCTGATGGCCTTGAGATAGAAGCTGTTTTTCAGTCTCTCGGTCCCAGCTTTGATGCACCTGTACTGACCTCGCCTTCTGGATGATAGCGGGGTGAACAGGCAGTGGCTTGGGTGGTTGTTGTCCTTGATGATCTTTATGGCCTTCCTGTAACATCGGGTGGTGTAGGTGTCCTGAAGGGCAGGTAGTTTGCCCCCGGTGATGCGTTGTGCAGACCTCACTACCCTCTGGAGAGCCTTACGGTTGTGGGCAGAGCAGTTGCCGTACCAGGCGGTGATACAGCCCGCCAGGATGCTCTCGATTGTGCATCTGTAGAAGTTTGTGAGTGCTTTTGGTGACAAGCCGAATTTCTTCAGCCTCCTGAGGTTGAAGAGGCGCTGCTGCACCTTCTTCGATGCTGTCTGTGTGAGTGGACCAATTCAGTTTGTCTGTGATGTGTATGCCGAGGAACTTAAAACTTACTACCCTCTCCACTACTGTTCAAACGATGTGGATAGGGGGGTGTTCCCTCTGCTGTTTCCTGAAGTCCACAATCATCTCCTTAGTTTTGTTGACGTTGAGTGTGAGGTTATTTTCCTGACACCACACTCCGAGGGCCCTCACCTCCTCCCTGTAGGCCGTCTCGTCGTTGTTGGTAATCTAGCCTACCACTGTTGTGTCGTCCGCAAACTTGATGATTGAGTTGGAGGCGTGCGTGGCCACGCAGTTGTGGGTGAACAGGGAGTACAGGAGAGGGCTCAGAACGCACCCTTGTGGGGCCCCAGTGTTGAGGATCAGCGGGGTGGAGATGTTGTTGCCTACCCTCACCACTTGGGGGCGGCCCGTCAGGAAGTCCAGTACCCAGTTGCACAGAGCGGGGTCGAGACCCAGGGTCTCGAGCTTCATGACGAGCTTGGAGGGTACTATGGTGTTAAATGCCGAGCTGTAGTCGATGAACAGCATTCTCACATAGGTATTCCTCTTGTCCAGATGGGTTAGGGCAGTGTGCAGTGTGGTTGAGATTGCATCGTCTGTGGACCTATTTGGGCGGTAGGCAAATTGGAGTGGGTCTATGGTGTCAGGTAGGGTGGAGGTGATATGGTCCTTGACTAGTCTCTCAAAGCACTTCATGATGACGGAAGTGAGTGCTACGGGGTGGTAGTCGTTTAGCACAGTTACCTTAGCTTTCTTGGGAACAGGAACAATGGTGGCCCTCTTGAAGCATGTGGGAACAGCAGACTGGTATAGGGATTGATTGAATATGATTGAAGATATAGACAGACAGACAGAAATAGACAGACAGAAATAGACAGACAGAAATAGACAGACAGACAGACAGACAGACAGACAGACAGACAGACAGACAGACATAGACAGACAGACATAGACATAGACAGACAGATATAGACAGACAGACATACAGACATAGACAGACAGACATACAGACATAGACACAGAGAGACAGACACAGACACAGAGAGACAGACACAGACAGACAGACAGCCAGACATAGACAGACAGACAGCCAGACATAGACAGCCAGACATAGACAGACAGACATAGACATAGACAGACAGACAGCCATAGACATAGACAGACAGACAGACATAGACAGACAGGCATAGACAGACAGACATAGACAGACAGACATAGACAGACATAGACAGACAGACAGACAGACATAGACAGACAGACAGACAGACAGACAGACAGACAGACAGACATAGACAGACAGACAGACATAGACAGACAGACAGACATAGACAGCCACACACAGCCAGCCATAGACAGACAGCCAGCCATAGACATAGACAGACAGCCACAGACATAGACAGACAGACATAGACAGACAGACAGACAGACAGACATAGACAGACAGACAGACATAGACATAGATAGACAGACAGACAGACAGACAGAGACATAGACAGACAGACATACATAGATAGACAGACAGACATAGATAGACAGACATAGATAGAAAGACAGACATAGATAGACGGACAAACAGAGCAAGACAGGCACTCTGCCAAATAGCTGCTGAAACCAGTGTTTCCCAACCCTGGTCCTCCAGTTCCCCAACAGTAATCATTTTGATTGTAACCCTGGACAAGCACACCTGATTCAACTTGTCAACTAATCATCAAGCCCTCAATGAGCTGAATGAGGTGTGTTTGTCCAGGGCTACACTGAGAATGTGTACTGTTGGGGGTACACGAGGACCAGGGTTGGGAAGCACTGGCATTTTAAACAATTATATACAGTTACTCAGACAAATTGCAATCTCCCATAAAATCACTGATGTTAAATGGAAGAGCCGTATAGGCCTACTAAAAGAGAGGAACTAAGGTAAGAACAAACTAGGATTAGTTATATTGATTTTAATAGATATTTGCAGCCTGTGTTACAGCAAAACTGATATGGTGGCCAGATAGTGACATCCAGGGGAGCTCTGCTCTCGTCAGTTCTCCTCGTTTCTTTTAGTGTTGGTTGTTAGGAATACAGAGGGTAGAGCAGAGAGGGTCGATATTAGTGAAGCAGAGTAAAAAAAATCTAGCCGCTCCAGGTGAAGGGAAAAAAATGTCCTCTACATGAGATGAAACTGTTCACCATTCTCTGAATCGGATGCTCTCTCTCTCTTTCTCCACTTGCCGTCTTTTCCCTTTTTCACCATCTCCTTTCTCTCTTTCTCTCACACATTTGTCTTTATCTTTTTTCCCTCCTCCCTCATCTTGTCCTTTTCTCCTTTGCTTTCTCTTCTTCTCATCTATTTCCTCCATGTCACCACTGATCTCCAGAGTTCTGTCTCTCCTCTGTGAGACGCACAAGTTAATTGGAGCAGGTGAACCTGGCAAGAGCACCTGACCTCTCTGTAGAGAGATTGAAGAGGGGGAGAGAGTTCCACCAGAGATTTCCTGAATAGATTTATTTCAGATGCACACTCTGTTCTCAATTATCTTCTTATACCTCTAGACCCTGAAAACGGAAAGTAGCACACACATGCAGACACACACACTCTCTCTCTCTCTCTCGCTCTCACTCACTCACATGCGCGCACACACACCACGTATGATTGAATCTAACAAGCCAGGACAGGTCTCTAATGTGAGTCTGTGATGTGGGCTGGAGAAGCAGTGAATTGAATGCTGCAGTAAATTCAAAAAGGCTATAGCTGGTTGGAGACCAAACATCACATGACCGTGGCATTGATGGAGGAGATGAAAGGGAGGAAAGAAAGAAAAAGCAACACAAGCCATTAGAGAAGCCTCCATTAGAGAAGCCTCCATTAGAGAAGCCTCCATTAGAGAAGCCTCCATTAGAGAAGCCTCCATTAGAGAAGCCTCCATTAGAGAAGCCTCCATTAGAGAAGCCTCCATTAGAGAAGCCTCCATCAGAGAAGCCTCCATCAGAGAAGCCTCCATTAGAGAAGCCTCCATTAGAGAAGCCTCCATTAGAGAAGCCTCCATTAGAGAAGCATCCATTAGAGAAGCCTCCATTAGAGAAGCCGTCATTAAGCCCTATTCAGCTAGTCTCTCTAAATATACCCAGGAGTGATGAGACATGGTGACAGTTATTTAGTTAGGTAGGTAAACTATACTCCCAAAGGGGTTCTTTTAAATCAAGCTTTGGGATCTACAAATGACGTGAGGATACGTTTGAAGAGTTCCGGCCCGCTTCATACACACAGGGACAGCTGTGATGCTATCTATAGCATTGTTCTAACTTTCATCTATTTTTTTTTTTTTTTACCTTTTTCGTCCTTTTTTTATGCAAGTTATTTTTGTTTCCAGTGGCTACTGCCCACTGGGGACACCACATCATTTCAACGTGGATAAATGGGTAATATTTGGTTTACGTTGATCAATGAGATTACAACCTATTGTATATTCACCCGTTCAATAAGACAGCCAAAAGTTAATTGAATTTCCAATGTGTTATCACTATGCTTTTAACCATCTAAAAAAACAATTTGATTTTTGGTTTCAAATGTCTATCACTGCACTTTCAACCGTTTAAGAGCACAGCAAAGTTCAAATGGGAATATAATGTCAGATCTTTTGTTTATTTATACAACAGATGAAAGTGTTATTGCTGTGCTTCATTTTGTAGAAGAACCAAATGACCTGGATTGCAGTTGAGATTACATTCAAAGTACATCGTGCAAGTGATCAATGCTGTTTGAGATTCTGCACAGATTATTATAGCAATTGTGAAGATCTCCACAGACTTGCGATGACCTATGCATGCTGTTTTGAACATGCACGCTTTATAGAATTACATAGGAAGAGATGTTTAGTTATGGTAACCTCAAAATGTGGCCATGGATGTGTTAGGGCAATTCGATGGTAACGGAATTACAATGAGACGCAGATTTTTCACTTTAAAATGTATACTATACAACAACAACAAAAAACGAAATTGAAGGGATCAAATGAAACTTTAAAAAGGGTTTGATTTTGTCCTATTCTTTAACATAGATTTGTGGTTGAGATGGAGACGTGAACCCAACACATCACTGAACCATTTGTAACTGCAAGTAAAGCCAGACTAAGTCACTGGCACAGATGGAACTATCCGAGCAGAAGATAGATCACCTGTTGATATTTTGTTGCGTTGACAACCAAACACAATTCACTATCACTTTTGAAATACAATAAATAGCCTGTTAACAAATACTATGTTCGATTCTCCAACTCAACCAAAAAGAATGGGATCAAACCAGTGCCTAAGATGGAACTATCCAAGCAGTAGATACATTTCATTAAATGGTGATATTTTGTTTTCAACCAAACACAATTCAATATTACTTTTGTTTTTTGACGTCATTACCTTTGGAGATGAATACCTCAGTAAGTAATATAGGTCAATGTCCAGTACAACTACTCTCTGTAACCTGTATGTCCCTGTGCTGTTCACCATAGGATACAGGAGCAAACTGGGGAAACGGGGCTTAGCTACAATATATATATACACACACAGTGGGGAGAACGTGTATTTGAAACACTGCCGATTTTGCAGGTTTTCCTACTTACAAAGCATGTAGAGGTCTGTCATTTGTATCATAGGTACACTTCAACTGTAAGAGACGGAATCTAAAACAAAAATCCAGAAAATCACATTGTATGATTTTTAAGTAATTAATTTGCATTTTATTGCATGACATAAGTATTTGATCACCTACCAACCAGTAAGAATTCTGGCTCTCACAGACCTGTTTTTCTTTAAGAAGCCCTACTGTTCTCCACTCATTACCTGTATTAACTGCACTTTTTTTTTTTTTTTTTACCTTTATTTTACTAGGCAAGTCAGTTAAGAACAAATTCTTATTTTCAATGACGGCCTAGAAACAGTGGGTTAACTGCCTGTTCAGGGGCAGAACGGGGATTCGAACCTGCAACCTTTCGGTTACTAGTCCAACTCTCTAACCACTAGGCTACCCTGCCGCCCCTGTATAAAAGACACCTGTCCACACACTCAATCAAACAGACTCCAACCTCTCCACAATGGCCAAGACCAGAGAGCTGTGTAAGGACATCAGGGGTAAAATTGTAGACCTGCACAAGGCTGGGATGGACTACAGGACAATAGGCAAGCAGCTTGGTGAGAAGGCAACAACTGTTGGTGCAATTATTAGAAAATGGAAGAAGTTCAAGATGACGGTCAATCACCCTCAGTCTGGGGCTCCATGCAAGATCTCACCTTGTGGGGCATCAGTGATCATGAGGAAGGTGAGGGATCAGCCCAGAACTACACGGCAGGACCTGGTCAATGACTTGAAGAGAGCTGGGACCACAGTCTCAAAGAAAACCATTAGTAACACACTACGCCGTCATGGATTAAAATCCTGCAGCGCACGCAAGGTCCCCCTGCTCAAGCCAGCGCATGTCCAGGCCCGTCTGAAGTTTGCCAATGGCCATCTGGATGATCCAGAGGAGGAATGGGAGAAGGTCATGTGGTCTAATGAGACAAAAATAGAGCTTTTTGGTCTAAACTCCACTCGCCGTGTTTGGAGGAAGAAGAAGGATGAGTACAATCCCAAGAACACCATTCCAACCGTGAAGCATGGAGGTGGAAACATCATTCTTTGGGGATGCTTTTCTGCAAAGGGGACAGGACAACTGCACTGTATTGAGGGGAGGATGGATGGGGCCATGTATCATGAGATCTTGGCCAACAACCTCCTTCCCTCAGTAAGAGCATTGAAGATGGGTCGTGGCTGGGTCTTCCAGCATGACAACGACCCGAAACAGACAGCCAGGGCAACTAAGGAGTGGCTCAATAAGAAGCATCTCTGGCCTAGCCAGTCTCCAGACCTGAACCCAATAGAAAATCTTTGGAGGGAGCTGAAAGTCCGTATTGCCCAGCGACAGCCCCGAAACCTGAAGGATCTGGAGAAGGTCTGTATGGAGGAGTGGGCCAAAATCCCTGCTGCAGTATGTGAGAGAGTTATCTCTCTAATTGCAAACAAAGGTTTCTGTACCAACTATTAAGTTCTGCTTTTCTGATGTATCAAAGACTTATGTCATGCAATAAAATGCAAATTAATTACTTAAAAATCAGACAATGTGATTTTTAGATTCTGTCTCTCACAGTTGAAGTGTACCTATGATAAATAATTACAGACCTCTACATGCTTTGTAAGTAGGAAAACCTGCAAAATCAGCAGTTGTTCTAACCCACTGTGTGTATATATATATATATATATAAAGCACATTTTTTTGTCCATTAATATAACGTCAAATTGATCAGAAATACAGTGTAGACATTGTTAATGTTGTAAATGACTGTTGTTTTTGGAAACTCCAGATTTTTTAATGGAATATCTACATAGGCGTATCTGGAACATCAGCATTTGTGGGTTCGATTACAGTTTCAAAATAGCCAGAAACAAATAACTTTCTTCTGAAACTCGTCAGTCTACCCGCAGTCTCAACGTCAGAAGTGAAGAGGAGACCCCGGGATGCTGGCTTTCTAGGCGGAGTTCCTCTGTCCAATGTCTGTGTTCTTTTGCCCATCTTAATCTTTTCTTTTTATTGGCCAGTCTGAGATATGGCTTTTTCTTTGCAACTCTGCCTAGAAGGCCAGCGTCCCGGAGTCGCCTCTTCACTGTTGACGTTGAGACTGCGGGTAGACTGACGAGTGCTATTTAATGAAGCTGCCAGTTGAGGACTTGTGAGGCGTCTGTTTCTCAAACTAGACACTCTAATGTACAGTACTTGTCATCTTGCTCAGTTGTGCACTGGGGCCTCCCACTCTTTCTATTCTGGTTAGAGTTGTATGAGATCTTCAGTTTCTTGGCAGTTTCTCATATGGAAGAGACTTTGTTTCTCTGAACAAGAATAGACTGACGTGTTTCAGAAGAAAGTTCTTTGTATCTGACCATTTTGAGCCTGTAATCAAACTCATAAATGCTGATGCTCCAGATACTCAACTAGTCTAATGAAGGCCAGTTGTATTCATTCTTTAATCAGAACAACAGTTTTCAGCTGTGCTAACATAATTAAAAAAGTTTTTTCTAATGATCAATTGGCCTTTTAAAATGATAAACTTGGATTAGCTAACACAACATGCCATTGGAACACAGGAGGGATGGTTGCTGATAATGGGCCTCTGTACGCCTATGTAGATATTCCATTACAAATCAGCAATTTGCAACTACAATAGTAATTTACAACATTAACAATGTCTCCACTGTATTTCTGATCAATTTGATGTTATTTAAATGGACAAAAAAAAATGGTTTTCTTTCAAAAACAAGGACATTTCTAAGTGACCCCAAACTTTTGAACAGTAATATATAATTTCTACCCTTTTTTAACTAGGCAAGTCAGTTAAGAACAAATTCTTATTTCCATTGACGGCCTACCCCGGCCAAACCCTAACCCGGACTACGCTGGGCCAATTGTGCACCTCCCTTGATGAGAGACCAAAGGGTAGCTGTAGATAAACCCATTCTCCAGTTGGATGTGCTGCCCAGCCTGTAGTTATTTTTCTGATGGTGGATATAACGTTGAAGATTTAATGTTGGTTTGAAGGTACAAATTCAACATATTTTATACAAGGTTTGTCTATGTTGAAATTTTGTTGCTATTATTATATAATCCTGTGGTTGACATTTCACCCTCAAAACAACAGTTAAATACTTTTATCAAATCCAATGTATTTTCCACGTAGAGTTCACATACCAATATGTTGACAAATTACATTGAAACAACGTTGATTCAACCAGTTTGTGTCCTGTGGGTGGTGACACATCAAAACAACACCAGTAAATGAACCCAGAATGTATATCTCTGTTCCTGACTCACAGATGTGTCTCTTTCTTCCACAGACCTGAGAGATGCTATCTAGTTTGGGGCCTGTCTGTTTCAAACAGATCTTGCTCCAGCCCTTCTCAAATATGGTGTGATGTCTGGTACCGTGACATGAAGATCTTGACAACTGGGAATAGTGTAGCTTCAAAATGTCAGGATAATGCCACCGTTTGGAATCAAACACAGCTCCAGTGCAATTGGAAGACAGCAATTATAATCCAGAGTGAGTGAGGAAAAAGTCAAATCCTCCCTTCTACAACCAGTTCACTGCTCTATCCCATCTTAACCTGAGACCTGGAGTTGACATGGATACCTCAGTAAGTAATATAGGTCATGGTAGAGTACAACTACTCTCTGCAACCTGACCTGTGCTGTTCACCTCAAGATACAGGAGCAAACTGGGGAAAGTGGCATTTAATGGTCCTGGTCTTCACCTCAGACTACTCTGCCCTCTATAGCCGTCTCTGTAAAGATGACAAACTATCACAACAAGGAAGCTTACTAATAGAATGGGGGACCATCATAAACTGTTGTCAGGTTTTAAAAGGACTGCACTATCAGTGCCACTACGTTCTTTGAAGAAAAACTTTTAAAAGGGGAAAAAAAGCATTTATATTGTGATTTTGTACCAAGTTGCTCTTCTATTGCCGTTGTTGTTTTAAAGCCATTTGTAAGAGGCTCTGATGTGGGTCTCAGTCCATTAGTGTTGCACAAGTAGTCTAATAACACTGTTGAACAGGGGTCTCCAACTCCTGGAGATCTATGAGTGGTGCAGGCTTTCGTTCCAGCCCAGCGCCAACACAGCTGATGCAACTTATTATGGTCCAGAGTCAGACTGAAGACCATGATGAATTGATTTTGTTTAGTAGGTATGTTAGTGATGGATTGAAGCAAAACCCTGCACATCCAGATGCTCTCCAGGGCCAGGGTTTGGGGGAACCTGTTGTAGAAGCATGGTAGGTTAACCAACAGCATGATGAACAGAATATACCACCGTAGCTATAAGGCTTAAATTTAAAAAATAATAAAATGTGACAGATGATGAGACTGTCCTCAGTCTTGCCCATTCATCTGGGTTTGTTTAGATAGTTTCTCACGGGTTGTTAAGCAACATCCACAGTGTTCTGTATTTCTCTCTCTCGCTCCATATACTGTATCTACCAATGGTTTCTGTCTGTCTTTCTATCTCTCTCGCTTTGTCTCGCACACTCTCTTGCTTTATACAGTATCTCTACCCCTTTCTCTGTCTGGTCCTGTCTCTCCTTATTTTTCTCCCTCCCTCTCCATATTTATCTGTCATGTTATGAGTAATATGTCCACACAACAAGATGTCCTCCTGCTTCACTAACACTAACACATTGAGTAGCAGCTCACTGACTTCTGGTTCATTTACATTTCATTTTGATGAGCTGAAATTCTAATAAACAATATGTTTCAACCTCTTCTGTTGTTTATCATTGCTTGTGTGTATATAACTGACACGGTGCTCTGGTCAGCCCATATTCATCTCTCTTTAGACCTGTATTGCAGTTCAGAGTTAATCAGTGAACTTTGAGGTAGTGAAGCATTAAAGGAGTGAGGAAGGAAGGAAGGAAGGGAGGGAGATGGGAAGGGAGGTATTGAAACATGGTCTGAGGATTTACATCAGCTAGGCTCAACAAGCCAGCCAGTTAACATTGCCAAACACTCAGTATGAGGGAGGAGTACATCATGAGTAAAGTATTAGAGTGAGGCACAGGTCTCTGGAGTGTTGTCTGCCTGGGATGGACCAACACTGACAGATGTTTACAGAGTGGTAATGAAGAGGCAGCCCGTTTCCTATTAAATGACTTGGTTAGCATCCAGCCTCGTCTCCCACAAATCTCTGGCTGCATTGTGTTATACATACACATACTGAGCTAGCAGGGCTGCTGTCTCAAGGTGGTTCTGTTTGTGTTCTGGGAAGCATAAATATCACTGTTGAAAGCATAACCGTGTGTCTCATTAGTCTTGTTTAGAGGACATTTGGGGACTCAGAGAAGAGCGTGTATCTCACGGTCTATTCGGTGTTCTAGAGACATTGCCAAAGGCAGGGGCTAAGAGAAAGCACAGCGATTGAAACTGACTACATTTGTACTAGAGGTCGACCGATTAATCGGAATGGCCGATTAATTAGGACCAATTTCAAGTTTTCATAACAATCGGAAATCGGTATTTTTGGACGCCGATTTAAAAAAATAAGAATAATAATCATTTTAATCTTTAACTAGGCACGTCAGTTAAGAACACATTCTTATTTTCAATGACGGCCTAGAAACGGTGGGTTAACTGCCTCGTTCAGGGGCAGAAAGACAGATTTTCACATTGTCAGCTCGGGGGATCCAATCTTGCAACCTTACAGTTAACTAGTCCAATGCAATAACGACCTGCCTCTCTCATTGCACTCTACAAGGAGACTGCCTGTTACACAAATGCAGTAAGCCAAGGTAAGTTGCTAGCTAGCATTAAACTTATCTTATAAAAAACAATCAATCATAATCACTAGTTAACTACATGTGATTGATGATATTACTAGATATTATCGAGCGTGTCCTGTGTTGCATATAATCTGACTGAGCATACAAGTATCTAAGTATCTGACTGAGCGGTGGTAGGCAGAAGCAGGCCCGTAAACATTCATTCAAACAGCACTTTCTTGCGTTTTGCCAGCAGCTGTTTATGACTTCAAACCTATCAACTCCCGAGATGAGGCTGGTGTGACCGAAGTGAATTGGCTGGCTAGTTAGCGCGTGCTAATAGCGTATCAAACTTAATTTGCTTTGAGCCTTGGGGTGGTTGTTTCCCTTGCTCTGCATGGGTAACGCTGCTTTGATGTGGTGGCTGTTGTTGTTGTGTTGCTGGTTCGAGCCCAGGGAGGGGCGAGGAGAGGGACGGAGGCTATACTGTTACACTGGCAATACTAAAGTGCATATAAGAACATAATCAAAAATGCCTAAACAGTAGCCTTTTCTACAAACTGACTGGGCAAATACTGGTTCAATCAACATTGTTTCCACGTATTTCAACCCCAATAATCGGTATCGGCGTTGAAAAATCATGATCGGTCGACCTCTACTGTGTACATCTAGAATAGATTCCCCAGGTCAGTGGGGTTCTCAAGTACTGTACCAATGTTCCACCCTGGTGGAGTTTAAAGGGGATAGTTAATTTGAAGTCAGCTGTACAGCACCTGCAAGACAATAACTCAGTTGTGGAAATAGGTCATAGAATGTAATGTACATGTGTCAAAACTACCGGACAGATAAGTCGGTCACCCATAGACGTGCAACCATGTGTGCCTGTCACCCAGAGACCGATATGTCTCCTAAGAGGATTTACGTTATGATACTGTCAGGTAGTCTACTGGTTAATTATAGTACCACAAGCAGCAACAGAACCATACCAATTCTGATGTAATAATTAACATTTTGTTTATCTAAGCCCAACAGGATCTGCTTGTTCTGCTTGTTGCGGGATCACACTGGTAGAGGGAGTCACTGAAGGTATGGAGAAGACCTGGATCGAACAAGGGCAGTATGACCGTATGGATTCTTGTTGAGATAATGCACACACACATACATGCACGTACAGATGCAGGCATGCACGCAGAGTCACACATAATCATAAAGTGAAATGCCTTGGTCCTTGAATCCATCTTGAAAACCTCACTGTTCCACTGTTATGCAGTAAAGCACACCCTATCCGGTGGCTCACCATACAGTGAGCCAGCAGTCCTCCTTGGTCAGAGAGAAGCTGTACCGACACTCGGCTCACCCTGATGTTGCCCAAAACTCTGACACATGAGGGCCGTGTTCATTAGGGCACACTGTTGAAAAATATTTTGCAACATCAGGGTGAGCCGAACAAGTTCAGATACCATTTTGGACTGTTTTCTTACGTTTCGTGCCTACTGATCAAGATCCAATACCCGTCTTTAATATGTCATGGAGTTCTCACAGGACAGTCAGAGAGGGATTGTGAGAGAGAGATTCATAGTTACCTTCTAAACAGGGTTTCTTCATCTCCAGGTTTCAAGGATAACATTCTGCCTGCATGTTTGATAAGATTCTTACCAGTTTCCATGTTTCAGAGAAGTGGGGAAATATCATTCGTACTTCTTGTAAACTTGGCTACGACACAATTATTCACTAAGACTGATAACAGAAAGTAGTTCAGAGTGATTAGACATCAGTTATATTGAGTCCTTTGTCTGAAATATTTGAAAGATTTGATCCGACCCACCACAACTGATTCAGCTAATTAAATTATTGGTAATATTTTTTTTAGTTGAACCAGGTGTGTAAGTGCTAGTCTAACAAAAATATTCACCACCTATGGATCCCTAAGGAATGGATTAGGAGACTATTATAGGACCCTTTCCTAGAGTCAGAGGAGATGAGAGAGAGAGGGGCTGAACAGGTGAAACATCATAAAAGTGATTCAGAATAATTAGTATAATATTCCATCTCTTTTATCCTTCACATCTCTCATGTTTCCCTGTTCTCTATGCTTTTCCTAAGGCTAGGGCCTTGGGCGGTTGCATAGCTCTCTTGAGAGAGCTGGTTAAACAATACAGACACACATACAAAGAGATGCGCACACACCCAGGGTTGGGGAGTAACTGATTACATCTAAAATATTGTAATCAGATTACAAATACTTTTGGAAAACTAGATTACTTCTTGGATTGCTTTAAAATCATTTCTGTTCTCAATGACTTTCAATTTGGCTTTGAAAAAAGGCAGAAGTTTAAAGGTGCACTTTGCAGAAATAGCTCTGCCATTTCCTGGTTGCTAAAATTCTAATAGTTCACCTAATCCATAGCCCCAAAAAATATATTTTCAACTGTTTGAAGCTGGTGTACAAAACCGAAAGTAAAAGACGCAAAAAATAAACTTTAGACTGGGAAGCATAGAAATAGTGCACCGAACAGATCTACCACTTCTTAAACTTGCTTTCACAAAAAAACGACAGGTCAGTTTCTATGTGAATTTGGTCAGGTCGCCCCAAAAAGTTACATAGTGCAGCTTTAAATTTGTTCCTCCTGGGCAAGTCTGGCCACAAGTCAGAGACCACTATGATCACACAACAAATGCTTTTGATGGGTCATTTTTGTCTTCTTCTAATGCCTCTAAGGGAAAGTGATCCAAAAGTAATGGAAAGTAATCAGATTATGTTACCGAGTTTGGGTAATCCAAAAGTTATGTTACTGATACAAATGCTGTACAGGTAAGTAGTAACTATAATGGATTACATTTAGAAAGTAGCCTGCACGCAAACGAATAAACATGCACACGAAAGAATAAACAAATCATTTATGCACAGACGTTCCAGCATCTTCAGGTAGTTTAGCCTGATGGCTCTGCCACAAAGACAGGGTCAAAAATAAAAGCCAGTATGACATTGTGACTCATCTCAACCTAGGCGAGGACACACACTGGTTTCGTAATCATAATACACACTCATTATTCTGACACTACATACACTGGATATATCATTGTCTTCCAGTACTGCCACATCATTCCATTGAAAACCCAGACACTGCTTGTTAATCAGGTTCTAAGGCTGTGTGTGAGTCATATTGTCGTAAGCAAGCACAGCGCAGACGTGTGATATTTCCAATCTGCAAAGAGTTACCATTAGAGATGGACAGGTAACTGCCAAAATAAAGGAAACACTTGAGTAAATGAGGAATACAAAGTATATTGAAAGCAGGTGCTTCCACACTGGTGTGGTTCCTGAGTTAATTAAACAGTTCACACCCCATTATGCTTAGGGTCATGTATAAAAATGCCAGTTGCCCCTCATTTTGGCTAGTGACTTTGAAAGAAGGGCATCAAGGGTTTAAAGTGTGTATGTGTGTGTGTGTGTATGTGTGTGTGTGTGTGTGTGTGTCTCAGTCCAATTGAACACTTATGGGAAATTCTGGAGCGGCGCCTTAGACAGTGTTTTCCACCACCATCAACAAAACACTAAATAATGGAATAATGATTTCGCATCCCCCCAATAGAGTTCCAGACACATTTAGAATCTATTCCAAAGCACATTGAAGCTGTTCTGGTGGCTCGTGGTGGCCTGACACCCTATTAAGACACTTTATGTTGGACCCTCAGAAATTGATAGCTTGTTACAACATGCATTTGACCAAAACTGGATCACAAAGCGTGAGCACAAATCCCTAAATGTCACCTATCCAGTCACCCCAGTCCTTAATTCCCTTCTGAAAGTACATAAGAACCCTGCTCACCCTCCACCCAGATGTATTATCAACAGCATAAAATCAGTCACAGACCCCCTTTCGAAATTCATAGATTTTTTCAGATTTTTTTAAAAAGTTGCCATCCTTTTTAAGACACAAAATATCTACTCAACTGCTTAAATGACTGTCAAATTGATTCAGATGTACTACTCATTACTCATGTTCACAATGAAGACAATAACCCTTTTACCCATATTACGCTTTGGAAGCGCTAAATTGACAAAATCATTTTATTTTGGTGTTTATCTAAAGAGAATCTTGATTACTTTGTTATCTGAACAACACAAGGACTTTCCTCTAATTCACTGTTGAAAGTGACCCCAACAGCATCAACTTCCTAGATCTCAAAATATTCAAGGATGATCAAAATCCACACTACCATCTATCGGAAACCAAGAGAGGAATAGTGTCCTCCTCTTCTATTGTAATCATCCGTGACATCTCAAAACAGATATCCCGACTGGCCAGTTTCTACGCCTGAGTCGCAACTGTTCCAGAGGATATTGTAGTCCAATCCTCCAGCGCGCCCACCTCCAGGCTCAGGACATGCCCAGACCGTCACTTCTAGCTCAGAAGCCCCAAATGAACAGCATGGCATGACTGTGCATTGTAACATGGCTTCAGTCATTGTTCAAATCAAAAATGCCAAAACAGTAGCCTATTCTACAAACTGACTGGGCAAATACTGGTTCAATCAACATTGTTTCCACGTATTTCAACCCCAAAAATAAATGAAAAAAATAAATCAACTTGGATCAACTTGTAAAACTCTTTGGATTAGAACATGAGGGCATTTTGTCATTTTTTAACCCAACTTTTAACCTAAATCCAATTACATGGTCATTTTTTGTTGTTGATTTTACAATGATTTCACGTTAGTTGACAACTCAACCAAAAGTAAATCAAAAATGTGCCCAGTGAGGATGCTCCAGCCTCTGGCGGAAAATCCCCCTCTGTTCCAATCTGTTTTTTCCCCATTAAGCAGCGAGCCGGAGTCAGAGGCCGAGTCTTCTCTGGTCTTTACTCCTCCCGTTACGGGGTCTGAGACGCCGAAGATTCCCACCATTAGCTCTGACAAATTGAAAACTCTAGTCATTGGCGACTCCATTACCCGCAGTATTAGACTTAAAACGAATCATCCATCGATCATACACTGTTTACCGGGGGCAGGGCTACCGACGTTAAGGCTAATCTGAAGATGGTGCTGGCTAAAGCTAAAACTGGCGAGTGTAGAGAGTATAGAGATATTGTTATCCACGTCGGCACCAACGATGTTAGGATGAAACAGTCAGAGATCACCAAGCGCAACATAGCTTCTGCGTGTAAATCAGCTAGAAAGATGTGTCGGCATCGAGTAATTGTCTCTGGCCCCCTCCCAGTTAGGGGGAGTGATGAGCTCTACAGCAGAGTCTCACAACTCAATCGCTGGTTGAAAACTGTTTTCTGCCCCTCCCAAAAGTTAGAATTTGTAGATAATTGGCCCTCTTTCTGGGACTCACCCACAAACAGGACCAAGCCTGACCTGCTGAGGAGTGACGGACTCCATCCAAGCTGGAGGGGTGCTCTCATCTTATCTACCAACATAGACAGGGCTCTAACTCCTCTAGCTCCACACAATGAAATAGGGTGCAGGCCAGGCAGCAGGCTGTTAGCCAGCCTGTCAGCATAGTGGAGTCTGCCACTAGCACAGTCAGTGTAGTCAGCTCAGCTATCACCATTGAGACCTTGTCTGTGCATCGACCTAGGTTGGGCAAAACTAAACATGGCGGTGTTCGCCTTAGCAATCTCACTAGGATAAAGACCACCTCCATTCCTGTCATTATTGAAAGAGAACATTATACCTCACATCTCAAAATAGGGCTACTTAATGTTAGATTCCTTACTTCAAAGGCAATTATAGTCAATGAACTAATCACTGATCATAATCTTGATGTGATTGGCCTGACTGAAACATGGCTTAAGCCTGATGAATTTACTGTGTTAAATGAGGCCTCACCTCCTGGCTACACTAGTGACCATATCCCCCGTCAATCCCGCAAAGACGGAGGTGTTGCTAACAGTTACGATAGCAAATTTCAACTTACAAAAAAAAATGACGTTTTCGTCTTTTGAGCTTCTAGTCATGAAATCTATGCAGCCTACTCAATCACTTTTTATAGCTACTGTTTACAGGCCTCCTGGGCCATATACAGCGTTCCTCACTGAGTTCCCTAAATTCCTATCGGACCTTGTAGTCATAGCAGATAATATTATAATCTTTGGTGGCTTTAATATTCACATGGAAAAGTCCACAGACCCACTCCAAAAGGCTTTCGGAGCCATCATCGACTCAGTGGGTTTTGTCCAACATGTCTCTGGACCCACTCACTGTCACAGTCATACGCTGGACCTAGTTTTGTCCCATGGAATAAATGTTGTGGATCTTAATGTTTTTCCTCATAATCATGGACTATCGGACCACCATTTTATTACGTTTGCAATTGCAATAAATAATCTGCTCAGACCCCAACCAAGGAACATCAAAAGTCGTGCTATAAATTCACAGACAACACAAAGATTCCTTGATGTCCTTCCAGATTCCCTCTGTCTACCCAATGACGCCAGAGGACAAAAATCAGTTAACCACCTAACTGAGGAACTCAATTTAACCTTGCGCAATACCCTAGATGCAGTTGCACCCCTAAAATCTAAAAACATTTCTCATAAGAAACTAGCTCCCTGATACACAGAAAATACCCGAGCTCTGAAGCAAGCTTCCAGAAAATTGGAACGGAAATGGCGCCACACCAAACTGGAAGTCTTCCGACTAGCTTGGAAAGACAGTACCGTGCAGTACCGAAGAGCCCTTACTGCTGCTCGATCATCCTATTTTTCCAACTTAATTGAGGAAAATAAGAACAATCCGAAATTCCTTTTTGATACTGTCGCAAAACTAACTAAAAAGCAGCATTCCCCTAGAGAGGATGACTTTCACTTCAGCAGTGATAAATTCATGAACTTCTTTGAGGAAAAAATTATGATTATTAGAAAGCAAATTACAGACTCCTCTTTAAATCTGCGTATTCCTTCAAAGCTCAGTTGTCCTGAGTCTGCACAACTCTGCCAGGACCTAGGATCAAGAGAGACGGTCAAGTGTTTCAGTACTATATCTTTTGACACAATGATAAAAATAATCATGGCCTCTAAACCTTCAAGCTGCATACTGGACCCTATTCCAACTAAACTACTGAAAGAGCTGCTTCCTGTGCTTGGCCCTCCTATGTTGAACATAATAAACGGCTCTCTATCCACCGGATGTGTACCAAACTCACTAAAAGTGGCAGTAATAAAGCCTCTCTTGAAAAAGCCAAACCTTGACCCAGAAAATATAAAAAACTATCGGCCTATATCGAATCTTCCATTCCTCTCAATTTTTTTAGAAAAGGCTGTTGCGCAGCAACTCACTGCCTTCCTGAAGACAAACAATGTATACGAAATGCTTCAGTCTGGTTTTAGACCCCATCATAGCACTGAGACGGCACTTGTGAAGGTGGTAAATGACATTTTAATGGCATCGGACCGAGGCTCTGCATCTGTCCTCGTGCTCCTAGACCTTAGTGCTGCTTTTGATACCATCGATCACCACATTCTTTTGGAGAGATTGGAAACCCAAATTGGTCTACACGGACAAGTTCTGGCCTGGTTTAGATCTTATCTGTCGGAAAGATATCAACGTCCTAACCAACGTGCTTCTACACCTGCATTGCTTGCTGTTTGGGGTTTTAGGCTGGGTTTTTGTACAGCACTTTGAGATATCAGCTGATGTACGAAGGGCTATATAAATACATTTGATTTGATTTGATTTGTTCTCATATAAAGGAGCACGCACAATCAGGGACACCCTCGTCCAATCTTTCCAAAAGCCTGACTGTTCAAGCTGGTTACCTCTACACTGAACTATAAATGTGGAAAATGTGCTCAATGTAACAACACAGCAAACTGTAAGTACTTCACACACAGTTCATCAATTGTAACTCCGCCAACATTATGTATATTCTTACGTGCCCATGTGGTACAGCCTACAGTATGTGGGCCAAACAAAAATATGTTTAAAAATAAGAATATCTGAACATAAAACAACTATCTGCACTGGCAATATTAAATATGCTATGGCAAAACACAACTTAGAAGCCATATGTCACACCCTGACCATAGTTTATGTGTATGTTTCTATGTTTTGGTTGGTCAGGGTGTGATCTGAGTGGGCATTCTATGTTGGATGTCTTGTTTGTCTATTTCTATGTCTGGCCTGATATGGTTCTCAATCAGAGGCAGGTGTTAGTCATTGTCTCTGATTGGGAACCATATTTAGGTAGCCTGGGTTTCACTGTGTGTTTGTGGGTGATTGTTCCTGTCTCTGTGTTTGTTGCACCAGTCAGGGCTGTTTCGGTTTTCGACGTTTGTTGTTTTGTATTGTTCATGTTTACTTCATCATTAAAAGATGTATCTAATGAACCACGCTGCATTTTGGTCCGATCCTTGTTCCACCTCTTCATCAGAGGAGGAGTTAGAAGAACCGCATTACACCATATGTGTATATGTATTTGTATAGACTGTATAATGTCACCGTTTGTTTTGAATACCACTATGCACCACCCTCACACAGGTCTGGGCAATTAATGTAATTATCACCTTCGCACTTGCATAAAAACAACTGTGGCTTTGGCACATCTCCCAATGAGCTGATGAAGGCATCACTGCCGAAGCATGTTAGCATGCCCAGCCTAAAATAGAAAGGTGAAATGAGGTGAAGTCTTTTTTTTGTCTTCGAAATACATAAATTGAGTGAAGCCTTTCCCAATTTCCTTGGGATTTCATTTGAAGTCATTGTCATGTACAGGGCCTTCAGAAAGTATTCACACCCCTTGACTTTTTCCACATTTGGTTGTGTTACAAAGTGGGATTGAAATGGATTTAAATGTAGTTTTTGTCAATGATCTACATAAAATACTTAACGTCAAAGTGGAGGAAGAATTATCTTTAATAAGAAAAGGAAAATAAAACACTATATCTTGATTAGATAAGTATTCAACACCCTGAGTCAATACCTGTTAGAATCCCCTTTGGCTGTGCTTACAGAGTCTTTCTGGGTAAGTCTATAAGAGCTTTGCACACTTGGTTTGTACAATATTTGCCCATTAGTCTTAAAGAACGTGTCAAGCTGTGTCAAGTTGGTTGTTGATCATTGCTAGACAGTCCTTTCAAGTCTTGTCATAGATTGTCAAGCCAATTTTAGTAATAACTAGGTCACTCAAGAAAATTCCATGTAATCTTGGTAAGCAACTCCAGTTTACATTTGGCCATGTTTCAGGTTATTGTCCTGCTGAAAGGTGAATCTGTTTCCCAGTATCTGTTGGAAAGCAGACTGAACTAGGTTTTCCTTTAAGATTTTGTCTGTGCTTTGCTCTACTCTGTTTATGTTTATGAGAATAAACTCCCTAGTCCTTGCAGATAAAAAAAACCATACACATAACAGGAAGCAGCCACCACCATTCTTCTCAATATGAAGAGCGATACTCAATTATGTTTAGGGCCAATCCAGCACAACACATAACACTTTGTATTCAGGACAAAAAGTGAATTGCTTTGCCAACATATTTTTACAGTATTACTTTAGAGCATTACTGCATACAAGATGTATGTTTTTGAATATTTTTGTATTCTGTACAGGCTTCCTTCTTTTCACTCTGTCATTTATGTTAGTATTGTGGATTAACTACAATGTTGTTGATCCATCCTCGGTTATTTCCTATCACGTCCGTTAAACTAACTATTTTAAAATCACCATTGGCCTCATGGTGATTACTTCCTGGTGGCTTACTCTGCTCAAGCAGTTGACTCCCAATCAGTAGTGCACAGTCTAGCGTGGGTTCGAGCCCCCTTTGCAGCAAGCTTATTTCTTGGGATGCCAAGTGGTGCAGCGGTCTCTGGCACTGCATCTCAGGGCTAGAGGCGTCGCTAAAGACCCTGGTTTAATTCCAGGTTGTATCACAACCGGCCATGATTGGGAGTCCCATAGGGTGGTGCACAATTGGCCCAGCATCGTCCAGGTTAGGGTTTGGCCAGGGTAGGCTGTCATTGTAAATAAGAATTTGTTGTTAACTGACTTGCCTAGTTAAATAAACATTAAATAAATAAATATCTGAGTGGTTTCCTTCCTCTCTGGAAACTGATTTAGGAAGGGTGCCTGTATCTTTGTAGTGACTGGGTATATTGATACACCATACAAAGTGTCAAATTAATAACTGCAACATGCTCAAAGGGATATTCAATGTCTGTTTAGTTTTTTTACCCATCTACCAATAGGTCTGCGAACCAAGGGAAAAACTCCCTGGTCTTTGTGGTTGAATCTGTGTTTGAAATTCACTGCTCGACTTAGGGACCTTACACATAATTGCATGTGTGGGGTACAGAGATTGGGTAGTCATTTAAAAATAATGTTAAACACAATTATTGCACACATATTGAGTCCGTGCGACTTATAATGTGACAATTTTACTCCTGAACTTATTTAGGCTTGCCATAACAAAAGGGTTGACTACTTATTGGCTCAAGACAATTCAGCTTTACATTTTTTATTAATTTGAAAACACTTATTAGAACATACTTTCTATTTGACATTATGGGGTATTGTGTGTAGATCAGTGACACAAAATGTGGAAAAAGTCAAGGGGTGTGAATACTTTCTGAAGGCCCTGTATGGCAGCACAGCCAGCTAATACAGTGAGGTTGGGCACCTGTTACACACTCCACTTTCTGTTGGTGTTTCCTTTGTAACAACTGTTTGTTGACTAATGTTTTGAATACCACTATGCGTTTCTTTGTATTTTTTAAAAGCATTTAGGAGTACTGCCATTTCCCAGTGTTCTTGGGATTTCGTTTGAAGTCATTGTCATATATGGCAGAGCAGCCAGCTAATGAAGCGAGAGAGCGCACCTGTTACCCACTTCAACTTATGTTGGTGTTTCCTTTGTATGGGAAGTTACCTGTATATGATGGGTCAGTGTCAATAGTATAATTTACTAGCTGGGTCTGTGTGTGAATGAACCATCTACTATTGAGGTTTAACCTGACTACAATACCAAGCATTCACCATCTCTCTCTCTCTCATACACACACCCACACACACTGACACTCATGCAGTGCACCTCAGGTATCTGTGACTAACTTGACATTAACGTGACATTAATTCCAACAGCAGGGGACAAACTTAACAGATTCTGCTCTACTAAAGCACAACATTGCAGAAACAAGCAGAACATTTCATCTGCAAGTAGCATACAGAGCTATCACAGGAATATATGTTTGCACAATGTGCACAAAGGGAAGCCTTCACCGGGTGCCTGCCGTCTCCATCTAGAAGGGGGGGCTGAGTATGAGAAAGTGCATGTATGAATGTTCATGTTTATGCTTTATTCTACTGATCAATAGTATAATCCATATTTCATGAATTTTGAATTATATTCATACTTTCATAATTTCACCCTCTTTAGTGTTATCATTTGTTCTCTCTTTGTTCCCTCTCTCCTCCCTCTATTCCTGAACACAGGTGACAAGCTGCACCTGTGACCAGTGGGGATCCTATAATGAACAAAAATATAAATGTAAAGTGAAGGTCCCAGGTTCCATGAGCTGAAATAAGAAATCCCAGAAATGTTCCATATGCACAAAAAGCTTAATTCTCTCAAATGATGTGCACAAATTTGTTCACAACCATATTGGTGAGCCTTTCTCCTTTGCCAAGATAATTAATCTACCTGGTGTATTTCTGTCTGTAATAGGGGAAAGACTCATGCTGGTTTGCTGGGCCTGGCTCCCCAGGGGGTGTGCCTGGCTTCCAAGTTGGTGGGGCCATGCCCTCCCAGGCCCACCCATGGCTGCACCCCTGCCCAGTCATGTGAAATCCATTATTTATTTTAATTGACCGATTTCCTTATACGAACTGTAACTCAGTAAAATCTTTGAAAATGTTGCATTTTGCATTTATGGGATGCTATGGGGTGGGGTGTCTTCTCGGGGAGGCCTTTACCATGTGTTTGTTATTTTCAGCCTGAGGGCCATGTATTTTGCACCAGAAAACATGATCCTGGGATTCTCTTCATAGATATAGCCCAGGAAACATGGTCTTGGGATTCTCTTCATAGATATAGCCCAGGAAACATGGTCCTGGGATTCTCTTCATAGATATAGCCCAGGAAACATGGTCCTGGGATTCTCTTCATAGATATAGCCCAGGAAACATGGTCCTGGGATTCTCTTCATAGATATAGCCCAGGAAACATGGTCCTGGAATTCTCTTCATAGATATAGCCCAGGAAACATGGTCCTGGGATTCTCTTTATAGATATAGCCCAGGAAACATGGTCCTGGGATTCTCTTCATAGATATAGCCCAGGAAACATGGTCCTGGAATTCTCTTCATAGATATAGCCCAGGAAACATGGTCCTGGGATTCTCTTCATAGATATAGCCCAGGAAACATGGTCCTGGGATTCTCTTCATAGATATAGCCCAGGAAACATGGTCCTGGGATTCTCTTCATAGATATAGCCCAGGAAACATGGTCCTGGGATTCTCTTCATAGATATAGCCCAGGAAACATGGTCCTGGGATTCTCTTTATAGATATAGCCCAGGAAACATGGTCCTGGGATTCTCTTTATAGATATAGCCCAGGAAATATGGTCCTGGGATTCTCTTCATAGATATAGCCCAGGCAACAACCTGCCTGTGACACACAAGTCAATGAGAAACAAGACATTCTGTATCTACATTCTGTGTCTAATGTTGTCTGTGTGTGTGTCACGTCCTGATCTGTTTCACCTGTCTTTGTGATTGTCTCCACCCACCTCCAGGTGTCACTTGTTTCCTCATTAGTCCCTGTGTACTTATTCCTGTGTTCCCTGCTTGTCTGTTGCCAGTTTGTCTTGTTTGTCAAGTGAACCAGTGTGGTTTTTCCAGTTTTCCCATTTCCCCGGGTTTTTTTTTTTCTTCTCTCTGTTTTGCTAGTCCTCCCAGTTGTGACCCTTGCATGTCTGGACTCTGAACCCACCTGCCTGACCATTCTGCTTGCCCTGACCCCGAGCCTGCCTGTCACTCTGTACATCTTGGACTCTGACCTGGTTTGGATCTTTTGCCTGTCCCTTGAATTATAATTATGATAAATATCAGAGACTCAAACCATCTGCCTCCCGTGTCTGCATCTGGGTCTCGCCTTGTGCCCTTATAGTGTGAAGGGAACCATAGGGGGTCTGTGTAACTATAGGGCATGTCATTGTTGTATCGATTATAGTTCCTTTATAAAAAGTGACATTTGTTATGTTGTTACTTGCTTGGAAATTATGGTGTGACTGTTCTTGTGTGGGTTGGACAAAGATTGTTGTGTAACGATGGACTCTTCTCTTCCAAAACAAACAGTCACTGTGGCTGTAGCACGCCATGCCAAGAGACGCCTCCCTGTTCCCTCCATGACCGGTTTAACTCCTAGACAGCCACGTGCTTCTGTTGTTAGATCAGCTGTCACACACACGCAGGCATGTATGCACGCATACACACACACACATATGCACACAAGTACATATGCGCACACACGCTTATGCAAGCACGCACTCATGCACGCACTCATGCACGCACAGTCGCACACACATACACGCTTCAGTTGTCACACACGCACGCACATTCCTGTCAATCAAGCCTTTATCTTATTTTTGGGAAAATTAGACCATTCCGAAACTTTTCCAGAATCTTTTTTTAATAACAAAAATCCCCTGGATTATAACACTGATGGTGATGTCCTAAAAACTGAATGTTACAACACGTATCTGTCTGTCAAAATATACAGTTGGAGGCTTTACCACCAGTCTGAGTGACACAAATTCTCTAGACAAACAGGTCACAGTCTCTCAGCCAGACAAGTAAATCACTCTTGAATCTAGACAAACCGGAAATACTGGGTTGCATCTTAAGTCTAAAGTGGCTTGCTCTCCTCGTCTCTCCTCTCCCTGTTTACTCTTCTATTTTTTTACTGATCTGAAAACACAGGCTAGGTGAATTCATAGACTAGATTGGAACGTGAGGGAGTCCAATCCGGCCCGTGGGTGTTTTGAGTAAAAAACAAAAGGGGAACTCGAAACTTTGTAGAAATGATAATGGACCTACATTCATATAGTTTGTTAACTGTGTCCAGCTTGCTGATAATCACTGAACTTTAAGCTAGACAGAGAGCATAAAAAAATCCAAAAACGATAGAAGACTACTTTTTGTCAATTTTGACTGCGAGGAAATATAACCAATTTTCAGTGCGATCTTCCAGACCTCGTTGAAGACCGAAATCAGCCTCCAGGGCAAAAATGGTATGACACCCCTGATTTAGACTATTAGGACACACCCCTGGCCAGGTCTCTTAGCGACACGTCACCGTACACATCCACACCTGTCGACTGAAGTGTCATGACATCACACCCATTCATACTTTTTACTGCCATCTTCTTTTGAGATAACCACACATCAATCTAGATGGGAATTTGATAATAGTCTAGGCCAACCACATAGTTTCCACTGAGATTTGGCTAGAGGCGACACTGTGTCAAGAGAATGGCGTTTGTTGTGCTGATCAGCTGCACTGAGACATGGCTGTGTAGTGTGTAGACTTCTATGTCATACAGCGAGTTCACACGTGATACAAGTCAGTTTTCAATGTCTATCCATGTCTGAGGATGTCGGGAGATGACATAACAACCAACCACTAGGGGCAACCAGGAGCACTCTTCATTTCAAATATGTTTCCTTTTTGCTAGGGCATTGTAGACGGAGTTGGTGGATGGCATCTGCCTGTGGTGCCGAAGTTTGCCTGTTTGAATCCAGCGATATAAAAATGTTTTTGAGATTTTTGTTTTAAGCCTATCCCAAACCTTAAACCTTAACCATTCGGAGTTAATGCCTAACCTTAAGATTTCTGAGTTACTGGCTAAATGTAACCTTAAACACCTCGAAATGTGATATTTGCAACAACTTAGAAATTAGACATTTGAGAAATATGGATGAACATCTAATTCTGACATGAGACTGTGAGAGCTAGCTGGATCATAAATAGAAATAATTTGGAGGTTTTCTCCCCACAATGGTCATTCATTGAATATGGAGAAATGTATCTCAAGTATGGGCCTTGGTCAAAAGTAGTGCACTGAATAGGGTGCCATTTTGGATGCAGACAGGGTGTTAGAGACAGATAGAGGGGTGAATCAGGGACCTTTGCACTTCAAATATTGACTGTGAGTCAATAACCCAGCCTCCAGCCCACCTACTGAGTCTATCTTTGATGCCTGCCACCTCTGACCCTATAGCCTGTTACACTGGCTGTATGTGTAGGTGGGTGCAGTCACAGTCCAGCCCTACTCAACATATTTGTTTGATAATTACGCCATCTATTGAATTTCCATTATAATCACACTTGGCTGCAGTTCTACAATTTCTCCACTAGAGTTCATATGTGGCTTGGCTATTCCAGAGAGTAGTCAAAAACCAGATGGGGGAGAGAAATGGAGAGAAGCCACTTCAGAATACTATTGAGACACCAGGTAAACAATCTTGCTGTGGTTTATTAGAGGAGTCCCCAGCACAACGTGCACCTGAGTAAAGATCATGCTGTTTAATCAGCTTCTTGATATGCCACACTTGTCAGATGGATGGATTATCTTGGCAAAGACATGCTCAGGGATGTAAACAAATTTGTGCACAAAATCTGAGAGAAATAAGCTTTTTGTGTGTATGAAAAATGTATGGGATCTTCAATTTCAGCTCCTGAAACCTGGGACCAACACTTTACATGTTGTGTTTATGTTTCAAATCACTTGTCTATAGTCTGCTTATAGTTATAATACCATATCCAACCTACTCCCAAATCCCAATGACGGGATGCTTTCTCTGTTGTCAGTCCCTAGAACATAGTATATATATTTTTTTGTATTCAGTATGGTATGACGCCCTCACCCCCTGTAGAACAGTCAATTATATAGTTTCTCCTCTTTCAGTATTGTATTCACCCGGTGTCACAGGAAGGCCAAGAAGATCATCAATGACCTCAACCACCAGAGCAACGGCCTGTTCACCTTGCTACCATCTAGAAGGTGGAGACAGTATACTGTAGGTGCATCAAAGCTGGGACCGAGAGCCTGAAAAAACAGCTTGTATCTCCAGACCAACAGACTGTTAAATAGTCACCACTAGCCGGCCTCCTCCCTGCCCTGGACTAGCCGGCTACCGCCTGGTATTCTACTCTGTACCTTAGAGCCTGCTGCCCTATGTACAGCACATTTGTAAAGTATTCAGACTCCTTGACTTATTCCACATTTTGTTACGTTACAGACTTAGTCCAAAATGGATGAAGAGAAACAAATCCTCACCAATCTACACACACTTCCCCATAATGACAAAGTGAAACAAGTTTTTAGGAATTTTTATAAATGTATAAAAATAAAAATAAATAAAAAAATACCTTATTTACATAAGTATTCAGACCCTTTGCTATGAGACTCGAAATTGAGCTCAGGTGCATCCTGTTTCCATTGGTCATCCTTGAGATGTTTCTACAAATTGATTGGAGTCCACCTGTGGTAAATTCAATTGATTGGACATTATTTGGAAAGGCACACACCCATCTATATAAGGTCCCACAGTTGACAGTGCATATCAGAGCAAAAACTAAGCTATGAGGTAAAGGAATTGTCTGTAGAGCGCCGAGACAGGATTGTGTCGAGACACAGACACACCAGCCAGCTGGTCTGCGCATGCTCTGAGAGCGCGGCTGGGGATGCCGTCTGGGCCTGCAGCCTTGCGAGGGTTAATACGTTTTAAATGTTTTACTCACCTCGGTTGCAGTGAAGGAGAGACCGCATGTTTTCGTTGCAGGCCGTGTCAGTGGCACTGTATTGTCCTCAAAGCGGGCAAAAAAGTTATTTAGTCTGCCTGGGAGCAAGACATCCTGGTCCGTGACTGGGCTGGTTTTCTTCTTGTAGTCCGTGATTGACTGTAGACCCAGCCACATACCTCTTGTGTCTTAGTTGTTGAATTGGGATCCTACTTTGTCTCTGTACTGACGCTTAGCTTGTTTGATAGCCTTGCGGAGGGAATAGCTGCACTGTTTGTATTCGGTCATGTTACCAGTCACCTTGCCCTGATTAAAAGCAGTGGTTCGCGCTTTCAGTTTCACCCGAATGCTGCCACCAATCCACGGTTTCTAGTTAGGGAATGTTTTAATCGTTGCTATGGGAACGACATCTTCAACGCACGTTCTAATGAACTCGCACACCTAATCAGCGTATTCGTCAATGTTGTTGTCTGAAACAATACGAAACATGTCACATGTCATGTGATGGAAGCAGTCTTGGAGTGTGGAATCAGCTTGGTCGGACCAGCGTTGGACAGACCTCAGTGTGGGAGCTTCTTGTTTTAGTTTCTGTCTGTAGGCAGGGATCAGCAAAATGGAGTCGTGGTCAGCTTTTCCGAAAGGAGGGCGGGGCAGGGCCTTATATGCGTCGCGGAAGTTAGAATAACAATGATCCAAGATTTTGCCAGCCCTGGTTGCGCAATCGATATGCTGATACAATTTAGGGAGTCTTGTTTTCAGATTAGCCTTGTTAAAATCCCTAGCTACAATGAATGCAGCCTCAGGATGAATGTATTCCAGTTTGCAAAGAGTCAGATAAAGTTCGTTCAGAGCCATCGATGTGTCTGCTTGGGGGGGAATATATACGGCTGTGATTATAATCGAAGAGAATTCTCTTGGTAGATAATGCGGTCTACATTTGATTGTGAGGAATTCTAAATCAGGTGAACAGAAGGATTTGAGTTCCTGTATGTTTCTGTGATCACACCACGTCTCGTTAGCCATAAGTCATACGCCCCCGCTGTAACGGGTTTCTTCCAACTCCTCCTCTGACGAAGAGGTGGAACAAGGATCGGACCAAAATGCAGCGTGGTTAGTTAGATACATCTTTAATGAAGATGAACACGAACAATACAAAACAACAAACGTGGAAAACCGAAACAGCCCTATCTGGTGCAACAAACACAGAGACAGGAACAATCACCCACAAACACACCGTGAAACCCAGGCTACCTAAATATGGTTCCCAATCAGAGACAATGACTAACACCTGCTTCTGATTGAGAACCATATCAGGCCAGACATAGAAATAGACAAACAAGACATCCAACATAGAATGCCCACTCAGATCACACCCTGACCAACCAAAACATAGAAACATACAAATAAACTATGGTCAGGGTGTGACACCCGCCCCTCTTCTTACCAGAAAGGTGTTTGTTTCTGTCGGCGCGATGCGTGGAGAAACCAGCTGGCTGCACCGCCTCCTATAGCGTCTCTCCAGTGAGCCATGTTTCCGTGAAGCAAAGAACGTTACAGTCTCTGATGTCCCTCTGGAATGATACCCTTGCTTGGATTTCATCAGCCTTGTTGTCAAGAGATTGGACATTGGCGAGAAGAATGCTAGGGAGTGGTGCACGATGTGCCCGTCTCCGGAGTCTGACCAGAAGACCGCCTCGTTTCCCTCTTTTACGAAGTCGTTTTTTTGGGTCGCCGGCTTGGATCCATTCCGTTGTCCTGGTTGAAAGGCAGAACACAGGATCCGCTTCGCGAAAGTTATATTCTTGGTCGTACTGATGGTCAGTTGACGCTGATCTTATATTCAGTAGTTCTTCTCGACTGTATGTAATGAAACCTAAGATGACCTGTGGTACTAATGTAAGAAATAACATGTAAAAAAAACAAAAAACTGCATAGTTTCCTAGGAAGGCGAAGCGAGGCGGCCATCTCTGTCGGCGCCGGAAGTATATGGATGAGCGATGGCCGTGCGGCTTAGGCAAGATGCAGTAGATGGTATAGAGTACAGTATATACATATGAGATGAGTAATGTAGGGTATGTAAACATATCAAGTGGCATTGTTTAAAGTGACTTGTGATTCATTTATTACATCCAGGTGTGCCACATTTACATTAATTACATACAGGTGTGCCAAGCTTGTAGCTTCATACATAAGAAGACTCTAAGCTTTAATTGCTGCCAAAGACACTTCAACAAAGTACTGAGTAATGGGGCTGAATACTTATGTAAATGTGATATTTCAATTTTTTTGTTTTTATATAAAAACAGCTTTTGCTTTGTCATTATGGAGTATTGTGTGTAGATTGATAACGGAAATAAACGATTTAATCAATTTTAGAATAAGGTTGTAACAAAGCAAAATGTGAAAAAAGTCAAGGGGCCTGACTACTTTCCGAGTGAATTGCATGCATGAACACTGGTCACATTAATAATGTTTACACACTGTTTTACCCACTTCATATGAATATACTGTACTTTCGTCAAGGCTCATCTCAACTACTGCTGTACACACCTTTTATATTCATATACTGTCCATACTATCTATACACACCATAATATACATATAGATTTATATTCCAGTGCTGATATTTCTTGATGTCTTTCTTTACATTTTTAGGGATTGGTTGTTTTGTATGGTTCGGTTATACTGAACTGATGGAGCTGGAAACATAAGCATGTTGATGTACCTGCGATAACATCTGCAAAATATGTGTACGTGACCAACAAACTTTGATTTGGTTTGATTTGACCCTAGTAAAGTTTAGGAAAGCTCTCTTAGCCTGGCTGGCTGGCTGGATGACATCTGTGTGGGCGAGCTGCTCCAGGATTACATTTCTATAATTTTGATGGGAGGGATTTCACAACCAGCCAGCCAGGACTAATGGACTAGAAATGGGAGGGAGGGGGAAAATGATGAAGTTTTGACAAATATGCATTTTCCAGACCTGATTTGCTAGTTTTTCTTTAGTCTAAATTTGATACAAATATTTGTATATATGATTTTACTATTACCATATGTAACACTTTTTTTTGTTTCTGTGTTGAGGATAGAAAGCATGTGTGGGAGGCTAAGTGCCACTTGGGTTTATAGTTTGTGTTTGTTTTTGGGATGTCACTTCCTGCACATGGAGGAGGGTAATACATAAAGTGTTGGTTAGATTATGTTTAAATTATGAAGTCAATCTGCATGTGACCTGGATTTAAAAGGAATATCGCAGAGACTGGTGTAAAAATATGGTGAAATGAAACTCTCTGTCGCTCATGTTTACACCAATCCAATGCCTTTTAACTTTAGTAATACATCAAGTTAGGATCAAGTTAGCTACCTAGCGTCTTTCCCTGTTAGCTAGTGATAGCTAGTGATAGTGACACACAGAGCTAGGCCTATTTGAAACATAGCTTGGCCGCATTTACCTGCCAGGATCCTATGTTTTTAATGTTGAATTTAGCCTTAAAATGCTTTTGGGAAACCGGGCCCAGATTAAGTAGCTTGTAAACCACCCAAAGTCTTGAAAACAAATTGGAAAACCCAAATCGATTTTTGTCCAAAGTGTAGAAACAAAACTAAAACTGAAGATATTTCATGATGGTTTTTATTTTATTTTAATTTGTTTTGGAGCGAAAGATAATAGTTTCAGTATAGTTTTAGTTTTTCAAACAGGTTTGTTAATTATCTTATTTCAGTTTACTAAACTTTTTTTTTCCATTATTAGTTTTCATTTTAGTTTCAGTTTACTATAATAATCTTGGGATGCACGCACGCACGCACGCACGCACGCACGCACGCACGCACACACACACACACACACACACACACACACACACACACACACACACACACACACACACACACACACATACATAAGGACCACAGATTTATCTGGCTCATTGATTCTCTGGGTGTGCAGCAGGACGGAAAGTACATTTCAGGCCCCAGTGGAGACAATACTTTTAACTGTTGCTCTTAGTTAAACACACGGTGTGCGTGCGTGCGTGTGTCTGTGTTGTGTTTGTGTATTTGTGTTATGTTGACATTTTGAGTGTGTAACTTGCTGTCATTGTTCCTGAGTGGAAAACAGTTTTTTGAGTGTTTGCAGTGGAATGAAATAATGTTAAAGAATTAAACAGACTGGAAACAGACTTAACATTGTGTAGCATCACATGAAATAAAACAGACACAAATATATAGATCAGAGGGACAGATGACAAAGATATTTTAGTAAGTTTGTCTATGTGGTGTATGTGAATGTGAGGATCCTGCATATGTCTGTGTGTGTGTGTGTGTGTGTGTGTGTGTGTGTGTGTGTGTGTGTGTGTGTGTGTGTGTGTGTGTGTGTGTGTGCGTGTGTGTGTGTGTGTGTGTGTAGAGAAGTTTAATTGAGCTAAAGGATCCTGCTTCAATCCAGGATAAGAGATGATCTCTCTCTGTGTGTTTATCTTCCACTGGACTCTCCACAGAGGTTTCACTCAGTTACACACACACACACACACACACACACACACACACACACACACACACACACACACACACACACACACACACACACACACACACACACACACACACACAGAAAGACACACACACTACATAAGTAGGGCTGACCATACTCGTATTCGTAATCGCCTCCGTAATTGACAGTTCATAGTTGGATCGGATCATACTCGTAATCGGAAAAGACGGAAGTGTTTTAATATGCCTAAATAGATGTTGGCAAATTACCAATCTCTTACATAAATTATGTAATATGCCAGGGAGATATGTATACTCTAGCTAAGAAAGTAATACTAAGTGTATGTTGTGTACGATGTTAGCAGCCCATGTGCCTCACCCTAATAATTTGGTCTATTTTCACTTCTTAATTTAGCCTACTGTTCTGACTTGGTGGTGCACATGTAGCCTATAGCCTGTTTTAGAGAAATGTCATCATAAAATATCCAACCTGACAGAGCTTGAGAGGATCTGCTGAGAAGAATGTGAGAAACTCCCCAAATAAAATAAAATAAAATTGTATTGGTCACATACACATGGTTAGCAGATGATAATGCTAGTGTAGCGAAATACTTGTGCTTCTAGTTCCGACAGTGCAGTAATATCTAACAAGTAATCTAACAATTTCCCAACACGACCTTATACACACAAATCTAAAGGGAGGAATAAGAATATGTACATATACATATATGGATGAGCGATGGCCGTGCGGCATAGGCAAGATGCAGTAGATGGTATAGAGTACAGTATATACATATGAGATGAGTAATGTAGGGTATGTAAACATTATATCAAGTGGCATTGTTTAAAGTGACTTGTGATTAATGTATTACATCCAGGTGTGCCACATTTACATTAATTACATACAGGTGTGCGAAGCTTGTAGCTTCATACATAAGAAGACTCTAAGCTTTAATCGCTGCCAAAGACGCTTCAACAAAGTACTGAGTAATGGGGCTGAATACTTATGTAAATGTGATATTTCAAATTTTTTGTTTTTATATAAAAACAGTTTTTGCTTTGTCATTATGGGGTATTGTGTGTAGATTGATAACGGAAATAAACGATTTAATCAATTTTAGAATAAGGTTGTAACAAAGCAAAATGTGGAAAAAGTCAAGGGGTCTGAATACTTTCCGAGTGAATTGCATGCATGAACACTGGTCACATTAATAATGTTTACACACTGTTTTACCCACTTCATATGAATATACTGTACTTTCATCAAGGCTCATCTCAACTACTGCTGTACACACCTTTTATATTCATATACTGTCCATACTATCTATACACACCATAATATACATATAGATTTATATTCCAGTGCTGATATTTCTTGATGTCTTTCTTTACATTTTTAGGGATTAGTTGTTTTGTATGGTTTGGTAATACTGAACTGATGGAGCTGGAAACATAATAAGCATTTTGATGTACCTGCGATAACATCTGTACCTGCGATAACATCTTAGAGAAATGTCATCATCAAATATTGTAAGAGTTTTCATTGTCTGCTTATATGCCACCTGTATTTATCCTACAGTTCTGACTTGGTGTTCTGAATTTTGTCGCTGTACAGCTCAGAAGTGCTGAATAAATTGTTATAGTGACTACGTCCAACCTAGCTCGCTCAATAAAGTCTTTTTTTTAAAGGGGCTCATTAATTGAATGTCTTAATCAAAATTACGGATTGCCTCTTATCTTCTCGCCGTCCCCTTATACCATAGTTTGTACATCTCAATTGTCAGTAGAAACCACATTTGTTTAAGCAAGTCAGCCATATCAGCTATGTTTTGTTTTTTAAAGCTAGTAAAGCATAATTAACTGTTTCACTGCTAGACAAGGCTCCACTGATAGCCAGGTGTAGCAGTGGTAAGGCGTTGGGACTGCTGTTGGGACTCTTCTGTTGGGACAGCTTTATGTAGGCCCTAACAGTTTTTGGGCACCGTTTGTCACCGTTATAGTCCAATTAATGTATTGTTTAGTGTTGTGTCGTGTAGTGGCTTTGCTGGCATGCATCGATTTTTTTGTTGTTTATGAGTTTGCCCCACCAAGATTTACATGCTAAAATCGCCACTCTGTAGCACATTGCATTTGATTGAAAGATGCGCGCAGGCACCATTGATTAGAATGATCATTACCAGGTTTCTGCTCAATACAGGTCTGTCTGTCTGTCTGTCTGTCTGTCTGTCTGTCTGTCTGTCTGTCTGTCTGTCTGTCTGTCTGTCTGTCTGTCTGTCTGTCTGTCTGTCTGTGTCTGTGTCTGTGTCTGTGTGTGTGTGTGTGTGTGTGTACATGAGGGACAGTGTGTTTGTGTCCATTTATTACCGTTGCTGTAGACTCAACGATGCGTGGCCCAGTGTGATATAGCTGCATTGCAGCAGAGGCATCTTCTCAAATGTTCTCCTCTTTCACAATCAATACCCGGTCAAATAACTAATGATTTACTTATCATGGAGCAAACCATGGCCATTTTTAGCTTGGGAACAAGCATGATCCTTTATAAGCTATCTGAAAAGTGTATTTTACAAGGCAGCAAAAATGAGCAAAGTCAAGAAATTGGGCTCATCATTTGCACAATGTGATGTGAAGGGCAGTAACTCTGTTGGTAGACTTGGTACTAGCACACAGGGTAGTCGTTCTGATACACAAACAAAGCTACAGAACTCCATATAGTGAAGCATTAAAGCAGTGTGAACCAGTGTGTCCAACATGACACAACATTTAATATGAAATATTATGAAGTAATATCAGTTTAAACAAATCTATGCCCATTTCTCACCCCTACCTCCCTCTAATGTTGCTTTGACTAAATATGTCACATACTTTTACAGGAAGAATGTGTCATTTGTCATGAGGCTGTACTGAAGCCTTTGTTATGTAAAGATCAGACAGTTTTTGCCTTTGGAGAATAAAGAAGTCTTTCATTTCTGTATTCATCCCCCTTTCTTTATGCCCCTCCAGGCAGTGGCGGTTCTGGCTTGTATGGCTCCCTGGACGAACCCCCCCAAGTGGCGGTTCTGGCTTGTATGGCTCCCTGGACGAACCCCCCCCAAGTGGCGGTTCAGGCTTGTATGGCTCCCTGGACGAACCCCCCCAAGTGGCGGTTCAGGCTTGTATGGCTCCCTGGACAAACCCCCCCAAAGTGGCGGTTCTGGCTTGTATGGCTCCCTGGACGAACCCCCCCAAGTGGCGGTTCAGGCTTGTATGGCTCCCTGGACGAACCCCCCCAAAGTGGCGGTTCTGGCTTGTACGGCTCCCTGGACGAACCCCCCCAAAGTGGCGGTTCTGGCTTGTACGGCTCCCTGGACGAACCCCCCAAAGTGGCGGTTCTGGCTTGTACGGCTCCCTGAATGAACCCCCCCAAAGTGGCGGTTCTGGCTTGTACGGCTCCCTGGACGAACCCCCCAAAGTGGCGGTTCTGGCTTGTACGGCTCCCTGGACGAACCCCCCCAAAGTGGCGGTTCAGGCTTGTATGACTCCCTGGACGAACCCCCCCCCCCAAAAAAAACACCATTCTGCACTAACTGTCATTTTTATTCAGACATTTGGAACATCACAAATAATCATAATATTTAAAACTATATAAATATGAAATTATATACAAAAATAACTCATAAATATCAAAAAAGTAACAAAGACAAATAGAAACACATTGTAGTATATAAATACAAATAAAAAAAGAGAATCAAATTATTACACTATTGCCCTATTGCTAACAAAAAACACACAAATGAATCTAAATTGCACAAATCCTATATTACACAAATAGAATAGCACACCTGATTATTGCACTATTGCAACTTCAAACAAAAAACACACAAACAAGGGCCACAAGGGCCACGGCTTTTGTGGAGTGATGGGTAACAATGCTTCGTGGGTGACTGTTGTTGATGTGTGCAGAGGGTCCCTGGTTCGCACCCGGGTCGGGGCGAAGGGACGGACTAAAGCTTTACTGTTACACCTGGTCTGTGAGTTTTGGTGGGCGGCCCTCTTTTGGCAGGTTTGTTGTGGTGCCATATTCTTTCAATTTTTTAATAATGGATTTAATGGTGCTCCGTGGGATGTTTAAAGTTTTTTTTTTTAACCCAACCCTGATTCGTACGTCTCCGTTTGTCCCTGACCTGTTTGGAGAGGTCCTTGGTCTTCATGGTGCCCCTTGTTTAGTGGTGTTGCAGACTCTGGGGCCTTTCAGAACAAGTGTATATATACACTGAGATCATGTGACAGATTATGTGACACTTAGATTGCACACAGGTGGACTTTATTTAACTAATGATGTGAGTTCTGAAGGTAATTGGTTGCACCAGATCTTATTTAGGGGCTTCATAGGAAAGAGGGTGAATACATATTCACGCACAACTTTTAAGATTGTTTTTCCCCCAGTTTTTTTGAAGCAAGTTATTTTTTGCATTTCACTTCACCAATTTGGACTATCTTGTATATGTCCGTTACATTAAATCCAAATAACAATCCATTTAATTACAGGTTGTAATGCAACAGAATAGGAAAAATGCCAAGGGGGGTGAATACTTTCGCAAGCCACTGTAGATGGGCTACACTTCCTGAGACAGAGGGGCGCTGTTTTGTTTGCTCAGATGCTTTCTCCGGTGAGATACATTCAGCCTCTAGCAAATTGAGGTTAATTTATGAAACAGAGAGACAAAGATAAATTATTTCTTGGTAAACATTTTGGGGAAGCCTGGATTCCCTTGGCATCCATGAATACATGCCACTGACCAATGCTACAAATAATTTCTCCCTCGCCCAACAAATAATCATCACTTTCTTTTTACACTTTTAACTAGCGCCATGCTACTGTTGTTGCCAGCTAGCCAACATAAACTAATCCCTTCGTCTCCACACTTGACTCTCAGCTGCACGACATATGTCCTCAATTTGAGCACCATGCGTGTCCGTATAGCCTTTCCCCCTCAAGGCCCTCACTCCCCCTCTCTCTCCTTCCTCCTTCCCTTCACTATCCTTCACTGAGTTTCTTATGGAGCAGGATCTCTGTGTGCCACAGGGAGAACAGGAGATTTGACCTTTCACCTTCTCTCTAGTCCACTGGCTTTACCTCCGTGGAGTTGCCTGGGGCTCTTACGGACACTGTGTGTTTATGTGGAGCTAGGGGCGGGGAAACTACAGCTATTATGTTGTGAGCATGAGCATGGGTGAGTGAGTGCATGTGTGCATATGCGTGCATGCTTGTCCGTGCATGACCTCGTCCTTGTGTACTTGCGTGTCAGAGAGAGACACAGCTGCCGGTCGAAGGCAGTGAAGCTTGTGTTTACATACATCACCCCCCCCCCCACACTAACCCAAGCCCTAACCCCTTATCCTAACCTGAATTCTAACCCAAACCCTAAACCTAGCCTCTAAACTTAAAATAGCCCTTTTCCTCGTCGGGAGGAGGGAGAATTTTCTCTGTTCTACTATCCTTGTGGGGACTTTTGAGGATTTTAGGTCCCCACGAGGATAGAAGAACAATACCACACACACACACACACACACACACACACACACACACACACACACACACACACACACACACACTTCCTTTTACATCAGCTCCATACTTTCTAATCAAGAAAGCTGATTTTTAATTAATGGCCTACGTGTAAGTTAAGCCACACACACAAATGGCTGAGTAGACTTGCCTGTGTATGTGTGATTGTCATCATCATCACCACCATTATTATCATAATCATCATCATTATCGTCATTATCGTCATCATCACCTGTGTAACCGTGGCAACGGGCGTGTTGCTCAACATTGTGGCACAAGTTGTCTGTTTGACCTGCACTGACCTAAAGCTACCCCCAAGCCTCTTCTCGGAGAAGGAAAGAGGAGGAGGAGGAAAGAGGGAGGAGAAGGTAAGGAAAAGTTCTAAAAACAGATGCTCCCCTGACTGGCCCTGTCACTTCACGTTAGTGCAGCACACCCTCTCTTTGACTCCTCCTCGCACCCCTCTCTTCTTATCTCTCTCTCCTCTTCCCCTGTCCTCTCAGCTCTGTCCTCTCCCCTGACCTCTCCTGCTCCCTCTCTCACTTCACTTATTTTACTTCACTGCTCTCTTGTCTCTCAACTCCCAAGCTATCGTGTTTGTTAGATACTCGCTTTAGTGGTTCTGTGTACGTAAGCACACATAGGTAGGCATGCACATGTGTACTTTCACATTATCTTCATTTGTATGTGTATTCACACGTCTTTTCTGGAGAGTTTGTCAGTGGTACCATCATCTCAGCCAACCATAACATTTCCACAGCTGCTGTTTCAACACATATTCAAAGGTTCAGATTTCCTTACAATGGCAACTGTGTGTGCGCATTTGTACGTAACACATGTACAGGCTGCAGTTCAAGCGCAAAGTAGACAGCCCTCGACCCTCAACCCTCAGCCGTTGAATGGCGTTTTATATTGCAAGATGTTGCTGACAGAGAGGGTCGCCTCGCTTCTAGTCCTTGGGAAACTTTGCAGTATTTAGTTTTTTTTTGGTATTATTTTTTACATTGTTAGCCCAGAAAATCTTAAGTGTTATTACATACAGCCGGGAAGAACTATTGGATATCAGAGAGATGTCAACTTACCAGCACTACAACCAGGAATATGACTTTCCCGAAGCGGATCCTTTGTCCGAACCACCCAAAGCATTTCAACTGATTCTGGTCAGACTTCGAGACGCACACACCACGCATTTCTTCCGAGTATATTACTCGCCAATGTCCAGTCTCTAAATAACAAGGGCAACGGTTGCTTTCTAGAGAGACATCAGGGATTGTAACATACTCTGTTTCATGGAAACATGGCTCTCTGGGGATAAGCTGTCGGAGTCGGTACAGCCACCGGGATTCTTTATGCATCGCACCGACAGAAATAAACATTTCTCTGGGTAGAAGAAGGGCGGGGGGTGTGTGTTTCAATGACTAATTGTTTTACTCCAATGTTTTCAAACAAACTAAATGTAAACAAACACTATATAGCTTCAAAACATGGGTGAAACTATCATTTTGATATCACAGATGGTCAGTCCTTGCATCCATAGCTCTGTCTATGAATTTGAGAGTGGTTACATTTCTCCAGCCCCATCCCTCAGATTTTTACCGGAACAAGGGTGGGGAGACAGCTTTGTTATTGTTTCAACTGCTGCTTTAAAGGCAATATCCCAGACGTTTATGGTAAACGCTGCTGCATATGTGAACTCGAGCATTACCTTCAAAAATAAAATGCAATGCTTTTGTTGACAACACACCTTGGATTGACCAGTGACTCGGACTGGAACCTGAATCACCATGACATGAGTGCATTTAGAGCTACAGTATATGAACACAATTTTATTGAGGTTGTTGTTGATATCTTAGAAGAATGTGTGCTAAAAGGTGATTAAGGAGAGTTGGCTGTACTGTACCCGATGGTGTCTTTGATCTGTTCTGAAGATAGACACATAGCTATAATAATACTACAAGCCTTAACAACACACTGTTCACATGCCTTTGATCTTTAACCTCTCTATCCCTCTAATACACACACGCGTGACTGAAGACACACACACATGCATGCATGCACGCACACACACACACACACACACACACACACACACACACACACACACACACACACACACACACACACACACACACACACACACACACACACACACACACACACACATTCTGCTCATGTAGAACCAATCTTGACCCAAGGCGTAAAAATTAAAGAGAGTGGAGTAAACAAGTGCACACATTGGGGAGAAGAGTAGAGGAACGCAAATTCACCACTGTCTTTTTCTCATGTGTTGCCCTTTGTATTGCCTGACTGAAATAGCCATCTGGAGCACACTCTCTTCTGGGAAATGTACAGTATAATTCACTGCTACATTTGATGCTTATTATAGCATACACACACACACACAGAGAGAGACTTAGCGCTTGGCTAATCTGGGTCATTGCCCTCCCATCTGAGTGTGTGGATTAATCTAATGTAACATGGAGCGTTCTCCTACACACAAAAGCAAATATTGCTTACATCCCAATCCCCCGCTGTGTGTGAGTGTGTGTGTGAATGTGGTGAGTGTGCGTGTGAATGAATGTGATGTGTGTGTCTGTGTTTGTGTGTGTGTGTCTGCATATGTGCGCCTGTGTGTGCATACCTATGTGTGTGTGTGTGTGTGTGTGTGTGTGTGTGTGTGTGTGTGTGTGTGTGTGTGTGTGTGTGTGTGTGTGTGTGTGTGTGTGTGTGTGTGTGTGTGTGTGTGTGTGTGTGTGTGTGTGTGTGTGCATGCACCACTAACACTGCATGACATTTGGGACCCCTCATAGGGCCCCATAGGGGAAGGTCAGGGCATCTGTTATGTTTGCAGTATTTATTTACAGTCAACACACACTTACTGTGGACAGCCCCTGTAAGGAACATACACACTGTCAACACACACTTACTGTGTACAGCCCTGTAAGGAACATACACACTGTCAACACACACTTACTGTGGACAGCCCCTGTAAGGAACATACACACTGTCAACACACACTTACTGTGTACAGCCCTGTAGGGAACATACACACTGTCAACACACACTTACTGTGGACAGCCCCTGTAAGGAACATACACACTGTCAACACACACTTACTGTGTACAGCCCCTCTAGGGAACATACACACTGTCAACACACACTTCCTGTGGACAGCCCCTGTAAGGAACATACAGGAATGCGTCCCAAATACCACACTATTCCGTATATGGTCCACCACAGAGCCCTGTGGTCCCTGGGCAAAAGTAGTGCACTATAGGGAATAGGGTGCCATTTGGGACACACAACAAGTTACCCGTCTGTAGCGTGACCATGGGGTGTTTGTTTGTGTGGGAGGAGAGGCTACAGTGGATTATTAGTGTCACACTGACTACTTTGCGTGGGATGTTGTTCTTGACCTTTAAATGTGAGTAAATGAAGATAGACTTGACATCATCGTCAATGTTGATATTTTCTGTTACATCATGTGCTGTTATGAGAATAAAGTTCGTTGAAATACCAGCAAGGTCATATACTGTACTTTTCCATTTTTTTTAATAACAAAAAAAAATGGTCCTCTCATCTGAACCCATGTTGTGTACGTGTGTGTGTGTGTCTGTGTGTGTGTGTGTGTTCAATACTGAGAAACTATCAGTCCAAGCCTATTTAGCACACACCACAATGTCATTAGAGGGGAGTTATTCAATACACAGAAGAGAAAACCCCAGAGAGAGGTGGGAACCATAGGATCCTAATAGCCTAATGTTTTTCAGATGTTTCTTAACTAACAATGAAATCTTTTAAAATCATTCAGTATTTACTGTTTGTCTTAGTTTTGAATAGCGAGTATGTTAAATCTTTTGTGACGTTGCCGTAGCCCCTTATTATACTGAATGTTTAATGGGACTCTAATGGTACATTTTACTCCCTATTTCCCTACCTTCCCATATCAATAATAAAGGATTAGAAAGATGAGCTTTTGAAGTTGGTTTCAGTAATCCTTGGAGGATGGCTCTAAACGCTTAATTTTAAGCTCTGGGAGTGAATTTTTTTATCTTGTATTAATCTTCATTTTACAGGTTGAGGCAGTTATTTAGTGCACTTGTGACAGCTTAGTAAGAGCATATTGGTTAGAGTGATTCAATTTCAGAGAAAACGTACACATCACGGACAAACTGAATTGGTCCACCCACACAGACAGCATCATGAAGAAGGTGCAGCAGCGCCTCTTCAACCTCAGGAGGCTGAAGAAATTTGTCTCGTCACCAAAAGCACTCACAAACTTCTACAGATGCACAATCGAGAGCATCCTGTCGGGCTGTATCACCGACTGGTACGGCAACTGATTTTGTTTAGTGTTTTTCTCACAAACCCTCACTCATAAGACACTATATTGTTTACACATCAAATGCTGTTTCGGTTTTCATAAGAACATTTATTTCAAAAAAGAGAAAATATTGTCCACATCATTTACTGTATCCCAGCCAGGTGCATAGGAGCCGGAGAAACCCCCAATGTTAGAAACTCCTTCTGATGTGCATATTTCCATTTCAAGATGATTCGATACGCATCTACACTGAACAAAAATATAAACACAACATGTAGCAATTTCAAAGATTTTACTGAGTTACAGTTCATAAAGGAAATACGTCAATTTGAATAAATGAATTAGGCCCTAATCTATGGATTTCAGATGACTGTGAATACAGATATGCATCTGTTGGTCACAGATACCTTTAAATGTGACCACAATTTGCCTTATGCAGCATGACACATCTCCTTCGCATAGAGTTGATCAGGCTTTTGATTGTGGCCTGTAGAATGTTGTCCCACTGCTCTTCAATGGCTGTGTGCATTTCCTGGATATTGGAGGGAACTGGAACACACTGTTGTGAACTTTTTGAGGATCTGGGAACCCATCACAAATCATTTCAGTCCCTCCTGAGAGGGAAAAGGCATTGCCGTGCCCTCTTCACGACTGTCTTGGTGTGTTTGGACCATGATAGTTAGTTGGTGATGTGGACACCAAGTATCTTGAAACTCTCAACCTGCTCCACTGCAGCCCCGTCAATGTAAATGGGGGTGTGTTCGGCCCTCCTTTTCATGTAGTCCACGATCAGCTCCTATGTCTTGCTCACGTTGAGGTTAGAGGTTGTTTTCCTGGGCCCATGTTCGTGAACCAGCGATTTGCAACATTTGAATAGATTTTCTGACCGATGCATGCTACATTTGGATCAGTTTGGAGTCCCCTGGGCCGATGCACTCATTTCTTACATTTTAACTGGGACCGATGTCTATCAGTGAGTCATTACATCACTTGGTGTTTCCCCGTCAAAATGTCACCAAAAGTATGGCCGGCTCTGACTGCATGTGTGGCTATGGATGTGGGTAAGCAGACCCGAGATGATGAGTTCATCTATTTTGTGGCCCCCACCCCCATCAAAGTTTCCCGTCTCTACAAGGTGTAATGCATGTGTTAACAGTAGAGAGGCAGCCATGATGATACCCACGGACAGACAGACAGGCAGAGAGGGGGAGAGAGGAGGCCACAAACAAACAGGTAAGATAGTAAGTGCCTCCAAGCTCATAGAGTTCATAGACTGATGAGCTTTCATGGTGTGAATCAATCTGAATTAGTGTGCAATAATAGTCTTTAACAGAATTTTTTTTATGACTTACCTCATCTCTTTATCCCACACATACAATTACCTGTAAGGTCCCTCAGTCGAGCAAGGAATTTCAAACACAGATTCAACCACAAAGACCAGGGAGGTTTTCAATGCCTTGCAAAGAAGTGCATCTATTGTAAACTATTTTGAATATCCCTTTGAGCATGGTGTAATTATTAATTACACTTTGGATGGTGTATCATACACCCAGTCACTACAAAGATACAAGCGTCTTTCCTAACTCAGTTGCCGGAGAGGAAGGAAACTGCTCAAGGATTTCACCATGAGGCCAATGGTGACGTGAAAACAGTGACAGAGTTGAATGAAAAGAAGGAAGCCTGTACAGAATAAAAATATCCCAAAAATATCCCATTTCCATATGAAATAGCCATTGGGTGCTGTTCAGGGGAGGGCAGGCCCACAACACTAGCCGGAGTTGAATGGAACAGCACTTCACCTTAGTGATTGTTCCCTCTGCTCTATACAATACATATCTGTTTATTTTATGTGATGATAAAAGGCTCATACAATACAAATATTTTTTAAATGTTTTCTTTCACAGTGATAGCGACTCCGACTGGGAGCCCCCGGTGCCAAGCTGCCCGCTCTACCTCTGCCCCCAGTGGTGTTCATATGCCACAGTTCATTACTGCAGGCATGACTGTGCCTCAGGGCCAAAAGGGCACAGCATGAAGGCGTCGTTGTGTTCTGTGTCGCATGAACTGCATCACTTGTTCAGTTTGCCTCTGCTTTACATCAGAAAGAGACTGCTATGGGACATGGCACAGGCAGCAAAACATTGTGTTGAGGACTTCCAAAGGGTCTACTGTTTAAAAAAAAAAAATATATATTTTTTTTTTTAAACATTTTTTGTGTGTGTGTGTTAGAATTGCTTTTTGATATGTTGTATATAGTTATTTGCATTATAGTTATTTGCATTATATAGTTATAGGTCATTTCACCAATTCGGCCACTTGGGTACATTTGGGCAACTTGTGTGGGACACCTGGGTGTCTTCATGCTAAATGTCATGTAGCTCACCCATAGCTCACCCATTCCTGAAGTTATCAGTCTGAAACGTTGCACACCTACAGTTGCCCTCTTGTGTTATCCATCAAAATTATCTCCAGCATCTTATCTGACTGTGTGGCTATTCTAGTACATGTGAAAGATGATGCTACAACAATAAAAAACAGAAAACGTATGCTCTTTCTGTCTCTTTTCTTTCACCAGATCTACTGTGTTATATTCTCCTACATTCAATTAACATTTCCACAAACTTCAGAATGTTTCCATTCAAATGATACCAATAATATGCATATCCTTGCCTCTGGGGCTTAGCTACAGGCAGTTAGATTTGGGTATGTCTTCAGGCGGAAATTGAGAACAAAGGGATGCAGCCATAACAGGTTAACAGTCACACTGGTATTCAGAACAGTATGAATGGCCATGGCCCTAAGACTGATTGAACTGTACCAAAGTAAGTCCTCCCTGGTAGGCCCCCCTTCGCCTTGTAAACTTGCCCATTTGTAAGTTAATATTTTTTTACAATCCTGGACCACCGTAACAAAATGTGTGTGTGTGTGTGTGACCACGCCCCCGATCCAGCCATATATGGATTATTCACTCCCATCTACAGTACATTCCATCTCCAGGGGCATTTGGGGGAAAGGCGCCATTTCAATTTAAACAGTATCGCACTGCAGGGCAAAGCTTTCATATAGTTCATATCCGTCTTCATGAAGGGTGGAGGAAAGTCCGTGTCAAGATGTTCCTGGGGAATGAATTATACTACTGTACCCTGCTGTACTGTACTGTACGCTATGTTCTGTATGGTCATTGTGTGTCTGCAATGTGTCCACTATACCATCACTTTATCAAGCCCAATCCCAAATGAACCCATAGCCCAATCCTACATTGAGCAGCATAATCCATTGGACAGTGACCATTTTTTTGTTATTTTGGTTCTGTACTCTAGCACTTTGAGTTTGAAAGGATACAATGACAATGATGAAGTGCAGACTGTCAGCTTTAATTTGAGGGTATTTTCATACATATCGGATTAACCGTTTAGAAATTATAGAAGCTTTTGTACATAGTCCACCCCATTTTCGGGCATCAAAAAAACATTGGACAGTTTAACATAATGTAGAATAAAGTAATCATTGTTAATATTTGGTCGCATATCCTTTGCATGCAATGACAGCTTGAAGTCTGCGATGCATCGATATCACCAGACACTGCGTATCTTCCCTGGTGATGCTCTGCCAGGCCTTCAGTTCATGCTTGTTTCGGGGACTTATTGCCTTCAGTCTCCTCTTCGGCATGTAAAATGCATGTTCGATTGGATTCAGATCCGGTGATTGACTCGGCCAGTCAAGGATTTTCCACTTTTTGGCCATCAAAAACCCCTTCGTTGCTCTAGCAGTACGTTTAGGGTCATTGTCTTGTTGCATGATGAAGTGCCAATGAGTTTGGAGGCATTTGGTTTTATCTGAGCAGATAAAATGTTTCTGCAGACTTCAGAATTCATTGTTCTACTTCTGTCTTCAGTCACATCATTGATGAAGACAAGTGAGCCTGTTCTACTGGCAGCCATACAGGCCCAATCCATAACACCCCCTCCACCATGTTTCACGGATGAGGTGGTATTGCTTTGGATCATGGGCATGTCTTTTCTTTCTCCACACTTTCCTCTTTCCATCACTCTGGTACATATTAATCTTGGTCTCATCTGTCCACAATACTTTTTTTCCAGACCTCTTGGGACTCTTTTAGGTGCTTTTTAGCAAACTATAATCTCGCTTTTCTTTTCTTCAGGCTTATCAGTGGTTTGCATCTTGTAGTGTACCCTCTGTAGTCCTGCTGGTGTAGTCTTCTACGTATGGTAGACCTAAACACATCTACACCTGCATCCAGGAGAGTGTTTTTGATCTGTTGGGCTGTTGTCAGGGGGGGTATCTTCACCATAGAAAGTATTCTCCGGTCATCCACTACAGTGGTCTTCCTCAGTCTACCGGGTCTTTTTACATAATTGAGTTCACCGGTTGTTGTTTTCTTGTTAATGATGAACCAAACTGTTGACTTGGGCATGCCCAGGATTTTTGCAATGTTTCTGATTGATTGATTTTCATTTCTGAGCCTTATGACGGCCAGCTTCATTTGCATCGACACTGCTATCTTTCTCATGTTGTCACACCCCAACAACAACCTCCAAAGGCATTAGCAAAGTCTATAATCAAGACTATTCATCATCAGCTCTTCTGCATTCACTAATGACACAAATGAATACACCTGCCTAACAACACACATCTGTGAAGCCAAATCAACAAATACTTGTAGTACCTTAAAATGGGGGGACTATGTACAAAAGGTGCTGTCATTTCTAAACGGTTCATCCGATATGTATGAAAATACCCTCAAATTAAAGCTGACAGTCTGCACTTCATCCTTGTCATTGTATCCTTTCAAACTCAAGGTGCTAGAGTACAGAACCAAAATAACAAAAAAATGGTCACTGTCCAATGAATTATGGTGCTCACTGTGTAGGTGAAGGCAGGTGATTGCTGAACTCCATTTATTGAATTTAAATCAGCGTACTGCAGGTGTGTGGAGCCAGAACAAGGATGCTGTATGCACACTGCAAAAAAACAAACATATTTGGACTCAAAACTCCATCAAAATAATAATGCAGTAGTGCGTATAGTGCCCAATCCATCCAAAACAACCTCATAGCTTTCCCTATTGCTCTGGAATCTTGATTATTCTCTTTCAGAGATCTGAAAGGATTGTAGTTGGATTGTAAACAGACTGGGCAGCTCATCTATTCAGCTTTGTCTCACCATGGGGTGTGGGGGGAGGTTATATCCCATTGTATTCAGTCAGCACAAGCAGTGACCAGAATTTCAACGTTCGTATCCCACTGATCAAGGCTCTTACAATAACAGCGTATTTCAAAGTATTAGGACATACTGTACACTACAGTATGATGCACACACACTGGCTTTCACAGACTGTGTTTACAAAACAAACGTTGGTATCCAACTCAAAGCACTCAGATGGCAGAAGTGCACATCTGTGAACAAACAGAAAAAAAGTGTTCAGGAGCAGATCTTTGGAATGGAGTTAAGAGTTTTCTGCCCCAATTCTCTCCCTTCTATTCACAGCCATGCAGATAGAGTCTGAAGTGGACAAAAGATTCAATATTGTATGAGCCCAGTGCTGCATGGGGCTAAGAATGCTTGTTTCACGCTGTGATGCTACCCACTGATTTAATTTTGGAATATGAAAATAACCCCCTGACACACACACACATACACTGTAACCAATTTTTGTAAGTTTATCCGTAAATTACTACATTAGTCAACAGTATGATACTGTATAAACTGAATACAGTAGATTACCATAGAATGCACACTAAAATACTGCACATTTGTTACTGTACTGTAAGACCTGTCTATAATTTCAACAGTAATACATTGTAGAATGAACAGTAAAATACCAGTAAAATAAACAGTAAAATAAACAGTAAAATAAATAATAAATATGTTTTACAGTATTCATTTTGGTGCATTGTGGAAATATATATATATGTTTTTGAAAACTCTGTTTATTCAGTTTTACACACAAGACAACACAAAACAAAATAAACAATATACTCAAATAGAAAAAAATGCAAAACAACAACCTATCTTTAAAGATACCCTACTTTAGACAAGTTAAACACACTGGGCAGAAGGTTAAAGGGCAATCTGTAGTCCAGGGACAGAGGAAACACCTCACCATTGTTCCTGTAAGCAGTCAAGGGATAGGGGTGGAGAAATGCAACCACCCACAGACAGTCATGGCCACAGACCGACCATCCACTGGACCAAAAAAATAGTTTACAATGCTATAAAAAGAAGAAAAATAATCATCATTGTATGTGAGCATGAACAAATTGTAAAAAAAACAACAACATTTAAACGGCAAAACAAGCTCACATTTTAGCGTCTGACCGAACAAGGCATCCGCAGGGCACAATCAATAAGTACATCATCAACTTTAATGCCACCCCCCCCCCCAAAAAAGAAAAGAAATGCTCAACCAACCTTTAAGTCACAGGGGAATCAAATACAGACTTATTTGTGTTTTAATATGAGAGGATGGACTGTATGAAGTAAGACCGGAATGGAGCCCAAGCCTCATAAAACAGTTTGGGGTTCCCACGTGTATTGAATTAAAAAAATTCAAGTTTCAGAGAGCACAACACATCTCTCACCCAATATTTATAAGATGGGGGAACTGCCATCTTTCAGTTCTGTATTATTAGCCGGCTAGCTAAAAGAGTTGTATAATGTCCAACTGGATTCTTGACAGGGGGTAGCTATGGGCAGTACACCAAAAAGGGCTGTAAGGGGAGACGGATCTATAACAGTGTCATATAGATCAGAGAAACATTTAAATGTGAATTCCCAGAAACCTGACAGTTTATGACAGCCCCAAAACATATGCAACAGTGTGGCTGGTTCCGTTTGACATCTGACACAGGTAGGATTAAAATCAGAGAATATTCTTCCAAGTTTGGCCCCGGTCCAGTGGATACGGTGGACCACCTTGAATTGAATGAGGCTGTGTCTAGTACTAAAAGAGGATGAATGCACCCTGTGCAGCACAGCTTCCCAGGTGTCTTCCCCAAGTTCCTCCCCCAAATCCTTTTCCCATTGAGTCTTTAAAGGCACCAAAGAAGGGTTTTGTATGTCATTAATGATTGCATATACATCTGAAATTACGCCCCTTGGAAGCTTGTTCAGCTCAAAGATGCTCTCTATAGCTGTATTTGCAGGCTTATGGGGAAATTCAGGTGTGTTAGCTCTGACAAAGTTCCTAGTCTGGAGATAGCGGAAAAAGTGGGATTGGGGGAGGTTGAAATTTTCCTGTAGTTGAGCAAAAGAGGCAAATGTATCATCAAAGAATAATTGGGCTAGTGAGGAGAGGCCTAGTGAGTGCCAGATAGCAAAAGCCCCATCATTCAAAGATGGAGGAAATAAAATGTTCTGATTGATTGGGCCTGATAGAGAAAAGCCTCGGAGGCTAAAGGCTAAACTGAACTGATTCCAAAATTTAAGAGACTGCTTTACAATTGGGTTGACACACCTTTTGCCTAGGGACACTGGGAGAGATCAGCACAACACAGAAGAAAGTGCAGCCGGTTTACATGATTCAGACTCCATCTCGACCCAGAGTGGTCTAGGGCCAGTAGGATCAGTCTGCAGCCAGTACAAAAGGGCTCTGAAATTTGCAGCCCAATAGTATGTCTGAAAATTTGGTAGAGCTCAACCCTCCAATGACCTAGGCTTCTGTAAATGTTTTCTACCAATCTGTGGTACCATGTCATCCCAAATAAAATACATGAATGTTTGATCCAGTGAATTAAAAAAAGATTTTGTGATAAAAATGGGTAAACATTGAAATAAATATAAAAATTCTGGCAACACATTCATTTTAATGACATTAATCCTTCCAATAAGAGAAAGAGGTAGAGAATTACAAAGGTAAAAGATTGTTTCAAACTGTCTGCTAGAGCAACAAAGTTTTCCTGAAACAAATTTGAATATTTCCTTGTCACTTTAACTCCCAAGTAGGTGAATTGATCCCGGACAATCCTAAACTGAAAACTTGCAAAAGAGCACTTTAAAGCAGCCTTATTTACAGGAAAAAGCTCACACTTGCCTAGATTCAGCTTGTACCCTGAGATTGATCAAAACTTTTTAAGAACAGATAGGGCACGTGGCAATGAGGTAGAGATAAACAAAAGGAGGTCGTCAGTATATAGTGAGACTTTCTGCTCTAAGCCCGTCCTGATTATACCTTGAATTGCTTCATTAGGGTGTAGTGCAATGGCGAGAGGCTCGATTGCCAGAGCAAACAACAAGGGGGAGAGTGGACAACCCTGTCTGGATCCGCGGTGCGAGGGAAAATAGTCCGAGGACAAGTTGTTAGTCCGTGCCATGGGAGAAAAATAAAGAATCTTTATCCACGCAATGAATTTGGGGCCAAAGCCAAATCTATAAAGGGCAGCTGTTAGGTAGTCCCACTCAACGTGGTCAAAAGCTTTTTCCGCATCAAGTGAGACCACCACCTCCGGGTCCCCCGATGCTGGGGAGTAAAGTATATTCATAAGGCATCTAATATTGAAAAACAAAGGCCTATTTCTCACAAAGCCAGACTGATCAGAGTGTATTACTTGGTGTAGCGAGCCTTCCATACGGATGGCTAAAAGCTTGGCTAGGATTTTGTAATCACAGTTTAAAAGCGAGATTGGGCGATAGGATCCACATTTCAGGGGGTCTTTGTTTTTCTTTAATAGTAATGAAATTGAAGCCTGATAAGACTAGACTGTAGCTTTGAGGTATTAAGGCACTCTGCAAATAATTGAGACAAGAATGGGCCAAGCAGACCAGAAAACATCCTGTAAAATTAATTTGGAAAACCATCCAGACCCAGTGATTTACCACTTTTCATTGCAGACACTGCTGTTGCAATCTCCTCAGGTGTAAGTTCTTCTAGACAGTCATGGGAGACTGTATCAATTGAAGGCATATCAAATCAAATCAAATCAAATTTTATTTGTCACATACACATGGTTGGCAGATGTTAATGCGAGTGTAGCGAAATGCTTGTGCTTCTAGTTCCGACAATGCAGTAATAACCAACAAGTAATCTAACTAACAATTCCTAAACTACTGTCTTATACACAGTGTAAGGGGATAAAGAATATGTACATAAGGATATATGAATGAGTGATGGTACAGAGCAGCATAGGCAAGATACCCCCCTTAAATGATTTAGATGCACTATTGTAAAGTGGCTGTTCCACTGATGTCAGAAGGTGAATTCACCAATTTGTAAGTCGCTCTGGATAAGAGCGTCTGCTAAATGACTTAAATGTAAATGTAAATGTATCGAGTACAGTATATGCATATGTGATGAGTATGTAAACAAAGTGGCATAGTTAAAGTGGCTAGTGATACATGTATTACATAAGGATGCAGTCGATGATATAGAGTACAGTATATACGTATGCATATGAGATGAATAATGTAGGGTAAGTAACATTATATAAGGTAGCATTGTTTAAAGTGGCTAGTGATATATTTACATCATTTCCCATCAATTCCCATTATTAAATTGGCTGGAGTTGAGTCAGTGTCAGTGTGTTGGCAGCAGCCACTCAATGTTAGTGGTGGCTGTTTAACAGTCTGATGGCCTTGAGATAGAAGCTGTTTTTCAGTCTCTCGGTCCCAGCTTTGATGCACCTGTACTGACCTCGCCTTCTGGATGATAGCGGGGTGAACAGGCAGTGGCTCAGGTGGTTGATGTCCTTGATGATCTTTATGGCCTTCCTGTAACATCGGGTGGTGTAGGTGTCCTGGAGGGCAGGTAGTTTGCCCCCGGTGATGCGTTGTGCAGACCTCACTACCCTCTGGAGAGCCTTATGGTTGAGGGCGGAGCAGTTGCCGTACCAGGCGGTGATACAGCCCGCCAGGATGCTCTCGATTGTGCATCTGTAGAAGTTTGTTGTCAGGATTTGGCCAGGGTTGTTCCGGGTTTTGGTCAGTAGATGTCCCCATTGTGCTTTTTGTCCCTATGTTTTTCCCTTGATCCCCATTATTATTTGCACCTGTGTCTCTTTTTCCCTGATTGTATTTAAACCCTTTGTTTCCCTCAGTTCTGTGCTCTGTGTTTGTATGTTAGCACCCTGCCCTAGTGTTCTGTGTGCTCTTGTCGATTCCGGGTGAAGTTCTTGTGGTATTCTGTTTTTTGTTTTTGTTTATTTTTGGTGAGTTTCTTTTGAGGTCTTTTTGTGTTTTTCCTACCACCTTTTGGATTTGCCATTTTTTGTATTTTAGGATTTTTTCTTTATTAAATACACCGTCTTAAGTACTGCTGTGTCTGCCTCATCTTCTGGGTTCTGCTGTCTATTCGTGGCTCAGTTGGTTAAGTGACTGTTTCTCACTCCGGAGACCCAGGTTCAAAACTGGGTCCTGACAGAAACACAGAGCCAAAAATGAACCCAGAGGCAGCCAGTTCCCAGGACCTTTTTGCCACGCTGTCCCACCACCAGGAGACTGTCCAACGCCACGAAGCCGCCCTGGTTCAGCAAGAGGCCTTAATGGCTAGACATTCTCATCTTCTGTCGGAGATGCTGACTTCCATTAAGCAAATATCTGATCGACTTACCCCGGCAACAGTTTCCGTCCCAGTACCTCAGGTTCACGTACCCATGGCAGTTAACCCCCTGGCTGAACCTCGTCTTCCACCTCCCCAACGGTTCTCAGGTGATCCAAGTGCTTGTAAAGGCTTTCTCACTCAATGTTCTCTCTCCTTTGAGCTGCAACCCTCGTCGTTTCCCACCGACCGGTCTAAGATCGCATATATCATCACCCTGCTGTCGGAAAAAGCCCTGGCCTGGGCTACTGCTGTGTGGGATGCCCATAGTTCCTGCTGTGCCAGCTACTCTGCCTTTGCTGAGGAATTCAAACGAGTGTTTCAAGGCCCAAGCAGTGGTTCTGACTCAGCCAAACAGCTCCTGACTCTCCATCAAGGTTGGCGCAGCGTGACGGACTATGCCATCCAGTTCCGCACGGTGGCAGCAGCGAGTGGCTGGAACAACGAGGCGCTCACGGTGTGCTTTCTGAAAGGCCTTTCCGACACTATCCAAGATGAACTGGCCACTCGGGAACCACCGGACAATCTCGAGTCCCTGATCAAGTTGGCCTCACGCATTGACCAGCGTCTGAGAGAGAGAGAACTCAACCGTAGACCTCTAGCCCCTATCAGTCCCAGCTCCGAGTCCCCACCTTTATCATCGCTGGCTCCACCGGAACCCATGCAGATTGGACGCATCTCCCAGGCTGAGAGAGACCGCCGGATGAGGGAGCGACGCTGTCTATATTGCGGCAAACCGGGCCATTTCCGTTCCACGTGTCCCGGGCTCCAGGGAAACGCTCTGTCCCGTACAGACCGGGGGGAACTGTAACGGGAAACATAACCTCCTCCCATCCGTCCAACTCCCGTCTGCTCATTCCAGTCACCCTCTCCTGGGACAACCACAAGCTTCACCTTCAAGCCTTGGTAGACTCTGGAGCCGCAGGTAACTTCATGGATGGTGTCTGGGCGAAGGAGAATGGCGTTCCCTCTGAACTTCTAAGTGACCCCATGAGGGTTACTACATTGGATGGAAGCCCTTTGGGATCTGGACTTGTCACTCATGTCACTACCTCCTTGAGACTTTCAGTTTCACAACACCAGGAATTGATGAACTTTCATTTGATCTCCTGTTCCGAGTTCCCTCTCGTCCTTGGATACCCCTGGCTTCACAGCCATAACCCTCACATCGACTGGTCTGTGGGCACTATCAAGCAGTGGGGTCCTACGTGCCAAGCTACTTGTATTTTCCAGAATTCCCCGAGTTCTACTCCCGAGTCTTTAGAATCCATCGACCTGACCCGAGTTCCCGAGTGTTACCATGACCTCAAACTGGTGTTTAGCAAACAGAGGGCCACCATGCTACCACCCCATAGATCTTACGATTGCCCCATCGACCTGTTTCCGGGCACTTGCCCCCCAGGGGTCGGATCTTTTCCCTATCTCCACCCGAACGAGCTGCTATGGATACCTACATCAAGGACTCTCTGGAAGCAGGCCTCATGCGTCCATCAACCTCCCCGGCGGGAGCAGGGTTTTTCTTTGTGGCCAAGAAAGATGGTGGATTACGTCCTTGCATCGACTACCGGGGACTCAATGACATAACCGTCCGTAACCGTTACCCGCTACCCCTTATGGCCACAGCCTTCGAGCTGCTCCAGGAAGCAGTTGTTTTCACTAAGCTTGACCTGCGGAACGCATACCATCTTGTGCGGATCAGACCTGGTGACGAGTGGAAGACCGCTTTCAACACGCCTACTGGTCACTATGAATACTTGGTGATGCCCTTCGGCCTGACCAACGCCCCAGCGGTGTTCCAAGCGCTCATAAACGATGTGCTTAGGGATATGCTTAACATATTTGTGTTCGTTTACTTGGATGACATCCTCATCTTTTCGAGCTCCCTTCAAGAACACACTAAGCATGTCAGACAAGTACTCAAACGCCTCCTGGACAGCCATCTGTACGTTAAGCCGGAAAAATGTGAATTCCATTCATCCCGAGTACAATTCCTGGGATTTGTAGTGGAACCCGGTCGAGTCCAAATGGACCCTAGGAAGGTAGGGGCGGTAGCGGATTGGCCCACCCCAAATCCGTTAAGGATGTTCAGCGTTTCCTGGGCTTCACAAACTTTTACCGCAAGTTCATCAAGAACTTCAGTTTGGTGGCAGCTCCTCTCTCAGCTTTAACCAAAGGTGGCAATGCAAGGTTTTTGTGGGGAAGAGAAGCTGAGACGGCCTTCCAAGGACTCAAGCAGCGCGTCCTCTCTGCTCCCATCCTGATACTACCGACTACGGATGAACCATTTGTGGTGGAGGTAGACGCATCAGAGGTTGGTGTTGGAGCTGTCCTGTCTCAGAGGGGTGAAGACAAGAAGCTTCATCCGTGCGCTTTCTTCTCACACCGGCTTACCCCGACTGAGAGGAACTACGATGTGGGGGATCGTGAACTCCTAGCGGTTAAGATGGCATTGAAGGAATGGAGACACTGGCTCGAGGGGGCTTCTCACCCGTTTCAAGTGCTTACGGACCACAAAAATCTGGAGTATATCCAGCAGGCGAAGCGATTGAACTCTAGACAAGCTAGATGGTCTCTTTTCTTCAATCGATTCCAGTTTATCCTCACCTATCGGCCCGGGTCGAAGAATCTCAAACCGGATGCCCTGTCCCGAGTCTACGCTCCTGCCATTCGAGATGACACGGACATGCCTGTCCTTCCTGCTGCTAAGATTGTGGCTCCGATCTCGTGGCAAGTTGAGGATACCGTGAGACGTGCTCAAGCTAGCGAACCGGACCCTAAAGGAGGCCCTGCCAATCGGTTGTTTGTCCCCAAGGCAGTGAGGACTCAGGTCCTTCTGTGGGGGCACTCCTCTCGCCTCACCTGTCATCCGGGCGTAGGTCGCACCTTGGAGTTCATCCAGCGTAAGTTCTGGTGGCCTACCATAAGAGAAGACGTTGCCACTTTCGTCAATGCCTGCCCCGTGTGCTGCCAGGGCAAATCTTCTCACCTCCGCCCTCAAGGACTCCTTCACCCTTTACCTGTTCCCCACAGACCCTGGTCCCATATCTCATTGGACTTTATTACTGGACTTCCTCCATCCCATGGCAATACTACTATCCTAGTCATAATCGACAGGTTTTCAAAGGCGGCCAGGTTCGTCCCTCTGACTAAGTTACCTTCTTCCAAGGAAACGGCTGAGTTGGTAATTAATCATGTGTTCCGAGTCTTCGGCATTCCTCAAGATGTGGTTTCTGACAGAGGTCCCCAGTTCGCCTCAAGGTTTTGGAAGGCCTTCTGCCAACTCATGGGGGCTTCTGCCAGTCTATCTTCAGGGTACCATCCGGAGTCCAACGGCCAAACAGAGAGGATGAATCAAGAGCTGGAAACCACCCTCCGATGTATGACTCGTGACAACCCGTCCACATGGTCATCCTTTATTGTTTGGGCCGAATACGCGCACAACACCTTGCGCTCCTCCCCCACTGGTATGTCCCCGCACGAGTGTCAGTTTGGCTATGCTCCTCCATTGTTCCCGGACCAGGAGGCAGAAGTCAGAGTGCCTTCAGCCTTGAGGTTCGTCAGACGCTGTCGGCTTATGTGGAGGAAGACCCGTCTAAATCTGATGCGTTCCTCACAGAGGTATCAACAACAAGCCAACAGACGTCGCCGTCCCGGGCCTACCCTGCGCCCCGGCCAGAGAGTCTGGCTTTCCACAAGAGACTTACCTCTACGGGTGGAGTCTCGCAAGCTGTCCCAAAAATACATCGGTCCCTTCAAGGTTGCCAGGAGAGTTAACCCAGTTTCTTATCGCCTACACTTACCCAGATCCCTTAAGATTAATCCCACATTTCATGTGTCATTGTTAAAACCTGTTGTTTTTTCTCCCCTTGTCCCGGCAGACAGACCTCCCCTCCGCCTCGTGTCATTGGAGGCCAGCCGGCTTATACCGTCCACCGGATACTGGATTCCCGCCGGGTGCAGCGGTCCTGGCAGTATCTGGTGGACTGGGAAGGCTACGGTCCTGAGGAGCGCTCCTGGGTTCCTGCCAAAGACATCCTGGACCCTGACCTCATTCGTCAGTTCAGGGTCCTCCACCCTGAGAGAGCTGGTAGGAACGTCAGGAGCCGTTCCTAGGGGGGATTCTGTCAGGATTTGGCCAGGGTTGTTCCGGGTTTTGGTCAGTAGATGTCCCCATTGTGCTTTTTGTCCCTATGTTTTTCCCTTGATCCCCATTATTATTTGCACCTGTGTCTCGTTTCCCCTGATTGTATTTAAACCCTTTGTTTCCCTCAGTTCTGTGCTCTGTGTTTGTATGTTAGCACCCTGCCCTAGTGTTCTGTGTGCTCTTGTCGATTCCGGGTGAAGTTCTTGTGGTATTCTGTTTTTTGTTTTTGTTTATTTTTGGTGAGTTTCTTTTGAGGTCTTTTTGTGTTTTTCCTACCACCTTTTGGATTTGCCATTTTTTGTATTTTAGGATTTTTTCTTTATTAAATACACCGTCTTAAGTACTGCTGTGTCTGCCTCATCTTCTGGGTTCTGCTGTCTATTCGTGGCTCAGTTGGTTAAGTGACTGTTTCTCACTCCGGAGACCCAGGTTCGAAACCGGGTCCTGACAGTTTGTGAGTGCTTTTGGTGACAAGCCGAATTTCTTCAGCCTCCTGAGGTTGAAGAGGCGCTGCTGCGCCTTCTTCACGATGCTGTCTGTGTGAGTGGACCAATTCAGTTTGTCTGTGATGTGTATGCCGAGGAACTTAAAACTTGCTACTCTCTCCACTACTGTTCCATCGATGTGGATAGGGGGGTGTTCCCTCTGCTGTTTCCTGAAGTCCACAATCATCTCCTTAGTTTTGTTGACATTGAGTGTGAGGTTATTTTCCTGACACCACACTCCGAGGGCCCTCACCTCCTCCCTGTAGGCTGTCTCGTCGTTGTTTTTAATCAAGCCTACCACTGTTGTGTCGTCCGCAAACTTGATGATTGAGTTGGAGGCGTGCGTGGCCACGCAGTCGTGGGTGAACAGGGAGTACAGGAGAGGGCTCAGAACGCACCCTTGTGGGGCCCCAGTGTTGAGGATCAGCGGGGAGGAGATGTTGTTACCTACCCTCACCACCTGGGGGCGGCCCGTCAGGAAGTCCAGTACCCAGTTGCACAGGGCGGGGTCGAGACCCAGGGTCTCGAGCTTGATGACGAGCTTGGAGGGTACTATGCTGTTGAATGCCGAGCTGTAGTCGATGAACAGCATTCTCACATAGGTATTCCTCTTGTCCAGATGGGTTAGGGCAGTGTGCAGTGTGGTTGAGATTGAGTCGTCTGTGGACCTATTTGGGCGGTAAGCAAATTGGAGTGGGTCTAGGGTGTCAGGTAGGGTGGAGGTGATATGGTCCTTGACTAGTCTCTCAAAGCACTTCATGATGACGGAAGTGAGTGCTACGGGGCGGTAGTCGTTTAGCTCAGTTACCTTAGCTTTCTTGGGAACAGGAACAATGGTGGCCCTCTTGAAGCATGTGGGAACAGCAGACTGGTATAGGGATTGATTGAATATGTCCGTAAACACACCAGCCAGCTGGTCTGCGCATGCTCTGAGGGCGCGGCTGGGGATGCCGTCTGGGCCTGCAGCCTTGCGAGGGTTAACACGTTTAAATGTTCTACTCACCTCGGCTGCAGTGAAGGAGAGACCGCATTTTTCTGTTGCAGGCAGTGTCAGTGGCACTGTATTGTCCTCAAAGCGGGCAAAAAAGTTATTTAGTCTGCCTGGGAGCAAGACATCCTGGTCCGTGACTGGGCTGGATTTCTCCCTGTAGTCCGTGATTGACTGTAGACCCTGCCACATGCCTCTTGTGTCTGAGCCGTTGAATTGGGATTCTACTTTGTCTCTGTACTGACGCTTAGCTTGTTTGATAGCCTTATGGAGGGAATAGCTGCATTGTTTGTATTCAGTCATGTTACCAGACACCTTGCCCTGATTGAAAGCAGTGGTTCGCGCTTTCAGTTTCATGCGAATGCTGCCATCAATCCAAGGTTTCTGGTTAGGGAATGTTTTAATCGTTGCTATGGGAACGACATCTTCAACGCACGTTCTAATGAACTCGCAAACCGAATCAGCGTATTCGTCAATGTTGTTATTTGACGCAATACGAAACATGTCCCAGTCCACGTGATGGAAGCAGTCTTGGAGTGTGGAGTCAGCTTGGTCGGACCAGCGTTGGACAGACCTCAGCGTGGGAGCTTCTTTTTTAGCTTTTGTCTGTAGGCAGGTATCAGCAAAATGGAGTCGTGGTCAGCTTTTCCGAAAGGGGGGCGGGGCAGGGCCTTATATGCGTCGCGGAAGTTAGAGTAACAGTGATCCAAGGTTTTTCCGCCCCTGGTTGCGCAATCGATATGCTGATAAAATTTAGGGAGTCTTGTTTTCAGATTAGCCTTGTTAAAATCCCCAACAACAGTGAGTGCAGCCTCCGGATAAATGGTTTCCAGTTTGCAAAGAGTTAAATAAAGTTCGTTCAGAGCCATCGATGTGTCTGCTTGGGGGGGGGGGGGGGGATATATACGGCTGTGATTATAATCGAAGAGAATTCTCTTGGTAGATAATGCGGTCTACAAGCCATGAACGAATGAATCAATGAGCAAAGGGTCTTGAGGAGATTCAGAGGTGTATAGCGTAGAGTAAAATAGTTTAAATTGACCATTGATCTCTTTATGTATAACTGTGGTGGCACCAGACAGGGTCCTTATTTGTGGGATTAAATGTGAGGCCTCAGATTTACGAATGTGATGTGCAAGGAGTTTACTGGCCTTGTTGCCTTGTTCATACACTCTGTATAGAGCTCGCAAGAGTAAATGTTCAGCTTGCCTGGTAGAAAGCTCATCAAATTCAGATTGGAGTTGTTGGCGCTCTTTATGTAGATCAGAGGAATGATCCGTATCATACTTCTCATCCAATGTGGCTATGGATTTGCTCAGGTCCAGAAGTTGCTGAGAGCGAGCTTGGTTTTGTTTGGCTGTATAAGAAATAATTTGGCCACGTAGGCATGCTTTGAGAGACTCCCATATGGTAGAGCAAGACATACCTGGCTTTGAAATTGTGGAAATATTTTGTGGGCGTTAGCATATTTTAAGCCGTGCCTTGTAAGAGGCTGTATTTGTTGCACCCATGAGTGAGACAGTTGTACATCCACAGAATACAGTAATACACTGTATTTTAGGCATTCTACAGACCTTGTCCTGAAACTCTACTGCAACTTACTGGCCAATTTCTGCCATCAATTTACTGTAATTCAGAATACAGTACCATACCGCATTTTTGGAGCACCAAAAACCATTTGAACTCTAGTGGGTGCAGGGTATTGTTGTTTCTCACTCACCCATTACTGAAAGTGCTGTACCAATTTAAGTGATGTGTGATAGTGTTTCCCTAACAATTCAATTTATCCAGAGGACAGATCCGAGTGGCAGCAAGTCTAGTGGAAAGCCTTCCCAAAAGAGTGGAGGCTGTTTTAGCAGCAAAGGGGGGACCAACTCCATATTATTGCCCTTGATTTTGAAATTAGATGTTCGACGAGCATGTAGTGTAGTGTATTTCTGGAATATGGTTTATAATATGATGATAGCTAGCCTTCCAGTAGGTTGTGAACATAGATGGCATAAATCCTATAGAGGAAGGAACAAGAGACCAAGCTATATGAAATGGGCCTCTCATATCATATGATTCACAGACGTTCTCTGCCTTAAGGGTCTTCATCCTATGACCAGAGCCTAGTCCTGCTAGTCACCTGACCTAACTTTGACCCTGTTACTGTAGTTCTTCACGCTACACTGTAGTTCTTCTCTCTACAATGACAAAAAGTACCTGCACCACAGACAGATTCTGAAATACCCAAAAGCATAGAAGAGATCTAAATTCTGTTCTTTCAGTCGAACATTCACAAGTGTTCTATTATTCTAGTATTAGTAACTAGCTACAATGTACTTAATGGGTTCAATGTATATGTTTAATTCACCATGAGGAAATGTCAGTATTATATAACATAAACAATGAAGACTGGAATGTGGGCACCACACATCAAAATAACCCCAGAAACAGAACAATAAATATAAACATAACAAGGGGGGAAAAATATAAGGAAAACATTTTATATCTGTCTTGTTATCGTCCTCATTAACTGTTATCGTCCTCATTAACTGGACAGACATCATCGTCATGTATCAGTTCTTCAAGGGTCAGTTCTTCTCTTGCCAGTTTCTGGTCGGAGTGGTTGTGTGTGTGCACACATGCACGTGTGTGTACATTGCAAAACATTTCTGGTCAAATGTACAGTAACATACAGTAATTGGCCACTACAGCTACTGTAATCGATTTTGCGGTTATCCATTTTACAGTACCAAACATGTTACTGTAATCTAATTTACAGTATATTACTGGAATTACCCATGCAGCGACATACTACCCATTGTTCTTTGGAAGTTTAAATGTTGACATTTACATTTACATTTTGATCATTTAGTGGGCACTCTTGTCTTAGCAACTTACAGTCAGTGCATTTTACCAAGGTTGATTAAACAAAACACATATCAAGAGTCATAGCAAGTAAAACATTTCTGTAACCGTTACTGAAAATATTGTTGAAGTTAAGGATACAGATATTCATGGTAACCAGAGCAATAAAACACAGTACAACACAATAAAAGTAACTATTAAACTGTAAGAAAATTATTTCTGCAATATTTTACTGTAATTACAAGGTATTAGAGCAAGCAGGTTGCCTGTAGGCATTTGCACATTACAGCAAATTAATGTATACTAGGAGTTTTATATTACTTGCACTTATAGAGGCCTAAACAAAGGCTTCCAAACTGGGTGTGACTACAGGGAAAAACAGATCAAATGGACATGGGTAAATATACTGAACAAAAATATAAACGCAATATGTAAAGTGTTAAAAGATCCCAGAAATGTTCCATATGCACAAAAAATCTTATTTCTCTCAAATTTTGCGCACAAATTTGCTTACATCCCTGTTTGTAAGCATTTCTCCTTGCCAAAATAATCCATCCACCTGACAAGTGTGGCATATCAAGAAGCTGATTAAACAGCATGATCATTACACAAGTGCACCTTGTGCTGGGGACAATAAAGGGCCACTCTAAAATGTGCAGTTTTGTCACACAACACAATGCCTCAGATGTCTCAAGTTTTAAGGGAACGTGACTGCAGGGAGGTCCACCAGAGCTGTTGCCAGAGAATCTGATCTTTATTTCTCTACCATAAGCCGCGTCTGATGTAATTTTAGAGAATTCGGCAGTAGATCCAACACACAACTGTAGATCCTCACAACTGCAGACCACCTGTAACAATGCCAGCCCAGGACCTCCACATCCGGCTTCTTCACCTGCGGGATCATCTGCAACCAGCCAAGTGGACAGCTGATGAAACCGAGGCGTATTTCAGTCTGTAATTAACCTTTTTTGGGGAAAAACTAATTCTGATTGTCTGGGCCTGGCTCCCCAGTGGGTGGGCCTGGCTCCGAAGTGGGTGGGCCTATACCTGCTACCAATCTGATCTGTTCCCTTTATAAATTACATTTATTGGGAATTAATACCACATATAACTTAAATTGGTACAAGACTCTCACTAACGGGTGCAACAAACATATTTTTAATGATAATAAATCAACATAGCCACTTACCATGCCTTAAAATATGTTAATGAGCTATCCTTTCTCCTCCCACAATATTAATCCACAATGCACCATAATTAACAGTATGCTGCAGTAAATCTATAGAAAAACAACAATACATTACCTTTTTGTTGAATTGTATGTATTGAACATAAAATCAGCAATTGCTAATAGTGCATATTAAAAAATCATATACACTATATATCCATAAGTATGTGGACACCCCTTCAAATTAGTGAATTCGCTATTTCAGCCATACCCATTGCAGTCATGTGTATAACATCGAGCACACACCCATACTGTCACGCCCTGGTCGTAGTATATTGTGTTTGTCTTTATTTATTTGGTCAGGCCGGGATGTGACATGGGTTTATTGTGGTGTGTTTTGTCTTGGGGTGTTGTTAGGTGTTGGGTGTGTGGCTTAGTGGGGGTATCTAGCATAGTCTATGGTTGTCTGGAGTGGTTCTCAATCAGAGGCAGGTGTTTATCATTGTCTCTGATTGGGAACCATATTTAGGCAGCCATATTCTTTTGAGTATTTCGTGCGTGATTGTTCCTGTCTCTGTGTTTGTTGTTCACCAGATAGGCTGTATAGGTTTCCACGTTCCGTTTGTCGTTTTGTATTGTTAGTTATTTCATGTTGAGTTCCCTTTCATTAAAGAACATGAATAACCCCCACGCTGCATTTTGGTCCGCTTCTCCTTCGACAGACGAGAACCGTTACAGAATCACCCACCACAACAGGACCAAGCGGCATGGTAACAGGCAACAGCAACAGCAGGAGCAACAAAGAGAGGAATGGACATGGGAGGACGAATTGTACGGAGATGGACCTTGGGATCAGCCTGGAGAATATCGCCGCCCCAAAGAAGAACTGGAGGCGGTAAAAGAGGAGAGGCGCCGGTATGAGGAGGCAACACGGCAACGCGGATGGAAGCCCGAGAGTCAGCCCCAAAAATTTCTAGGGGGGGGGGCCTCAGGGAGAGTGTGGCAGAGTCAGGAGTCAGACCTGAGCCAACTCTCCCTGTTTATCGTGAGGAGCCAAGGAGGAGACCAGAACCAGAGCCGGTGTTGGAGGTGAGCGAAGCAGAGACTGTGAAGGAGTTAATGGGGAAATTGGAGGAGACAGTAATGAGGGAGTTGCTGTGTTGGTGCTTTAAGCATGGAATTCGCCCGACGGAGCGTGTCGGGATTTGATGGCACCTGGGTCAGCGCTCCATACTCGTCCTGAGGTGCGTGTTAGTCGGCTGGTGAAGATGGTGCCAGCCTCACGCACCAGGCCTCCTGTGCACCTTCCTAGCCTTGCACGTCCTGTGCCAGCACTGTTCTCAAGATCTCCAGTACTCCTTCACGGTCTAGCCCATCCTGTACCACCTCCACACACCAGCCCTCCGGTGGCAGCTCCCCGCACCAGGCTTCCTGTGCGTGTCCTCGGCCCAGTACCACCAGTGCCAGCACCACGCATCAGGCCTACAGTGCGCCTTGCCTCTCCAGCGATGCCGGAGCCTTCCTCCTCTCCTGCGCTGCCGGAGTCTCCCGCCTGTTCAGCGCTGCCGGAGCCTTTCTCCTCTCCTGCGCTGCCGGAGTCTCCTGCCTGTTCTGCGCAGCCAGAGCCTTCCTCTTCTACAGCGCTGCCAGAGTCTCCCGCCCGTTCAGCGCAGCCAGAGCCTTCCTCCTCTCCTGCACTGCTGGAGTCTCCCGCCTGTTCAGTGCAGCCAGAGCCTTCCTCCTCTCCTGCGCTGCTGGAGTCTCCCGCCTGTTTAGCGCTGCCAGAGCCTTCCGCCTCTACAGCGCTGCCGGAGTCTCCTGCCTGTTTAGCGCAGCCAGAGCTGCCAGCCTGCATGGAGCAGCCAGAGCTGCCAGTCTGCATGGAGCAGCCAGAGCTGTCAGTCTGCATGGAGCAGCCAGAGCTGTCAGTCTGCATGGAGCAGCCAGAGCTGTCAGTCTTCATGGACCAGCCAGAGCTGCTAGTCTGCATGGAGCAGCCAGAGCTGTCAGTCTGCATGGAGCAGCCAGAGATGTCAGTCTGCAAGGAGCTGCCAGTCTGCAAGGAGCTGCCAGTCTGCAAGGAGCTGCCAGAGCTGCCAGTCTGCATGGAGCAGCCAGAACTGCCAGTCTGCAAGAAGCCGCCAGAGCTGCCAGTCTGCAAGAAGCCGCCAGAGCTGCCAGTCTGCATGGAGCAGCCAGAGCCGCCAGTCAGCATGGAGCAGCCAGAGCTGCCAGTCAGCATGGAGCAGCCAGAGCCGTCAGTCTGCCAGGATCCGCCAGTCAGCCAGAATCTTCCAGATCCACCAGTCAGCTAGAATGTTCCAGATCCGCCAGTCAGCCAGACTCTTCCAGATCTGCCAGTCAGCCAGACTTTTCCAGATCCGCCAGTCAGCCAGACTCTTCCAGATCTGCCAGTCAGCCAGGATCCGCCAGTCAGCCAGACTCTTCCAGATCTGCCAGTCAGCCAAACTCTTCCAGATCTGCCAGTCAACCAGACTATTCCAGATCCGCCAGTCAACCAGACTATTCCAGATCCGCCAGTCAGCCAGACTCTTCCAGATCCGCCAGTCAGCCAGGATCTGCCAGTACCGCCAGCCAGCCATGATCTGCTGGATCCAACGACCTGCCTGAGCTTCCTCTCAGTGCTGAGCTTCCTCTCAGTGCTGGGCTTCCTCTCAGTGCTGAACTTCCCATCAGTACTGAGCTTCCCCTCAGTGCTGAGCTTCCCCTCAGTCCCGAGCTTCCCCTCAGTCCCGAGCTGCCCCTCAGTCCCGAGCAGCCCCTCAGTCAAATCAAATCAAATCAAATTGTATTTGTCACATACACATGGTTAGCAGATGTTAATGCGAGTGTAGTGAAATGCTTGTGCTTCTAGTTCCGACAATGCAGTAATAACCAACAAGTAATCTAGCTAACAATTCCAAAACGAATTTCTTATACACAGTGTAAGGGGATAAAGAATATGTACATAAAGATATGAATGAGTGATGGTACAGAGCCGCATAGGCAAGATACAGTAGATGGTATCGAGTACAGTATATACATATGAGATGAGTATGTAAACAAAGTGGCATAGTTAAAGTGGCTAGTGATACATGTATTACATAAGGATGCAGTAGATGATATAGAGTACAGTATATACGTATACATATGAGATGAATAATGTAGGGTATGTAAACATTATATTAGGTAGCATTGTTTAACTTCTTGAAACTCCCCATCCCGGATCCGGGATCGTGACTAAAGCCTCAGGCTCATTAGCATAACGCAACGTTAACGATTTCTGAAAATCGCAAATAAAATTAAAATAATGCGTTTGCTCTCAAGCTTAGCCTTTTCTTAACAACACTGTCATCTCAGATTTTCAAAATATGCTTTTGAACCATAGAAATTGACTAATTTGTGTAAGAGTATGCAAAGCTAGCAATGCATTTTGAATAACATGTAGCACGCAACATTTTCACAAAAACCAGATAACCAAATAAATAAAATCATTTACCTTTGAAGAGCTTCTGATGTTTTCAATGAGGAGACTCTCAGTTACACACCAAATGCGCAGTGTTTCCTGAAAGCGTCTGTGTGTAGGAGAAATCGTTCCGTTTTCTACATTGCGCCTGGCTACTGAAACGAACCGAAAATGCAGTCACCTACAACGTAAAACTTTTTCCGGATTAACTACATAATATCGACCGAAACATGGCAAACGTTGTTTGGAATCAGTCCTCAAGGTGTTTTTTCACATATCTCTTCATAGACATGCAGTTCGTGGAAGCTTGCTTTACTCTCTGTATTGTTTGGACAAATACTGGCAGGTGACTTTTGCGCACCAATTTCGGCGCAGGACACCGGGCGGACACGTGGTAAATGTGGTCTCTTATGGTCAATCTTCCAATGATCTGCCTACAAATACGTCACAATGCTGCAGACACCTTGGGGAAACGACAGAAAGGGCAGACTCATTCCTCTTGCGTTCACAGCCATATAAGGAGATCATGACAAACAGAGCCTCAAAAATCCTTGTCATTTCCTGGATGCCATCTCATCTTGGTTTTGCCTGAAGCTCACGTTAAAGGGCACGCACAGAGAAGATCTTTGTATTTCTGGACACGTCAGAGTGTTTTCTTTCGAACAGTAGCAATTATATGCATAGTCGAGCATCTTTTTGTGACAAAATATCTTGTTTAAAACGGGAACGTTTTTCATCCAAAAATGAAATTGCGCCCCTAGAGTTCAAAGAGGTTAAAGTGGCTAGTGATATATTTTACATCATTTCCCATCAATTCCCATTATTAAAGTGGCTGGAGTTGAGTCAGTGTGTTGGCAGCAGCCACTCAATGTTAGTGGTTGCTTTTTAACAGTCTGATGGCCTTGAGATAGAAGCTGTTTTTCAGTCTCTCGGCCCCAGCTTTGATGCATCTGTACTGACCTCGCCTTCTGGATGATAGCAGGGTGAACAGGCAGTGGCTCGGGTGGGTGTTGTCCTTGATGATCTTTATGGCCTTCCTGTAACATCGGGTGGTGTAGGTGTCCTGGAGGGCAGGTAGTTTGCCCCCGGTGATGCGCTGTGCAGACCTCACTACCCTCTGGAGAGCCTTACGGTTGTGGGCGGAGCAGTTGCCGTACCAGGCGGTGATACAGCCCGCCAGGATGCTCTCGATTGTGCATCTGTAGAAGTTTGTGAGTGCTTTTGGTGACAAGCCGAATTTCTTCAGCCTCCTGAGGTTGAAGAGGCGCTGCTGCGCCTTCTTCATGATGCTGTCTGTGTGAGTGGACCAATTCAGTTTGTCTGTGATGTGTATGCCGAGGAACTTAAAACTTACTACCCTCTCCACTACTGTTCCATCGATGTGGATAGGGGGGTGTTCCCTCTGCTGTTTCCTGAAGTCCACAATCATCTCCTTAGTTTTGTTGACGTTGAGTGTGAGGTTATTGTCCTGACACCACACTCCGAGGGCCCTCACCTCCTCCCTGTAGGCCGTCTCGTCGTTGTTGGTAATCAAGCCTACCACTGTTGTGTCGTCCGCAAACTTGATGATTGAGTAGGAGGCGTGCGTGGCCGCGCAGTCGTGGGTGAACAGGGAGTACAGGAGAGGGCTCAGAACGCACCCTTGTGGGGCCCCAGTGTTGAGGATCAGCGGGGTGGAGATGTTGTTGCCTACCCTCACCACCTGGGGGCGGCCTGTCAGGAAGTCCAGTACCCAGTTGCACAGGGCGAGGTCGAGACCCAGGGTCTCGAGCTTGATGACGAGCTTGGAGGGTACTATAGTGTTAAATGCCGAGCTGTAGTCAATGAACAGCATTCTCACATAGGTATTCCTCTTGTCCAGATGGGTTAGGGCAGTGTGCAGTGTGGCTGAGATTGTGTCGTCTGTGGACCTATTTGGGCGGTAAGCAAATTGGAGTGGGTCTTGGGAGTCAGGTAGGGTGGAGGTGATATGGTCCTTGACTAGTCTCTCAAAGCACTTCAAGATGACGGAAGTGAGTGCTACGGGGCGGTAGTCGTTTAGCAGTCCAGTGGGGTTCTGGGTGAGGACTACTAGGCCATGGTCGGCGGCGAGGGTGGACTATCCAAGGACGCGAGGAGGAGGGCCTAAGACATTGATAGAGTGGGGTCCACGTCCTGCGCTGGAGCCGCCACCATGGACAGACGCCCACCCAGACCCTCCCCTATGGTTTTGGTGTGCGTCCGGGAGTCCACACCTTAGGGGGGCGGGGGGTTCTGTCACGCCCTGGTCGTAGTATATTGTGTTTGTCTTTATTTATTTGGTCAGGCCGGGGTGTGACATGGGTTTATTGTGGTGTGTTTTGTCTTCGGGTGTTGTTAGGTGTTGGGTGTGTGGCTTAGTGGGGGTATCTAGCATAGTCTATGGTTGTCTGGAGTGGTTCTCAATCAGAGGCAGGTGTTTATCGTTGTCTCTGATTGGGAACCATATTTAGGCAGCCATATTCTTTGAGTATTTCGTGGGTGATTGTTCCTGTCTCTGTGTTTGTTATTCACCAGATAGGCTGTATAGGTTTCCACGTTCCGTTTGTCGTTTTGTATTGTTAGTTATTTCATGTTGAGTTCCCTTTCATTAAAGAACATGAATAACCACAACGCTGCATTTTGGTCCGCTTCTCCTTCGACAGACGAGAACCATTACACATACAATCTCCATAGACAAACATTGCCAGTAGAATGACCTTACTGAAGAGCCCAGTGACTTGTTACCATCAAAGTGGAACCATCAAAGGATGCCACCTTTCCAACAAGTCAGTTCGTCACATGTCTGCCCTGCTTGAGCTGCCCTGGTCATTGTGAAGTGGAAACGTCTATGAGCAACAACAGCTCGGTGGAAGGCCACACAAGCTCACAGAACAGGCCGGCCGAGTGCTGAAGCACGTAGCATGTAAAAATCGTCTGTCCTTAATTGCAACACTCACTACCGAGTTCCAAACTGCCTCTGGAAGTAACGTCAGCAAAATAACTGTACGTCGAGAGCTTTATGAAATGGAAACCCCATTCTCCGGAGTGATGGATCATGCTTCACATCTGGCAGTCTGACGGACAAATCTGGGTTTTGGCGGATGCCAGGAGTACACTATCTGCCCCAATGCACTGTAAAGTTTGGTGGAGGAATAATGGTCTGGGGCTGTTTTTCGTGGTTGGGACTAGGCCCCTTAGTTCCAGTGAAGGGAAATCTTAACGCTACAGCATATAATGACTTTCTAGACGATTCTGTGCCTCGAAATTTGTGGCAACAGTTTAGGGAAAGCCCTTTCCTGTTTCATCATGACAATGCCCCAGTGCACAAAGCGAGGTCCTTTTAGAAATGGTTTGTTGAAATCGGTGTGGAAGAACTTGACTGGCCTGCAAAGAGCCATGACCTCAACTCCATCGAACACCTTTGGGATTAATTGGAATGCCGACTGCGAGCCAGGCCTAATCGCCCAACAGCAGTGCCCAACCTCACTAATGCTCTTGTGATGAAAAAAGTCCCCGCAGCAATGTTCCAACATCTAGTGGAAAACCTTCCCAGAAGAGTGGAGGCTGTTATAGCAGCAAAGGGAGGACACATTTTGGAATGAGATGTTTGACAAGCAAGTGTCCACATTTTTGTCAATGTAGTGTATATGTACATATCTACCTCAATTACCTCACAACCCTGCACATTAACTCGGTACTGGTACCCTGTGTATATAACCAAGTTATGTGTTATTATTCTCTCTGCTTTGTTGGGAAGGGCCTGTAAGTAAGCATTTCACTGTTAGTCTACAGCTGAAGCATGTGACAAATAACAGTTTAGTTTATTTGAGTAGGTCTCCCGTCATTGGATACAAATTTGCATTTCGTTCAACAGCATCAGTGTATTGCAACAGTCACTTCACACCCACATACAACCAACCGCAAAAGAAAGAAATGCAGATATAGTATCGGTCAAATGAGACGCTACCCCCACTCAGTCTGCTGTATGGAAGAAGCATTGGATGGACTGAGCTCCAAGCTATATGATCAAATATACGCACTCCATCACAAGCCCAACTGACTGCCCAAGGCAATTACTTTCATTAGTTGGTGCACACACACACGCACGTGCCTGCGCATGCACGCACACACACATCTACACTAACTGTAAATGCAGCAATGTATGCTATACATGTTGGCAGAGTCACAGATGAATAAATTAACAGTTAAAAAAACACAACTGCTGCGGTTCAAAACTGAATGAGAGTCCTGCCCACAACCCTCATCATCAGTCAGTCCTGTGAATACGCTCTGAGGGTGCTTCTCAAATGACACCCTAGTCCCTATTTAGCGCACTACTTTTGACCAAAGCTATATGGATTCTGGTAAAAATGTGTGCGCTATATAGGGATTAAAGTGTCATAAGGCCTCACCTAATGTAGTAGAATGCACAGAGAGGCTGTTGGGGAGAATGCAGCGGCTGCACTCCATCAGTGCATCTAATTTCAGCTGTGAATTATATTAGCACAGGAGCAGTACACTGGCTGGAGGAGGAGAGGAAAGAGGGAGGTGGAAGAGGAGAGGTGGGGATTATAGCCTTGGAGAATGGGGAAGGAGAGGGAGGTGGTGGGTGAGAAAGGGGGAATAGATGGGTTGAGGGTGATCAGAGAAGTGGGGGTAATGTTCTTGGCAGCAATTCAGTTTATAAATGCGTACAGTTTACAAAAACAGAGAAAGAGATAGGGAGGGAGAGAGAGCAAGAGAGAGTGAGAGAGCAAGAGAAAGTGAGAGGGAGGTAGAGGGTCATTCAGAGTTCAACAGTGATATGGGTCTCAGGTACCAGTCAGGTTATAGACTGGTACTGGACCTCATGTGTAGACGTATGAACCGGACACTATCAATTGAGCAATGACTTAAGAATCATTCAATTATAAAAGATGATGGATAGCATTTATCTAGCGATTTTCAATTAGTCTATAAGTGTTATCTATATAAAGGCATAGTATGGCCTCTGCCTTGGGTCTGAACCTTTATGGCACAGTAACAAGGTTACTGGTTCAAGCAACGTTCCAAATGTTCTCCATTAATTGATACAATAGACACCACTCACCATGAATCATCAAACAGTGGATCATGTCAATTCAATTAAAGGAGCGTTATTGGCAGGGGAAACATATGTTAACATTGCCAAAGCAAGTGAAGTAGATAATATACAAAAGTGAAAATAAAAATGTAAATGAACAGTAAACATTACACTCACAGAGGTTCCAAAAGATTAAAGACATTACAAATGTCATGTTATGTATATATAAAGTGTTGTAACAATGTACAAATGGTTAAAATACAAAAGGGAACATAAATAAAGAAATGTCTCTGTGTAATGTTGACTGGCATTTAACAACCCTTTCCCACCAACCTCTGGGCGATAAGGCCCTAAGGGCAAGGAGCAGTACATACTGTACAGCCTCACCATCTCTGACACTGAACCCATTCAGACACAACGACGGCTCTGTTTCAAAGCTCAGTCAGAGAGTTAGTGTAGTGCTAAGAGGAATTAGCTACCAATTGAGTTTCTATAGGCTAGTTCGTGAGGGGACAGGAATCGGGCTTTCCCCATGGAATAGCCTGTGTCGCAAAGTGTTTCTGTCCCAGTCAGGATATGGCCAATGACTAAAGCATCTGACTCAATAGATCTCACAGACTTTGACAGACCATAGCCCAGTGGGACATTTTACACACCACAATTTGATCTACATTGCATTGTATGTTAACACATACGCTAGCTAATAGACTATTTATATGACAAAGGACACATTATCTTTGAAGCAAAGCGATCGACAGTAAAATGATGTAAGGGATTGTTTCTGTCAAGCAACCGAACACCGGCAGTCTGGATAACTCCTCTCCCCTTGCCTCCACGGTCCTAAAACTTGTCACTCCAGATCAGCGTTCGAGACGCGACGAAAGCAGCAAGTTCGCCCGCGCTGCTCCATTCTGCTCCGTTCGTTTCCCTCTGTCTGCCAGTGGCGCTGAACCGCTGCAGCACGCAGCCCGGACGTTGGGGGCTGGCATACTGCGCGCGAGAGAGAGAACAGAATGAGAGAAAAGGACCAGACCAGTCGAGCTTGTTGCAAATCTGTTTCTCTTCGAAGCGGACGTGAACGGGACAGAGAGAAGAGAGGACGAGAGTGAGCAAGATGAGGAAGGGAAGACTGAGTTTCAACTCGTAAAAGAAAGGGGAACAAATGTGGGGGAAAATACCTGTTATATCAAGGAAAGAATTTACTTTAATATTACACCCAAGCCACATCTGGAAAAAGTCGTTCCTCGGACGTTATCTGCAAGGAGCAGCTCGAGGTAAGTTTCTTGGATGTTAGGCTACTAAACTATCTGCAATGTATCCGAGTTGTGCATACGGAATGTTCTGCATAAAATGTTGGTTATTTCTGAAGTAGCCTAGGCCTGGAGCACATCATGGTGAGGATTGTTTCGCTGTCATGTAGCAAACTTATTTTTAAAGCGTGCTCGTAGTCGGGTTCTTTATCATTTTCACCTTTTTAAAGCAGTAGCCTATATTTTAAGTTTTAATTGTTTGTGGGCCTGTTTCGTGTCATTCTAGTGACACGGTTGTGCTGTGTTGTAAACAGCAGTGTTTTATGTTATTGACAGTACATGCAGTGGAACGGACAGGCTCCAGCTACAGTCACACATCAGGAGCTGAGCTCACATGATGCAGCCATATCTGAACAGCTGTTGTAGCCAAATCATCCATACTAAAAACATGCATGAACTGAAGCTATTTTACCCTGTTTCAAGTGTTACTGTCACTTACAGTAGGTAATAATATCCATCACAATGGCTGCGTTTACTTAGGCAGCCCAATTCAGATCTTTTCTCAATAATAATTGGTATTTTTCCCAAGATCAGAGCTGGGCAGCCTGTGTAAACACAGCCATAGCCTACTCAGTTAAGACTGTTCTGTTTCGATCGGTGGAAAGAGTGTCTGTCTCTAAAATTATTCAATACTTGACTGTTCTATTGATCTTGTAATTGATTGGTTGATTTGACATTTCTGCTTATTGAGATTTGATACAGTGTCTATTCAATGTCTTTATTAATTGACAAAAGTTCAAATCAAATTGTATTGGTCACATACACATGGTTAGAAGATGTTAATGTGAGTGTAGCGAAATGCTTGTGCTTCTAGTTTTGACGGTGCAGTAATCAGTAATATCTAACAAGTAATCTAACAATTCCCCAACAACTACCTAACACACAAATCTAAAAGGAGGAATAAGGATATGTACATATAAATATAAAGGATGAGTGGCATAGGCATGGTGCAATAGATGGTATAAGGTACAGTATATACATATTAGATAAGTAATGTAAGCTATGTTAACGTTATTAAAGTGGCATTGTTTAAGTCGCTCTGGATAAGAGCGTCTGCTAAATGACGTAAATGTAAATGTAAATGTTTAAAGTGACAAGTGATCAATTTATTAAAGTGGCCAGTGATATGAATCTCTATGTAGGCAGCAGCCTCTCTGAGTTAGTGATTGCTGTTTAGCAGTCCGATGGCCTAGAAGCTGTTTTTCAGTCTCTCGGTCCCAGCTTTGATGCACCTGTACTGATCTCGCCTTCTGGATGGTAGCGGAGTCAACAGGCAGTGGCTCGGGGGGTTGTTATCCTTGATGATCTTCTTGGCCTTCCTGTGACATCGGGTGCTGTAGGTGTCCTGGAGGCCAGGTCATTTGCCCCTGGTGTTGTGCAGACCGCACCACCCTCTGGAGTGCCTTGTGGTTGAGGGTGGTGCAGTTGCTGTACAAGGCAGTGATACAGCCCGAAAGGATGATCTTGATTGTGCATCTGTAAAATTTTGTCAGGGTTTTAGGTGACAAGCCAAATTTCTTCAGCCTCCTGAGGTTGAAGAGGCGCGGTTGCTCCTTCTTCACCACGCTGTCTGTGTGGGTGGACCATTTCAGTTTGTCTGTGATGTGTACGCCGAGGAACTTTAAACTTTCCACCTTCTCCACTACTGTCCCTTCGATGTGGATAGGGGGGTGCTCCCTCTGCTGTTTCCTGAAGTCCACGATCATCTCCTTTGTTTTGTTGACGTTGAATGAGAGGTTGTTTTCCTGACACCACACTCCTATTGCCCTCACCTCCTCCATCTAGGCTGTCTTGTCGTTGTTGATAATCAAGCCCACTATTGTTGTGTCGTCTGCAAACTTTATGATTGAGTTAGAGGCGTGCATGGCCACGCAGTCATGGGTGAACAGGGAGTACAGGAGGGGGCTGAGCATGCACTCTTGTTGGGCCCAAGTGTTGAGGATCAGCGACGTGGAGATCTTGTTTCCTACATTCACCACCTGGGGGCGGCCCGTCAGAAAGTCCAGGACCCAATTGCACTGTGCGGGGTTGAGACCAAGGGCCTCCAGCTTGATGATGAGCTTGGAGGGTACTATGGTGTTGAATGCTGAGCTGGAGTCAATGAACAGAAATCTTATATAGGTATTTCTTTTGTCCAGTTATGTACAAACCTCACATATTTCTCAGTATATTTCCAGGATTCTGTTGCCATTTCATCTGTGTGTCTCTGTGGAGCAGGAATGTTGGGTAATAATAGGGCTGTCCCTGACAAAAAACATTTTATATTGTCAACCGAAATTCGTCTGTTTTGTTGACCAATCGATTGGTCGAAATTCTTTAACATGTATTTTTCCATATATAGACACACCTATGTGTTTTAATAAAATGAACTATATGCTTGTCTGATGCTTTAAGCAAACTGTTTGATGATATAAGACACAAATGACTCAAGAGGGAGCCAGATATCAGGATAACTAAAAGTAAAAAAACAACAGCATATTAGCCTGACCCGACCATCCTCCTCCTGCTCCTGCTGGCTTTCTACTCTCCTGATTTTGCCGGTAATAGGCTACATGAGGTAATAGGCTACATGAGGAGTCGACAACCTTTCTCATGTGGAATGGCAATTTATCTTCTAATTTTTACCGATCTGCGTGCCAGTTATGGTTTTCATATACACATCTTCGTATCTCAAAATCATCGTCATGTGGTAAATCAAAATTCTATCCAAATTTAAATGAAAATTATACAAACCCTAAAAAGTAATTTAGTTACCATTGCCAACTATGTAAAATACTTAAAGCCAACAAATAAAAAATTGCAGCCTGCAGGTAGAAAATATCCTGATAAAAATACATATCCTATAAATCACATTGGCTACACATGGCTTGTCTGCAACAAACTTGAAACATTGTATCAACTATCAACTTGGGTTCAGCCTAAAGCATACACTAGCAAACTTGAAACATTGTATAAAATATTCTGGGCCCTCAAAGCTTCCCAAGCCAGTGAGCTCAGGACAGACACAGCTGTAGTCTATTTGCGCAAGGAATAAGAGCTCATCAGGTAGGGCTATTTTATTATGTTTCCACCAAATCAGAGCATGACATTTCCTTCCTTCACGCTGAGTGGTTATCGAAAGGGGGAGAGATGGAAAGATTTTTCAAATACATTGAGGAACCATTGTGATTCTCAATGGATGTAAAACAGACTTTGTTTGCTTGCTGTTTGAGGTGAAGAAAACATTACTTTGAGAAGCTCCACAGCTCATTAGTGGTGGTGCGCTAAGCCAATCAGAAATACTATCAGATCCAACATTTGCGCGCAGGCCAGGTAGTCTATAGGCCTACCTTACTCAACATTGACAGTAGCACTCCAAACAAAATACAATGACTAAATTGACAAAACTCGTAAATGGAATGAAATAAACCAAAACGTGTTTCTCACAAATGTAGCGCTCTGTAAACAAAGTGTCCACTCTGACAATGAGAATGGCAAAAGATTGGAATAATAATATTTAGAAAGCATTAACAGAAATTACCATAACCAAGCAAACATTGTAGATCAGAAATTATAGGAATTAACGGTAAATGTACTACTGGTCATATATGTAGTGGGAAATAGATAGACACCAACAATCAAGGCAAACATTTCACACAATGAAGTCATAGAGTCATTATGCATTTTAGCCACACTCCCGTTCTTCATGGACTGTGCCATCCACGCGGCCTCCGCAATGAATTAGTCTCAGCCTCCGCAATGGGTTAGTTCGAATCAGACAGGTGTCTCGTGTGCCAAAATATAGTTGCTACTGCTTGACTAAAAAAGTCTTGGTTGACCAACAGCCTATTGACCAAACAATCGAACAGTCCACTAATTGCGGTCAGCCCTAGGTAATAGCATGCTGAGCTGTGCTGTCTGGCTTTGGCTCTACACAGCTGTTTCAGTGTGGGGTTTGTCTTCCCTACCCACCCCAATGGCATCCCCTGTCTGGGAAAACACGCACGAATGCAAGCACACACACACACACACACACACACACACACACACACACACACACACACACACACACACACACACACACACACACACACACACACACTCATTCCCGCTAATACCCATATCGTCAGAGTCTTGGCAGGACATTCTCTGTCTGACTCTCATGCCATCCCCAGTTGTTTAATGGTGTCTGACTGTCTGCTGAAGGAACAATCATGTCTAACACACAATTGGGAGAGAGAGAGAGAAAGAGAGAGAACGAAGGAGCAGATAGAAAGAGAGAGGGCTGAGAAGGGAGAGTGGGCAGAGAGAAAGAAAGAGAGAGAAGGGGGCAGAGAAAAAAAGAGAGAGAATGGGGTAGAGAGAAAAGGCAGCATGGAAAGTGATAGAGGATATATCGATGAAAGCTGCTGGCAGAGAGAGCAAGTGAGAGAGAAGATTGAGAGTGAGAGAAAGAAAGAGAGAATGGGGGCGTGAGAGAGGGCAGAGATAGGGTTCAGTTGTGACACTGTAAAGAGACATCTTTGTTTTATGCTCTCAATGCCTGTTTTAATACAGTGTATGGATCAGGATCAGCTGTGAGCAGAATTGCAAATGCTGCTGGTCTGCTGGACCATAAACAATAGGGATGTAACGATTCAACGATATGCATCGGTTCCCAATTCAAATGTTTAAGATGCAAGTCCATAATTGCGGGCTATTCTTTGGGTCTGAAAACTAGTTTTAAGGAAATCCTGGAGTTGAGTTTAATCGGCTACCTGTTGAACTGAGAATGCAATAGTTTTTATTTTGATTGTTCAGGTTCAACAATAGTTTGGGTAATTTTGCTTTAAACAGTGTATAATGGTCATTTTTAGATATACAGTTGAAGTCGGAAGTTTACATACACCTTAGCCAAATACATTTAAACTCAGTTTTTCACAATTTCTGACATTTAATCCTAGTAAAAATTCCATGTTTTAGGTCAGTTAGGATTACCACTTTATTTTAAGAATGTCAATGTCAGAATAATAGTAGAGAGAATGATTTATTTAAGCTTTTATTTCTTTCATCACATTCTCAGTGGGTCAGAAGTTTACATACACTCAATTAGTATTTGGTAGCATTGTCTTTAAATTGTTTAACTTGGGTCAAACGTTTTGGGTAGCCTTCCACAAGCTCCCCACAATAAGTTGAGTAAATTTTCAGAATTGAGTCAGGTGTGTAGGCCTCTTTGCTCGCACACACTTTTTCAGTTCTGCCCACAAATCTTCTATGGGATTGAGGCCAGGGCTTTGTGATGGCCACTCCAATACTTTGACTTTGTTGTCCTTAAGCCATTTTGCCACAATTTTGGAAGTATGCTTGGGGTCATTGTCCATTTGGAAGACCCAATTGCGACCAAGCTTTAACTTCCTGACTGATGTCTTGAGATGTTGCTTCAATATATCCACATACATTTTCTACCTCATGATGCCATCTATTTTGTGAAGTGCACCAGTCCCTCCTGCAGCAAAGCACCCCCACAACATGATGCTGCCACTCCCAAGCTTCACAGTTGGGATGGTGCTCTTCAGCTTGCAAGCATCCCCCTTTTTCCTCCTAACATAACGATGGTCATTATGGCCAAACAGTTCTATATTTGTTTCATCAGACCAGAGGACATTTCTCCAAAAAGTGCTATCTTTGTCCCCATGTGCAGTTTCAAACCATAGTCTGGATTTTTTATGGCGGTGTTGGAGCAGTGGCTTCTTCCTTGCCGAGCGGACTTTCAGGTTATGTCGATATAGGACTCGTTTTACTTTGAATATAGCTAATTTTGTACCTGTTTCCTCCAGCATCTTCACAAGGTCATTTGCAGTTGTTTTGGGATTGATTTGCACTTTTCGCACCAAAGTATGTTCATCTCTAGAAGACAGAAAGTGTCTCCTTCCTGAGCGGTATGACGACTGCGTGGTCCCATGGTGTTTCTACTTGCATACTATTGTTTGTACAGGTGAACGTGGTACCTTCAGGCGTTTGGAAATTGCTCCCCAGGTTGAACTAGACCTGTGGAGGCCTACAATGTTTTTTTCTGAGGTCTTGGCTGATTTCTTTTCATTTTCCCATGATGTCAAGCAAAGAGTCACTGAGTTTGAAGGTCGGCCTTGAAGGTAAGCCACAGGTACACTAGGTCCTGTGTGGCTCAGTCGGTAGAGCATGGCGCTTGCAACGCCAAGCGTCGTGGGTTCGATTCCCGCTGGGGCCACCCATATGTAAAAGTAGTGGCCCCAGCCGACATGTAAGTCGCTTTGGACAAAAGCGTCTGCTAAATGGGATATATTATTATATTATATATTAAGATCTTCCTCTGGTGGCAATGCCAAGTGTCCTAACTACACAGTGAATGTTTGTTTTGTTTGATTACATCCATTTTTATTGCCTAACACGAAACATTTGTAAACTGCTTGCGTCGTGATTTCCGTCTCATTCAACTTTGGACGAAGCGTTTGTGGTAATTACACACACTTAAACAAATGTTTATCCATTCATGGTTGGTTTCATTAAAATCCTCTGGTTGTTACTAACACAACCATACTTGATGGTTCTTTTCCCGGGATGTATTGAACGAAACAAACCGATTTGAAGACACCAATCAATGACCTCATTGCGCACCAATGGAGGGACCGGTCTATCGTTGATTAACTGTATTTTGGCCCAATGACCACTGATCATCTTGAAATATAGCTTGGAAGATAGGCAATGAGCTGAGGTAAACGTCAGCTTTCTATCAACTGCCTTTAACCATGACTGTCATGTCTTGTAAAAGGTTTCTGACTATCTCACGGGCGCTGCACATCAGTGACCCAGAAGTTGAAGGGGAGAATGACAAGAAGAGAGGCCAAGGTTTGATAGGCCTGCCCAGAACCTGTCCATCGATGAGAGGATGGTAGCCTCAAAGGCCAGAATCAGCCTCAAACAATATGTGCGTAACAAACCAACCAAATGGGGTAACAAACGGTTTGTTTTGGCTGATTTTGTGTGTGCCTACACTTTTTTGAAGTTATCTGTCTAAAACTTTGCTCAACTATTGTTGCCATCTTATGTTCTTCATTCAAATCATCCCCAGCATCCTATCTGTATGTTTGTCTGTTCTTGGTCATTTGAAAGATAATGCAACAACAATACAAAACAGAAAACGTATGTTTATTTCCTTGTATTTTCTTCTACCAGATATATTGTGTTATATTCTCCTACATTCAATTCACATTTCCACAAGATGCAGAGTGTTTCCTTTCAAATGATACCAAGAATATGCATATCCTTGCTTCTGGGCCTGAGCTACAGGCAGTTAGATTAGGGTATGTCTTTAGGCGGAAATTGAAGAGGGGGTACGCCAAAGAAGACAAGAACATCCAATAGTCAAAGGTATATGAAATACAAATCGTATAGAGAGAAATAGTCCTATAATTCCTATCGTAATTACAACCTAAAACTTCTTACCTGGAAATATTGAAGACTCATGTTAAAAGGAATCACCAGCTTTCATATGTTCTCATGTTCTGAGCAAGGAACTTAAACGTTAGCTTTCTTACATGGATTGTATTCGGTATCTCTTGATTTCCATGTGCTGTATCTGTGCTATGATCTCTTACATAGATTCTCAACCTTTATAATGGCAAATTATCAACATATTGTGATAATTATGTTATTGATTGAGTGACTATGGCTTCCCAGATCTCCAAACAGTGCTATTTGTGGGTTAATTTTAGAACAATGCTATGACTTTTTAGCTACTCTTGAACAACTCCAGATGGTGTTTCTTAGCAGTCTGAGGAGAGTCTAAAACATCTCAACTCCTTTACACATGCTTTGTTCTACGACTGTCAAAAACTGGTGTGTGTGTGTGTGTGTGTGTGTGTGTGAATCTGACAGACAGCTTGTCTACTCTCCCGCTCTGTGCTGAGGTTGTGCCCTTTGAGAACATTCTGACAGCACCCTTCAGACTGACAGGGACGCACACACAAACATACACACAAACATACACACACACACACTCTCTACCCCCTGTTAGGAGCAGTAATCGTTGGGTACCTGACTAGTGACATGACCTCTGTTTTTCTCTGTTATTCGGAAGGTAAACACTACTGTAGCTCTGGAGAATAATGAAGGGAGTCAAAGACCGCTGTATCCCGGTACTCTTAAGTGGCCTCCTTTTCTTGTGTCCTTCCTTTCATCTATACTGAGATACAGTAGTTTAAGATGAAGAAGATTGCCTTGCAGAATATAGTAGAAGAGTGTCTTAATGTCAGTGGGTTGAAACTCAATCAATAGTACATATGGTGCTGTAAATGCATTTGTAAGAGGACCTAGAATCAATGCTGTGTGTAATGGCCAGAAGAATAGTCTTGTATACAGAATCATGGAATTAAGTAGATCACATTAGGCTCCTGAGTGCTGACATTTGCCAACAACTCCATATAGCTATCAATCAATATAATTTAATTTATATAACATTAGAGGAATATTACAAATATTATTTTTTTCATAAAGTGCTGAAGTGTAACCCAGGCTTACACACCAAAGACCAAGCCTAAAGCAACAGTGGAAAGGACCAACTCCTTGACTGGGTAGGAAGAAACCTTGAAAGGAACCAGACTGCATGGGTAGGAATACATCTTGAGAGGAACCAGACTACATGGGTAGGAGGAAACCTTGAGAGGAACCAGACTGCATATGGGTAGGAGGAAACCTTGAGAGGAACCAGACTGCATGGGAAGGAATACATCTTGAGAGGAACCAGACTACATGGGTAGGAGGAAACCTTGAGAGGAACCAGACTGCATATGGGTAGGAGGAAACCTTGAGAGGAACCAGACTGCATGGGTAGGAGGAAACCTTGAGAGGAACCAGACTACATGGGTAGGAGGAAACCATGAGAGGAACCAGAGTACATGGGTAGGAAGAAACCTTGAGAGGAACCAGACGACATGGGAAGGAGGAAACCTTGAGAGGAACCAGACTACATGGGTAGGAGGAAACCTTGAGAGGAACCAGACTACATGGGTAGGAGGAAACCTTGAGAGGAACCAGACTACATGGGTAGGAGGAAACCTTGAGAGGAACCAGACTGCATGGGTAGGTAGAAACCTTGAGAGGAACCAGACTACATGGGTAGGAAGAAACCTTGAGAGGAACCAGAGTACATGGGTAGGAGGAAACCTTGAGAGGAACCAGACTACATGGGTAGGAGGAAACCTTGAGAGGAACCAGACTACATGGGTAGGAGGAAACCTTGAGAGGAACCAGACTGCATGCGTAGGAATACATCTTGAGATGAACCAGACTGCATGGGTAGGAGGAAACCTTGAGAGGAACCAGACTACATGGGTAGGAGGAAACATTGAGAGGAACCAGACTGCATGGGTAGGAATACATATTGAGAGGAACCAGACTACATGGGTAGGAGGAAACCTTGAGAGGAACCATACTACATGGGAAGGAGGAAACCTTGAGAGGAACCAGACTGCATGGGTAGGAATACATATTGAGAGGAACCAGACTACATGGGTAGGAGGAAACCTTGAGAGGAACCAGACTGCATGGGTAGGAGGAAACCTTGAGAGGAACCAGACTGCATGGGTAGGAGGAAACCTTGAGAGGAACCAAATTACATGGGTAGGAGGAAACCTTGAGAGGAACCAGACTGCATGTGTAGGAATACATCTTGAGAGGAACCGGAGTACATGGGTAGGAAGAAACCTTGAGAGGAACCAGACTACATGGGTAGGAATACATCTTGAGAGGATCCAGGCTATGTGGGGTGGCCAGTTTTCTTCTGGCTGTGCCGGGTGGAGATTATAACAGAACATGGCCAAGATGTTCAAATGTTCATAAATGACCAGCATGGTCCAATAATAATAAGGCAGAACAGTTGAAACTGGAGCAGCAGCACGGCCAGATGGACTGGAGACAGCAAGGAGTCATCATGTCAGGTAGTCCTGAGGCATGGTCCTAGGGCTCAGGTCCTCAGAGAGAGAGAAAGAAAGAAAGAGAGAATTAGAGAGAGCACACTTAAATTCACACAGGACCCCGAATAGGACGGGAGTAGTACTCCAGATATAACAAACTGACCCTAGCCCCCCGACACATAAACTACTGGAGGTTGAGACAAGACTACATGGGTAGGAGGAAACCTTGAGAGGAACCAGACTGCATGGGTAGGAGGAAACCTTGAGAGGAACCAGACTGCATGGGTAGGAGGAAACCTTGAGAGGAACCAGACTGCATGGGTAGGAAAACATCTTGAGAGGAACCAGACTGCATGGGTAGGGGGAAACCTTGAGAGGAACCAGACTGCATGGGTAGGAATACATCTTGAGAGGAACCAGACTGCATGGGTAGGAGGAAACCTTGAGAGGAATCAGACTACATGGGTAGGAGGAAACCGTGAGAGGGACAAGACTGCATGGGTAGGAGGAAACCTTGAGAGGAACCAGACTGCATGGGTAGGGGGAAACCTTGAGAGGAATCAGACTGCATGGGTAGGAGGAAACCTTGAGAGGAACCAGACTACATGGGTAGGAGGAAACCTTGAGAGGAACCAGACTGCATGGGTAGGAGGAAACCTTGAGAGGAACCAGACAACATGGGTAGGAAGAACCTTTAAGAGGAACCAGACTGCATGGGTAGGAGGAAACCTTGAGAGGAACCAGACTGCATGGGTAGGAAAACATCTTGAGAGGAACCAGACTGCATGGGTAGGGGGAAACCTTGAGAGGAATCAGACTGCATGGGTAGGAGGAAACCTTGAGAGGAACCAGACTACATGGGTAGGAGGAAACATTGAGAGGAACCAGACTGCATGGGTAGGAGGAAACCTTGAGAGGAACCAGACAACATGGGTAGGAAGAACCTTTAAGAGGAACCAGACTGCATGGGTAGGAGGAAACTTTGAGAAGAACCAGACTGCATGGGTAGGAAAACATCTTGAGAGGAACCAGACTGCATGGGTAGGGGGAAACCTTGAGAGGAATCAGACTGCATGTATTGGAGGAAACCTTGATAGGAACCAGACTACATGGGTAGGAGGAAACCTTGAGAGGAACCAGAGTACATGGGTAGGAGGAAACCTTGAGGGGAACCATACTACATGGGTAGGAGGAAACCTTGAGAGGAACCATACTACATGGGAAGGAATACATATTGAGAGGAACCAGACTACATGGGTAGGAGGAAACCATGAGAGGAACCAGAGTACATGGGTAGGAGGAAACCTTGAGAGGAACCAGACTACATGGGTAGGAGGAAACCTTGAGAGGAACCAGACTACATGGGTAGGAGGAAACCTTGAGAGGAACCAGACTACATGGGTAGGAGGAAACCTTGAGAGGAACCAGAGTACATGGGTAGGAGGAAACCTTGAGAGGAACCAGACTACATGGGTAGGAGGAAACCTTGAGAGGAACCAGACTACATGGGTAGGAAGAAACCTTGAGAGGAACCAGAGTACATGGGTAGGAGGAAACCTTGAGAGGAACCAGACTACATGGGTAGGAGGAAACCTTGAGAGGAACCAGACTACATGGGTAGGAGGAAACCTTGAGAGGAACCAGACTGCATGCGTAGGAATACATCTTGAGATGAACCAGACTGCATGGGTAGGAGGAAACCTTGAGAGGAACCAGACTACATGGGTAGGAGGAAACATTGAGAGGAACCAGACTGCATGGGTAGGAATACATATTGAGAGGAACCAGACTACATGGGTAGGAGGAAACCTTGAGAGGAACCATACTACATGGGAAGGAGGAAACCTTGAGAGGAACCAGACTGCATGGGTAGGAATACATATTGAGAGGAACCAGACTACATGGGTAGGAGGAAACCTTGAGAGGAACCAGACTGCATGGGTAGGAGGAAACCTTGAGAGGAACCAGACTGCATGGGTAGGAGGAAACCTTGAGAGGAACCAAATTACATGGGTAGGAGGAAACCTTGAGAGGAACCAGACTGCATGTGTAGGAATACATCTTGAGAGGAACCGGAGTACATGGGTAGGAAGAAACCTTGAGAGGAACCAGACTACATGGGTAGGAATACATCTTGAGAGGATCCAGGCTATGTGGGGTGGCCAGTTTTCTTCTGGCTGTGCCGGGTGGAGATTATAACAGAACATGGCCAAGATGTTCAAATGTTCATAAATGACCAGCATGGTCCAATAATAATAAGGCAGAACAGTTGAAACTGGAGCAGCAGCACGGCCAGATGGACTGGAGACAGCAAGGAGTCATCATGTCAGGTAGTCCTGAGGCATGGTCCTAGGGCTCAGGTCCTCAGAGAGAGAGAAAGAAAGAAAGAGAGAATTAGAGAGAGCACACTTAAATTCACACAGGACCCCGAATAGGACGGGAGTAGTACTCCAGATATAACAAACTGACCCTAGCCCCCGACACATAAACTACTGGAGGTTGAGACAAGACTACATGGGTAGGAGGAAACCTTGAGAGGAACCAGACTGCATGGGTAGGAGGAAACCTTGAGAGGAACCAGACTGCATGGGTAGGAGGAAACCTTGAGAGGAACCAGACTGCATGGGTAGGAAAACATCTTGAGAGGAACCAGACTGCATGGGTAGGGGGAAACCTTGAGAGGAACCAGACTGCATGGGTAGGAATACATCTTGAGAGGAACCAGACTGCATGGGTAGGAGGAAACCTTGAGAGGAATCAGACTACATGGGTAGGAGGAAACCGTGAGAGGGACAAGACTGCATGGGTAGGAGGAAACCTTGAGAGGAACCAGACTGCATGGGTAGGAAAACATCTTGAGAGGAACCAGACTGCATGGGTAGGGGGAAACCTTGAGAGGAATCAGACTGCATGGGTAGGAGGAAACCTTGAGAGGAACCAGACTACATGGGTAGGAGGAAACCTTGAGAGGAACCAGACTGCATGGGTAGGAGGAAACCTTGAGAGGAACCAGACAACATGGGTAGGAAGAACCTTTAAGAGGAACCAGACTGCATGGGTAGGAGGAAACCTTGAGAGGAACCAGACTGCATGGGTAGGAAAACATCTTGAGAGGAACCAGACTGCATGGGTAGGGGGAAACCTTGAGAGGAATCAGACTGCATGTATTGGAGGAAACCTTGATAGGAACCAGACTACATGGGTAGGAGGAAACCTTGAGAGGAACCAGAGTACATGGGTAGGAGGAAACCTTGAGGGGAACCATACTACATGGGTAGGAGGAAACCTTGAGAGGAACCAGACTACATGGGTAGGAATACATCTTGAGAGGGACCAGACTGCATGGGTAGGAGGGAACCTTGAGAGGGACAAGACTGTATGGGTAGGAATACATCTTGAGAGGGACAAGATTGCATGGGTAGGAATACATCTTGAGAGGGACAAGACTGCATGGGTTGGAGGGAACCTTGAGAGGGACAAGACTGCATGGGTAGGAATACATCTTTAGAGGGACAAGACTGCATGGGTAGGAGGGAACCTTGAGAGGGACAAGATTGCATGGGTAGGAATACATCCTGAGAGGGACAAGACTGCATGGGTTGGAGGGAACCTTGAGAGGGACAAGACTGCATGGGTAGGAGGGAACCTTGAGAGTGACCAGACTGCATGGCTAGGAATACATCTTTAGAGGAACCAGACTGCATGAGTAGGAGGAAACCTTGAGAGGGACAAGACTGCATAGGTAGGAGGACACCTTGAGAGGGACAAGACTGCATAGGTAGGAGGAAGCCTTGAGAGGGACAAGATTGCATAGGTAGGAGGAAGCCTTGAGAGGGACAAGACTGCATAGGTAGGAGGAAACCTTGAGAGGGACAAGACTGCATAGGTAGGAGGACACCTTGAGAGGGACAAGACTGCATAGGTAGGAGGAAGCCTTGAGAGGGACAAGATTGCATAGGTAGGAGGAAGCCTTGAGAGGGACAAGACTACACTGGTAGGAGGAAGCCTTGGGAGGAACCAGACTGCAGAGAGGAACAAGCCAATCTGGGCCCCACTCCAGCCATTTTCCCAGAGGGACTAAAGTGTCCTAATATGGCACTGAGTGTCACTTGAATTGTGTCAGGGGCCTGAAGTATGAGGATCAGGATTAAGTTAGCGCTGAAACACACACACACAGAGACACATTTTAAAATCTTGATTTGAATCCCCAAATCACATTACAGTCGAAGGATTCAAACATTTCAAAGGACACCGATATCTGGACACTTATGGAAACAGATAGCACCGTCTTCTCCACACAGCAAGGCTGCCCATGACCGCTGACACAGAGCAGTACCTCACTATCTGCTTTGCCTTTGTCTTATGCATGCCTTCAATCTGAAGGCAATGTACTGTCAGCCTACTGTATAGTGAGCATTTCTCATTTGCCAAGATAATCCATCCACCTGACAGGTGTGGCATATCAAGAAGCTTATTAACAGGCATGATCATTACACAGGTGCACCTTGTGCTTGGGACAATTAAAAGGCCACTCTAAAATGTGCGGTTTTGTAACACACCCCAATGCCACAGATTTCTCATGTTTTGAAGGAGTGTGCAATTGGCATTCTGACTGCAGGAATGTCCACCAGAGCTGTTGCCAGGTAATTAAATGTTAATTTCTCTACCATAAGCCGCCTCCAATGTCATTTTAGAGAATTTGACATACGTCCAACCGCCCTCAGAACCGCAGACCTGTAACGGTTTTCTTCCTCTTCTGAGGAGGAGTAGGAAGGATCGGACCAATATGCAGCGTGGTACGTGTCCATGTTAATATTTGTTTAAACTGAACACAAAACAAAATAACATGAGAACGAACAAAAACGAAAAAGTTCTGTCTGGTGCAGACACAGAGGCAGAAAACAACTACCCACAAATCATAGTGGGAAAACAGGCTGCCTAAGTATGGTTCTCAATCAGAGACAACGATAAACAGCTGCCTCTGATTGGGAACCATACCAGGCCACAGAAATACAAAAACATAGAACAACACTTAGAATGCCCAATCCAACTCACGCCCTGACCAAACTAAAGAGAGACATAAAAAAGGAACTAAGGCCAGGACGTGACAAGACCATGTTTAATCTTAGAGATTAACATTCTGTTAAAAATCGCGCAACATTTCAACGTCCTGCTACTCATGCCAGGAATATAGTATATGCATATGATTAGTATGTGTGCATAGAAAACACTCTGAAGTTTCTAGAACTGGTTCACTGGTGTCTGTGACTATAACTGAACGAGTTCCGTGGTCAAAATCGCCAGAAAACCTGGTCACTAAATCGACAGAGAAAAAATCAATCCGCCAGTGTATGTATTGTCTATTGGAAGGAAAAATACTTAAGGGTGAGGATACAGTTCCTATAGATTCCACACGATGTCGCCAGTGTTGTGATTTCGATTCAACTAAATCCTTGGTCATCTGAGTAATAGCCACATCCGGTTGTCAAGTCCACAGCTGTAAACAATGGAACCGGAAAAGTTAGTTACGTTACCCAAACTCGTGCTTATTGAATACAGATCGCTCCGTGATCAATTTGATCATTTATTAACGTTTAGTAATACCTAAAGTTGGATTACAGAAGTAGTTTGAAGTGTTTTGTCAAAGTTTATAGGCAACTTTTTTAATTTAAAAAAATAACGTTGCGTTTAAAAAATTTGTTTTTACTGGATCTGACAGTGTTCATAAATTGACATTTTGGGTACACAAGGACCGATTTAATAAAAAAAAGACCCAATTGTGATGTTTATGGGACATATAGGAGTGCCAACAAAGAATCTCGTCAAAGGTAATGAATGTCTTATATTTTATTTCTGCGTTTTGTGTAGCGCCGGCTACACTAATTCCTTTGTTTACGTCCCCTTCAGGTATTTCGGCGTGTTGCCTGCTATCAGATAATAGCTACTCATGCTTTCGCCGAAAAGCATTTTACAAATCTGACTCGTTGGCTTGATTCACAACGAGTGTAGCTTGAATTGACTACCCTGCATGTGAATTTGTATGAACGTTTGAGTTTTAACGAGTGCTATTAGCATTTGGCGTAGCGCATTTGCATTTATTGTTGGCAGGGGGTGCGGTTGCGTCCCGGGTGGGCCAGAGAGGTTAAGCACGCCAGCCCAGGACCTCCACATCCCGCTTCTTCATCTTCAGGGGTTGCTGCAGATTATTTCTGTTTGTAATGAAGCCCTATTGGTATTTCAGGAACTTGTCAGTGAAGGTCTGCTCCATGTAAGAGTCAAAAGAGCAACCCACTTCCAAAATGAGCCACTCCCTCTGGTCTCTCCCACAGCAATAATATCTGGCATATTTGGATGCAAAACACACACACACACACACACACACACACACACACACACACACACACACACACACACACACACACACACACACACACACACACACACACACACACACACACACACACACACACACACAACAATAACACACCATGCTTTGTTTGATTCTAGAAACATTGTAGCAAACAAACATAAAAAAGTGTAACTGCAGTAACAACAGCAACTGGGTGTCAATACAAGTGCCAAAGGTATTGATGAAGCAGTTTGTTGATTGGCCCTATTGAAGAAATGATTAGGTTGGCTGAGTGAAGCAGAACAGCAGTTATTGATCTAACCAAGCCTGTCATCATTGTCCTTAGGTCTGATAGATACCACAACTACAACAGTGGAGGCTGCTGAGGAGAGGACGGCTCATAATAATGCCTCAAACGCATGGAAACCATGTTGTTGATGTATTTGATACCATTCCACTAATTCCGTTCCAGCCATTACCGTGAGCCAGTTCCTCTGAATGAAGGTGCCACCGACCTCCTGTGAACTACAGCTCGGGGATTCAATCTTGCCACCTTTCGGTTACAAGTCCAACGCTCTAACCACTAGGCCACCTGCCACCCCATGAGTGATACCTGCCAGACCCTATGATAACCCCAACCAAGGCATGCCTGTGTGTGTGTGTGTGTGTGTGTGTGTGTGTGTGTGTGTGTGGGTCTGTGGAATTGAGCCCACTTTGATGTAATTGTTGACAGATGTTATTCCTCACTAGGCCTCTCTTGTCATTCCTCCTTCGGTCCTCTTTCTCTGTTTCTCTCTCTCTCACACTCACACAGACAATAAATGCACACGCAAACACACATGGTTTGGCTGTCTGTATATGTTGCCATCACCACGGTAACATGTTTTCCCAATTTCTGGGAAATGTCCGACAACATTCAGAATCCTGTCCTTCCCATCGCTTGGTCCAGAAGCCATCCTAACATTGATAGCAGATTTATAACATGGACCTCTCTTTGAAAAACAAATGGTATGTGTGGTGTGTGTGTATGCATGCGTACATGGTTTATGACCATCTTCGGTCTGTCTGAAATTAAGAGTTTATAACTTAATTTCTCTGTCAGTGTAATCTGAAGCTTGTATTAACCTGGAACAGAACAGAATAGAACATAAAATAAAAGAACACTGAGGAATGAAAAGACTCCTTCAGCATTGTGGCCTCCAGTGTTGGCCCAGTCAGACGGTGAACTGTACCAGTGAATAGTTGTTTCCTTTGTGTTCGTCCTCCTGGCTGTCTGCTGTGTGTTCTCTCTCTGAAGGGATTGGTTCTGGGAGATTTAGCTCCTCTGCTGAGAGAGAGAATCACATCTGCCAGGAGAGGAGGAGAAGGGAAGGGGGAGGTGGGGGGAATGAGAGAGAGCGAGAGAGAGAGAGAATATTAATGGGAGAGAGAGAGAGAGGCTTCTAGCTAGTAGCCACCGCCAGAACCGAGAGAGGACATGGAGGGATGAGGGAGAGCTAATGTGGAGAAAACACAGAGAGAGAGAGATTTGAGTAGGAGAGAGCAATATATAGATTTGAGGAGAGAGAGATATTTGAGAAGGACATATTTGAGGAGAGGGAGAAGAGAATGAGACAGAGAGAAAAATTTGCGAAGGAGAGAGGGACTCCAGAGGAATGAAAGAGACAGTCAGAGGACTCATCTTGTAACCCATCAGCAGAAACATGAAATCAAGGCCTGTGCGAGGTCATTGTGTGTGTGCGTGTCTGTGTGTGTATTTGCACGCTATGAGGTCATTGAGTACTATATATTGAACACTGGGTCTAGTATCACAGAACCTTTGTGCCTTGTGGTTTGTAATGTTACACAGATATACAGTGCCTTGCGAAAGTATTCGGCCCCCTTGAACTTTGCGACCTTTTGCCACATTTCAGGCTTCAAACAAAATATATAAAACTGTATTTTTTTGTGAAGAATCAACAACAAGTGGGACACAATCATGAAGTGGAACGACATTTATTGGATATTTCAAACTTTTTTTTAACCTCTTACATCTATGGGGGCGCTATTTCATTATTGGATAAAAAAAACGTGCCCGTTTTAAGCGCAATATTTTGTCACAAAAAGATGCTTGACTATGCATATAATTGACAGCTTTGGATCGAGAACACTCTGACGTTTCCAAAACTGCAAAGATATTGTCTGTGAGTGCCCCAGAACTGATGCTACAGGCGAAACCAAGATGAAACTTCAAACAGGAAATGAGCAGGATTTTTGAGGCTCTGTTTTTCATTGTCTCCTTATATGGCTGTGAATGCGCAAGGAATGAGCCTGCCCGATCTATCGTTTCCCCAAGGTGTCTGCAGCATTATGACGTATTTGTAGGCATATCATTGGAAGATTGACCATAAGAGACTACATTTGCCAGGTGTCTGCCCGGTGTCCTCCGTCGAAATTGGTGCGTCATCTTCAACTGCACGTCTTTTTCCAAGCGATTCAGAGGAGAAAGTAGACATCTACGAACGATATATCAATGAAGAGATATGTGAAAAACACCTTGAGGATTGATTCTAAACAGCGTTTGCCGTGTTTCAGTCGATATTATGGAGTTAATTTGGAAAACAGTTCGCCGTTTTGATGACTGAATTTTTGTTTTTTTTTGGTATCCAAACGTGATGTACAAAACGGAGCGATTTCTCCTACACAAAGAATCTTTCAGGAAAAACTGAACATTTGCTATGTAACTGAGTCTCCTCATTGAAAACATCCAAAGTTCTTCAAAGGTAAATTATTTTATTTGAATCCTTTTCTGGTTTTTGTGCAAATGTTGCCTGCTAAATGCTACGCTAAATGCTACGCTAGCTATCAATACTCTTACACAAATGCTTGTTTTGCTATGGTTCAAAAGCATATTTTGAAAATCTGAGATGACAGTGTTGTTAAGAAAAGGCTAAGCTTGAGAGGTAGCACATTCATTTCATTTAATGGTCCTGTATTTGGCTCCATCCATCTTCCCATCAATTTTAACCATCTTCCCTGTCCCTGCTGAAGAAAAGCATGCCCAAACCATGATGCTGCCACCACCATGTTTGACAGTGGGTATGGTGTGTTCAGGGTGATGAGCTGTGTTGCTTTTACGCCAAACATAACGTTTTGCATTGTTGCCAAAAAGTTCAATTTTGGTTTCATCTGACCAGAGCACCTTCTTCCACATGTTTGGTGTGTCTCCCAGGTGGCTTGTGGCAAACTTTAAACGATACTTTTTATGGATATCTTTAAGAAATGGCTTTCTTCTTGCCACTCTTCCATAAAGGCCAGATTTGTGCAATATACGACTGATTGTTGTCCTATGGACAGAGTCTCCCACCTCAGCTGTAGATCTCTGCAGTCCATCCAGAGTGATCATGGGCCTCTTTGCTGCATCTCTGATCAGTTTTCTCCTTGTATGAGCTGAAAGTTTAAAGCAATGTCCAGGTCTTGGTAGATTTGCAGTGGTCTGATACTCCTTCCATTTCAATATTATCGCTTGCACAGTGCTCCTTGGGATGTTTAAAGCTTGGGAAATCTTTTTGTATCCAAATCCGGCTTTAAACTTCTTCACAACAGTATCTCGGACCTGCCTGGTGTGTTCCTTGTTCTTCATGATGCTCTCTGCACTTTTAACGGACCTCTGAGACTACCACAGTGCAGGTGCATTTATACGGAGACTTTATTACACACAGGTGGATTGTATTTATCATCATTAGTCATTTAGGTAAACATTGGATCATTCAGAGATCCTCACTGAACTTCTGGAGAGAGTTTGCTGCACTGAAAGTAAAGGGGCTGAATAATTTTGCACACCCAATTTTTCAGTTTTTGATTTGTTAATAAAGTTTGAAATATCCAATAAATGTCTTTCCACTTCATGATTGTGTCCCACTTGTTGTTGATTCCTCACAAATAAATACAGTTTTATATCTTTATGTTTGAAGCCTGAAATGTGGCAAAAGGTCGCAAAGTTCAAGGGGGCCGAATACTTTCGCAAGGCACTGTACTATCATCCATTTAGATTTAATCAGATAGACAGACGTATTCCTTATTTTCCAAATAATAAGCAACTCAAACTCTTCTCTCTTTTTGTTCTGAGAGTTCAGGTTCATAAGCTGTATTATAGTTAGGATTTACAGTCTAATCTTTCCTTGGCTTCATTTACTGTGGCTCAACTCCATGCACAAAGCATGTAAGATCATGTAAAAGTATCACAAAGTGCTCACGGATCTTAAAAATGTTGTCCTCTGACCCAAAATAACTATGATTGAGGATTGGTGATCCTCACACATTCGCCATCCTACCCCCGGCCCTTCCTGTTGTTGGGTTCTGGTTGAGTACCCCTGGCTGTGGCGTCACCCCCAGACAGTGACCACAGTAAATTAGGTTAAAGGGCACTGGAGCATCCTGTCTGTGTCGGGCTGGGGGGCTGGTTGACTGGATAGGGGTTATAGGGTGTTTGGGGGAGAAGAATTAGGCTCTCTGTCTGGGAGTTCTGACCAGGGGCAGGTGGCCCTGTTTTGGGGATACAACACAAACTAATGTTATCTTTTTAGCAAAATATTTACTTGACTGGAGCTTGTTAAAGTAACATTTTGATGTCCAGCTTCATCATTACATTTTTGGCCTAGTTTGTTCCTCTTATATAAAGAGGCTCACAACTAGTCCTGGTAGATGTTGACTTTTCAGTTGGTTGACATAAGAAAAGAGAGAGAGGAAGAGAGACAAAGAGAATCACTGGAGATACCTGCCCGTCCAGTCCTTTACCTTTATACCAAGAGGGAAAACAGCAGAAAGGGAGCAAAGGAAAGTAATAACAGAGAGGGAGAGAAGGAGAGGGAGAGAAGGAGAGGGAGAGAAGGAGAGGGAGAGAAGGAGAGGGAGAGAAGGAGAGGGAGAGAAGGAGAGGGAGAGAAGGAGAGGGAGAGAAGGAGAGGGAGAGAACGAGAGGGAGAGAACGGGAGAGAGAGGGGGGAGGGATGATGGAAATAGCATGCCCTCTATCTTTCTCGCCGCTGCAGCGCTGCAAAGAGATTAGTTTGATTTACATAACCACTACCCCTTCTCTCCTTCCTATTTCCCCAACAAATGCTCTTTCCCTCTATTCTATCCTCTCCTTTCCTCCTCTGGGAGAAGACAGGTTGGAGATGCTCTAATTGCCATTAAGACATGTTTGCTTGTTCATCCTCTCTTTGGAGTGTCTGAGAGAGAGAGGGGGAGAGAGTGATAAAGAGACACAGGGATGTAGTCTGACTTCTCACACTAAGTTCCTCCGCTGCTCTGTCGTTCACTAAATTCAGTGGCTTGCGAAAGTACTCACCCCCCTTGGCATTTTTCCTATTTTGTTGCCATACAACCTGGAATTGATATTTTTTTTGGGGGGGGGGGGGGGTTGTATTATTTGATTTACACAACATGCCTCCCACTATGAAGATGCAAAATATTTTTTACTGGGAAACAAACAAGAAATAAGACAAAAAACTGAAAACTTGAGTGTGCCTAACTATTCACTCCCCCAAAGTCAATACTTTGTAGAGCCCCCTTTTGCAGCAATTACAGTTGCAAGTCTTTTGGGTATGTCTCTATAAGCTTGGCACATCTAGCCACAGGGATTTTTGTTTGCCCATTCTTCAAGGCAAAACTGCTCCATCTCCTTCAAGTTGGATGGGTTCCGCTGGTGTACAGCAATCTTTAAGTCATACCACAGATTCTCAATTGGATTGAGGTCTGGGATTTGACTAGGCCATTCCAAGACATTTAAATGTTTCCCCTTAAACCACTTGAGTGTTGCTTTAGCAGTATGCTTAGGGTCATTGTCCTGCTGGAAGGTGAACCTCCATCCCAGTCTCAAATCTCTGGAAGAATGAAACAGGTTTCCCTCAAGAATTTCCCTGTATTTAGCGCCATCCATCATTCCTTCAATTCTGACCAGTTTCCCAGTCCCTGCTGATGAAAAACATCCCCACAGAATGATGCTGCCACCACCATACTTCACTGTGGGGATGGTGTTCTCGGGGTGATGAGAGGTGTTGGGTTTGCGCCAGACATAGCATTTTCCTTGATGGCCAAAAAGCTCAATTTTAGTCTCATCTGACCAGAGTACCTTCTTCCATATGTTTGGGGGGGTCTCCGACATGCCTTTTGGTGACCACCAAACATTCTTGCTTATTTTTTTCTTTAAGCAATGGCTTTTTTTCTGGCCACTCTTCCGTAAAGCCCAGCTCTGTGGAGGGTATGGCTTAAAGTGGTCCTATGGACATATAATCCAATCTCCACTGTGGAGTTTTGCAGCTCCTTTAGGGTTATCTTTGGTCTCTTTGTTGCCTCTGATTCATGCCCTCCTTGCCTGGTCCGTGAGTTTTGGTGGGCGGCCCTCTCTTGGCAGGTTGGTTGTGGTGCCATATTATTTCCATTTTTTAATAATGAATTTATTGGTGCTTTTTTTAACCTAACCCTGATCTGTACTTCTCCACAACTTTGTTCCTGACCTGTTTGGAGAGGTCCTTGGTCTTCATGGTGCCCCTTGCTTAGTGGTGTTGGAGACTCTGGGGCCTTTCAGAACAGGTGTATATATACTGAGATCATGTGACAGATTATGTGACACTTTTTATTTTTTTATTTCACCTTTATTTAACCAGGTAGGCTAGTTGAGTACAAGTTCTCATTTGCAACTGCGATTGCACACAGGTGGACATTATTTAACTAATTATGTGAGTTCTGAAGGTAATTGGTTGCACCAGATCTTATTTAGGGGCTTCATAGCAAAGGGGGTGAATACATATGCACGCACCACTTTTTCGTAAAAAAAAATATTTCCTATTTTTTTGAAACAAGTACATTTTTTCATTTCATTTCACCAATTTGGACTATTTTGTGTTTTTTCATTTCACTTCACCAATTTGGACTATTTTGTGTATGTTCATTACATGAAATCCAAATAAAAATCTATTTAAATTACAGGTTGTAATGCAACAAAATAGGAAAAATGCCAAGGGGGGTGAGTACTTTCGCAAGCCACTGTACATTAGTCTGAGACGGCCATCATTGAGGTCATTTGTGGTGACGAGGGCCTTTGTACAAAACAAAGTAATCAGCGATTGGATCGTCTCTAACCAATCAAAGTATCAAAGCCAAAGACAACTTTTCCAACTGCCGCACGTGTGTTCTGGCTCTGGCCCAACCCAACAGTTTCTAGACCAATCAGACGATCCTGAGTGTCGGGGAGGTACTCAGATCCAGACTCATTGTGGAGAAGAAACTAACGTCTGTGGGCGTGGTTTAGCGTTTCGCCTGAGCAAGGAGTCTGGGTAGCCAGGTAAAGAGAGATGTAGGGTTGAAGAGCGACTCAGAGTGAAGGGAGAGGAAGATAGAGAGCAGAAGATGAATGAGAGAGAAAGAGGGGATGGGATTGAGAGAATGATGGATGGATGGAGGGAAAAAGAGAGATGGATGGAGATGGAGGAGAGAAGAGGAGGAGGAGGGAGTTATTTATAGTCAGCTTGCTGTTGGTCTGGAGCGCATAGCATCCATGTCAGTCCTCATCAGCTCCACACACACACACACACACACACACACACACACACACACACACACACACACACACACACACACACACACACACCCACACACACACACACACGGACACACACAGACACAGACGGGGAGTCAGATGTAACTGTTTTTTTTTTTTAACTGTCCCTTATGTTACCAGCAAAATAATTGGAATCGGATTACAGATCATTTAGAAAAAGTTGATAATTACTTTTAGGATTACGTTTAAATTCAGAAAGGACATTTTCGGGACAAAATCAACGACACCTTTCTGTTTTCTCAATATCATTCAAATCAGTATTGAAAAATGGCACAAATTTAAGTTTGGTCCTCCTGAGCAATTCTGACCACAAATCAGAGACCACTATGATGACACACAATGCCTTTGATGAAAAAGAAGGAATAGGCTTTTGTAGGCTACTGTCGAAGCTATTTCTTCCAATGGTGTGACTGTTGTCGGCATCTAAAGATTCTACTGTACATCCAACTTGAATAAACGCTTGGAGGTAAGGAAGACAGTAGTGGTGTAGCCGACACGGCTATCACTTATTATTAGTACAGTATACACATAGCGCAATGATGTGAATCACACTTCTGCTCTCTCATTTAGCTATTTGCGCCTTACGGATTGTGGTTGTTGTGGATGGATTTTACCCAATAATGTTTGAATTTAAGAAGTTTAAGCTGCCTATCAATCATTGTTTTTGCGACCAGTGGACAAAAAGTGAAAAATGTGCTCTTGCAACAGCTGCATAGTGCAGATTCCAGCCTATGGAAGAGTTCCAACCTTCTAAAATCCTCCCTGGTATTGTGCTCCATACTGTAAACAACAAATGTAATTTAAGAAGTGTGGCTTTTATTGCTCTATCTAATTCTTTCTGATAAAAAAAGAAACGATAGGCCTAATGGACAAACTCACGCACAATTGATGGACTTAAACAGCTGCAACATGTTGAAATATCAATGTGTCACGAAACATTTTTCACTTGCAAATAGCACTTTTCGGTAGTGCTCAAAGCATGCCATTCCATGAGAGCAGCATTTATTTTTCAACTCGGAGCAATGAGCACAATCAGTCCTCCATGACAACAACATCATAAACAACAGAGTTGGCTATTAAGTCCTTAGTTTTTGGGTTATGCTCAGGTAAAACAATTTGGCTGATCTATATTTTCAGATACAGTAGCAGCAGGTAGCCAAGCGGTAATAGCGTTTGTCCATTAACTGGAAGGTCACTAGTTTGAATCCCTGAACCGACAAGGTGGAACATCTGTGCCTTTGAGCAATGGACTTAATTTTAATTGCTCCAGGGTTGCCTTTGATAATGAAAGACCCTTGCTGTGACCCCACTCTCCGAGAGTGTCTCAGGTAGACTGGGATATACAAAAATCACATTTCCAATTCACACGTGTGTTCATATTTGATTTATTATTATATTTCCATGTCTTATTCTTGAAGATCAAGGGGTATTGAATTCATTGGAATGAATGGAATTCTGCCAGACTTTGTTTTTATATTTTAAGATATAGTCTAATCCAGTGCTGCCCAACCCTCTTCCTGGAGGTCTACTGTCCTGTAGGTTTTCTGTCCAACCCTCTTCCTGGAGGTCTACTGTCCTGTAGGTTTGCAGTCCAACCCTCTTCCTGGAGATCTACTGTCCTGTAGGTTTGCAGTCCAACCCTCTTCCTGGATATCTACTGTCCTGTGGGTTTGCAGTCCAACCCTCTTCCTGGAGGTCTACTGTCCTGTAGGTTTTCAGTCCAACCCTCTTCCTGGAGGTCTACTGTCCTGTAGGTTTGCAGTCCAAACCTCTTCCTGGAGATCTACTGTCCTGTAGGTTTTCAGTCCAACCCTCTTCCTGGAGTTCTACTGTCCTGTAGGTTTTCAGTCCAACCCTCTTCCTGGAGATCTACTGTCCTGTAGGTTTTTAGTCCAAACCTAAGTTAGCGGTTCTGGTTCAGCTATTTAAGGTCTTGTTGAGCAGCTAATTAGTTGAATCAGGTGTGTTAAATTAGGTTTGGACTGAAAACCCACAGGACGGTAGATCTCCAGGAAGAGGGTTGGACAGCCCTGCTCTAATCGTATTATTATCTGTATGGAAGTAGAAAGCAATGGGTAAGAAGAAGCCTATAAGTCATAAAATAAAATGCAACATCCATTTATGGCCAGCTCTGTCGACATTGATTTATCCTCCAATAGATGTTGTTCAATTGGTACTATTAATTTTTGTTAAGGGGAAAGTAATCTCAAAGTAACTGAAAGTAATCAGATTACGTTACTGTGTTTGGGTAATCCAAAAGTTACGTTACTGATTACAATTTTGGACAGGTAACTAGTAACTGTAACAGATTACATTTCACAGAGACCTGATCTGAGTGTGTGCGTGCGTGCGTGCGTAAGAGAGAGAGAGAGGGCGGTGTACGTGTGTGTGTTTAGGCGTTGATGTTTGTGTGATTGTCTGTCTGTCTTCTGTCTTTTCGTCTCATGTAAACAGGTAGCCATTCAGCCCATCAACCTACGAATGTCTTCAAGCAACTGTTTTTTCTCTGTCTCAGACACACACACATTAATTGTGATAAACTCACGTTTACCGGTACGGCATACCCTACTATTTATTTTGCCGGGACGCCGTACCTGACCGTTCTGCCTTACTTTCACCTCTGCCCGTAACACAAACTAAAACCCTAAACCTAACTCCTAACAATAACCCGAACCACTAACCCCTTACCCTAATTCTAACCCTAATTGTTACCCGAACCCTAAACCTAAACCCTAAGCTTAAAATAGCCTCATGGGGACAAGGGAGAATTTTCCTTGTTTTACTATCCTTGTTTATTTATATCCTTGTTTATTTTAGGTAGATTTTAGGTACCCATGAGAATAGAAGAACCAACCAACCCACACACACACACACACACACACACACACACACACACACACACACACACACACACACACACACACACACACACACACACACACACACACACACAGACACACACAGACACACACAGACACACACAGACACAGACACAGACACAGACACAGACACAGACACAGACACAGACACAGACACACAAACACAGACACACACACAGACACAAATCCCCACCCTAACTTTATTTTGTCAGCATCCAACTCAAACCCCTTCATCAACTACATAGGTACACACTTATCATCTCTGTCTAACATCCCTTTAGATTTGTGTGTATTAGGTAGTTATTGAGGAAGTGTTAGATTACTTGTTAGATATTACTGCACTGTCAGAAATAGAAGCACAAGAATTTCGTTACACTCACATTAACATCTGCAAACCATGTGTATGTGACCAATACAATTTGATTTGATTTGATTTAACACACACACACAGGCAGACACACACAGGCAGACACAAACACACATACACGCAGTTCCTCTATAAGTGTAAGTGTAACTGAGGGCCTACCTGAGGATTTGCTCCCTTGACATCACTACTAGAGGTCAACCTATTAATCGGAATGGCCGATTAATTTGGGCAGATTTTAAGTTTTCATAACAATCGGATATCGGTATTTTTGGACACCAATTTGGCAGATTTTTTTTTTACACCTTTATTTAATCTTTATTTAACTAGGCAAGTCAGTTTAGAACACATTCTTATTTTCAATGACTGCTTAGGAACTGTGGGTTAACTGCCTTGTTCAGGGGAAGAACGACAGATTTTCACCTTGTCAGCTCAGGGGTTCCAATCTTGCAACTGCACAGTTAACTAGTCCAAAGCTCTAACCATTGCACTCCACGAGTAGCCTGCCTGTTACGCGAATGTAGTAGAAGCCAAGGTAAATTGATAGCTAGCATTAAACTTATCGTATAAAAAAACAATCAATCATAATCACTAGTTATAACTACTGACCCAGTTTAGCAGGCAATATTAACCAGGTGAAATTGTGTCATTTCTCTTGCGTTCATTGCACGTAGAGTCAGGGTATATGCAACAGTTTGCTAGAATTTTGCGTAATTATGACATACATTGAAGGTTGTGCAATGTTACAAGAATATTTAGACTTGGGGATGCCACCCGTTAGATAAAATACCGAACGGTTCCGTATTTCACTGAAATAATAAACGTTTTGTTTTCGAAATGATAGTTTCCGGATTCGATCATATTAATGACCAAAGGCTCGTATTTCTGTGTGTTATTATGTTATAATTAAGTCTGATTTGAGCCGTCTGACTGAGCAGCAGCAGGCCCATAATCATTCATTCAAACGGCACTTTTGTGCGTTTTGCCAGCAGATCTTCCTAAGCACAGCGCTGTTTATGACTTCAAGCCTATCAGCCTAATGGCTGGTGTAACCAATGTCAAATGGCGAGCTAGTTAGCTGGGTGTGCGCAAATACTGTTTCAAACGTCACTCGCTTTTAGATTTGGAGTAATTATTCCCCTTGCGCTGCAAGGGCCGCAGCTTTTATAGAGCAATGGGTAACGATGCTTCGAGTGTGGCTGTTGTCTATGTGTTCCTGGTTCGAGCCCAGGTAGGGGCAAGGAGGAGGACGGAAGCTATACTGTTACACTGGCAATACTAAAGTGCCTATAAGAACATCCAATAGTCAAAGTTATATGAAATACAAATGGTATAGAGAGAAATAGTCCTATAAATACTATATTAACTACAACCTAAAACCTCTTTCCTTGGAATATTGAAGTCTCATGTTGAAAGGAACCACCAACTTTCATATGTTCTCATGTTCTGAGCAAGGAACGTAAACGTTAGCTTTTTTACATGGCACATATTACTTTCTTCTCCAACACTTTGTTTTTGCATTATTTAAACCAAATGTAACATGTTTAATTATTTATTTGAGTATTTGAGGCTAAATAGATTTTATTGATGTTTTATATTAAGTTAAAATAAGTGTTAATTCAGTATTGTTGTAATTGTCATTATTACAAATTTAAAAATGTTAAAATTGGCCGATTAATCGGTATCGGTGTTGAAAAATCATAATCTGTCGACCTCTAATAAGAACACCCAATAGTCAAAGGTTCATGAAATACAAATGGTATAGAGAGAAATAGTCCTATAATTCCTATAATAACTACAACCTAAAACTTCTTACCTGGGAATATTGAAGACTAATGTTAAAAGGAACCACCAGCTTTCATATGTTCTCATGTTCTGAGCAAGGAACTTAAACGTTAGCTTTCTTACATGGCACATATTGCACCTTTACTTTCTTCTCCAACACTTTGTTTTTGCATTGTTTAAACCAAATTTAACTTGTTTCATTATTTATTTGAGGCTAAATTTATTTTATTGATGTATTATATTAAGTTAAAATAAGTGTTCATTCAATAAGTGTAATTGTCATTATTTTTGGTCCTCCGATAATCGGTATCAGTATCAGTGTTGAAAAATCATAATCGGTCGACCTCTAATCACTACTCTTGTTCATTATTCCTGCTTTAGGCGGAGTGACTGTAACCAACCACAACACACAACACACATACACGCATACTGACCACAGCTCATCCCCAGGCACAAACAGAGGAAATGGCCGATGCTCCTCCAGAAATGACAGTTTAGAAACAATTTCACTTTATGTGCATTCCTGTGGTGTCTGGCATTCATGTCTCTCTTTGTCTGACTTACTCTCTTTCCCCTTGTGTCTTCTTGTTCCTCGCTATCCCTTTCTCTCTCCATCTCTCTCTATCCCTCGATCTCGGTTTCCACTAGTCACTAATTTGCTTTTTGGTCTTAATTTAAGGTTAGGGTTAGGCATAAGGTTAGCAGTCTGATTAAGATTAAGGTAAGGGGTAGGTTTAAAATCTGATATTAAGAAGATAAATTGTAGAAATATGAGGGATTTAGCCATAATTATCACTTGGTGGCTGTGGTAACTAGTGACAACCCTCTATCCCTTTCTCTGTCCCTAGCTTCTTCCTACACCAGTAGGACTCACATTAAGTACTGGCCTGTCTGTCAGGCAGTGTCCTGGCCAGCTATGTGCTGAGGCGAGTCATAGAACAAGACCTGAGGTTTTACAGCTCCTGACTCATTGTGATGAAGTAACAAACTGGACTGTAGCCACAGCAGACACACGCACGCTCACACACACACATGGAAGCACACACAGACACAGACACACCCACACACAAACACAGGTTTGATGGAGAGGGCTTTTAAACCAGCAGAGAGACGGAACACAACTTGGACATGGTCCCTTGTTTTCTTCTCTCTCTCCAAGGACATTTTTCTCTCACTTCTTTCTCTCTCCCTCTCCTCTGCTCACTTCTCTGGTTGTTTAGATAATGATATGGTTTGGTATAAACACTCAGGTTTTGTTTTTCTCTTTTGTTGTCTCTTCCTCGTGTCCTCTAGTCTCGACTCAGTCTCGTCTTAGATTAATTCTGATCTGAGGTCAGGGCCTGTATTCATAAAACGGCTCATCATAGAAGTGCTGATCTTGGATTCATTTTGTATTTTAGATCATAATGATTCATATTTTATGGACAGATCCCAAATCAGCAATCCTATGCTGAGGCGTTATGAATATGGGTTCTGACCTCATACAAGGACATCATCCTACTGTATCACAGATGTCTTCCATGGTTCTAATAGAAACCTGACCTGGAACACTACTGTAGAATAACTTTCCCTCCAAGACTGACTGCAACAATGCTGAGAGATTATTTATTCATTTATTCATTTCAATAATAAGCATTATGTAGCAGAGTTTATTCCTCCCTGGACTGGGCTTGAACCAGGGACCCTTTGCACAACAATTATTCAAGGTCTTTGTAACGGCCGTTGGTGGAAGAAGGTGAGGACCAAAGCGCAGCGTGGTACGTGTTTGTCATTTATTAAATAGAACTGAACACTAACTACAAAGTAACAAAAAGAACAACCGAAACAGTTCCGTCAGGTGCAAAACACAAAACAGAAAGCCACTACCCACAAACTACCCACCCATATGGGCAGGAGGTACCTAAGTATGATTCTCAATCAGAGACAACGATAGACAGCTGTCCCTGATTGAGGGCCATGAAACAAAAACAAAGAAATACAAAAACATAGAAAAAGGAACATAGAATGCCCACCCTCGTCACACCCTGGCCTAACCAAAATAGAGAATAAAAGCCTCTCTATGGCCAGGGTGTGACAGTCTTAGTACTGCAGTTGCTTATCTTGACAAGCCGTATAATCTCTTTTCCTCACTATGAAGTTAAAAGTAAAGTCAAAGTGGATGACAGATGTACAGTTCTGTTCAGCTGGATCTGGTTTCTCCAGTGATGCCTGCTCACTAGATCTGTGCTATACAGTGATGACTGTTCAGTCAAGCTGTTTTCTACCATAGATATATGGAGAAAATGCAGACAGGTTTGCCCCCATGGCAACTCAGTCTCTGCTCCCTCTCTTTGAGCAGAAATAGAGGGAGTAGAAAGTGTCAGAATTAGTGTGTGTGAGAGAGAAAGAGATTAAACTGGTCTCGTAGTGTCTCAAACATTCTTCCACACAACACGGTATACCCTCAGACAGAGAAAAAGAGAGAGAAGAAGAATAAGTACAGTGTCTGAGGTATGCATAACAGAAATAAAATGATTCCTCCAGACTGAATTCCCTGACAGGTGGATTGTACCAGGAATTTGGAAAAGCTCTGAGAAGGCCCTCGGGGTACTGGACAAGGCTGCAGTGTCATTCTGGGAGAAGAGAAGGAGGGGGAAGAGTAGAGGGGGGGAAAGTGGAGAAGATTAGGGGAGAGCAGATGAGAGGAGAAGAACAATTAACCAAATACTTAGACAAGAGAAGAGAAGGGGAGAGAAGAAGAGTGTAAAGCAGTGGTTCCCAAACTTTTATCGTCCCGTACCCCTTCAAACATTCAACATCCAGCTGCAAATGTTGTTTTTTGCCATCACTATATGATACATTTATTAAACATAAGAATGAGTTTTTATCACAACCCGGCTCGTGGGAAGTGACAAAAGGTTCTTATAGGACAAATAATAATATAATAATCAATCATTTTACTCTTTATTTAGCCATTTTACATATAAACCTTATTTGTTCATCAAAAATGGTGAATAACTCACCACAGGTTACTGAGAAGGGTATGCTTGAAAGGATGGACATAACTCTGCCATGTTGGGTTGTATTGGAGAGAGACTCAGTCTTAAATAATTTTCCACACACAGTCTGTGCCTGTTGTTAGTTTTCATGCTAGTGAGGGCCAGGAATCCACTCTCACATAGGTACGTGGTTGCAAAGGGTATCAGTGTCTCAGTGTGATTTGCCAAGGCAAGAAACTCAACCCTATCCAGAAATCAGGCAGTGGCTTCTGATTAAATTACATTTTCACAGAACCGCTTGTTGCAGCTCCTTGTTGAGGCTCCCATGTTCAGATATCGGTAAGTGGATTGGAGGCAGGGCATGAAAAGGATAACGAATCCAGTTGTTTGTGTCGTCCGTTTCGGGAAAGTACCTGCGTAATTACGCACCCAACTCACTCAGGTGCTTCACTATATCACATTTGACATTGTCTGTAAGCTTAAGTTCATTTGCACACAAAAAAATCCTACAATGATGGAAAGACCTGTGTGTTGTCCGTGTTAATGCAGACAGAGAAGAGCTCCAACTTCTTAATCATGATGATGGGGCAGTGTGTCGGAAGCAGGTGCAGGTGAAACGTTTTAATAAAACAACAAAACCAAGAACACAACACTAACATAAGGCAGAACGCCGATACACAAGAACAATACCAACTGATGAGTGAACCTGGGAGAGTGACATATAAAGGGGAGGAAATGATGAAGGAAATGGAGTACAGGTGTAAAAATAATAATAATTGTTTCAAAACATCTCCTACCATGTCACTGATGCGTCGAGAAACAGTGAAGGGATTGTCTGTACTGTTTTTTGGGCCTTTTCCCCCAGGATTGTCTCAGCCATGTCCACGACAGCAGGACGAATTAAGTCCTCCACGATAGTATGGGGCTTGCCTGTCCTAACCACTCCGTAGCTCACCATATAAGACGCTTCTAACCCCTTCTTATTAATGGTCTCTGTTGCTTTTATACATGTCTTACTACTCGAAAGTCGTCTTTATTCTCTCTCAAAAAATTCCCGTGGCTTAATTTTCATATTTTCATGTTTCATTTCTAAATGTCTGCGCATGAGTGAAGGTTTCCCGCGAGAGAGTACCAGTTAATTGGATGATTGGATGTTAATCATTTGACTACAACCTGTATTGACATTGTGTTATTTCGCTGAACACTAGATGGTTTCATTTTATTTTTGGCAGTGAAACTACCAGTCAAGAAAAAAAACTCACCCAAATGTATAGTCCTGTTGGAAAATATAAATGTACTGTTTGTAAATGTGAAGATATTTATTTGGCGTACCCCCGACGGCATTGTGCGTACCCCAGTTTGGGAGTATCTGGTGTAGAGGAAAGGAAGAAAAGAGAGGAGGAGAGAAGAGAGAAAAGAACAGTGAAAAAAAGATAAGTATTGATCGGTTGTTAACAGCAGACCAATAGATCACAATGGGGATGATGAAGTCACAATGTCCAGGTTATCGTGGAAAGAGATACTCTCTCATGGGACCTCTTGGTTAAATAAAGGAGAGATAGGAAAAAGAGAGCTGGATGAAGTGAATTGAATTAGTAAATCAATAGCTACCAGGCTGTGATGGTGTCTTGAAAGCCAATGGCCTGGAAACAACTGAAATGGGTTTTCAAATGTCGCTGAAATGTAATTGTGCAATTTATTTATTTTCCAATGAAGACTGTTCTTAGGTGTTCTGTGTGTCGCGGTTTTCTATAGGTGGAAGAGAGTCAGACCAAAATGCGGCGTGGCTATTACGATCCATGTTTAATGAAACAAAAGTAAACACGAATCAAATACAAAACAACAAACGTAACAAGAAAACCGAAACAGCCTAATACTGGTGCAAACTAGCACACGACAGACATAAGAACAGGAACAAAAGGACAATCACCCACCAAACCCAACACCAAACAGGCTACCTAAATATGGTTCCCAATCAGAGACAATGACTAACACCTGCCTCTGATTGAGAACCATATCAGGCCAAACACAGAAACAGACAAACCAGACACACAACATAGAATGCCCACTCAGATCACACCCTGACCAAACAAAACATATAAACATACAAAGAAAACTATGTTCAGGGTGTGACAGTGTGTTGTTCATCACAGTACACACCATACAATACGTCATTATATTATCAGCTTAGAACGAGTCGAGATTCTGAGAAGCAAATTAGGAGCTACATTCAATCCAGGCAGATGATACAGAGTGAAAGCGCGATCAACATTTAAGTATTAATGTTCCCGCGTTTTCTGAGACTGCTAAATGCTGCATATGTTGGCTCAATCAGAAATGACCTTTAAATGTCTATCACACTATAACGAGGCTCTTTTGTGGACCGGATTGACTCTAGCCCTGTGTGTTCTTCCATTGGGCATTGAGTCTGAGAGTCTACTCTCTGCTGGTAGGTTGTAATACTAAACCGTCACTTCAGAACCACTGATGATCAGCAAGCCTGATGCCCTCTGGATAAACGGTAATGGTGGAAACTATGTAGTAGACCTGTTGTTAATGCTGTTAGGTCTGTAATTCCCACAACTAAAATCTTGCATAATTGCGTCAGATCCTCGAGAAAACATACTAATCAGATTAGCCAAGTCTCCACCCCTCTAAATCGAAACTCTCAGCCAGTTCCGGGCAAATCTATGGGCCAAATGTCCTCTCCCCTTCCGAAATTTGAACGATGAGAAATCATGTTTTGTCCAAATGATCAGTGACCAAAATTCTGCTTAACAGAACAAAGTTCCTAGTTAGTCGTCACATCCCACAATCTGTTGACAGATGCTACTACCATTTATGTTACGTGTGTCTGTCCACGAGAGATTAGATCCATAGTAGTTGCACAAGGAAGGAGGTAGGGAGGTAGTGAGGAAAGAAATAAAGGCCTTAGATTCTCAAAGTAACAGGGTCATAGGCGGATACCGTCTACTATTCCTAATGTAGAGTAACAAGGATAGATCCTAGTGTCCAAAGTCCAGGGGATCCATTCAGTCAGTGTAACGGTATAGATGTAGCTATCATCTGTAGTACAGGCAAACACAGTCTCCTTTCACTTCCTCTTAACTAGATGATAAATGGAGTTCATTAGTCATATAGACAGTTGTCCTGTGTTCAATGTCTGGAGGTCACAGCTCCATATCTATTCTCTACTGTTTGTTCCATTCTCTCTCCATTCTCTATTCTCTTGCTCTTTCTCTATCAGGCTGTCTCCCTGTTTTCTCTTACTATTTTTTGCAGAGATCAGAAGGAGACTATTTAGCTCTAATGTTGTCTGCTACCAAATCCCCCTTTGAATAAAAGTCAGAAATTGAAGCGGGCAAATCATGTTTTATGTATATTGTGCTTACACAATGAAAGCAGAAAGCAGAGGGGGAAGTGGGGCAAGCATTATAGCCTGGCGTATTATAGCAACAAAGCTGCTTTACCCCCCTTTCTTAGAAAATGACTGCAGCATAGCAGCAATAGCCATAGAGAGGAAGAGGTTGAGGGGAGAGAGAGAGAAAGAAAGATATTTTAGAAAAGCTATTGACTTGCAAAGCAGAAGGAACACTACATAGAAATTGCATTAGCTTGCTACTGTCTGTGTTCCATCTGTGCTACTGTAACTCTTGGGTTTGATTGAGCTTGTAGGCTACAGTGAGACTGGCTGGGTTAAGATGGAAACTAGTTTTAAGTATTAGATGCACTATTGTAAAGTGGCTGTTCCACTGGATGTCATAAGGTGAATTCACCAATTTGTAAGTCGCTCTGGATAAGAGCGTCTGCCAAATGACTTAAATGTAAATGTAAATGTATTGTGAGGGTTGATATGACAGTTATGTAAGCCATGTGCAGTGCTTCTCTCCCAGCTCTCTCCTTTTTTCTTTTGCTCTCTTTCTCTGCTTCTCTCCCTCCTCTCTCTTTCTCTGTCTCACTCTGCCTTTCTGACTCTCACTCCTATGTCTCTCTCTGCAGTAACTAACCTGCATGCCCGTTTAGGCACAGGTGTTTAGTGTCTGTCTGTGAGAGGGGAGTTAGATGGAAGGATGGATGGGGGGATGGGTCTCGTTGCCCAGTGGACAGTTTGGCTAGTGATGGTTGGAAAAATGGCGCCGGAGGAGATGGCAGCCGTTTTACGGTCTCCTAACCAATTGTGCTATTATGTGGGGGGTTTTCGCGATATTTGTAAATTATTTTGTATATAATGTTTCTGCAACCGTATCTTATGGCAGAAAAGAGCTTCTAGATATTAGGACAGCGATCACTCACCTCAGATTAGACAAAGATTTTATCAACAACAACAGCAGCAAGCAGGACTCACACGATATTCTCCAAACACCCCACAGGGCAGACATCCCAATTATTCGCAAAAGGAAGCGACGCAGAAGACGAAGAGCCGGATGCCTCGTCCGGACCCGCAGAAGACAACTAGGAAAGCTGCCGTTACCATAAATATTACTCGCCAACATGCAATCATTGGACAATAGACTAGACGAGGTAAGATCACGAATATCCTACCAACGGGACATCAAAAACTGTAATATCCTATGTTTCACGGAATCATGGCTGAATGGGGACATGGATATTCAGCTAGCTGGATACACGGTCTGTGCGTATTTGTAAACAACAGCTGGTGCACAGAATCTAAGGAAGTCTCTAGATTTTGCTCATCTGACGTAGAGTATATTATGATAAATTGCAGGCCACACTACTTGCCTCGAGAGCTCTCAGCTATACTTTTCATGGCTGTTTATTTACCACCACAGACAGATGCCGGCACTAAGACCGCACTCAGCCAGCTGTATAAGGAAATATGCAAACAGGAATCCACTCACCCAGAGGTGGCGCACCTAGTGGCCGGAGACTTTAATGCAGGGAAACTTAAATCAGTTCTACCAAATCTCTATCAACATGTTAAATGTGCAACCAGAGGGTAAAAAATTCTAGATCACCTGTACTCCACACACAGAGATGCGTACAGAGCTCTCCCTCGCCTTCCATTTGGTAAATCCGCCCACAACTCTATCCTCTGGATTCCTGCTTACAAGCAAAAATTAAAGCAGGAAGCACCAGTGACTTGGTCTATAAAAAATGGTCAGATGAAGCAGAAGCTAAACTACCAGACTGTTTTGCTATCACAGACTGAAACATGTTCCGGGATTCTTCCGATGACATTGAGGAATACACCACATCAGTCACTGGCTTTATCAATAAGTGCATCGAGGACGTCGTCCCCACAGTGACTGTACGTACATACCCCAACCAGAAGCCATGGATTACAGGCAACATTCGCACTGAGCTAAAGGGTAGCAACAAACCACCAAACAGGCAAAGCGTCAATACAGGGCTAAGATTGAATCATACTACACCGGCTCCCATGCTCGTCGGATGTGGCAGGGCTTGCCAACTATTACAGACTACAAAGGGAAGCACAGTCGCGAGCTGTCCAGTGACACGAGCCTACCAGACGAGCTAAATCAATTCTATGCTCGCTTCGAGGCAAGCAACACTGAGGCATGCATGAGAGCATCAGCTGTTCCGGACGACTGTGTGATCACGCTCTCTGTAGCCGACGTGAGTAAGACCTTTAAACAGGTCAACATTCACAAGGCTGCGGGGCCAGATGGATTACCAGGACGTGTGTTCCGGGCATGTGCTGACCAACTGGCAGGTGTCTTCACTGACATTTTCAACATGTCCCTGATTGCTTCAAGCAGACCACCATAGTCCCTGTGCCCAAGAACACAAAGGCAAACTGCCTAAATGACTACAGACCCGTGGCACTCACGTCCGTAGCCATGAAGTGCTTTGAAATGCTGGTAATGGCTCACATCAACACCATTATCCCAGAAGCACTACACCCACTCCAATTTGCTTCCCACCCAAACAGATCCACAGATGATGCAATCTCTATTGCACTCCACACTGACCTTTCCCACCTGGACAAAAGGAACACCTACTGTATGTGAGAATGCTATTCATTGACTACAGCTCAGCGTTCAACACCAGGGTACCCTCAAAGCTCATCACTAAGCTAAGGAACCTGGGACTAAACAACTCCCTCTGCAACTGGATCCTGGACTTCCTGACGGGCCACCCCCAGATGGTGAGGGTAGGTAGCAACACATCTGCCACACTGATCCTCAACACTGCAGCTCCCCAGGGGTGCGTACTCAGTCCCCTCCTGTACTCCCTGTTCACCCACGACTGCATGGTCAGGCACGACTCCAACACCATCATTAAATTTGTAGACGACACAACAATGGTAGGCCTGATCACTGACAACGATGAGACAGCCTATATCAAATCAAATCAAATTTATTTATATAGCCCTTCGTACATCAACTGATATCTCAAAGTGCTGTACAGAAACCCAGCCTAAAACCCCAAACAGCAAGCAATGCAAGTGTAGAAGCACGGTGGCTAGGAAAAACTCCCTAGAAAGGCCAAAACCTAGGAAGAAACCTAGAAAGGAACCAAGCGGTGTGGGGTGGCCAGTCCTCTTCTAGCTGTGCCGGGTGGAGATTATAACAGAACATGGCCAAGATGTTCAAATGTTCATAAATGACCAGCATGGTCGAATAATAATAAGACAACAGTTGAAACTGGAGCAGCAACACGGCCAGGTGGACTGGGGACAGCAAGGAGCCATCATGTCAGGTAGTCCTGGAGCATGGTCCTATGGCTCAGGTCCTCCGAGAGAGAGAAAGAAAAAGAAAGAGAGAATTAGAGAGAGCACACTTAGATTCACACAGGACACCGAATAGGACAGGAGAAGTACTGCAGATATAACAAAGGGAGGAGGTCAGAGACCTGGCCGTGTGGTGCCAGAATAACAACCTATCCCTCAACGTAACCACTAAGGAGATGATTGTGGACTACAGGAAAAGGAGCACCGAGCACGTGCCCATTCTCATCGACGGGGCTGTAGTGGAGCAGGTTGAGAGCTTCAAATTCATTGGTGTCCGCATCAACAACAAACTAGAAAGGTCCAAACAGACCAAGACAGTTGTGAAGAAGGCACAACAAAGCCTATTCCCCCTCAGGAAACTAAAAAGATCCTCAAAAGGTTCTACAGCTGCAACATCGAGAGCATCCTGACCGGTTGCATCACTGCCTGGTACGGCAATTGCTCGGCCTCCGACCGCAAGGCATTAAAGAGGGTAGTGCGTACGGCCCAGTACATCACCGGGGCTAAGCTGCCTGCCATCCAGGAACTCTACACCAGGCGGTGTCAGAGGAAGGCCCTGAAAATTGTCAAAGACCCCAGTCATAGACTGTTCTCTCTACTACCGCATGTCAAGCGGTACCGGAGTGCCAAGTCTAGTCTTCTCAACAGTTTTCACCCCCAAGCCGTAAGACGCCTAAACAGGTAACCAGGTACTCGGACTATTTGCATTGTGTGCCACCCCCCAACCCCTCTTTTACGCTGCTGCTACTCTCTGTTATATATGCAAAGTCACTTTAACTATACATTCATGTACATACCACCTCAATTGGCCCGACCAACCAGTGCTCCCGCACATTGGCTAACCGGGCTATCTGCATTGTGTCCCACCACCCGCCACCACCTGCCAACCCCTCTTTTTACGCTACTGCTACCCACATGTACGTACTACCTCAATAAGCCTGACTAACCGGTGTCTGTATATAGCCTTGCTACTCTTATTTTCAAAAAATGTCTTTACTTACCTCCAAAGGGTAGGTTTAACAGAGAAAATTAAATGTAACCAAATGTAACCAAGTCATATATTATCGATTATATTATTTAAGCCTATATAGCATTTGTGATGTCATCAACAGCTATTGTTTCAATTCAACTCAGGGTTCAACTAAAAATAGATCATGCAAATAGGCCTTGGGTTTCTTTTTTGTTTTTTATAATATATTATTTGTCATTTTTTGCACTTTTTTTACACTCCAAAATCAAACGAATATGTAACGTTGTGCATACTGGCGGCAGAGAAGTCAGGCGCAGGAGAGCGAAAACTGATTTACAACGTTGTCGTTTAATAAACATAAAAAACACAGTAAACAGAACATTAAATGAATGGGTCAAACAAAACCCGGTAACGTACACAAGCACTACAAGAAACAATTCCGGACAAGGACATGGGGGAATCAGAGGGTTAAATACACAACATGTAATTGATGGAATTGAAACCAGGTGTGAGGGAAGACAAGACAAAACCAATGGAAAATGAAAGGTGGATCGGCAATGGCAAGAAAGCCGGTGACGTCGACCGCCGAACGCCGCCCGAACTACGAGAGGGACCGACTTCGGTGGAAGTCGTGACAGTATACATACGAATAACAACTTACAGACAGACACACACAAACAATGACTATAGTACCAGTCAAAAGTTTGGACACACCTACTCATTCAAGGGTTTTTCTTTATTTTAACTATTTTCTACATTGTAGAATAATAGTGAAGACATCAGAACTATACCAGGGAGTGATGCAACCAGTCAGGATGCTCTCGATGGTGCAGCTGTAGAACCTTTTGAGGATCTGTGGACCCATGCCAAATCTTTTCAGTCTCCTGAGGGTAAATAGGTTTTGTCGTGCCCGCTTCACAACTGTCATTGTGTGCTTGGACCATGTTAGTTTTTTGGTGATGAGGACACCAAGGAACTTGAAGCTCTCAACCTGCTCCACTGCAGCCGTTGATGAGAATGGGGGCGTGCTCGGTCCTCTTTTTACTGTAGTCCACAATCATCTCCTTTGTCTTGAACACGTTGAGGGAAAGGTTGTTGTCCTGGCACCACACGGCCAAGTCTTTGACCTCCTCCCTATAGGCTGTCTCATTGTTGTCGGTGATCAGACCTACCACTATTGTGTCATTGGTAAACTTAATGATGGTGTTGGAGTCGTGCCTGGCCGTGCGTTCATGAGTGAACAGGGAGTACAGGAGGGGGCTAACCACGCACCCCTGAGGGGCCCCTGTGTTGAGGATCAGCGTGGTGGATGTGTTGTTACCTACCCTTACCACCTGGGGGGCGGCCAGTCAGGAAGTCCAGGATCCAGTTGCAGAGGGAGGTGTTTAGTCCCAGGGTCCTTAGCTTATTGATGAGCTTTGAGGACACTGGTGTTGAACGCTGAGCTGTAGTCAATGAATAGCATTCTCACATAGGTGTTCCGTTTGTCCAGGTGGGAAAGGGCAGAGTGGAGTGCAATAGAGATTGCATCATATGTGGATCTGTTTGGGCGGTATGGGTCTAGGGTTTTTGGGATGATCGTGTTGATATGAGCCATGACCAGCCTTTCAAAGCACTTTGTCCTGGTAATCCATCTGGCCCTGCGGCCTCGTGAATGTTGACCTGTCTAAAGGTCTTACTCATTGGCTGCGGAGAGCGTGATCACACAGTCTTCCGGTACAGTTGGTGCTCTTATGCATGTTCCAGTGTTTTTTGCCTCGAAGCGAGCATAGAAGTAGTTTAGCTCATCCGGTAGGCTTGTGTCACTGGGCAGCTCTTGGCTGTGCTTCCCTTTGTAGTCTGTATTGCTTTGCAGGCCCTTCCACATCCGGCGAGCGTCAGAGCCGGTGTAGTAATACTCCATCTTAGTCCTGTCTTGATGCTTTGCCTGTTTGATGGTTCGTCGCAGGACATAGCGGGATTTCTTATAAGCTTCCGAGTTAGAGTCCCGCTCCTTGAAAGCGGCAGCTCTAGCCTTTAGCTCAGTGTGGATGATTTTTTTATTGATCTAGTCACTGCTGCTTCCTGCATTAATTTTAGCTTGTAAGCAGGAAACAGAGGATATAATTATGGTCAGATTGCCAACTGGAGAGCGATGGAGAGCTTTGTATGCATCTCTGTGTGTGGAGTATAGGTGTTCCAGAGTTATTTTCCCTCTGGTTGTACATTTAACATGTTGATAGAAATGAGGTAAAACTGATTTAAGGTTCCCTGCATTAAAGTCCCCAGCTACTTGGAATGCCACCTGTAGGTGAGCATTTTCTTGTTTGCTTATGGCGGAATTCTGCTCATTAAATGCTATCTTGGTGCAATCCACACTTTGAAGGTATGTAAACAGCTACAAAGAATATAGATGAGAACTCTCGGGAGTTAATGTGGTCTGCAGCTTATCATGAGAAACTCTACCTCAGGTGACCAAAAGGCTCGAGACTTCCTTAGATAGCGTGCACAAGCTGTAGTTTACAAAAATACATAAACCGCCACACCTTGTCTTACCAGACACCGCTGTTCTATCCTGCCGGTACATCGTATAACTTGTTATGGCTGCAATCCCAATACCGGGATCGATATGACAAATACCAGTGAAAATTAGAGGGCGCCAATTTCAAACCACAGAAATATCATAATTACAATTCCTAAAACATACATGTGTCTTATATCATTTTAAAGGTAATCTTGTTGTTAATCCCACCGAAGTGTCCGATTTCAAATAGGCTTTTCAGCGAAAGTACGACAAACGATTATGTTAGGTCTCCACCGAACCACAATAAGCACAGTCATTTTCCAGCGAAATATAGCATTCACAAAAAGCAGAAATAAAGATAAAATTAATCACTAACCTTGAATTATCTTCATCAGATGACACTCATAGGACTTCATGTTACACAATACATGCATGTTTTGTTTGATAAAGTTCATATTTATACTGTATAAAAAAATCTGAGTTTACATTGGCTTATAAGATTCACTAGTTCCAAAAACATCAAGTGATTTTGCATAGCCACATCGTTTCAACAGAAATACTCATCATAAATGGAGATCATAATACACGTTATACACATGGAATTATAGATATACCTCTCCTTAATGCAACCGCTGTGTCAGATTTAAAAAAAACTTTACGGAAAAAGCAACGAATGCAAAAATCTGAGACAGCGCTCAGAACAGAAGCCAACAGGAGTCAACAGAAATCAGAAAATACATGATAAATGTTTCCTTACCTTTGATGAACTTCATCAGAATGCAGTCCTAGGAATCCCAGGTCCACAATAAATGCTTGATTTGTTCGAAAATGTCCGTTATTTATGTCCAATTAGCTACTTTGGTTAGTGTGTTTGGTAAACAATTCCAAAGTCACAAAGCGCGTCCACTATAACGTGACGAAATGTCCAAAAGTTCCGTAACAGTCAGTAGAAACATGTCAAATGATGTACTGAGTCAATATTTAGAATGTTGTTTTCATATATCTTGAATAACGTTCCAACCAGAGAATTAGAATGACTTCAGATGACCGGTGGAATGTAAGTCCTTCCCCTGTGAACGCGCTTGGTGAATGCATGGTCAACTCGTGGCAGTGGTGACTATATCCTCTGTCATTCGACCCCCCTTCACATTAGTCATCAGACAAAGTTCTATTGACTGTTGACATCTAGTGGAAGGCATAGGAAGTGAAAACTCATCCATATCTCGCTGTAATTTCAATGAGAGCTTGGTTGAAAATCTGCCACCTCAGAAAAAAACAGGAAGTGGAATTTCTCAGGTTTTTGCCTGCTATATGAGTTCTGTTATACTCACAGACATAATTCAAACAGTTTTAGATACTTCAGAGTGTTTTCTATCAAATACTAATAATAATATGCAAATATTAGCAACTATGACTGAGGAGCTGGCCGTTTACAATGGGCACCTTTTCATCCAAGCTACTCAATACTGCCCCTGCAGCCATAAAAGATAAGCAGCCAGCTGTATTTTGATATTGTCGTCATTCAACCACGACTCCATGAAGCATAAGATGTTACAGTTTTTAATGTCCCGTTGCTAGTTTAATCTTCCCAATAACTTGTCCAATTTATTGTCCAAAGATTGCATGTTTGCAAACAGAGTTGAGGGGAGTTGGGGTTTATTCGATCGCCGGCCTATTCCTCAGAAGGCAGCCTGCCCTCCAACCTCTCTTTCTCCACCTCCTCTTCACGCAGATCACTGGGGTTGGGGCCTGTTCCCGAGGGAGCCGTATATCTTCTGCCTCGGGCTCGTCAGAGTCGTGAAAGAAGAAAAAGGATTCTGCTAGTCCATGGTGAGTAATCGCAGTCCTGATGTCTAGAAGGTATTTTTGGTCATAAGAGACTGTAGTGGAAACATTATGTACAACAATAGTAAAAAATAAGTTACAAACATTGCAGATAAACAAACAAAAAAACACAATCACATTTTAACAATCTATGGCCACATATTGAGATTAGCCTACTATAAATACAGTGTATTCAGACCCCTTTAATTTTTCCACATTTTGTTATGTTACAGCCTTAATCTATAATTGATTAAATTGTTTTCCCCCCTAATAAATCTCCACACAATACCCCATAATTACAAAGTTTGTCGAAAGTTTTGCAAATTTACAATTTAAAAAAAAACCTGAAATTATACATTTACATAAGTATTTAGACCCTTTACTCAGTACTTTGTAGAGGTACTTTTGGCAGCGATTACAGCCACAAGTATTCTTGGGTTTGACGCTACTGTCATGGGTCCTCCTGGCACCAGAGGGCGGATGAGACTGCCCTAGAGACTTTTATTGGACTCAGGTGTCTTATTATTTCATGATTATGTCCTTGTTAAAGAGGTGTGTTTTCTGTTGTCCATTGCAGGAGCTTGAATTGTTTACCGTGTGCGTTCGTTTCCTGTTTTCGAGTCTTAGTTTTTGTTGTTTTTTCAAGTGTACTGTGATCCTGTAGCTACTGTTTTAAGTATTACGTTTATCCTTAATCATTAATTCCTTGTCTGGTCTCTTCTTTGCACCTGGGTCCAACTTACCACATCACAGCTACAAGCTTGGCACACCTGTATTTGCGGAGTTTCTCACAAATTGTTCTGCAGTTTTTCTCAAGCTCTATCATGTTGGATGGGGATCGTCGCAACACATTTATTTTCAGTTCTTTCCAGAGATGTTAGATTGGGTTCAAGTCCGGGCTCTGGCTGGGCCACTCAAGGACATTCAGAGACTTGTCCCGAAGCCACTCCTGCATTTTCTTGGTTGTGTGCTTAGGGTCGTTGTCCTGTTGGAAGGTGAACCTTCACCCCAGTCTGAGGTCCTGAGCACTCTGGAATAGGGTTTCATAATCAATGATCTCTCTGTACTTTGCTCCGTTCATATTTCCCTTGATCCTGACTAGTCTCCCAGACCCTGCCGCTGAAAAACATCACCACAGCAGGATTCTGCCACCACCATGCTTCACAGTAGGGATGGTGCCAGGTTTCCTCCAGACGCGAAGCTTGGCATTCAATCTTGGTTTCATCAGACCAGAGAATCTTGTTTCTCATGGTCTGAAAGTCCTTTAGGTGCCAAGTGGGCTGTCATGTGCTTTTTACTGAGGAGTGGCTTCCATCTGGCCACACTACCATAAAGGCCTGCTTGGTGGAGTGCTGCAGAGATGGTTGTCCTTCTGGAAGGTTTTCCATATCCACAGAGGAGCTTTGGAGCTCTGTCAGAGTGACCATCGAGTTCTTGGTCACCTCCCTGTACAAGGCCCTTCCCCCCCGATTGCTCAGTTTGACCTGGCGGCCAGCTCTAGGAAGAGTCTTGGTGGTTCCAAGCTACTTCCATTTAAGAATGATGGAGGCTGCTGTGTTCTTGGGGACCTTCAATGCTGAAATGTTTTACCCTTCCCCAGATCTGTGCCTCGACACAATCCTGTATCGGAGCTCTAAGGACAATTCCTTCGAGCTCATGGCTTGGCAAGACAAGAAGTTTTAAGTGCCTTTGATTGTGGTATCGTAGTAGGTGCCAGGTTCTGCCCAATAGTTTCCTGTGTATCAAGAATGGTCCACCACCTAAAGGACATCCAGCCATCTTGACACAACTTTGTGAAGCATTGGAGTCAACTTGGGCCAGCATCCCTGTGGAATGCTTTCGACACCTTGTAGAGCTGATGCCTTGACCAATTGAATCCAAAAGTGGGAGTGCTACTCAATATTAGGAAGGTGTTGTTCAAGATATCATTCAAATGTTGCAGGTCTGTGGAGTTCCCTACATTTGCTATAATAATCTGTGCAGAATCTCGAACAGCATTGATCAAACTTGCATTATGTACTTTTAATGTAATCTCAGCTGCAATCCAGTTCATTTGGTTGTGCCATGTTGATTCTAAGCAATGTTGTGCTGCTATTTTTATTGACTTGGCCAAAGCTTTTGATACGGTACACCATTCCATTCTTGTGGGCTGGCTAAGGATTATTGATGTCTCTGAGGGGTCTTTGGCCTGGTTTGCTAACTACCTCTCTCAAAGAGTGCAGTGTATAACGTCAGAAAATCTGCTGTGTCAGCCACTGCCTGTCACCAAAGAACTACCCCAAGGCTCAATCCTAGGCCCCACACTCTTCTCAATTTATATCAACAACATAGCTCAGGCAGTAGGAAGCTAACCCTGATTCAGATGACCATCCTACCCATGCTAGATTACGGAGACGTAATTTATTGATCGGAAGGTAAGGATGATGGTAAGGCAGGTAAGATTGCTCTCGAGCGGCTAGATGTTCTTTACCACTAGGCCATCAGATTTGCCACCAATGCTCCTTATAGGACACATCACTGCACTCTATACTCTGTAAACTGGCCATTTCTGTATACCCGTCGCAAGACCCACTGTTGCCTATTTATAAAACCCTCTTAGGCCTCACTCCCCCCTATCTGAGATATATACTGCAGCCCTCTTCCTCCACATAAAACACCCAGTCTGCCAGTCACTTTCTCTCCTGATTTCCTCACTTCTGCACTGATGTAAAAACTCAGTTGAGGAATTGTACTTACACTGTCGCTTTCAAGCTTGGTCATGATGACCAACACATTACAGCAGTGATGGGTTCAATGAAGAAAAAAGAAGGAAAATTTCAGTTTACATTTTGATTCAATTGAATTTAAATGGAAATGACCCCAACCCTGCATCACCATTTGTCAAACCCCAAGTCATGGTGATAGTGTCAAATAGTGGGAGTGCTCCTGTGGAGAGGACATATGCTGGCATAGCCATAATCTACCAGTAATAAAACCCAGATTCTAATCTTAACACAGCTCAGGGTTTACGTCAGAAGAGACCACTGGGTGACATGTCATCTACTGATTAGAAATCCTACAGGGGAGGGAGTGTGTGTGTGTTTGTGCTTGCGTGTGCACACACGTGCAGGGGCAGAGCAGTGTCAGAGCAGAGGCCATGTTGTCCGACCTCGTTTTATGAACGTTACAACTGTAAAGCCTTCCAAAGGCTAGAATCAGGGCCAGAGCTGTGTGTGTCTGTCCTCCCTCTTCTGTTCCTTCCCTACCTCTTCTCTAGGTCCCCAAAGCACACACATCCCTGGGTCGCTCATCTTTTCAGTTCGCTGCATCTAGCGACTGGAACGAGCTGCAACAATCACTCAAACTGGACAGTTTTATCTCAATCTCTTCATTCAAAGCCTCAATCATGGACACTCTTACTGACAGTTGTGGCTGCTTTGTTGTATTGTTGTCTCTACCTTCTTGCCCTTTGTGCTGTTGTCTGTGCCCAATAATGTTTGTACCATGTTTTGTGCTGCTACCATGTTGTGTTGCTACCATGTTGTTGTCATGTTGTGTTGCTACCATGCTGTGTTGTCATGTGTTGCTGCCTTGCTATGTTGTTGTCTTAGGTCTCTCTTTATGTAGTGTGGTGTTGTCTCTTTTCTCATGATGTGTGTTCTGTCCTATATTTATATATTTTTTATTATTTTAATCCCAGCCCCCTTCCCCGCAGGAGGCCTTTTGCCTTCTGGTAGTCCGTCATTGTAAATAAGAATTTGTTCTTCTTAACTGACTTGCCTAGTTAAATAAAGCTTAAATAAAATATTTAAATGATCCTCTCTCTTCCTCCTCTTTTCTCCTCTTCTTTCTCTTCCCTACCTCTCCTCTCTCTCGCCCTCTCTTCCTTCCTTCCTCCACCTCTTCTCCTTTCCTCCTCTCTCTCTTCCTCCTCTTTTCTCCTCCTCTTTCTCTTCCCTACCTCTCCTCTCTCTCGCCCTCTCTTCCTTCCTTCCTCCACCTCTTCTCCTTTCCTCCTCTCTGTCTTCCTCCTCTTTTCTCCTCCTCTTTCTCTTCCCTACCTCTCCTCTCTCTCGCCCTCTCTTCCTTCCTTCCTCCACCTCTTCTCCTTTCCTCCTCTCTCTCTTCCTCCTCTTTTCTCCTCCTCTTTCTCTTCCCTACCTCTCCTCTCTCTCGCCCTCTCTTCCTTCCTTCCTCCACCTCTTCTCCTTTCCTCCACCTCTTCTCCTTTCCTCCTCTCTCTTCTCCTTCTCTTTTCTCCTTCTCTTTTCTCCTCCTCTTTCTCTTCCCTACCTCTCCTCTCTCTCACCCTCTCTTCCTTCCTTCCTCCACCTCTTCTCCTTTCCTCCTCTCTCTTCTCCTTCTCTCACCTCTACAGAATAACAGGGTGGGTAGGCGTGCCCCTTATTACCTAGCTGGTTACCAAAGTTGGGGATCAATGAAAACAGGATGACAAATGGACCCCCCCCCCAGGACAGGGCTTGGCCATCTGGCTATCAGAAGGCTCCCTGCTAGGACAAGACAGGAGGACAGGCCCTTGTGTCTCCTCACTCCTCCCTTCCTTCAGGGCTGTTTAGGATGATTAGGATCATTATGAGGATCTTCTGCTTTATTCTTTTTTTCTTATATGCAGCATATAAATAGGATAGTTTGGGGTCAAGGGGGGGGTTGGCCTTATTATATATATTTTGGGAAACACAGACTGAAAGGGGGTAGGGAGTGGAGCATAATTTCTTTGTTATTCTTGGTCTCATCTGTTCATCATTATAATGGATGAGTAATGAATAGTCCCAACTCGTCTTGCTCATCCCAATAAGATCAGGGTAGCCCCCCACATTAGCCTGAAAATATGAACTTGACAGACACACCCCCATATGTGTAGCAGCTTAACCATATATCAGCATATCTGAATGTTGGGCTGGTTCAGAAACACCTTGAGGGGTGAGTTACAGCTGAGCTCTGCGAAGGTTAAACACTGGTCTCTTTAGGTGCATTTATTATTGTTTTTGTTTTGTTTTTGGGGAGGCGATTATTCAGCAACGTAATAAGAAAACACCGTAGTACATCCATCGTGCGTTATGTCCACGGTAATAAAACAGTGTTTGCTGTTTGGTGTAACATATTTGTTGTTGTAATATCGCAACTGGATGTGGCAAAATCAGGAGTAACCCCATAAGCCCCCCAAAATTACTTGACAGACACACCCCTATAAGTGTAGCTAAAGCATATTTTACAGTTAGCCCACATGAAAAATACTACAGTTTACTATAGAGTACTAACAACTGTGGCAGACCAGAGGGTTTGACCAAGACGTTTCCACAGATCAGAGACAGATCAGTATTCACTGTAGTACTTTTGCTGAGGTTCTGCGACAACAACAAAAATATGCTAAAACACTACAGTGAATACTTATACCATAGTATACTATAGCATTTTTTTCATGTGGGAGGCTGTATCAGAAACACGCTGATAAATGCTTCAAAGCAACAAAATACTCATCTGAGAAGAACTTCCAGAACCACTTGAATGTTACTTTAAAGCAACTGCAGGAAGAGAGGTTACATATATTTTTGTCAGGTTTAATGAACTGACCCCAGTGCAGTGCTATAGGGCAGGAAGAACTAAGGCTAAAATCAATCAGCTGAATTGTATCAGTGATCAATCAGTGATCAGACTGTAGAGAATATATTGATCATTTAGAGTGGGATGGTGCTTGATAAGAGGAGGAGAAAGAGGCGAGAGAGGGGACGGAGGGAGATAGGGATAGAGATAAAGGTTGACATACAGAGATAAAAGTTGAGAGAGAGATAGAGGGTAATGGAAACAGAGAAAGTGGTAGAGGTGAAGAGAGAGAGTAAAATAGAAAATGGGATATTGAAAGCGTAAGGGAAGAAGAGGGGAAAAGAGACAGGAATGTTATGAAAGCAAGCTCTCAGGGAGGCCCTCCTCCCTTCTCGTTCCATTCTCTCCTCTTTTCCCTTTCTTCCTCTTGCACGTGGATCAGGGAATGCTGTTATTTCATGTTGAGGTGCCCTATTTTGGAATTCGTGAGAGAGCGCACACATCAGATGAGACTGCAGTCAAAGCTATAGATGGTCGAGATAAACAAACACAGACTGTGATATCTCCCCTCGTGTGTGTGTGTGTGCGTGTGTGCGCGCATGCGTGCGTGCATAGGGGGTATATTGTTTTAGGAATATTAAGGTGGCAGTGTCTCAAGGGGGGCAGTGGTCTCCTCTTCTCTCCTTTCACAGAACACAGCATTTAAGGAAGTACATTTAACTCTGAATGACCAGTGTATTGTACTCCAAACTGTTAGGTTTAGGATATACCATAGTGTTACAGTTTGACATGATAGAAAGTAATATAAATTGCTTCGAACATGTATTTGCTGCTCTGTCTCTGTACATGCATTACCTTCTTGTTCCTCTCTCTCTCTCTCTCTCTATTTTTCCAGACTCCAGGTCAGGAGGTGTTGTGGAGATGCAGCCCAAGAAGTAGGTTCTGGGTATGAGAAGTCCCTGTTCTCTCCCTGTCTTCCCCAGAGAACCAGGAGAACACTGGGACTCTCAAACAGGTAAAGGTCAGTGTTTGGTGTTTGTCTGCCATGTTAACGTACGAATTAGAAGAAAATCAATACATAACAATTTGGTGGGTGCTTATATTTGTCCTATTTTACACATGTGTGTATTAATTGGAAATGTGTTTTTTGCATATCCCAACTCCATTATCAACAGCAACCCTGGAGCAATTAGGGGAAGTGCCTTGCTCAAGGGCACAACAACAGATTGTTCACCCTATTGCCTCAGGGATTCAAACTCATGACATTCCAGTTACTGGCCCAATGCTCTAACCGCCAGGTTATCTGCCACCACATATCAGTGTCCTGAAACTCAGCCATTTGTCCAAGTCACGTAGAAAGTTGTTCTCCCTCTCTTTCTCTCTCTTTCTCTCTCATTCAATTCAATTCAACAGGTTTTATTGGCATGGGAAACATATGTTTACATGTCATATTATGGCTATGTAAAGTGTCGTGATGATGTATAAAAAGTTAAAGTAGTGTAAATATGGGCGTCCTGTGTGGTGCAGTGGTCTAGGGCACTGCATCGCAGTGCTAGCTGTGCCACCAGAGACCCTGGGTTCGAGCCCAGGCTCTGTCCATGGGATGACACAATTGGCCTAGCGTTGTCTGAGTTAGGCAGGGTTTGTCCTATTTTAACTGCACACTTGTTGTTTGTGTACAAAGAGTTTATAATGTCATATGTTTTTTCCCCAACACCACTTTCCATCAATTTGTACAGCAGACCCTCATGCCAAATAGATTCAAAGGCTTTTCTGAAATCAACAAAGCATGGGAAGACTTTGTCTTTGTTTTGTTTGGTTTGTTTGTCAATTAGGGTGTGCAGGGTGAATACGTGGTCTGTCATACGATGATTTGGTAGAAAGCCAATTTGACATTTGCTCAGTAGATTGTTTTCAATGAGGAAATGTACGAGTCTGCTGTTAATGATAATGCAGAGGATTTTCCTAAGGTTGCTGTTGATGCATATCCCACTATAGTTATTGGGGTCAAATTTGTCTCCACTTTTGTGGAATGGGGTGGTCATTCTCTGGTTCCAAATATTGGGGAAGATACCAGAGCTAAGGATGATGTTTTAGTATCGCCAATTGGAATTTGTTGTCTGGATATTTTATCATTTCATTTAGGATGTCATCACCACAGGCCTTTTGTTGGAAGGTTTTTTTATTTTGTTATTTCATTCATTCTCTCTCTCTCTCTCTCTCTCTCTCTCTCTCTCTCTCTCTCTCTCACTCACACAGAGAGAGAGATGTAAATTGATGTCTCGCCAAAGGCTTTGAAGGTGCTGTTTGAGATAAATTTAACTGATGAATAGCAGTGACAGCGGAGGAGGATACACAGACACGCACACACACTTAAAGTGTGTGATAGCATAGGGACGAAGGGTCACGGGTCATGGCTAGTTCTGTGTCACTGTGGGGGAGAGGGTGGGGGTGACACTGCCGGAGAGTAAGTCAAATCAAATGTATTTATATAGCCCTTCGTACATCAGCTGATATCTCAAAGTGCTGTACAGAAACCCAGCCTAAAACCCCAAACAGCAAGCCAAGCAATGCAGGTGTAGAAGCACAGTGGCTAGGAAAAACTCCCTAGAAAGGCCAAAACCTAGGAAGAAACCTAGAGAGGAACCAGGCTATGTGGGGTGGCCAGTCCTCTTCTGGCTGTGCTGGGTGGAGATTATAACAGAACATGGCCAAGATGTTCAAATGTTCATAAATGACCAGCATGGTCCAATAATAATAAGGCAGAACAGTTGAAACTGGAGCAGCAGCATGGCCAGGTGGACTGGGGACAGCAAGGAGTCATCATGTCAGGTAGTCCTGAGGCATGGTCCCAGGGCTCAGGTCCTCCGAGAGAGAGAAAGAAAGAGAGAATTAGACAGAGCACACTTAAATTCACACAGGACACCGAATAGGACAGGAGAAGTACTCCATATATAACAAACTGACCCTAGCCCCCGACACATAAACTACTGCAGCATAAATACTGGAGGCTGAGACAGGAGGGGTCAGGAGACACTGTGGCCCCATCCGAGGACACCCCCGGACAGGGCCAAACAGGAAGGATATAACCCCACCCACTTTGCCAAAGCACAGCCCCCACACCACTAGAGGGATATCTTCAACCACCAACTTACCATCCTGAGACAAGGCCGAGTATAGTATATATAAGTAAGTGAGAGAGCTTTTTAAGGTGCTCCTGGTTATAAGGATTGAATAGCTTGTGTACTCATTAGCTAGATCAGTTGGGATTATTATGCCACGTTTGCCCTCTCTAGTACAATCCACTTATAGTGACTAGTGGGTGTTGGGCTCCTAGAGGGGGGGGGGGGGGTGAGCAGAGAGATAAAGTTCTGCTCCCCATCTTGTTGCAGCTTCAACCCTATGGCTCCAGTTTGTGTGGTGATAGTGGTGTGTGGTCTTCACAGCTGCTGTCCTTTCCTCTTTCCTCTGTCTCCATTACCAGGTTTCGCCTCTCCTGCTGTCCCCTGTCACTCGCCTCAAATGTTCCCTCTTCCCAGCCCAGCTGTCCCCTTCACTCACAGGCTTCTGTGTCTCTTTCTGTCCTCTGCCACTCGTTGTCCCGCTCTCCGTTCCCTCCTGTCTCTCTTCATACACTCTCTCTGTCTTCTACCTCTCGTTGTCCCTCTCTCCCTTCCCTCCTCTCTCTTCATACACTCTCTCTGTCCTCTGCCTCTTGTTGTCCCTCTCTCTCTTCCCTCCTGTCTCTTTTCATACACTCCCTCTGTCCTCTGCCTCTCGTTGTCCCTCTCTCCATTCTCTACATACGCTCTCTCTGTCTCTCTTCTTTCTCTTTTCCATGTGTCTTCCTGCGCCGTCTCTCTTTCTCTTTGTGAAAAGAGAGGTAGAGAGCGAGAGAGGTAGAAAGAGAATGAGCAATGGAGAGGGAGAGTGGGCTGTACTGCTGGGACTTAATGAAGCTAATGGGCAGAGTAAACACACCATTGACCTAAAGTGGACAGATTTGTGTCTATTCGTGTGTGCGTGCCTGTAGGCTCTGTGTGTTTGCGTTCATGGCTGTGTGCGTGTGTGTGTGTGTGTGTTTAATGGTGGACGCTTGTTAGGTCTTCGCTCTGTCTCATAAATCCAGTTATAATAGGGAGTTGTGTGTCTGAGTGATTTGCAACCTGCTTCCTTCTATTGTTCTGGCCAACACTGGGACTTTCTCTCTCTCTCTCTCTCATTCTCTCTCATTCTCTCTCTCTCTCATTCTCTCTCTCTCTCTCATTCTCTCTCTCTCTCTCACGCACACACACAAACCAGACACACTGACCACAACTTTCCATCTTGAGTTCTATTTTTAGCACTGAGAGGTTGCTGATGCTAGCAGTAGGAATGTGCCATGTCACAGAGTTGAGGTTAGTTCAGCTCACTCCCACCTCACTCCCTGTTACCAATACCTTTGGAGAGTGGGGAGTTCCTTTATTTGATAAATACTGGCTGGAAAGAGGAGGGAGATTGAGGGAGAAAGATAGAGAGGGAGGGAGAAAGAGAGAGAATGGGATGGATACTCTCATTAGAAGTATACTGACCCTAGTGTGTCTCACTCTCTGTCCATCTCTCTCTCTGTCTCTCTCTCTCTCTCTCTCTCTCTCTCTCTCTCTGTCTCTCTCTCTCTCTCTCTCTGTCCATCTCCCATCCCTCTCTCCCATTCTCTCTCATTCCATCTCTCTCTCTCTCTGTCCCCCTCTCTCTCTCTCTCTCTCTATGTCCATCTCCCATCCCTCTCTCCCACTGTCTCTCTCTCTCTCTCTCTCTCTCTCTCTGTCCATCTCTCATCCCTCTCTCCCATTGTCTCTCTCTCTCTCTCTCTCTCTCTCTCTCTCTCTCTGTCCATCTCCCATCCCTCTCTCCCATTCTCTCTCATTCCATCTCTCTCTCTCTGTCCCTCTCTCTCTCTCTCTCTCTATGTCCATCTCCCATCCCTCTCTCCCACTGTCTCTCTCTCTCTCTCTCTCTCTCTCTCTCTCTCTCTCTCTCTCTGTCCATCTCTCATCTCTCTCTTCCATTGTCTCTCTCTCTGTCCATCTCCCATCTCTCTCTCTCTCTCTCTCTCTCTCTCTCTCTCTCTCTCTCTCTCTCTCCAGTGTTCACTCATTTCTCTAATTGCTTTTCCATGGCAGCTCACACAGCAATAAAACTAGATTTGTTTAGTTCATAGAGGCCGGTGCGGACACACACACACACACACACACACACACACAAATACACACCCATTATACTAAAATGTCCACTCATGCAGTCTGTGTGCTCTAATTCTGTGCAGATGGACGTTTATTCACAGCTGTGTGTGTGAGAGTGTATGTGTGTATGGTATGTGTGCTTGCATGCGTGTTATGTAACTCTACTCCCTTTCCTCTGGGTTAATTAGGTTCACATCTCTTTTCCCGCTCTCTTTCCATCTCCTTCCTTCCTCTACCCCCCCCCCCCCACCCCCCATCTCTACTTCTTTCTCTCAATCTCTCTCCTGCCGCAACTGTAGTTCCTAATTTCAGTAGGCTGATGGTATATCATTTAAATTACAGATGGATATACTGTATCTAGTCCCCAGTTCTGCAGGGTGTTTAACCACCATATCAGGATGAGTGGATAGAGAGGCTTACTGTGGTATAATCCACTTACCATCTATGGTTACCACAGGCTTTGATTGGGACAGGATTTGTCACCAGGGTCTGAGGGGGTTAAAGCTGGTTAAAGGGATGCTGTAGATCACCCCCAAAATAAAAGTTAGAGACAGTCAGAGGTAAACTGAGAACGAGAGAGGCATGGAAAGGGAGAGAGAGAAAAAAGAAAGATGCAGGAGAGAGCATGCAGACAGGATTAAAAAGAGGAGGGAAGTTGGGGGATCTGTGCGTGTGTGTATTTGATTTTGTATTTTCTATGGATCCCCACTAGCTGCTGCCAAGGCACAGTGTGCCAAGGCAGCAGCTACTCTTCCTGGGGTCCAGCAAAACATTACAATATATTCACAGATTTCACAACACACTGTGTGCCCTCAGGCCCCTACTCCACCACTACCACATATCTACAGTACTAAATCCATGTGTACGTGTGTGTATAGTGCGTATGTTACCGTGTGTGTGTATGCATGTGTCTGTGCCTGTTTGTTGTGCTTCACAGTCCCTGCTGTTCCATAAGATTTATTTGTATTTGTTTTTTAAATCTAATTTTACAGCTTGCATCAGTTACTTGATGTGGAATAGAATTCCATTTAGCCGTGGCTCTGTGCTCTGTACTGTGCTCCTCCCATAGTCTGTTCTGAACTTGGGGACTGTGAAGACACCTCTGGTGACATGTCTTGTGGGGTATGCATGGGTGTCCGAGCTGTGCGCCAGTAGTTCAAACACAGCTCGGTGCATTCAACATGTCAATACCTCTCATAAATACAAGTAGTGATGAAGTCAATCTCTCCTCCACTTTGAGCCAGGAGAGATTGACGTGCACATTATTAATATTACCTCTCTGTGTACATCCAAGGGCCAGCCGTGCTGCCCTGTTCTGAGCCAATTGCAATTTTCCTATGTCCCTTTTTGTGGCACCTGACCACATGACTGAACAGTAGTCCAGGTGCAACAAAACTAGGGCCTGTAGGACCTGCCTTGTTGATAGTACTGTTAAGAAGGTAGAGCAGCACTTTATTATGGACAGACTTCTCCCCATCATAGCTACTGTTGTAACCATATATTTGGACCATAACCGTTTACAATCCAGGGTTACTCCAAGCAGTTTCGTCACATCAACTTGCTGAATTTCCTCGTTATTTATTACAAGATTTAGTTGAGGTTCAGGGTTTAGTGAATTATTTGTCCCAAATACAATGCTTTTAGTTTGTAACTAACTGCAGCTCTTTGTTAAGTGTTGCAGTGATTTCAGTCGCTGTAGCAGCTGACATGTATAGTGTTGAGTCATCTGTATACATAGACACACTGGCTTTACTCAAGGCCAGTGGCACGTCGTTAGTAAAGATTGAAAAAGTAAGGGGCCAAGACAGCTGCCCTGGGGAAATCCTGATTCTACCTGGATTATGTTGGAGAGGCTTCCATTAAAGAACACCCTCTGTGTTCTGTTAGACAGGTAACTCTTTATCCAATATAGCAGGGGGTGTAAAGCCATAACACATACATTTTTCCAGCAGCAGACAACGATCAATAATGTCAAAAGCCACACTGAAGTCTAACAAGACAGTCCCCACAATTGGTTTAGCATAGATTTCTCTCAGCCAGTCATTTGTGTAAGTGCTGTGCTTGTTGAGTGTCCTTCCCTATAAGCGTGCTGAAAGTTTGTTGTCAATTTGTTTACTGTAAAATAGCATTGTATCTGGTCAAACACCATTTGTCCCAAAAGTTGATAACAGGATGATTGGTCGGCTATTTGAGCCAGTAAAGGGGGCTTTACTATTCCTAGGTAGTGGAACTACTTTTGCTTCCCCCCAGGCCTGGGGGTACACTTTCTAGTAGGCTTAAATTGAAAATATGGCAAATAGGAGTGGCAATATCATCTGCTATTATCCTCAGTAATTTTCCATCCAAGTTGTCAGACCGTGGTGGTGGTGGTGGTGGTGGTGGTGTGCGCACATATTTGTGAACGCGAGAGAATAAGAAAAAGCGAGGAGAGAATTGGAGGAAAGCTGAGTGTGTGTGAGAAGTAGGGGGGGCCAGCAAACAAAGTGAGAGAGCAGAGGGAGGAGGGGAAAAGTGGAGGATGGGAAGGAGGCGGAGCTAAGACAGACAGCAGGGAAGGAAGAAAAGCAGAGTAGGGGGAAAGAGAGGAGAAGAGATCAAAGGGGAGAAGGAAAGCTTCCTTTTAAAACTCCTCACAGTGATCTGTGGAATAAAGGAAAGTTAGAGGAGAACGAGAGGGGAGAAACAGAGAGAAAGAGAGGAAGATTTGAGTTAACGAACTGGGACCATAGTGATTTTCTTCAGGAGAGACAGAGACAAGTGGAGGCAGCAATGCAGGCTTTTCACTGGGGTGAGTGTGTGTGAGCAAGCCACAGCATGGTTCATGATCAAACTTACTCTGAAGTGTGTGTGTGTGTGTGTGTGTGGGTGTGTGTGTGCTCACATGCATGAGTGTATGCTTAGGAAATATTTTACGTTTTCTCTGTTTAGTCAATCAAAGTTACCAATTGGAACGTTAGGCACTCGAGGCGGTGTGGGAAAGCAGTTCCATCAATGAAAGGTGTGAGGTGATAATGCTATCCCATATTTTCCAACTCCAGGTATATAGACCATAAGAAAATCATTATGAGTGTGTGTGTGTGAAAGCTTGCCTACCTAAACAGAAAGACAGAGCGTTACAGGGTAGGAAACTACTCTAGAAATGCCACAGTAAGCTAGGCTGTTTTAGCTAAATGCACCCTGGCTTACTGGCAGTACAGGCTGACTCCAGATCAGTTGATACTGGAGTTAATATCGGGGCAGAACAACAATAACTACAACTCTAAACTGACCGCCAGGCAGTTGCTAGGTTTTTTTCTGAGGGCAGTTCCATAGTAACTGGATATTCTGATGTGTGGGTGTTTGATGTGTGAGTCTTAAGTCAAGGGTGGGTGTTTGGGGTGGTTTAAGGGTTAAGGCGGGGGGGTTGCGTCAAAGTTTTGAGGAGGGGTGAAGTGGGATTTTAGGTTGATGGGACTCGGGACTTTGGGATAACGGTTTAGTGTTGGGGTAGGTGAGACAGGTTTTTGGGGGTGAAGTTAGGTTTTGGCAGCCTGTGAATTGTAGTTATTGGATAATTGATATTCAGAAATTGGCTGTAGGTTATTGATCTGTGGTCCATGTTACTGAGGTTTTGGATAAAACCTGTTACCCTTCTGTCTGACAGCTTGCCAGGAGAAAGGATTTATTCAGTCTGTCCACAAATACATACAGTACACACACACACACACACACACACACTAAACTAACCACTATATATGAGGAGCAACAAGTTGTAAACACACACACAGTTTGTCTTGATGAGAGAGTAGAGCACAGAAGTGGTCACTGTTGTGTAGTCGTCTCTTTTTAATGAGCTGTTCCTTCATCACAGGAACATTGTCATTCTTCCTCCGTGTTGTTACGCAGGATGTGTCAGCACATCTGTTTACAGACGCTATGTTCTCAGGGTTTGCACTGCAGCTATCTCATGTAGCCTGGTTAAACCAAACCATAACAACAGTGGTTCCGTTTGGAATCTAAATTCAGCTCAACTTCATATTCTAGATTTTTGTTTGGCCACAACGTTTTTGTTGATGATCTATCTGAGACATACAGTACCAGTCAAAATGTTGGCTCACCTACTCATTAAAGGGCTTTTCTTTATTTTTTACTCATTTCTACATTGGATAGTAATAGTGAAGACATCAAAACTATGTCTTCACTAGAGAATGCCGAGAGTGTGCAAAGCTGTTATCAAGGCAATGGGTGGCTACTTTGAAGAGTAAAAAATTGTAACACTTTTTTGGTTACTACATGATTCCATATGTGTCATTTCATAGTTTTGATGTCTTCACTATTATTCTACAATGTACACTGTAATTGTCTAGACTGGTTAAACTGTGAGAAGGGTAATGGCATATTTCACTTTGTATGACAACATGTCAGGATAGAAACAAAGATTGGTTTAGAGAATATCTGAGGAAGAGAGAGCGGGAGAGAGAGCGGGAGAGAGAGCGGGAGAGCGAGAGAGAGAGAGAGACTGGGCTGGAGGGACTGAACGGTGGAAAGGATGGTTACCTCATATACTTTGGAACAAATCAGATGAGGTACTGTAAATGTGTGTCTCATGCTGCTGCGGGTCTCGTAACCCTTTCCACATTGACCTAATGTTGACTCACACTATAGGAAGCCTAGCAGTTAAGAGTGTTGGGCCAGTAACCAAAAAGTTGCTGTTTCCAGTCCCTGAGCCGGAAATGTGACATATAACATGATGTATTTTTCTGTCCTTCCCAAACCTTCATAACATCTCCTTTTCTCCTTTCCTATTCCCTATTTTCCCTCCTCCCCTCTGACTCTCTCTCTTCTTTCTGTTGACCCGTGTGCCAGGCCTTTATATAAGGTTTGAGTGAGAGGGGGGATGGAGGGAGGGGAGTAGAGAGAGGTATGTGAGAGAAAGAAGAGCTTAAAGAGAGGGCAAGAGAGCTCATTAAAGTAGGTTTGGTCTCAGCTCACTGCGCTGAATCAGTGTTTTCCACACCACTCTGTTCCCCCTCCATCCCTCTATCCATCCCCCCATCTCTCAATCTCTCTGGCAGCTAGAGTTAAAGTGACAGAACTCTGTCTGTCTGTCTGTCTGTGTGTGTGTATGTGTGTGTGTGTGTGTGTGTGTGTCTGTGTCTGTGTCTGTGGGTGTGTGTCTATGGGTCTGTGAGTGTGTGTGTGCGTGTATAATCACTTTTGTACTTAGGTGGTTTCCCCCTACTCACTCAGACTCTGGGCTCTATTTTAATAAACCTAACACAATGGGAAATCTTAGCGCTGGTGGTAGCGCTATAGGTTTGGGCGTGTCCAAAATATTTTTTGCTATTTTCACAGCCGGAATTATGATCACAGTAGCTGGCAGTGGAGCTAAAGGGCTGGGTTTTGATGAATTAACAAGTTGTAAGTGTGTCGAGGCTTGAACCTTCACTGGTCAATCAGTACTTGCACTATGGCTAAATATGTGGTTGCTTTAAGTTGTGTATTTATGGTATGTTATATATTGCGTTATCATCAACTCCAATATGAATGTTAATCTGTTATAGCCTAGTTTTTTAAATAGCCTGCAGAGACAAAATTACAAAATGTACTGTATGTAGGCCTATCCCAACTTTGCTAAATATGTTGAACATGTTTACAGTCCACATTGTAAGAAGCCTAATTGCATGGCTTCAATATGGGAAGATATTGTTAAACAGCATCTAAACTGATATAGGGGCTAGGCCTACTGTAAATTGCATTGTGTCTGCCATGTCTGAGCCATGGACATGCCAAACGTTGTTAATAAACTAGATTAAATTCACTAATAAGGCTTAAAAAGAGAGTGAATAATTCAAATCAAATTCTAATAAAAAATTTAAGGACACATCTTAAATATTGCCAGACAGGTAAATAGCCGAATCTGGCGTACAGGGTGGGAAATGCCAGTCTGGCAGTTTTTACATTACAAAATTGCAAACGAATGTACGTTTGACACTTGCGTCTCCTTAGCGCCATCTGAAAATAGAGCCCTCTGTCTCTCCATGATGAGTTATCTTGAATTATACATTATAGTTATCCTGAATTACACACTGCCTGGCACAGTTGGACTTAGGCAGCACTGCTTATGTAACAGCTGGTGTTGAATTCATTTGTGTGTGTTTGTGCCTGTGTGTGTGTGTCTAATCCTACCAACTATGCATTCTGCTTGAAGTCAGCAACGAGGAAACTACTAATGATTAATTGGATGACAGTTCAACTGTCTCTAACATAACTTTAGCTTTGTTGAAATCTTGACTGCCCGAGCAGAAGCAGACAACATTTTGAAGCTCTGTGATAGTGTGACCTAATTTCTCCTGGTGAAGCCTAGGTGTGGTAGTTATCCTCTCCCCAGAAACAGGGTGCCATTACTAGGCTTACCTATCCTCTTTTTTCCCCCTTTCTCTGGTTCATGGCAGAGTGGGGTTGTGTTTAGAGTGAAATAACACGTGTTTATTATCTATTTCACTTGATTTGGCAATGTAAACAATGTTTCCCATGCGAATAAATCCCTTTGAATTTAATTGAATGAAATTGATTTAACTAACACCCCCGCCTCTGTCCTTGTCGTCTTTAACTTTGAAACAATAGCTCTTCACTTACTATAGAAACAATACCACAGAAGGGAAGGGGAGTTTGGGAGGGGAGTTTCTCTCTTTTTGTTGCTTCTTTCTCTCTAGTTTTCTGAGCTCATCGACAATTATTGCCAGAGCAGTCAGAGTTGGTTGTAAAACTCAACACAACAGACCCTAAGGGGATCATCTTAACCAGAATACAGTACTGTGAGCTACTTGTCCCATTGGTTTACAGCAACAAAACAACACAGTGTAGCTAAGGCTTTTGTTCCAGACCAGTACCAACACACTGGATTCAACTAATCAAGGGGAGACGTCAATGGATTGATTTGGGACTGGTGTCTGATGGACCGTAGCAGGCTGGCAGAGTGGTGCCGAGTCTCTCCACACGCCCACAACCACCACCACCAGCGGTATTCACATTATCCCTGTCTGCCTGTCTGACCGCGAGCCGCAACCCCCCCCCCACACACGCAAGTGTCTGTCTGTCTGACCACCGGCCACTGCTAAATAACCATTAGTGGTTGGAAATTCAAAAATTTCCGACTGGACTTTGAGAGCAAGATTCAACTCAGCCATTTCCCCTCACATACTTCCAATGCCTTCCCTCCCCATTCCCAGACCTGCTGACTGAGGACCAACTGTCTGTTTACCTCATCTGTCCAGAGCTGTCTCCTACTGTATACCTTATGCCCTGACCCACAGAATAAATACAATAGAATATAATAGAATAAAGTGGAATATAATTGAATAGATTATAGTAGAGTAGACTAAAGTAGAATAGAAGAGTAAGCTAGAGTTACACTGGGAAGATATGGAGCCAGTACTGATATTTTTTTGCTATTAGACAAAAGGGTTAGCGATATGTGTCTGATATTGTATGGATGTTTTTAAATAAACAAGGCTTCTGATGGAGCACCTCCCTCTCTCTTTCTCTCGCTCAAGTTCTCACACTCTATATTTCTCCTCTCCTGGCATTGTTCTTCTCCTACTCTGTTACTCTTTAATTCTTCCTTCCTTCCTACCTGTATGTTTCTGGCAGTGTATGATTCTCTAAACTGTTTAACACAGGGCGTTATTAAGCAGGGATTGTAGCCAATACCTGATTAATCAATCCCTGTAGCGATTATAATGACCAGCCAGGACCTGATTAATCAAACCTTGTAGCGATTATAATGACCAGCCAAGACCTGATTAATCAAACCCTGTTGTGACTATGATGACCAATGCTGCATACAACCACCATTGTCTCACTGTGTAACTTTGGTAGCATCTTAACACTCCTGTTATGCCCATACAGTGAACTCCACCTGCTGTGTGTGTTCCTGTGTGTGTGCGTGGGTGTGTGATTCAGTCTTCAGCCCTCTCTACAGTCTGGCCATAATGGAGCCCAGATGCTTTGAGATGCTAAGGAGCCAACCCCCCCCTGTCAGACTGACACACACACACAAGCAGACACTGACTCACACCCTGACTCACTCATTCACTCTCTCTTTCTCTATTTGTATTATTTTACCTATTCCCGGTATCTTCTTTCATTCTTTCTTTCTTTCATTCTTTCTTTCTTTTGTTTTTCTCCTTTTCCTTTTTTCTTTCTCTTATTCCCACCCTCCCTCCCTCTATCTCGTTCCACCCCGGGCATGAAACATGTAGGCCTCTCTGGTGCCATGGCAACCTCCCAAACAGAGAGAGCAGCTGAAGTCTGCAATAGCAACCGGTTGGCCATAAAATAAAATAAAACTAAACTGGCTTTTGTTGCCAGTCTCTAGCTGTGTTTGATCTGTGTGTGTGCATGTGCATGTTCATGTGCACGTGCATGTATTCTGTTTTACAGCATAGAAAGCCTGCTTTAATGAAGTGGGTCAGTACCTGGTGGCAGCTAGGTACTTCCCAAACTTAACAAGGAAATATTGGCTAACACAGAAGCCGACTGGCAGCCATAGTGGTTAGTAAGACATGGACACACACACACACGCTACAGGTCTTCAAGCCATGTGAGGGAAGGTGACAGAGACATCAGACAGACAGTGTGTAGGAATGTAAGGGCAATTAAAAACTAAAACTATGTTTTACAGTGCCTTCAGAAAGTATTCCACCTATTGACTTTTTCCACATTCCTGAATTTAAAATGGATTAAATTCAGATTTTGTGTCATTGGCCTTCACACAATCCCCATAATGTCAAAGTAAAATGATGTTTTTAGACATTTTTACAAAATAATAAAAAAGAAAATGAAAAGCTAAAATGTCTCGAGTCAATGTTGCATGGACTCACTGTGTGTGCAATAATAGTTTTTAACATGATTTTGAATGACTACATCATCTCTGTACCCCACACATACAATTATCTGTAAGGTCCCTTAGTCGAGCAGTGAATTTCAAATACAGATTCAACCACAAAGACCAGGGAGGTTTTCCAATCCCTTGCAAAGAAGGGCACCTATTGAATATCCCTTTGAGCATGTGGAAGTTATTAATTACACTTTGGATGATGTATCATACACCCAGTCACTACAAAGATACAGGCATCTTTCCTAACTCAGTTGCCGGAGAGGAAGGAAACCGCTCAGGGATTTCACCATAAGGCCAATGGTGACTTTAAAACAGCTACAGAGTTTAGTGGCTGTGATAGGAGAAAACTGAGGATGGATCAACATCATTATAGTTACTCCACAATACCAACCTAAATGACAGAGTGAAAAGAAGGTCTGTACAGAATAAAAACATTCCTAAACATGCATCCTGTTTTGTAAAGAGCACTAAAGTAAAACTGCAAAACAATTGGAAAATAAATTAACTTTATGTCCTGAATACAAAGTGTTATTTTTGGGGCAAATCCAACCCAACACATCACTGAATATCATTGTTCATATTTTTAGGCATGACCTACAAAGCCCTTCATCACCTTGCACCCCCCTTACCCCCCTTACCTCTTAAACCATCTTCTCCTCCATCATCCCACACACGCACTCTGTTCGACCACAGCAGGCCACTTTGTCATCCCCAGGTAGAAGCTCCAGAACTTTGACGACAGGGCCTTCTCCAGGGTTGCTCCTAGGCTCTGGAACTTATTCCATCAGTGACTTGGATTCCATCACTATCTTTCAATCCCTCCTAAAGCCCCACCTCTTTGCCAGTGACCTCACAATATGATATGATCGCGATACTTACAGTAGGTGTCAATACTATCCCTCAACGTAACCAAGACTGAGGAGATGATTGTGGACTACAGGAAAAGGATGACTGAGCACGCCCCCATTCTCATCGACAGGGCTGTAGTAGAGCAGGTTGAGAGCTTCAAGTTCCTTGGTGTTCACATCACCAACAAACTAGAATGGTCCAAACACACCTAGACAGTCGTGAAGAGGGCACGACAAAGCCTATTCCCCCTCAGGAAACTAAAAAGATTTTGCATGTGTCCTCAGATCCTCAAAAGGTTCTACAGCTGCACCATCGAGAGCATGGTTGCATCACTGCCTGGTACGGCAACTGCTCGGCCTCTGACCGCAAGGCACTACAGAGGGTAGTGCGTACGGCCAAGTACGTCACTGGGGCAAAGCTGCCTGCCATCCAGGACCTCTACACCAGGCGGTGTCAGAGGAAGGCCCTGAAAATTGTCAAAGACTCCAGCCACCCCAGTCATAGACTGTTCTCTCTACTACCGCATGGCAAGCGGTACCGGAGTGCCAAGTCTAGATTTTCTTTTTAGCACTGTTGTTTAGACCCTGTAAGTAAGCATTTCATTGTTGTATTTGGCGCACGTGACAAATAAACTTTGATTTGATTTGTAATACGATATGTCTATTGCAATTCTCTTCTCATGATTCTATATGTATTGCGTTTCGATGCTGCAATTTTATTGCAATTAGATTTTCCAACATATTGTTCACTATATGTCTGCTTGCAGAGAGACAAAGAGGAAAAAAAAACATTTTGGAAACATGTTGGCTCACAATTTAACCCATAAGAGTCTAAGCTGGGGGAGGTACTAAGCTATATGGAATTGTTTTAAGGTCATACCAAGAATCATGCCATTTCATTTTGAATTTTAAGACCCCTTGAAGTATAAAAATTTGTATAAAAAATGATTTGCTATTAGCTCATATATTTGCTATTAGCACATAATGCATTAAATAAGAGATTCACTACATGGAACAACAGATAGTCACAAAAAAATCTAAATGTTTGTTCTGATTTCTGTCCAATATCTGAGAGATCAGGAAACATTGGTTATTTTTTAAACATATTTAGCCCCTTATTGTCACTAAACAGTCACCATATACAGTACCAGTTAAACGTTTGGACACACCTACTCATTTAAGAGTTTTTCTTTATTTTTACTATTTTATACATAGTTTTGATATCTTCACTATTCTACTATGAAATAACACATATGGAATCATGTAGTAACCAAAAAAAGTAATGACTCAAAAACCGTGACAGCCACAGTTTAATTGTGAAGATAAATGTAGCGCCGCCCTAAAAACCCTATGCAAATTGACACAAACCTTCAACTGGTATGTGATGAGACATTATATAAACTCTTCAAAGTGTTTTATTTACATTTTATAGGTGATAAGTTGGACAAATCGGGGGAAAAGCAGTTTCCCCACACAACATAGCTCCCCCTATCACTATGATGCAGTAGCTTTCGCTTCCCCACTCGCCATTTTTTAAAGATCCGACGGAGCTCCATTGCCTTCTTCAATCATGCAGAGATGGGCAGCATGAAGGTCTCGTCATTGATTTTGCTGGAAAGGGAAGAAATGGTGCTTTACAATGGTATTAATATTACAGTTGACCTTGAAGTATTACGTTTTTGGGGCGCTAAAATAAGGTCAATATGGAACAGCGCGATGTACTAAAGTCGTTAGCTACCGTTACTTGCATAGTGGAGTATTTTGTTAAGACATGTAGCTAGCTATCTGGGTAAACAATGAACCATAATCCCAACTCATGATGTTACTACCCTGCATGAATCTGCAGGTAGCTAACCAACCAGGTTCAAGTAAATGGCTCTGTGATATGAATAATAAGATCAAACATGTAATGGTAGCTCTTGAGCCAGCCAGCAAAATGGATTTAAAATAGCCTTTTAAAATTATAAACTTGGATTAGCTAACACAACGTGCCATTGGAACACAGGAGTGATGGTTGCGGATAATGGGTCTCTGTACGCCTATGTAAATATTCCATTAAAGATCAGCCATTTTCAGATGGGGCTGTTTTGGTTTTTCACATTTCTTGGTTTTGTTAGTCTATTCATGTATAGTTTCTTTATTAAAGAACCAATAATGAATAATAACCACGCTGTGTTTTGGTCCGCCTCTCCTTCGACACAAGAAAACCGTTACACTTATGGTCTGACAAACACTGTCACCTTTCACCGCATAGGCGGAAGTGTTACATACTGTAGGCAGAGGTGTTGTATTTAGACGCATCCAATAATAATAAAAATATATCTTAAACTGACTGATATTTATGGGGATTTTTTGATTATGCTAATACGATTTCCTCGCGGGCACAGACTTCGACCTGGAGAACAAGCTGTAGGAGGAAAAATATTGGAGTTTTGGCGGAGGTACAGCCGACTACCACTAGCTAACGCAACCTAGCAAAAACATTTATTTATCAAAGTGTCAATATAATATTGTCCAAAATAATGTAAGAAATTCGTAACTGTATACATTTTTCACCTATCTTTTACAAATCGATATTTAGAGTCAAACTATCGATATAATAAATATGCAACTGTATCGATTTTCCCCCCATCACTAGTCCATTGTGCTTCAAACAATGTGTAGGCAGGTTGCTTAGGGTTCAAACCTTTTCAAACAGCCTAATTCATACTCTTAGAGGAGGTGCTCCCACAATAATGTGGTTTGTACCAAATTAATACAAAAATAAAGTATTACATGCTTTCCTTCTCATACTTAAACATTATCCCATTCCACTACTTTTTCTAACTTTTTAAATTATATGAAAGTTAGCTTTGCTTTTATAAGACCATCAGGCTTGATTGATCGAGCTTTTGTGTCTTGTCATAATTTCTGTGGTACCTGCCTGTTGTTCTTTGCTGTTTAAATGGTAATTTATTTCAACCTTTATGTAAGCAATATATGTCATTGAGAAAAATATATATTTCATAATAACGTCCTTTTTTGGTCAGTGGTGTGCAACATAACAACAGGTGGTGGTGTGTTGGACACAGTCACTCATATAGATAGAGAGGTCTATATATGTCTGCATTCCTGATTTCTATTACTGTTAGCTAACCTGTGTAATATTCACTTAAGCTCAGAACCACTTGTTTTTCAAACATGGTCCTGTTTTATCAATTACTGTGTTGATCAATGGACAGTTCGTTACCTCTGTCAAATTATTATGTAGCTTAAAGTTTTGTTTGTAATTGTTTTTGCAGTAAAGATGGTGACGGTACAATAAAACATATACAATAGGCCTACATCTAAAAATACTAATGTATGTACATTATGCCTTGAATCTTTTCTTCCGGGCCGGGAAATCTGCTCCTTTTACTCTCTGTTCTGAACGCACAAGTGACCAGTTCTTTTAGCCTTTAGCCGTACCCTTATCCTACTCCTCCTCTGTTCCTCTGGTGATGTAGAGGTTAACCCAGGCCCTGCAGTACCTAGCTTCATTCCCATTCCCCAGAAGCTATCATTTGTTGACTTCTGTAACCGTAAAAGCCTTGGTTTCATGCATGATAACATTAGAAGCCTCCTCCCTAAGATTGTTTTATTCACTGCTTTAGCACACTCCGCCAACCCGTATGTCCTAGCCATGTCTGAATCCTGGGTGAGGAAGGCCACCAAAAATCTTGAAATGTCCATCCTTAACGATAACATTTTCCAACAAGATAGAACTCCCAAAGGGGGCCGGAGTTGCAATCTACTGCAGAGATAGCCTGCAGAGTTCTGTCATACTATCCAGGTCTGTGCCCAAACAATTCAAGCTTCTACTTCTAAAAATCCACCTTTCCAGAAACAAGTCTGTCACCGTTGCCTCTTGTTATAGACCCCCTTCAGCCCCCAGCTGTGCCCTGGACACCAGATGTGAATTTATTGCCCCCTATCTATTTTCAAAGTTCGAACTGTTAGGTGAACTTTGAAGATGCTTAACACCCCGGCCGTCCTACAATCTAAGCTAGATACCCTCAATCTCACACAAATTATCAGGGAACCTACCAGGTACAACCCTAAATCTGTAACCATGGGCACCCTCTAAGATATCATCCTGACCAACTTGCCCTCTAAATACACCTCTGCTATCTTCAACCAGGATCTCAGCGATCATTGCCTCACTGCCTGCGTGTGTAATGGGTCCGCAGTCAAACGACCACCCCTCATCACTGTCAAATGCTCCCTTAATCACTTCAGCGAACAGGCCTTTCTAATTGTCCTGGCCCGGGGATCCTGGAAGGATACTGACCTCATCCCTTCAGTAGAGGATACCTAGTTGCTCTTTAAAAGTGCTTTCCTCACCGTCTTCAATAAGCATGACCCATTCAAAAAATGTAGAACTAAAAACAGATAAAGCCCTTGGTTGACCCCAGACTTGTCTGCCCCTTAACCAGAACAAAAACATCCTGTGGCGTTCTGCATTAGCATCGAATAGCCCCCGCGATTTTCAACTTTTCAGGGAAGTCAGGAACCAATATACTCAGTCAGTTAGGAAAGCTAAAGCTAGCTTTTTCAAACAGAAATTTGCTTCCTGTAGCACTAATTCCAAAAGGTTTTGGAACACTGTAAAGTCCATGGAGAATAAGAGCACCTCCTCCCAGCTGCCCACTGCACTGAGGACAGAAACATTGTCACCACCGATAAATCTACGATAATCAAGAATTTCAATAAGCATTTTTCTACGGCTGGCGATTCCTGCCACCTGGCCCCCTTGCCTCAGGCAACATCTCAGCACTCCCTGCAGCAACTTGCCCAAGCCACCCGCTTCCCCTTCACCCAAATCCAGACAGCTGATGTTCTGAAAGAGCTGCAAAATCTGGATCCCTACAAATCAGCTGGGCTAGACAATCTGGACCCTCTCTTTCTAAAATTATCTGCTGAAATTGTTGCAACCCCTATTACTAGCCTATTCAACCTTTCTTTCATATCGTCTGAGATGCCCAAAGATTGGAAAGCTGCCACGGTCATCTCCCTCTTCAAATGGGGAGACACTCTAGACCCAAACTTTTATAGACCTATATCCATCCTACCCTGCCTTTCTAAAATCTTCGAAAGCCAAGTTAACAAACAGATCACAGACCATTTCGAACCCCACCGTACCTTCTCCACTAAGAAGTCCGGTTTCCGAGCTGGTCATGTGTGCACCTTAGCCACACTCAAGGTCCTAAACGATATCATAACCTCCATTGATAAAAGACAGTACTGTGCAGCCGTATTCATCGACCTGGCCAAGGCTTTCGACTCTGTCAATCACCGCATTCTTATCGGCAGAATCAACAGCCCTGGCTTCTCAAATGACTGCCTCGTCTGGTTCACCAACTCCTTCTCAGATAGAGTTCAGTGTGTCAAATCGGAGGGCCTGTTGTCCGGACCTCTGGCAGTCTCTATGGGGGTGCCACAGGGTTCAATTCTTGGGCCCACTCTTTTCTCTATATAGAGAGAACAAGGGAGAACAAGTATTTGATACACTCCCGATTTTGCAGGTTTTCCGACTTACAAAACACCATGGGCCTGTAATTTTTATCATAGGTACACTTCAACTGTGAGAGACAGAATCTAAAACAAAAATCCAGAAAATCACTTTGTATGATTTTTAAGTAATTAATTAGCATTTTATTGCATGCAATAAGTATTTGATACATCAGAAAACCAGAACTTAATATTTGGTATAGAAACCTTTGTTTGCAATTACAGAGATCATACGTTTCCTGTAGTTCTTGACCAGGTTTGCACACACTGCAGCAGGAATTTTGGCCCACTCCTCCATACAGACCTTCTCCAGATCTAGGTAAAACCCCACCTTATCTCAGCTCACTGGTCACTTTAGCAGGTATTTTTTACTGGTCATCCCCAAAGCCAACACTTGCTTTGGCCGCCTTTCCTTCCAGTTCTCTGCTGCCAATGACGGGAACAAATTGCAAAATCACTGAAACTGCTGTCTTATATCTCCCTCTCTAACTTTACTCATCAGCTGTCAGAGCAGCTTACCGATCACTGTACCTGTACACAGCCAATCTGTAAATAGCACACCCAACTACCTCATCCCCATATTGCTATTTATCCTCTTGCTCTTTTGCACCCCAGTATCTCTACTTGCACATCATCATCTGCACATCTATCACTCCAGTATTAATGCTACATTGTTATTATTTCGCCTCTATGGCCTATTTATTGCCTACCTCCCTACTCTTCTACATTTGCACACAATGTACATATATTTTTCTATTGTGTTATTGACTGTACGTTTGTTTATGTGTAGCTCTGTGTTGTTTTGTCGCACTACTTTGCTTTATCTTGGCCAGGGCGCAGTTGTAAAGGAGAACTTGTTCTCAACTGGCCTACCTGGTTAAATAAAAGTGAGATTAAAATAATTAAATATATACATTATATTAATAGCAGGACACTGTAAAGTCCATTAATCTTCTGAAGAGTATGAATTAGCTTGTTTGAGAAAGTTTGAAACCTAAGCAAGCTACCTACACATTGTTTGAAGTACAAAAGACCAACATAGCTACTGTAGTAGGTCAAAGCTGTGTGCTGGAAAACCTTGGTAGAGCCTGGGGGAAGTACTGTAGGTATTGTGGTGCTCATCTGATGTAAACTTTCTTAATTTTTTCAGCTTCAGACCAATGCCTAATTCTCACTTAAAACATTGTTTTTGTGTTAATGGTACATTATACAACATTTCCACATGCAAAGTCTGAAATTTTTTTTGCAACTGAAAGGCTGTCATTGTAACCTGTAATGCGGCCTCTGACAAAAGGTCTGGACCTTAATGGCACAGGTGGTGTGCTTGCATAACTGAGAGAATTTGATCACTAAGGCAGTTACAGAGATACTATTATTTCTTACATTTTAAAAGCTTTTGATTGGCGCAATGAAATGTGGGGTTCTGACCTTAACAAGTAGCCCAGGACCAGTGGAAGCAAATTAGCACCATAACATCAAAGATCCACCACCATGTTTTACAGCAGGTATAGGGTTATTTTCTGCTCATGCATTCTCATTTCGATGCCTAACACACCACTGGTGTGCGTGAACAAAGAGCTCTATTTTGATGTCATCCAACCAATGTAAATGTCTAGAGTTTTGCTTAACGACTTTGGTACTTGGATCTGGAACCGGTCCTTTGGTCAGATGACATGAAAATCGAGCTCTATGGCCAAGCACACCAGTGGATTTGGCGTCAAAATGAGAATGCTTGAACACAAAATGACCCCCTTCACCCATCCTGCTCAGTATCTGTGTGCACACCAAACACTAAGCAAACAGGAGTAGGTCTTAAGTGTCCTTATTCCCAATAGATTTGGTATCTCTGCTGCACCTCTTTCTTTCTCTGTCTGGAGCAACGTAGACATTCCGAAACTCTACAAAGATTCTGTGAGATTCCAGAGGGGACTCAGATATCCGGAATAATCCTTTCCTCCCCGTGGCAACCCTGGCCTTATTAACAGACTGGATCAAACTTACTTATAACGGGATTATACTTGCCAGTCACGGATCCCATTCCAGTCACAGATCCTATCAGGGTCGAGGTAAAGATCCTCTGTCACAACACTACCCCTCAGTCTCATCAACTAGATATTAGAAAGACAGAGGTATCTGGAACCTAATTCCTCTGTTCCATCTCCTCAGTCATCTGTCAGATGAGAGAAGGTCTTCAAAGATGGGGAATAGAGTTGTACCACCAAACAAACTCAGGTAGCACGTTGGTTTACAGTGCTGAAATAAGGGGTATTCACAGGGAATTAACAGGAAACAACGACAGGGTAACAATACGGTAATAACCCATTCATAGTATCTCGCAGCTAAATAACAATATTAAGGGTAACACATTTTCCTGTATGTTATGTATAAACAATGATTTGTTACTTTAGAACTACAAGTATTAGAGGGTAAGAAGCACAACTTATGTATTAAGTATTCAAGGCCATTTCACCTGAACCTTTATAGAAATGCTTTTGATTTGATTTGAGAAAAGACATCATAGACCTACTTAGACTGTATGTAGACCAACCACAAACATACCTTTTGGGTATTTTTCTTCTAGTTATCCAGTACTTACAGGTGATGTGCAAATAGTAAGTTGTTACTGACTATAATTATTATGTTCATTACTGGTTCTTCATTCAGTATAACTAGGGTGCTTCAGCACTTTATTCTAAAGCAAAAAATAAATAAATGAAAATATACTTTTCCTTGCTATTTGTTATTTTTATGTCTGCTTTTTGTGATTGAGAATCGCTCTTGGGTGGATGGCTTTGGTCTGCAGTAACGTCTGATCAGCCACCTGCACTGTGCTTTCTCTCCTCAGTCTTCTTTGATGATTGCTGAGGAGAGTTATGTATTGTTTAAAAGGTTTAGAACACGTAAAAGTTGGTGATCTATTAGTACTGCGTTAAAATAGTAAAACACTGTATGATGCAATGCTAGGTTGTTTAGCTAGGCTAGCTATGGTTGAAGTCGGAAGTTTACATAAACTTAGGTTGGAGTCATTAAAACTCATTTTTCAACCACTCCACAAATGTCTTGTTAACAAACTATAGTTTGGGCATGTCGGTTAGGACATCTACTTTGTGCATGACACAAGTACTTTTTCCAACAATTGTTTACAGACAGATTATTTCACTTATAATTCACTGTATCACAATTCCAGTGGGTCAGAAGTTTACATAACTAAGTTAAATGCCTGGAAAAAGCTTGGAAATTTCCAGAAAATGATTTCATGGCTTTAGAAGCTTCTAATTGACATAATTTGAGTCAATTGGAGGTGTACCTGTGGATGTATTTCAAGGCCTATCTTCAAACTCAGTGCCTCTTTGCTTGACATCATCGGAAAATCAAAAGAAATCAGCCAAGAGTTCAGAAAAAAAATTGTAGACCTCCACAAGTCTGGTTCATCCTTGGGAGCAATTTCCAAATGCCTGAAGGTACCACGTTAATCTGTACAAACAATAGTATGCAAGTATAAACACCATGGGACCACGCAGCCGTCATATCACTAAGGAAGGAGACGCGTTCTGTCTCCTAGAGATGAACGTACTTTGGTGCAAAAAGTGCAAATCAATCCCTGGACAATAGCAAAGGACCTTGTGAAGATGCTGGAGGAAACAGGTACAAAAGTATCTATATCCACAGTAAAACAAATCTTATATCGATATAACCTGAAAGGCTGCTCAGAGAGGAAGAAGCCACTGCTCCAAAACCGCCATAAAAAGCCAGACTACGGTTTGCAACTGCACATGGGGACAAAGATCGTACTTTTTGGAGAAATGTCCTCTGGTTTGATGAAACAAATATAGAACTGTTTGGCCATAATGACCATTGTTATGTTTGGAGGAAAAATGGGGAGGCTTGCAAGCCGAAGAACACCATCCCAACCGTGAAGCACGGGGGTGGCAGCATCATGTTATGGGGGTGCTTTGCTGCAGGAGGGACTGGTGCACTTCACAAAATAGATGGCATGATGAGGAGGGAAATTATGTGGATATATTGAAGCCACATCTCAAGACATCATTCAGGGAGTTAAAGCTTGGTTGCAAATGGGTCTTCCAAATGGAAAATTAATCCAATCACACTTCCAAAGTTGTGGCAAAATGGCTTAAGGACAACAAATTCAAGGTATTGGAGTGGCCAACACAAAGCCCTGCCCTCAATCCTATAGACAATTTGTGGGCAGAACTGAAAAAGTGTGAGCAAGGAGGCCTACAAACCTGACTCAGTTGCACCAGCTCTGTCAGGAGGAATGGGCCAAAATTCACCCAACTTATTGTGAGAAGCTTGTGGAAGCCTCACCGAAACGTTTGACCCAAGTTAAACGTTTTAAAGGCAATACTACCAAATACTAATTGAGTGTATGTAAACTTTTTGAGCCACTGGGAATGTGATGAAAGAAATACAAGCTGAAATAAATAATTATCTCTACTATTATTCTGACATTTCACATTCTTTAAATAAAGTGGCGATCCTAACTGAACTAAGACAGAGAATTTTTACTAGGATTAAATGTCAGGTATTGTGAAAAACTGAGTTTAAATGTATTTGGCTAAGGTGTATGAAAACGTCCGACTTCAACTGTAGCTACCAAAAGCCTTGTTTTGTGGTTGGCCCACATACAGTATGATGTAGCTTCTCAAACGTTTCTGTTGAATAAAACTTCTTTCTACATTCTATATGAGTCTACAGTTTTATTGAGAACAGGTGAAATGGCTTTGAATACTTACTACATAGTTTGTGCTTATTAGCCTCTAGTATTTATAGTTCTTAAGTAACAAATACTTGTTTCTACATAACAACCAGAAAAATGTGGCACCCTTTATATTGTTATTTAGCAGCTAGATACTAACTATGAACGGGCTATTACCCTGTCATTACTGTGTTATTTCTCAGTCGTTTCCTGTTATTTCCCTGCCGTTACCCCTTATTTCATCATTGAAGTGCAACCCAAAATCGTTTGGCACTTTGCTTAATGTTTAAAGTGTTTTCTACAAAGGAATACTTCTATAATACTCATACTTGAAAATGTGTTAAACTGCTTTACATAAGATTCCAAAGAAAGAGAGACTTGGATGTTTTGTCGCATGTTTTTGTGTCATGCTTCCAAATCACCCTATGCTAGTTGCCTTCACTGCCTCTGAAGCAAAGGAGCGCTCACCCACTTTCTCCGCATGTTTTGGAGAGGAGAAGGTGGAGGGGGTGTTGAATTTTTGATCAGTCTGACTAGTGAAAGAGAAGGGGGCAGGGAATGTGTGTGTGGGGGAGGAGGAGTTGCATGCGAGGGAGGAACTTCATAACTTTAGAAATAAGCAGTGAACAACATCAGAGGGAAATGAGATCTGGGGCTTTGTATCCCAGAGCAGCAGGAAAAAAAACAGGCTCCTGGATGTCAGGGAGGAGAGAGTAGGGAGTCTGCCCAGCTACGTCCCACTCCTGCTGGTGTCACAGGGTTAGGGCTGGGGGGATCACCTACCATCCCGGATGGTCTACTAATGCCATTATCTCAGGCAGAGTAGACCTTGGCTGGGTAGAGAGTAGACCTTGGCTGGGGCTGAGGAGAGGGGTGGGGGTGGATGGGGGAAGGTATATGGAGGACATGATCCATGGTGATTCTGGTCTGGGAAATGGTCAACTTCTTGCATAACACACACACACCGCTGAGTTTTGCTTGCATCTTCATATGTGCGCACGCACACACACACACACACACACACACACACACACACACACACACACACACACACACACACACACACACACACACACACACACACACACACACACACACACACACACACAAACACCTCCAGTGGAGAGTCATTGAGGTGTTAGAGAGTGACCAGTAGTTGTTGAACAACCCTGACACTATTCAGTTATTACTCCCTCAGTAGGTGTCCTCCTCAGAACCTAGGAATCCCCAATTCCTTTCTCCTTCTCTTTGTCCTCATTTCTCCACCTAGATTTCCTCCCTCTCTCTCTGCTCCCTATCCTTTCTCTGACTGTTGGCTGAATATGGCCTGTGTTCCATGCACTTGTGTACTGGACGCTTGGTATCCTGGGCAAAAACACTCATTAAATTTGGCATAGAGTTGATGGGTGTCCTGCCTGGAAGCCTCAGGGAGGACTGGGCTTTGAAGTACTATATGTGGGACAGTGAGTGTGTGTGTATAATATGTCACCTCTCTGTCCCCCAGGCAACTCACACTAACATAATACTGTCTGGAAATTAAATACTTAAACACGAAGCACACAATTCTACACATTCACCCACATTTGTTCTGTCTCGTTAAATCAGATTTTTAAAAACGTAATATTTTGAATGTTGAAGGGAAAGGATGGGAAATATGTTTGACTATGAACAGTAACAATGATCAGCCTTAATAATGTCCCAATGAAGTGTACTTAAAATTAAACTTCTTCCCCTCTCTGTCTCGATGCAGAGTGTGTGTTCAGTGTATGTCCGGCCTTGTCCAGGTACCATGGCTCTGGTTCAGACCCTGCCTGTGTCCACAACTGACCACCCCAAGCCTCCTACCAGCCTCGACATCATCTCCCTCTCCCCTGTGGTTGGAGGGCCCTGTGGCCCCGGAGCCACCATGGGCTCCGTCAGCAGCCTCATATCTGGCCGGACCTATCAGGAGCAGCGACACTGCCGGGCCGCCAGCGAGTTCAGGTAGGGTGCTACTCATTAGTCGTGGCCGGGTGCCAGTCTGTTTAAGTACTCTTACCTACTTTATTGTTGTTCTGGTCAAGCCAAACATGGTTGGAAAATAAGTGACAAGGAGTTGACATGATAGCACAAACAGACTGACACTCAGGCTATATTGGTCGTGGATGAGATGATTTCCTAGCCTGGGTTCCAGTTTTTTACCTTGTTTCTGCTCTCTTGCCAACTCCTGGGATTGTCATGCCAAACAAGAGCACAAACAGATCTTGGACCAGCCTAGTGATTCCTCCCTTACTGGCTCCTGAGTGGCGCAGCAGTCTAAGGCAGTCCTCTCAATGCTAGAGACACCCTCACTACAGACACCCTAGTTCAAACTGTATCACAACCGGCTGTGAATGAGAGAACCATAGGGCGGCGCACAATTGGCCCAATGTCGTCCGGGTTTGGCTGGTGTAGGCCGTCGTTGTAAATAAGAATTTGTTCTTAACTGACTTGCCCAGTTAAATAAAGGTTACTTTTTTATACAATGGAAAATAGCTACTGTAAAAATGCTATATACTGTAATTCCAATCAATTAGTATTATAAATTATTTTTATTTCAGCACTAAGACACGCCATAACACCCCAACCACCAGCTGTTTCAGGCTCCAGGGTGATAGCAACACCCTGCACAGCGCGAGCTCCCTGGAACAACTACTGGTCATCAACAACCAGACCCAGATCCAGATCACACAGCTCCAGCCCCCGCCACTGCCCACCAAGAAGCAGCCCCGGGCAGGTAACTCTGCTGGTGGGGCAGGGTGTGCGGCTGGAGGTGGTGGTGGTGCAGGGAATGGAAACTATGGGTTTGTGACTGAGGTGGTGACTGTAGGAGACTGGAATGATAACCATGTGGTGGTGGTCGGGAGTCCGTGTAGCGACTCGGAGGAGCAGAGGGATAACCGAGGTCTCAACGGGAATATTGGCGGTCCGCCGCCCAAACTCATCCCTGTGTCGGGAAAACTGGAGAAGGTGAGTGTCGGAGGGGGATTCCCAAAATGTCAAGTGGTTCTCGAGGTTGTCGTATCTGTGTATCCCTAATAAGTCCTCGTCAAGAAATGACCATCCCAACTTCCCTTTGATAACGCCCATACATTTCATTGTGTTATCATTACTATACTTTTTTTCTTTCTCAGTTTTATGTTTCATTTGTAAAATCCCCACTAAGCTAATATACAGAACATAGAATCTAGCTAGCTAATAATACTTCTAGCTAATGATGTAGTGAACTTTCAGTACCTCACTATTACCTAACTACTCCCAGCTAAAATAAGCAGCACTGGTGGTGAGGTGCTAGGCCAACTACAGTACCAGTCAAATGTTAGGACACACCTACTCATTCCAGGGTTTTTATTTATTTTAAAAATATTTCTATAGCGTAGAATAATAGCGAAGACATCAAAACTATGAAATAACACATATGGAATCATGTAGTAACCAAAAAAGTTTGAAATATATACAAATTGAAATGTATTATATATTTGAGATTTTTTAAAGTAGCCACCCTTTGCCTTGATGACAGCTTTGCACACTCTCGGCATTCTCTCAACCAGCTTCATGAGGTAGTCACCTTGAATGCATTTCAATTAACAGGTGTGCCTTGTTAAAAGTTAATTTGTGGAATTTCTTTCCTTCTTAATTGAGCCAATCAGTTGTGTATTTTATTTTATTTTACCTTTATTTAACTAGGCAAGTCAGTTAAGAACATATTCTTATTTTCAATGACGGACTAGGAACAGTGGGTTAACTGCCTGTTCAGGGGCAGAACGACAGATTTGTACCTTGTGAGCTAGGGGATTTGAACTTGCAACCTTTCGGTTACAAAGGTGTATGGGGTGGTATACAGAAGATAGCCCTATTTGGTAAAAGTCCATATTATGTCAATAACAGCTCAAATAAGCAAAGAGAAACAACAGTCCATCATTACTTTAACACATGAAAGTCAGTCAATCTGGATAATGTCAAGAACATTTCTTCAAGTGCAGTCGCAAAAACCATCAAGCACTATGATGAAATGGCTCTCATGAGGACCGCCACAGGAATGGAAGACCCAGAGTTACCTCTGCTGTAGAGGATAAGTTCATTAGAGTTTCCAGTGCTCAACATATTTCAAGACAGTTGGAAAGCATTCCAGGTGAAGCTGGTTGAGAGAATGCCAAGAGTGTGCAAAGCTGTCATCAAGGCAAAGGGTGGCTACTTTGAAGAATCTCAAATATAAAATATATTTTGATTTGTTTAACACATTTTTGATTACTACATGATTCCATATGTGTTATTTCATATTTTTGATGTCTTTACTATTATTCGACAATGTAGAAAATAGTCAAAATAAAGAAAAACCCTTGAATGCGTAGGTGTGTCCAAACTTTTGACTGGTACTGTATATGCTAACATTATTTTCCATAAATCCTCTCTCTCCTCTCTCTCTAATTGACTGTTAATTTCTATTGATCGATAGGCAACCTTATTCACAGCTCAGACAAAGCCTGTAATAGATAATTTAACACTCGGAGAGCGTGATGTTGACTCAAAACAAAATCACTTTTTTAATTACTCAGACATTTTTAAAGTCATGTCACCCCCCGTCCTTGACATTTCCTAACTAAGTCTATATAACACACTGTCGTTGTTATAATCATACTTTTACAAACGTAAAATGTGTTATAAGCAGTTTTAAAAGATATATTTTTCTGCCCCTCGTGCACCGAAAAATATTCACTGACAGTCGGTCTGCGCAGCTGATGATGGCGCATCGAAAATACACCTAAACTACATTATATATTTAAAAAAGTATGTGGACACCCCTTCAAATTGGTAGATTCTGCTATTTCAGCCACACCGTTCCTGACAGGTGTATAAACTTGAGCACACAGCCATGCAATCTCCATAGACAAACAATGGCAGTGGAATGGCCTCAGTGACTTTCAACGTGGCACCGTCATAGGATGCCACCTTTCCAACAAGTCAGTTGGTCAAATTTATGCCTTGCTAGAGCTGCTGTTATTGTGAAGTAGAAACGTCTGGGAGTAACAACGGGCTCAGACGCAAAACGTACGGGACCGGCGAGTGCTGAAGCACTTAGCACGTAAAAAACATCAGTCTTCGTTTGCAACACTCACTACCAAGTTCCAAACTGCCTCTGGAAGCAACGTCAGCACAAGAACTGTTCATTGAGAGCTTCATGAAATGGGTTTCCATGGCCATGCAGCCGCACACAAGCCTAAGATCACCATGTGCAATGCCAAGTATTGGCTGGAGTGGTGTAACGCTCGCCCCCATTGGAATCACGCTTCACCATCTGGCCGTCCGACGGACAAATCTTGGTTTGGCGGATGCCAGGACAACACTTCCTGCCCCAATGTATAGTGCCAACTGTAAAGTTTGGTGGATGAAGAATAATGGTCTGGGGCTGTTTTTCATGGTTCAGGCTAGGCCCCTTAGCTCCAGTGAATGGAAATCTTAACTCTATAGCATACAATGACATTCTAGACAATTCTGTGTTTCCAACATCGTGGCAACAGTTTGGGGAAGGTCTCTCCTGTTCCAGCATGACAATGCCCAGTGCCCAAAGCGATGTCCATACAGAAATGGTTTGTCGATATCGGTGTGGAAGAACTTAACTGGCCAGCACAGAGTCCTGACCACATCTAACACCTTTGATGAACTTGAATGCCGACTGTGAGCCAGGCATAATTTCCCAACATCAGTGCCCGACCTCACTAAGCTCTTGTGGCTTAATGGAAGCCAGTCCCCGCTGCAATGTTCCAATATATAGTGGAAAGCCTTCCCAGAAGAGTGTGTAGCCTGTTATAAGAGCAAAGGGGGGTCAACTCCATATTAATGCCCATGATTTTGGAATGAGATGTTCGACGAGCTGGTGTCCACATGCTTTTGGTCATGTAGTGTATATTGACTAATTTCATATAGAAATCGAGTTTCTTGAAAGACTAGATTTAATTGTTAATAGTCTGATGGGTGAGAGTATTATCAATTTGAAGAATCTGATGAACAGCGGCAGCTTGTTATTGACACAGAGGCTGGTAAATGGAGTGCAAATCGTGACTTTTAAAAATTCCCCTACAGCGTTACATGCAGGTAAAACGTTTGGATGTCTATATAGTATCAGAAAGTGCACATTCTGCAGTTCCACATTGAATATTCTTGCCAAACAACTCTTAAAAATTACCCGTTGAGCTTTATTTCCCAAAAACTTTTTGCCAAAATTACCATGATTCCAAACTCAAAATATGCCATTCTTTTCTTTTGAAATGTATTTTCTTAAATGCATAATGTTCCTTAAGACCTGCCCTTAATGAATGACTCATGAATGATCTTTGTGATTGTGTTTATTTAATGGATTTGAACATTTGACTTGTGGTGTTTTAGTGTTTTTTCGTTTGTACATACAGTGCATTCGGAAAGTATTCAGACCCCTTCCCTTTGCAGCCTTATTCTAAAATGGATGTGTTTTTATCCTCATCACCCTACACACAATAACCCATCATGGCAACGCGAAAACAGGTTTTTAACATTTTTGCGAATGTATAAATAAAATTAACAGAAATAGCCTATTTGCATAAGTATTCAGACCCTTTGCTATGAGACTTGAAATTGAGCTCAGGTGCATCCTGTTTCCATTGATCATCTTTGACATGTTTCTACAACTTTATTGGAGTCCACCTGTGGTAAATTCAATTGAGTGGACATGGAAAGGCTCACGCCTGTTTATATAAAGGTCCCACAGTTGACAGTGCTTGTCAGAACAAAAACCAAGCCATGAGGTCAAAGGAATTGTCCGTAGAGCTCCGAGAGAGAATTGTGTCGAAGTGCAGATCTGGGGAAGGGTTCCAAAAAATGTCTGCAGCATTGAAGGTCCCCACAAACACAGTGTCCTCCATCATTCTTAAATGGAAGAAGTTTGGAACCACCAATAATCTTCCTAGAGCTTGCCACCCGGCCAAACTGAGCAATCGGGGGAGAAGGGCCTTGGTCAGGGAGGTGACCAAGAACCTGATGATCATTCTGACAGAGCTTCAGAGTTCCTCTGTGGAGATGGGAGAACCTTCCAGAAGGACAACCATCTCTGCAGCACTCCACCAATCAGGCCTTTATGGTAGTGGCCAGACGAAAGCCCCTCAGTAAAAGGCACATGACAGCCCACTTGGAGTTTTCCAAAAGCCACCTAAAGACTCTGACCATGAGAACCAAGATTCTCTGGTCTGATGAAACCAAGATTGAACTCTTTGGCCTGAATGCCAAGCGTCATGTCTGGAGGAAACCTACTGTGAAGCGTGGTGGTGGCAGCATCATGCTGTGGTGATGTTTTTCAGCGGCAGGGCTGGGAGACTAGTCAAGATTGAGGGAACAATATACAGACCAAAGTACGGAGAGATCCTTGATGAAAACCTGCTCCAGAGCTCTCAGGACCTCAGACTTGGGCGAAGGTTCACCTTCCAACAGGACAACAGGAGTGGCTTCTAGACAAGTCTCTGAATGTCCTTGAGTGGCACAGCCAGAGCCTGGCCTTGAACCCGATCGCATATCTCTGGAGAGACCTGAAAATGATGGGTATTGTGTGTAGATTTAGATTTTTATTTTATTTTTTCCATTTTAGAATAATGCTGTAACGTAAACAAATGTGGAAAAAGTCAAGGGGTCTGAATAGTTTCCAAATGCACTGTATAGCCTACAGTTGCATAAACTAATGAAATTGCTATTGTGTTCCCTAAAATCCCTTTTCTTTCATATTCTAATGTTACATTCATAAACAGAAACCAATTGTAATTTTTTCAATGGCATGTGAAATCTATTTATTAGACTGTTAAAATGTTGACGTTCGTTCAAAAGACGTTTTTGGCCCGAAGGGGGGGTCCAATGAGGCCAGGCTTTTCAATTGTTAACAATCAATCACCTCACACCTTATAATCAATGTCAGAGCTGTCTTACATTCACTGACACACTCACTGAGGCCTGAGGGAAATCATTTAGAAAACTGCTTACCGGACCTGTGTGTATAGAGCTGTCTTTTTCTGTCTCTCTCTCCTCTCTTGATCTGTCCCCCCCTTCTCTCTCTCTCGCCTTTCTCTTCCTGCCTCTTTCCTCTCCCCCTCTCTCTCCCCGTCTCCCTGTATTTCTCTTTCTATCTTTCTCCTCTCCCTCTCTCTCTTTTCATCCACCCTCTCTCGTGTCGTGACATATTCAATGAGATGTGAGAAAAATCATTAGGAAAACTGCTTACTGGAAACCAATAAATAACAATTAAACCAATCAGAGCCTTCCACCCTATCAGTGTCCCTGTCTTTATTGGGAGGAGACCAGGCATTCCTAATTCGCAATGCTGATATTACTAACGTCAGTTTCTTTTATATTTCCTTTGTTTTATCAAACCTTTATTTAACCGGAAATCCCAATCAAGGGTTGCCCAGTACTGTGGTTCTATGTGCGTTTGAGAGGGCCTTGATTAGATTCCCTTTGATAGGGCCTATCAGGCAATAATGAAAATAACGAAGATGATAATAATTCATTAATCATAGTTGAAAACACAATGTAATGATGTCTGTACTTTTCTGTAAGAACCATTAACAAATACTGTCTTCCATTACAGAACATGGAGAAGTTTCTGATCCGTCCCACTGCGTTCAAACCAGTGGTCCCCAAGAACCGTCACTCGGTGCAGTACCTCTCCCCGAGGACAGGGGGCAGCCTCTCTGAGAGCCAGGGCAGCCTCAACCTCCTCCTGCCCCTACCTATCAATGGGAATAACGGAAATACTGTGGTCAACAGCCCGGGGAGCTACGGAAATGTCGTATCTCTGCTCTGCTCCTCCTCTTCCTCGGACAGCAAAAGGAACTCGTACAGCGGAGGACGCAACGCTCGCAGCAGCCAGTCCTGCTCCATGTCAGACTCTGGCCGTAACTCCCTGTCCAGCCTCCCTACTCACAGCAGTACCGGCTACAGCTTGGCCCACAGCGAGGCCTCTGGGTCTGGAGGGTCAGGGGTGGGCCTGGAGCCTGGGGCTGGAAGAACTACTACTACGAACGGAGGAGGGTTGGTGACCCACGGAGTTCACAGTCACTCAACCTCCCACGGTCACTCTAACTCAGACAGCGGGCGTTCGTCATCCAGTAAGAGCACGGGGTCGGGGTCGCTGAGCGGGCGCGGCCAGCCCCTGTCAGACAGTGGGTCGTGTGGGCACTCACCCCCGCCTCTGGAGGGGTACGAGGGGGTGATGAGGGAGCTGGAGGAGAAGCTAAGGGAGAGGGATTTGGAACTGCAGCAGCTCAGAGAGAACCTGGACGAGAACGAAGCCGCCATCTGTCAGGTGAGAGGGGAGTTTTTTTTACTTAGTAGTTGTTCAGTAGACACCAAGGAGAGGATAATTGACTGAAACAGGGAGGTCCAATAACAACCCCTTGTTTTTGTTTTCAGTTGAAAGCGCTTTATTCACTTTTTTTCTTATGGTTTATCCTAATTAACACGAGTCACACAATCCTGGTGTGGCTCATGTCTGTGTAATGTCAGGGGTTTAAAGGCCTAAAGTGTTGCCTCGAGGTCCAATATGTATAAAATGTTTGTTTTTTCTGCTGTTTCTATTGACTAAGCTAAATTATTCCATAGCTTTTCGAGCCGTAATAGTGCTGGTTCACAGTTTGGCCTCTGGATGTGGCATCTGTATGTAAACTCTGACCTCCAACTCCTGACCTCCTGTGCTGTAGGTGTACGAGGAAAAGCAGCGTCGCTGTGAGAGGGAGCTGGAGGAAATGAGACAGAGCTGCTCTTCCAAGATGAAACAGGCTACACAGAAGGCCCAGAGAGTACAACAGGCCTTACAACTACAGGTCAGATCTACAGTATAGATAGAGACAGATACAGTATACAGAAACATGGATATACAGCGACATAGATACAGAAACATAGTATACAGACAGAGCAGTTTTTCTAAGATGAAACAGGCTCACAGAAGGCTCAGAGAGTACCACATGCCTTACAGCTACAGGCAACAGACAGAGATACAGAGATAGTTCAGTCAACTTAATTTGGGAAGTAGGACCCTGTTTTGTATGACAGCAAGTTACTATTGTTTGTACTATTTGTACTATTGTTTGAAATGTTGCTGCTGTTTTGATAGCATCTCCTGATTTTGGGACTGTCAAAATGCGACCCTAACTGTCTGTGTCTCTACTTCAGGTGTTCCAGCTGCAGCAGGAGAAAAAGAAACTTCAGGAGGACTTCTCCTCTCTGCTACAGGACAGGGAGGTGCTGGAGAGGAGGTGTGCCTCCATACAGAGAGAACAGATCCAGTTGGGACCGCGCCTAGAGGAGACGAAGTGGGAGGTGAGACACTGAGGAGGAGAAAGGTCAGGGGTTTAGGGGTCATGGGTTAGGGTAAGTGTGAGGGTCAACGTTGATTCATGTACACAATTTCAAAGTAAGAGAATATTCACAAAATATGCACCCTCCCACCCAGGTGTGTCAGAAGTCAGGTGAGATATCCCTGTTGAAACAGCAACTGAAGGAGATCCAGTCAGAGCTGAGCCAGAAGGGTGGGGAGCTGGTGGTCCTGAAGTCCCAGCTGAGGGAGGCCAGGACCGACCTCCAAAACAGCCAGGCCAGGAGCCAGGAGGCTGGTTCGGGCCTGCGGACACGCTCTCTGGAGCTAGAGGTCTGCGAGAATGAGCTCCAGCGCAGGAAGAGCGAGGCTGAGCTTCTCCGCGAGAAAGTCATACGCTTGGAAGAAGAGTCGGCCCAGCTTCGAGGTGCCCTGGCCAATCAGGGAGGAGGCCAGACGCCGGCTAATAAGGGCCAGTGCATGAGCCTGCCCCTCCCCCAGGGCCGTGTGGGTGTGGAGGGTGGAAAGGGGGGCCCCAGCCCCTCTATGGGGTACCGTGAGGCGGAGGAGGGCAGGCTGGTATGGGGAGGGGAGAGTGATGAGGCCAAGACTCAGAGGCAGAGTGCTGAAGCTGTGCTTGGACTCAGGCAACAGGTGAGCTCCAATGATGTTTAGACGTTCTTTTGTTAATTTATTATCTGCAGAATGGTGCTTGAATAATACTCGTTTTTGCACTGATCTGTTGTCTTCAGTCAATCAATGAATCAATCACTTCTCTGTCAGGTGGAGAGGCTGAGGGCAGAGCTGATGTACGAGAGGAGGAGCAGTGAGGAGCAGCTGGGAGGATTCGAGGAGGAGAGGAGAGTCTGGCAGGAGGAGAAGGAAAAGGTGATCCGCTACCAGAAGCAGCTGCAGCAGAACTACATCCAGATGTACAGGAGGAACAGAGATCTGGAGAGGGTGATGAGAGAGCTCAGTCTAGAGCTGGAGAACAGAGACATAGAGGACTATGACATCCACAGCGGCAGCAACGACATCCACTTTGAGGAGATGACCGCTACTGAGATCTAGAGGGGACAACAACAGGGGTGTCCTCTCGCCCCATTGAGATTTAGAGACCAGACAGGGACGTTGTCTAACCCCAGTGATATCAAAATCAAATTGTATTGGTCACATACATATGTTTAGCAGATGTTCAATGGTTGTGTTTCTAGCTCCAACAGTAGCATCTCCTGATATTTAGAGACAAGGGTGTCCTCTCGCCCCCATGACTATTAATACCAGCACCCTGAAATGATCTGATTTCCCAATCACTGCTACTGAGAGGGATGCGTCCAAAACCAAACCCTATTTCCTATGTAGTGCACTACCTTTGGCTAGAGAACAGGGTGACATTTGAAATGTGCATCTAGGATACCGAGGGTATATCTGAACTTATTCCCCTAACCACAGTACAAGCACTCTTTACTTCCCTATGGACCGTTTGCTGTCATGGACATTAAGGGAGCATCTCTGTTTAAGGGTGGATCCGCTCCACTAGACATTGGGTTGCACCCTCCTCCTGGACCACACAGGAACAGCTGACTACCTGCAGTCAGAAAAGACTCCATCTCATCTTTATTCAGACTTAAAAGAGAGGTTAGTGTGTATCTCAATAGTTGAGAGTGTCGTCCTCTCCAGAGTAAGATTCACCCTCAGACCAACACATGCTCCTTGCCTCCTCACATGGGTTTGATTGCCCAGCTATTGTACCAGCACTCTTTGGGACGTATATTATGACTTTTGACTTGAGAAACAAGCAGGTACCACTCAAACCTCGCTCAAATCAGTGTATTGAAAGCAAAGGGGAGAATCGAGTCGAGTATAATCACATCTGTATGGAGCACACAGGTGTGACTACCTGACCACCAGCACATAAGGATGACATTACTATAACGATGACATCATCACCACTCAACTGTGTTTTCGTTCGTCCACAGGACTTTGTGCACCTTTGCACTTAAAGCAATGATGTAATAACACAATTTGTGCTGTCAATGTTATATATACAGTGTTCAGTGGATCAGCAACTCATCTAGAAGTAGTACGGAAAGGACAAGAAATAATCCACTGGCCAGGAAATATGGATTTATATTCAGTGGAATTGGACTATGTAGTATTTTGATGGGATGTATAAGGACTGTTGGCACAAATAGCAAATGCAACTGTTCAGTTTTCAGCACTGGCTAAGAAAGGAACTGTAGTCTACATTCTTTCTTGTTCATGGAATCTTCAAACATCCTGGATTTCTATCATTGGCTGCTTGCAGCTAACATGTCAACATTCTCTTCTGTCATTGGCTGAACCATATCTGTCAGTTGATATTGACTCTCAGCTCCCCATATCAGACTGAGAAATGTGGTGCGAAGGAAGAGAAAACCAAAAGAAGACATCAAAGGCTTAATGTGAGTGCTGTGTTGTGCTCCTCCTCTCTCTAAGCCAATAGTCACCCTATTGTATCTTCTCTACAACCTCTCCCATGTGAATGACACAAACAGAAGCAAGTAGCACTATGAGGGAGTGATTAGCATGGGAGATATCAGCACAAATGCAACCGCTGCCCTTCTCTCTCTCTCTCAGCACAAACATATCAGAGGAAGAAACACACCTTAATTGGTCAACTCAAGCTGCCCGTCAAAGATATCGATGCTGCATTGGCTGCTGGGATTGTTATGGAGCCGTATTGGATCAGTGAGCATATGGTGTCACTTTTCCTTATGGTATCTCAGTGAAACCAACAAAACATCCCTGTTCAACTGTACTGAGCTCCCCCCTCCCTTGGCCTCTCACTGTCGCACACGCTGGACTCTACTAACATTTGACTTTTTATTACTAGACCCCCCCTTTCCCTCCCTCTCATCAAAAAGCCAAGTAACACTTCCTAGACTTCCTGTCCCTTCTGGCCAGTGACTGTGAGGCTCACTCACTGACACCTAGATAATGTGGATGGCAAAAGTCTGTCAAAGTCTGGGAGAGGTAATGTAGGGCAGGGTTCCCCAACTGGCAGTGATTTTATTTGGCCTCCTAAGTTTTCTGAGCAAAAAAACATATATATATAATTATATATATATATATATATATATATATATATATATATATATATATATATAATTCTATATTTTTTAAACGTTGTTGGATATAAACGACTAAAAACACCAGCAAATCAGCTCCAGGTGATTTTAATTTTGGAAATCTGTTCCAACGCATAATAGTGAAATAGATACATGTGATCGTATACAAATGTAAACAAGGTTTGAAATAATTGTTTAGGTCAAATATATCTGTTTGGGCATTTTGCATTCAATTGCGGTCTACAAATTATTTGTAATTATGTACTTGTCCGCTGACCATCCGCTCAAGAAAATGTCAGCTTGCGGCTAAATCTAGTTGATGATCCCTGATGTAGGGGTTTGTGCTGGACAGTGCATGATATATTAGCCTAAGGCATGACAAACAGGTCATTATGGAACTGTTCCAGTGGTTATGTCAACATTTTGGCAACCACTGCCATAGAAATATCATTAATAGAATGTAATTCTATTTCTATGTGGGGAACCATAGATAAATATTAGAGTCTTCAGTTGTGCTTCCTCATAAGAAGGGATTAAACTAGAGCTCTGGTCTTTTATATTACAGAGGTTAACAGAGTTTATAAAAAGGAATCTAACAGATAAATGGAAATCAATATGATCAATGATGATGATGTATATTTTTTTTATATAGCACCTGAAGATATTTTGTGGTAACACCAGTACCATTGTGGGTTTAATGTACAAAGTATAATAAAGTGTTCTATATATCTTTCCAGTACCACACATATACCAATGAGATGATTAAACACAATTGGAAAGGGTCTGGGAAGAGTGGCGCGAACATTGAAACTCCACACTTTGTTGTTGACCAAGCTGCATTATGATTTAACAAACATACAAAAATATGGGAAATATCCAGCTTTTAGCCAAGGTTTACATTGGTCAGCACATTAATGGTCATCCTTGTTCAATGCGATTGAGTTTTCATTTGGCGTCCATTATCGTCTATATCACCCAATATCATCGTCATCGTTGTGTTTGTCATATTCAGACTACACTTATTAACACACAAAGCATTTAATCCAAATAATATCTCAACTAAAAATGTGTTCATCACATATGGTACAAACATTCATCTTCAATTTAGTCGTATAGGTCTACAAGGTTACCATTTTACAACATTCAAGATGTATCTTTAAGAGAGGAATAGAACATGTTTTGCTCCAGTGTGGATGTACCATCATCTGTAACACAGTCAGGTGGAAAAAGCAGCTCAGGTGTAGTTTTTTTAATTGAACCTTTATTTAACTAGGCAAGCCAACTAAGAACAAATTCTTATTTACACTGACAGTCTACCACAGCCAAACCCTAACCCAGATGATGTTGGGCCAATGGGACTCCCAATAACAGCTAGCTGTGATATAGCTCAGAATCGAACCAGGGTCTGTAGTGACACCTCTAGCACTGAGATGCAGTGCCTTAGACCGCTGTAATGACTAACACAGTAGCACAGGTGTAATGGTTAACACAGTAGCACAGGTGTAATGGTTAACACAGTAGCACAGGTGTAATGGTTAACACAGTAGCACAGGTGTAATGGTTAACACAGTACAGTAGCACAGGTGCAATGGTTAGCACAGTAGCACAGGTGTAATGGTTAGCACAGTAGCACAGGTGTAATGGTTAACACAGTAGCACAGGTGTAATGGTTAACACAGTAGCACAGGTGTAATGGTTAACACAGTAGCACAGGTGTAATGGTTAACACAGTAGCACAGGTGTAATGGTTAACACAGTAGCACAGGTGTAATGGTTAACACAGTAGCACAGGTGTAATGGTTAACACAGTAGCACAGGTGTAATGGTTAACACAGTAGCACAGGTGTAATGGTTAACACAGTAGCACAGGTGTAATGGTTAACACAGTACAGTAGCACAGGTGTAATGGTTAACACAGTACAGTAGCACAGGTGTAATGGTTAACACAGTACAGTAGCACAGGTGTAATGGTTAACACAGTAGCACAGGTGTAATGGTTAACACAGTAGCACAGGTGTAATGGTTAACACAGTAGCACAGGTGTAATGGTTAACACAGTACAGTAGCACAGGTAAAGTGAACTGAAAGGGACCCCAGTGTTAATTTTGGCACTCTGTAACAGATTTAGTCATTTTGACTTAAATATCATTAAGTCTGATTCACATTTTAGTAATGATTTAGTGTAGTTATTGTCAAAATCTTTGTCAACTAAATCCATTTTTGTCAACTTTCATTTTAGTCATTTTTATTGCCTCATTAACTTATAGTAAACAAATCACTGACTTCCATGTGCACAAACATACATACAGTAGTAGCCTTGTTCTACTAACATATTTTTCTGCATAAAATCCTATTCTCATCCCAACAGCAGAAATATGACAAACATATATAAGAATGATTTGGCCTCGGTCGCGTCATTTCCATTTATCAACGTTCCACAGACGCCGCAGCCACATGTCCAAAAGTAGAATGGAGCACAGACGTCAGTTCAACGTCTAGTTTTGATTTACATTTGGTTCAGTTGTCAACTAGCCTGAATTCAATGTGAGATCAACGTAAAATGTCATGTCATTGGATTTAAAAGTTGGGTGTAAAAAAGACAACACTTCCTTACATTGATGACTATTTTCAAATCCAATCAGTTTTACACTGATTCAACTTCATCACATTAAATTATTTTTGTTGAAATGACGTGGAAACAATGTTGATTCAAACAGTTTTTGCCCAGTGGGTAATGATTTCGAACAGGAGGGAGCTAATGACTGTTTTGCCCAGTGATGTAGTTGATTAATTAAACCTCGAAACCTAATCAAGTCCCAACTAAGTCCCCTGTGCTCGAGCCCAAGTCATAGTCACCAATGGTCGAGTCAGGAGTCCTGGTCCAAGTGCTCTAGTCTGAGTCACCAATGGTCGAGTCAGGAGTCCTGGTCCAAGTGCTCTAGTCTGAGTCACCAATGGTCGAGTCAGGAGTCCTGGTCCAAGTGCTCTAGTCTGAGTCACCAATGGTCGAGTCAGGAGTCCTGGTCCAAGTGCTCTAGTCTGAGTCACCAATGGTCGAGTCAGGAGTCCTGGTCCAAGTGCTCTAGTCTGAGTCACCAATGGTCGAGTCAGGAGTCCTGGTCCAAGTGCTCAAGTCTGAGTCACCAATGGTCGAGTCAGGAGTCCTGGTCCAAGTGCTCTAGTCTGAGTCACCAATGGTCGAGTCAGGAGTCCTGGTCCAAGTGCTCAAGTCTGAGTCACCAATGGTCGAGTCAGGAGTCCTGGTCCAAGTGCTCTAGTCTGAGTCACCAATGGTCGAGTCAGGAGTCCTGGTCCAAGTGCTCAAGTCTGAGTCACCAATGGTCGAGTCAGGAGTCCTGGTCCAAGTGCTCTAGTCTGAGTCACCAATGGTCGAGTCACGAGTCCTGGTCCAAGTGCTCAAGTCTGAGTCACCAATGGTCGAGTCCTGGTCCAAGTGCTCAAGTCTGAGTCACTGGCTCCACTCAAAATAAAGCTATTTACCCAGTCAGAGGTAGTGTCAAGATGAATTTATTCAATAAATTGTTTGCTATTCCTTTTCCTTTCTATCTATGCCACCAAATGTTTGCATAGGCTACTGGTAATGTTACCAGGGTCACGTTCAGTTGCAAAACATGTTGAACGTTGCAGATAGAAATCCCAGGAATAGAGCCAACGTTATTCCTTATTCAACATGTCAGATAGGCATGTTTGTTCTACATAGCACATTTCTATCAGAGCGTTCCGTCCTACTGAACACGGCCCAGGTTGTTAGCTATAACTAGCTAATGAGGTAACATGACTGAACAAAGTGTAGTCTAAATAGACGGTTACTTGTCCGGCCCTAGTTTTAGAACAGATATGCTTTATGAATGTTAAATGCTCCCCGCCGATGCATGATAGAAAGAAAAGACGTAGCGTCGGTATTATGGTTCAAACCTTTAGAGCGGTAATCTCAAGACGTTTTCTTAAACCGTGTCTTTTTACTGCAGTCTGAACAGGCAAAAACCACAATGGAATCTGATAATTCAAGCCACATTTCAAACCAACTTCGTAGATGGCTTGAAGTCAGATACAAATCTGATTCCTGGTCAAGTCACTTGTGTCTGAATGGGAAAATCAGATTTATTTGCCCTCAAGTGGTTTTGAAAGTTGGATAATATTTTCCTTTGAGGCTATAAAGTGTTCCTACACTATGATTTTGAACATTCAAAGCAACTGGGAAACATTCTACATAACTTCTGAGTGATGAGGAATCATGAACACCACCACAGATCAGTTCTAAAAACTATTGTTCAGTCCCACTTAGTAGTCAGACTTGAGATCATTTAGTCTCGTCTTGTTTTAGGCAACTGAAATATATTTTTTTGTTTAGTTATAGTTTTTTTCTGGTCTATTTAGTCAGTTATAGTCTAGTCAACTGCCACTGAAAAAGTAGGTGTTTGACAAGTATTTGAGTCCTTATTTTTGTTGACTAAAGTAACTGTGACGAACCCTCGGTGAAAGCACAGTGCACTCTGGATACCCCTTTCCACATTTCTCACTTTTCTTCATAACCCCATAATAACAATTTTCTGTGTAAATACAGTCAGTATCTAACTGAAAATGACATACAGGTAACTGCCAAAATAAAGGAAACACTTGTGTAAATGAGGGATACAAAGTATATTGAAAGTAGGTGCTTCCACACAGGTGTGAGTCTTGAGTTAATTAAGCAATTAACATCCCATCATGCGTAGAGTCATGTATAAAAATGCTGGGCAGTCCATTATTTTGGCTACCATGGCTATGCCCCCCCCCCCCCCATAGGATTACAAGGCCCTGGCCACAGGGCACAAGTGATCACTGAATGGTTTGATGAGCATGAAAACCAGATCTCAACCCAATTTAACACTTATGGTAGATTGTGGAGCGGTGCCTGAGACAACATTTTCCACGACCAACAAAACAACAGCGTTTTCCCTCCAATAGAGTTCCAAACACTTGTAGAATCTATGCCAATGTGCATTGAAGCTGTTCTGGCTTGTGGAGGCACCACACCCTATTAAGACTTTGTTGGTGTTTCCTTAATTTTGGCAGTTACTTCTACATTGAGTGACATTCTAGTCCTTTACTCAGACCAAAATATATATTTCAAATGTAGCCACTGCGACTAGACCAAAGCAACGTAACACGTTTGTTTGTATTTGTCTTGTTTCTTTTCTTCCTTAGTGAGCATAAGTATACAATTATATTTTAGTTTGTTTAGGTGTTCTGTTCCTTTATTAATCCATGGTGTTTGTAGTCATTCATGTATATTTTCATGCTGTAAATTTATTGTACAAAAGTATGTTTGTTTTTAATTAAAGATACAAAATGTCACCATGGAGTAATGGTTGTTGGAATTTACACTGATGCACGGGTGAAAATAAATATTCTGAAGTGATGAAGGCTTTTTGGGGTGAATCCTAACTGCCTCAAATGTTCACAATCTGCCATCGCCATTGAACAAATTCATCCCAGCCTTAGTGAAAATCTGACTGAAGTGGAAGTGAAGATTTGCCCCTTCATATTTATCAGTTGACAACCAAACGACTTCCTGTATCTACTTCCATTAATATTACACGATCCAGAGACACAGACAGACGGTGTAAAGTGTCAATAAAACATTTATTGTGGTAAATTAATACGATAGCTCTGAAAACATTTTGGATGTACCTTATTCTATGCTTATTACATGTATATTATGCTTAATTACACACACACACACACACACACACATACATACATATATACACACATATACATATATATAAATAACAGAAGCTTAGCCGACCATACTGCCATTGAGCTTTACAGCAGCATTTGTCACCAGCCAGACATTCTAGCCCTACAGCAAGTCATAGGTAAGCACCTCTCAAGCCCTCTGCTGCTCATAAAGGTCAGGAACTACACGTGGTGCACTGTACACTCTGATGATTCCAGGGAGTTAGGGACCTAAACCTAACCTAATATTAACCCTTGACCTAACATTAGCCCTTCATCCACCCTTCCCAGACCCAGACAGTCCCTCTCTCTTCACCCCAGTCTTAGCCCCTCTGCCTCTCAACCCAACCTTAGTTTAAGCCACTGGTCCTCACATCCTGTACATCATTTAGGTTTTCCTCCATCTCCTCCACATGTCTGTTCAGGCTCAGTCCACAAGCCTATGTAATCAAGCATCTAAAGTGGCATCCTGCTCCAGAAACATGAACTCTGTTTGCCAGAAATACAGTTTTAAACAGAGCTGCAATTTGTACTAATCCCCTAGACATCCACTAAACCACAACTATAATACAGAGGCTTAATCTGGACTATAAACCTCATGACGTTGGACACAGTAATCTCTCTCTCTGGCAGGACCGTGGTGGACTGAAATGGTCCCTGGAACTGTGTGTATAGGGGGGGTTATACTTCCTGCGTGCGAGTGGTGAGTGAGTGAGTGAGTGAGTGAGTGAGTGAGTGAGTGAGTGAGTGAGTGAGTTTGCGTACATGCGTGCGTGCCTGCATGTTTTTGCTTCCACAAAATAAAGTTCCCTTCCCTTGAAGTTACCTACAGTACATTATATTAATATGATTGCTATAGCTGCTGACTCCTAACAACGCTAGCTAACAATATAAATTAATATAGCAAAAGGGATACATATAATCCAGTCTATCTGTGATAAATATTATTTATCACATTATGATACTCAAAGTAGGCACAGTAGACCCACATGTCGACTGCAGTTGCAACATAACATGTCACGTTACCAATTTTTGATTGAGCAGTATTTCCTGTTTTCTATGGAAACATTATCCCTTTTTGAGGAGAAGCAAGCGTATTGGTCAGTGTAAGAGGTACCTTCCTCTCCTCTGTGAATAGACCATTCCCTTCCATTCCGAACCATCTGCATCAGACGAATCCTCATCTTCTGTAAATCCACATACTTGTATCTGACAACGTTCTGGTTTGAACACCAGCATTTCATTCATTTCCATTTCCAGACAAAGTGGGTTGGTGAACTGCACCTCGGAGCATCCTTTTTGACAGGCCTGTAGTACTGAGGTTGTAGTATTTGTGTAAGCCTGACAGTGGGCTAGTCAGCAGGGCTCTTTGGGTTCTTAGGGCCCCTTGGGGACCTTGACGATGAACACCATGGAGTCTTTGGCCTTGTTGCTGAACGCCCGGCGAATTACGTCCACCGCATGAAGATGGGTCACACGCTGCAGAGACTCACCGTCCACCGACACCAGCTCATACCCAGCCTGGAGAGATACACACACAAAGAGAGAAACACACACATACACACACACATATGCATGCATAGACAAACACGCACAAACCATACACACACACACACAAATACAGGTTAGAGGTGATATACACACACATAGGCCTACACATGCTTACTGTGCATTGCTTACACATGCTTACTGTGAATCCCACTTAGCGTCTTTTTCTCTAATCTCCATACTCATATCCCAGTAGATGAAGCCCAAGGTTATGTTGAAAACACACACACACACACCAACCACACTTAATGCCTCCCCCTGCATTGTTTCCTGCAGGAAGAGAGCAGAGCACTGCCGAGTTCTAGAACCCAGAGGAGAGGAAGTTCCTGTGATGTCATCAGTGCACACCGAGGATGCACCTGGCTGACACTCACAACACAACCCCACTGAATGGCTACAACATAATCACACACATAATCTATTTTACCCAAACCTGCTGGAACATCTCCCCTCATGAAACTGTTGTTCAACAAAATATTTGATCATGTTTATTGACCCAAAACATTCATGCCCTTCCTCCTGTGATGCCAGTATCAAAAAATGTTGATCCATTAAACTAAAGAGCAGATTAATACAAGTAATTTTGAATATTAAACATAATGTCATTCATCCTCTTTGGTAAACATTTATGGATGTTATTTTTGAGGCTTCCTCTCTCTCTCTCTTTCTCTAACCAACAGGCATCATCCACTAAAGGGTCCTCCCTACTGAATTAGATCTCTCTATTGTAGTCTGGTTTGACATTACAAATACAGTATCGAAATTACAAATAGTTAGTCATTGTTATACTTTAAACCTATTAATGTGGATTATTCAGCTATGTGCATTGCTCTTAATTTCTAGGCAGTGGTGGTAGTGGATCCCTATCCAAACTCCAGGCCATATTTCTGGAGAGAGCAACACTAGAACACTAGGACCGGTTAAATGGTATACTCATCTAGTTTTTAGAGTACTGTTAAGTACACACGCTGCAAACAATAATCAGTTGTTAGCATGTCCCCAGAATGTCACAAAATTGTCTCCTAAAGTCGTCAGGACGTTGTTTCATGGTCCCCTAAATGTTTTGTCTAGTTCCCGGTTGGTCCCGAGATGTCCCCAAGGAAGTTTTTAGGAGATTCTTAGGACATTGTGTCATGGTCCAATGGATGTTTTTGTTTAGTTCCCGGTTTGTCCCATGGAAATCACCTGATGGTCCCAAAGAAACATTGTCGTCCCCCACGCGCAAGCTATTTTCATTACACATCACCCCTTGCTACTGTTGCCAAGCCCATCAAGGCCCTGATTGGTGAACCAGAGTGCTTTTAACATACTGTTTTCTACTTACATACTGTAATTGACACACGTTAAAATACATGATTCAATTGTGTATGTTTATTCCAACAGTAATTATTACTTAACATGTCCTCAACTAGGATTTGAACTCACAACCTCTTGGTTCACGGCATTCCAATTCAGGTGTAACATTAAAACAGAATAACACGCCCCTCCAACATTAGACAACTATACAAAAAACACAAACTCAAATTGCTGAAATAAGTAAATTAAGTCAATGACACAAAGGTCAGTTTAAATTATAACTATAAAGCAGATGGCACTCTTTTGCTAAGTTCAGAGATGTATTATAGGGGCTGAATGTGTAGAGTACTTCTGAACTTCTACAGACAGTGTGGTGCAGCAGAAAGATCAGCATACCCCAAATCTAGAGGTTGTGCATTCTTTCATAAAAGATTATTACACTATTTTAGCTGAAGAGCTTACCTTAAAACCCCCATGCCATTTAATTTATTTAATTATAGTGGTTTGTTACACCAGGGACCATAACGTGGCAAAAACCTCCAGGGGACAATGACACAACGTCCCAAGGACGTTCAGGGGACCATGACACAACGTTCCATAGAACGTCCTAAAAACACCCTGGGACAAACTGTGAACTACAAAAAAGTCCCCTAGAGAACGTTGATTTATTTTGCATTTTAGCTAACCCTAACCATTTTAAAAAGGGTATATAATTATCCTAACCTGTTATGTTAATGCTCCTAACCTGCTGCGTAAGTTCTCCTAACCTGCTACAAAAAGTCAATTTTGACAAAAGCTCTATCCCTTCTAGACAAAACCGTCAAGCAGGGGCAATAGCAAGCGTGACACACACACACACACACACACACATACAGACCTGGTGGCTAGCTTAAAGATAGGCGGTTATCAGACAGGAACAAGGGGATAGGATGTGTGTGAACAGTCAGTCTGGTGTAGTAATCCGACTTCCCCCTGCTCTTAGTGTGTGGCACACAAGTTAGGGACAGGCTATCAGGCTATGCCTAGGAATTAAGGGGCTAGAGCAAACCAACCACGTCTAGCTCCGTCTACATCGGTCTATCTCTCTCTCTCTCTCTCTTTCCCAAACAATTCTCTCCCTCCTTGTCCTCCCCTTCCTCTCCTTCACAAAGGTCTCTGTCACGTTTTTGTATGCATGCATGTCAGTGCGTGTATGTGTGTATGTGTGTATGTGTGTGTGTGTGTGTGAGACAGGGGGGGGGGGGGGACTCAGAGGGGAAGTTCATGGAAACTGAAAGGCTTAGCCGACACTAGATCCCCAGTGTTTGACACTCGAGTCAGGGCCCTATCGTACCTGGGAAGTGCTGTCACCTGATATGCGCACGGCAGCAACACACCCACAAACACTCCTGATTTTGAAACTTCGACCTAGTGTCTAGAGATCGCTACAGTAGGGTTGTATCAGACATTACCACATTCACCACACTGTAACCTCTGACCTCATCCCCCTGCTTCCTTCAGTATCTCTTCCCTTCTATTAATACACTCTGGCTGAGTCATAATACCCGTACATTACCTGGCCCAGCCCATGTACCTCATCAGTCATACTGGAGATATAAAAACACACACACACACACACACACACACAAAAGACCAAGCTAGAGTGCCATTTACAAATGTCACAGACCAAAACTGCTAAACACGTCACCCTGTTTCATTGGGCGCAGCTCTGATTAAAACATGAGCTGCCCTAATATTGCTAAAGAAGCTTACCTTCAGAACACCACTGGTAGAGGCAGCTCCTCCTGGAAAGATCTTCTCTATCTTGATCACAGGCTGCACCTTGGACTCCATCCCACCTGAGATACTGATACCTATAGAGCAGAGATAGAGAGTTTATACACAAAAGGCCGGTGGAGGTGCAGGCTATTGTTCCAGCCAGTCAACTAGTAATCCTAGTCTTCAGTCAAGACTTAGTTTATGTATTTATAGGGGTATTTATAGTGCCTTCAGAAAGTATTTACAACCCTTGAGTTTTTCACATTTTGTTGTGTTACAGCTTGAATTTAAAATGGCGATTTGGTTTCACTGGCCTACACACAACACCCGATAATGTCAAAGTAGATTCGTGTTTTTAGACATTTTTACAAATTAATTTCAAAAATGTAAGCAGACATTGAATATCCATTTGAGCATGGTGAAGTTATTAATTACACTTCGGAGGGTGTACCAATACACTCAGTCACTACAACGATACAGACGTCCTTCCTAACTCAGTTGCTGGAGAGGAAGGAACCCGCTCAGAGGTTTCACCATGTGAAATAAACTCAGCAAAAAAAGAAACGTCCTCTCACTGTCAACTGTGTTTATTTTCAGCAAACTTAACATGTGTAAATATTTGTATGAACATAACAAGATTCAACAACTGAGACATGAACTGAACAACCTCCACAGACATGACTAACAGAAATGTAATAGTGTGTCCCTGAACAAAGGAGGCGTCAAAATCAAAAGTAAGTCAGTAATTACTGGTGTGGCCACATTAAGTACTGCAGTGCATCTCCTCCTCATGGACTGCATAATATTTGCCCGTTCTTGCTGTGAGATGTTACCCCACTCTTCTACCAAGGCACCTGCAAGTTCCCAGACATTTCTGGGGGGAATGGTCCGAGCCCTCACCCTCCGATCCAACAGGCCCCAGATGTGCTCAATGAGATTGAGTACCAGGCTCTTCGCTGGGCATGGCAGAACACTGACATTCCTGTCTTGCAGGAAATCACACACAGAACGAGCAATATGGCTGGTGGCATTTTCATGCTGGAGGGTCATGTCAGGATGAGCCTGCAGGAAGGGTACCACATGAGGGAGGAGGATGTCTTCACTGTAACGCACAGCGTAGAGATTGCCTGCAATGACAAGAAGATCAGTCCGATGATGCTGTGACACACCGCCCAGACCATGACAGACCCTCCACCTCCAAATCGATCCCGCTCCAGAGTACAGGCCTCGGCGTAACGCTCATTCCTTTGACGATAAACGCAAATCCAACCTTCACCCCTGGTAAGACGAACCGCGACTCATCAGCGAAGAGCACTTTTTTCCAGTCCTGTCTGGTCCAGCAACGGTGGGTTTGTGCCCATAGGCAACGTTGTTGCCGGTGATGTCTGGTGAGGACCTGCCTTACAACAGGCCTACAAGCTCTCAGTCCAGCCTCTCTCAGCCTATTGCGGACAGTCTGAGCACTGATGGAGGGATTGTGCGTTCCTGGTGTAACTCAGGCAGTTGTTGTTGCCATCCTGTACCTGTCCCGCAGGTGTGATGTTCAGATGTACTGATCCTGTGCAGGTGTTGTTACACATGGTCTGCCACTGCGAGGATGATCAGCTGTCCGTCCCTGCAGCGCTGTCTCACAGTACGGGCATTGCAATTTATTGCCCTGGCCACATCTGCAGTCCTCATGCCTCCTTGCAGCATGCCTATGGCACGTTCATGCAGATGAGCAGGGACCCTGGGCATCTTTCTTTTGGTGTTTTTCAGAGTCAGTAGAAAGGCCTCTTTAGTGTCTTAAGTTTTCATAACTGTGACCTTAATTGCCTCCCGTCTGTATTTAACGACCATTCCACAGGTGCATGTTCATCAATTCTATATGGTTCATTGAACGAGCATGGGAAACAGTGTTTAAACCCTTTATAATGAAGATCTGTGAAGTTATTTAGATTTTTACTTATTATCTTTGAAAGACAGGGTCCTGAAAAAGGGATGTTTCTTTTTTTGTTGAATTTATGAGAAAATCTGAGATATAAGAAATATATTATTTTACATGTATTTATCCCTTTATTTTGGACACTAAACTATCTCTATGTATACTTCCATTCATGTTTTAAACTGGTACCGGAGACCTTCAGTCCTAGATTAAAACGGAGAGTCTCAGGTTTCCACAGAGGGGTCATATTAGTGTGTAGCCCAAACCGTTCGGAAGCTATAGACAGAAGTTGGCAGAAGAGGCTGTACTGACTTCGGACAAGACTTGTCAAACCAACGTTTTTGGGAGAAGACTGATTTTCGGGACGTCTCATGGTCTGACAAACACCGCTGTAGCTCTGCCACTGTTCACTGCAGTTGCAGAAGGGCGATATCGGCGGTTGTGGTGGATTGATATTTCTAGTGGTGGAAAGATATTTCTAGCTTACACAGACAGACTTTGATGGGAATGTTGTATTATGTTAATTAGATTTCCTCAGCGGCGTGGAAATTGTAGGCTAAGATGGATCAATAACATTGTAGTTACTCCACCATACTAACGTAAATGACAGAGTGAAAAGAAGGATGCCTGTACAAAATAACAATATTCCACAACATGCATTCTGTTTGCAATAAGGCACTAAACTAAAACTGCAAACAAATGTGTCCTGAATACAAAGAGTTATGTTTGGGGTCAACAATACATCACTAAGAATTGTACCACTCTTCATATTTTCAAGCATGGTGGTGGCTGCATCGTGTTATGTGCATGCTTGTAATCGGCAAGGACTAGGGAGTTTTCAGGATAAAAATACACAGAATAGCACTAAGCAAAGGCAGAATCCTAGATGAAAACCTGATTCAGCCTGCTTTTCAGCAGATACTGAGAGACAAATACACCATTCAACAGGACAATAATCTAAAAGAGAATATCAAATATACACTGGAGTTGCTTACCAAGACAACATTGAATGCTCATGAGTGAATGCTCATGAGTGGCCTAGTTAATTAAATCAGCTTGAAAATCAATAGAAAGACTTGAAAATGGCTAACATTCCAACTGATGGCGCTTGAAGAATTTGGAAAATAATAATGTGCCAATATTGTACAATCCAGGTGTGCAAAGTTCTTAGAGACCAAGAAAGACTCACAGCTGTAATCGCTGCCAAAAGGTTATTATAACATCTTTTGACTCAGCAGTGTGAATACTTACAGTGCATTCGGAAAGTATTCAGACCCCTTGACTTTTTTCACATTTTGTTACATCATAGCCTTATTCTAAAATTGATTAAATAGTTTATCAATCTACACACAATACCCAATACTGACAAAGCAAATACTGAGTGACAATTTTGCAAATGTATATAAAAAAAAGGAAATATCACATTTACATAAGCATTCAGACCCTTTACTCAGTACTTTGTTGAAGCACCTTTGGCATCGATTACAGCCTCAAATCTTCTTGGGTATGGCGCTACTTTCACGTTCGTCATATGAATCGGATCAAGGCGCAGTGTGGTATGCGTACATTCTTTATTATTATAAGAATGAACACTGAACAAACTAACCAAAATAACAAAACGACACGTGAAGCTGACAGGCAACTACACATAGACAAGAGCCCACGAACACAAAAGGGAAAATGGCTACCTAAATATGATCCCCAATCAGAGACGACGATAAACAGCTGCCTCTGATTGGGAACCATATCAGGCCACCATAGACATACAAATACCTAGACCTACAAACCCCTAGACATACAAAAACCCTAGACAATACAAAAACTAGCATACCCACCCTCGTCACACCCTGACCTAACCAAAATATAAAGAAAACAGAGATATCTAAGGCAGAGCGTGACAGCTACAAGCTTGGCACACCTGTTTTTGGGGAGTTTCTCCCATTCTTCTCTGCAGATCCTCTCAAGCTCTGTCAGGTTGGATGGGGAGTGTTGCTGCCCCTCTATTTTCAGGTCACTCCAGAGATGTTCGATCAGGTTCAAGTCCAGCCTCTGGGTGGGCCACAAAAGGACATTCAGAGACTTGTCCCAAAGCCACTCCTGTGTTGTCTTGGCTGTGTGCATTATCCTGTTGGAAGGTGAACCTTTGCCCCAGTCAGAGGTCCTGAGCTCTCTGGAGCAGTTTTTCATCAAAGATCTGTCTGTACTTTGCTCCGTTCATCTTTCCCTCGATCCTGACTAATCTCCCAGTCCCTGCTGCTGAAGAATATCCCCACAGCATGATGCTGCCACCACCACCATGCTTCACTGTAGGGATGGTGCCGGGTTTCCTCCAGACGTGCTGCTTGGCATTCAGGCCAAAGAGTTCAATCTTGGTTTCATCAGACCAGAGAATCTTGTCCCTCATGGTCTGGAGTCCATTGTTTTCTTGGGGACCTTCAATGCTGCAGAAATGTGTTGGTACCGTTACCCAGATCTGTGCCTCGACACCATCCTGTCTCGGAGCTCTACGAACAATTCAGTCGACATCAGGACTTGGTTTTTGCTCTGACATGCACTGTCAACTGTGGAACCTTATATAGAAAGGTGTGTACCTTTCCAAATCATATCCAATCAATTGAATTTACCGCAGGTGGACTCCAATCAAGTTGTAGAAACATCTCAAGGATGATCAATGGAAACAGGATGCACCTGAGCTCAATGTCGAGTCTCATAACAAAGGGTCTGAATACTTATGTTAAAGTATTTCTGTTTTTTATTTGTAATACATTTGCAAGAATGTCTTAAAAACTGTTTCTGCTTTGTCATTATGGGGCATTGTGTGTAGATTGATGAGAAAAAAACTATTACATGTTTTATTCAGACTGTAACATCAAAATGTGGTATAAGTCAAGGTGTATGAATACTTTCTGAAGGCAGTGTATGTACATGTACAGTATGTGTGAGTATATGCTTGAGCATTTATGTCAATCTTAGAAAATGTGCACCTTCCCTTCCAATATTCTAGGATTTTAACACTATATGATGATCTGAGAACGTATGAACTGCTTTTGTTTTGTAAAGTGCCATATTTATTGAATTTATTGAATTTATTGATGGTAGATCTGGGGGGGATATCCAATAAAAATATATGTAAAAATAGAACAACAAAAAAAGACAGTTGAATCAGATGTGTTACACTTTGTATACAGCCTTACAAGGGGTTTATTTTATACAGGGCCATTGTTATGTAATAACACTGATCTCTACTGGTAAGGTAGAGTACTAGCAGGCTTCAGATTAGTTGGCGACTCTCAAATAGGCCTACTCACCCAGAGACTGTTTTGTTTTGGAGATGGTCACCGTGGTGATCTCATACTCCTGGATGGCTACAGGTGTTGCGTTTCCATGGTGACCATTCTGCGACCGTCCTGGCGAAAGTCTGTTCACTTGCTTCACCTTCCCTCTCTGGCCTTGTCCCACCCTCTCCCTCCCTGTCGAGGGGCTTCGGTCCTGTGGGGGAGGCTCAAGCACCTGAGCCTGGGTGGGTTGAATGTTCCTGGGTGGTAAGTGTACTCTCACCTCCATGTACCCCTCGGCCATCCCCCCGCCGCCCTCCCATTGGTCCCTCCTGACCCTTCCATTATGTTTGTTCCTCACCGGCGACCGCCCCCGCTCCGGAGTGGTATCTTCCGACAGCAATGAGGTCTCATCATAGTGCCGGGGCCAGGACAAACCATTGTCTCGCCTATTTGGAGAGTGGTTGGTTTGGGTTTGGCGTCTGGTAGTGTGTGGGGATTCTGTGAGGAGCCAGTTGGGGGGTGAGGGGCTCGGAGAGCGTGAGCGTGGGGTGTGGTGGGTGTAGCTGTCCATGGGGACATCCAAGAGGGGGGTGAAAGCACGGGAAGGGGGCAGGAGACCATCCTGGAGGCCAGACACACGTAGTCTCTCTAGGTCTTCCATCAGCTGACGGTCTCTCCCCAAGTCCTTGGCTGACTGAAGCTGGAAACCACCATGGTAGTCTGGAGAGGAGATATACAGTGGAGCAAAAAAAGTATTTAGTCAGACACCAATTGTGCAAGTTCTCCCACTTAAAAATATGAGAGAGGCCTGTAATTTTCATCATAGGTACACTTCAACTATGACAGACAAAATGAGAAAAAAAATCCAGAAAATCACATTGTAGGATTTTTAATGAATTTATTTGCAAATTATGGTGGAAAATAAGTATTTGGTCACCTACAAACAAGCAAGATTTCTGGCTCTCACAGACCTGTCTTCTTTAAGAGGCCCCCCTGTCCTCCACTCGTTACCTGTATTAATAGCACCTGTTTGAACTTGTTATCAGTATAAAAGACACCTGTCCACAACCTCAAACAGTCACACTCCAAACTCCACTATGGCCAAGGCCAAAGAGCTGTCAAAGGACACCAGAAACAAAATTGTAGACCTGCACCAGGCTGGGAAGACTGAATCTGCAATAGGTAAGCAGCTTGGTTTGAAGAAATCAACTATGGGAGCAATTATTAGGAAATGGAAGACATACAAGACCACTGATAATCTCCCTCGATCTGGGGCTCCACACAAGATCTCACCCCGTGGGGTCAAAATGATCACAAGAGCGGTGAGCAAAAATCCCAGAAGCACACGCGGGGACCTAGTGAATGACCTGCAGAGAGCTGGGACCAAAGTAACAAAGCCTACCATCAGCAAGGGCATTGAAGATGAATCGTGGCTGGGTCTTTCAGCATGACAATGATCCCAAACACACTGCCCGGGCAACCAAGGAGTGGCTTTGTAAGAAGTATTTCAAGGTCATGGAGAGGCCTAGCCAGTCTCCAGATCTCAACCCCATAGAAAATCTTTGGAAGGAGTTGAAAGTCTGTGTTGCCCAGCAACAGCCCCAAAACATCACTGTTCTAGAGGAGATCTGCATGGAGGAATTAATTCTTCACCTTGTGAAGACTTACAGAAAATGTTTGACCTCTGTCATTGCCAACAAAGGGTATTTAACAAAGTATTGAGATAAACTTTTGTTATTGACCAAATACTTATTTTCCACCATAATTTGCAAATAAATTCATAAAAAATCCTACAATGTGATTTTCTGGATTTCTTTTCTCATTTTGTCTGTCATAGTTGAAGTGTACCTATGATGAAAATTACAGGCCTCTCTCATCTTTTTAAGTGGGAGAACTTGCATAATTGGTGGCTGACTAAATACTTTTTTGCCCCACTGTACATGTTATCACACACATATTAACACACACACACACCGACACTCACTCATTCCGTTTAACCCCAGAAGACCCACTGTATTGTACTATAGTTCTAAACCTTCCTAGCACTGGTCAACCGTCTGTTTGGCAGTGACACTGTGTGGGAGTTTGCAAAATGGAGTCCATTCACCAAAGGGCCCAATCTGCATATCTCTATCGGAGGTCATCACCCTGACCTGTCAGAACTCACTGGCTGTGTTTGACATGTCCGTTTTCTTCCGCCCTGGTGGAGTCAGCTGACCTTTCAACCCCTTAACCCCTCACCTCTGAGTGCTAGATGGCCGGGGTCATTTACTTCTGTGGCGGCGGTAGAAAATGCCTTCCCTCTGCGTTTTTTACTCTTGAATGGAGAGAGGGTTTGAGAAGCTTTTAAGGTATGCACACACACATGCACTGTGTCAGACTCTTGATTTGGTCTAGTTTGAGAAAGGCTTCAAAGGCTCCATGCAGTCAGCCCACGCATGTCTATGACTTAGCACTGCTCCTCTCTGGCTTTTGTGTTTCTCACAGAGACGTAATACAAGCCTTCCTACTGAAGTCATCTGACACAGGCCTGTGTGTGTGTTTGTGTGCAGGGCCGGGGCTGGGCCTAAGCGACATAAGCGGTTGCTTAGACCCCGGGGTCTCAAGAGCTCAGTCGGGGTCTTACTGTTAAAAAGTTAAAGTTAAAAGTCAAAATGTTGTTGTGCATCAGCCATTTTTCTTTTGTTATGTCAGTCACTGGCAGTCACTCAATTAGCTCAATTAACCCATGCATGTCAGCTAACATTTTTAGTCAGTTAGTTTAGCTAGCTATATAAACTTGTAGTAATCATGGCTGAGTTATCAACCAGGCTCGAAGAGCACATGCCCAGGGGCCTTGACCTCCAGGGGTCCCCCATTCATTTTGGTAGTCACTCTCACGCAAATATCATATTAACATGACATAGGTTATGGCAAAATGTGTAGAATTTCAATAAATTTATTAGAATATATCTAAATCTTCTCTCCGGGTCTTGCCAAAATGTGTAGAATTGAATCAAATGATCTGTCATGTTGCGAATTTATCCCACAGACCCATGGCAAAATCTGTAAAATTGCAGCAAACTTGCTTTGAAACTGCAACATTTTCTCTGCATGTCATTGCAAAATGTGTTGAATTACTGGAAATTAATTCTAAAACATACCTTTTTTTCTTTCTGCCGTCAAGACGGGGGCCACTAAAAGGTTTTGACCTCGAGGTGGGGGGCCCCCCCAACAATATTTTGTTTAGGGACCACCAAAACTCTAGGGCCGGCCCTGTGTTTGTGCTGCATGTGTATGAAATGGATATTGGATATTGAGCAGGTGTTTCAGTCAGACAGGATATGAGATGTACTGGAAAACTGAGGGAGGCGAGAGGAGATATGAAAAGAGGAGAAGAAGAAGAGACAGGAAGAGATGAGGAGGAGGAGGATAAGTTCTCTGGTTATATAATATCCTATTGGGATCAGACAGAGGAGAGCGGTTAGAGAAAGAGAGTGGGTGAAGAGAGAGAGGGGGGATGGGGGAATGAGGGGGCATTATACACACACACACACACACACAGAGAGAGAGAGAGAGACCTGGTATGGGGGTGATGAGGTGTCGTCGAGGGGTTCCACTGCGAGGAGAGCGCAGGACAGGAGATCTCACTGAGGACGAGAACACAACAAAGATATAAACATACAATACTAGAATACAAAACATTACCCCCCCCAACAAAACTCTCCCTCCACTCCCCTCCAACCCCTTCCCACCACCATGCCACTGTCCACCAATGCACCAACAAAATGAACAAAAGACAACAACTAAGGAAAACAACAATGAAAACAAACAAAAGACATCAAGGACAACAAAAATCAAAACAGCAAGGCCGACTGTATGTGTTTGAGTGCATGTGTGGCGCTATTTACATATGTGTATGTGTCCGAGTGTGTGCACATGAGTGCGTTTGAATACATGTGTACACACGTACAAGAACCTGCTTGTACCTCAGCCTGAGGCAAACAGGCAAGGGATATAACAGTCATTCAAAACATATTTTTTTTTTTTGGGGGGGGGGGGGGTTTATTTTGACATTTATCTTTGACCGTCAGAAACTCCACTCCCACTTGTCTCCAGTTCCACATCCCAACCCTCAGCTTCTCTCTGCCCATCCCCCCTATCTCTGCTGGCCACCCTCTTCTGATTTCTACGAGCCATATATCTTTCAACTATGCTGCGATGTTTAACATACAGTACAATTTGGATGTATCTAATCGAATAGAATCCACAGGTTATTAAGAGTATTAGTATATTAGCAATTGACTGACCACGTCTCTCCAGATCTCTCAACAATGCTATTTCTAGGGTCAATTTTAGAATAATGTTGTGCTTTTTAGCCATTCCTGAACCTGAGACCAGAAACAGGCCACCTAAGGGCAATACCAGAACAAATGGTATATTGATTCTGTATCCTCACAACAAAATCTGCAGAGCTGCGATGGTGGCATGCCCCAAATATTCAACATGTTGTTGGTGGCATCACATTCCTAGTGGGTCAGAAGTTTACATACACTCAATTAGTATTTGGTAGCATTGCCTTTATATTGGTTAACTTGGGTCAAATGTTTCGGGTAGCCTTCCACAAGCTTCCCACAATAAGTTGGGTGAATTTTGGCCCATTCCTCCTGACAGAGCTGGTGCAACTGAGTCAGGTTTGTAGGCTCCTTACTCGCATATGCTTTTTCATAAAAATAAAAAAATGTTCTATGGGATTGAGGTCAGGGCTTTGTGATGGCCACTATGATACCTTGACTTTGTTGTCCTTAAGCCATTTTGCCACAGCTTTGGAAGTATGCTTGGGGCCATTGTCCATTTGGAAGACCCATTTGCGACCAAGCTTTAACTTCCTGAATGATGTCTTGAGATGTTGCTTCAATATATCCACATAATTTTCCATCCTCATGATGCTATCTATTTTGTGAAGTGCACCAGTCCCTCCTGCAGCAAAGCACCCCCACAACATGATGCTGCAACCCCCATGCTTCACGGTTGGGATGGTGTTCTTCGGCTTGCAAGCCTCCCCCTTTCACTCCAAACATAACAATGGTAATTATGGCCAAACAGTTCTATTTTTGTTTCATCAGACCAGAGGACATTTCTCCAAAAAGTATGATATTTGTCCTCATGTGCAGTTGCAAACCGTTGCCTGTCTTTTTTATGGCAGTTTTGGAGCAGTGGCTTCTTCCTTGCTGAGCGGCCTTTCAGGTTATGTCGATATAGGACTCGTTTTCAGCATCCAGCATCTTCACAAGGTCCTTTGCTGTTGTTCTGGGATTGATTTGCACGTTTTTCACCAAAGTACGTTCATCTCTAGGAGACAGAACGTGTCTCCTTCCTGAGTGGTATGACGGCTGCGTGGTCCCATGGGGTTTATACTTGCATACTATTGTTTGTACAGATTAACATGGTACCTTCAGGTGTTTGGAATTTTCTCCCAAGGGTGAACCGGACTTGTGGAGGCCTACAATGTTTTTTATGAGGTCTTAGCTGATTTCTTTTGATTTTCCCATGATGTCAAGCAAAGAGGCACTGAGTTTGAAGGTAGGCCTTGAAATACATCCACATGTACACCTCCAATTGACTCAAATTTTGTCAATTAGCCTATCAGAAGCTTCTAAAGCCATGACATGATTTTCTGGAATTTTCCAAGCTGTTTAAAGGCACACCCAACTTAGTGTACGAAAACTTCTGACCCACTGGAATTGTAATAAAGTGAATTATATATGAAATAATTTGTCTGTAAACAATTGTCATGCACACAGTAGATGTCCTAACCGACTTGCCAAAACTATAGTTTGTTAACAAGAAATGTGTGGAGTCGTTGAAAAAACAGTTTAAAGGACTGCAACCTAAATGTATTCAACTGTACTTTCCTATTTATGCTATTTTTGTTCCTCTGCCAGTTTTGATCCTTTATATTGGACAGACAGACCTGTTCCCTACCTCCTTCCGCTGCCACCTGCCTCTTCTATAAGGAGTTAGCACTAGAGCAGAAACAGACTGCCGCCCTGGATATTTTTGATGTTCTTACATGAGCGGCTCTTCAGTATGTCGTAGGCCTCCAGTTCAAAGGGCATGACAATACTGTCAAAACGGCCCAGCTCTGTAGGAGGGATCAGCATCCTGGAAAGACACAGAGAGAGGCTTGGTGAGAGGAACTACACATGCAGATACACACACACACACACACACACCTGCTTTGTCGCATCAGTAGTAGTGACACACCATGGAGTACATTAACCACACTAGCATATAGCACACACACACACACACACACACACACACACACACACACACACACACACACACACACACACACACACACACATGTAATCACACGCATGGACGGACGGACATATGCGCGCACACACACACACACACCTGATCTCTCGTATCAGTAGTAGTTTCTCAGGTCGGTCCAGTATGGCCAGTAGAGGGTGTACTAGATCCTCCACCACACACTCCAACATAAACTGATACAGATAGAGAGAGAAAGAGAGAGGGTTCATCTTAATAGTCTATAATAAATCATGTTGTTTTCCTTTCCTACATCTGAAACAACTGGACAGGTGAGAGAAGATTCACATTATTCATCTTAAAAAATGTATTCCTTGGTCAAGCCTCTATTCCCTTCCCTCTACCCGCTATGCACGTGTGTGGATTTGAGACAAGGTACAGATGATGCCACCCTGATAGCTTATGCAGAGTTCTGAAGGAAATGCTGAGGAGTTGACCATTTTGGTGTGAGGAGTAGAGCGAGTGAGTGTGACGGATAGAGGGAGAGAGAGAGAAAGAGAGGAGCTCCATCAGAAGCATTGTTTATTTAAAAACATACATACACTATCAGACACATATCGCTAACCCTTTAGCAAAAAATTGCAAAAAATATCACTAGACTGGGAGAGCGAGATCAGATGATGGCCGATATTTGACCCCTGTCATACAGATATTGGGTCTTAATTTCATCACTATTTTGTTGCAGATAGGAAATTCAACTTGTAGTGTATTTGAGTTTCAGACTTGATTTGCCCTAACGAAAAATGTACGTATCAACCCCTACAAAAATGTCCATTAATTATAATCCACACAATAATTCACATTTCCTGTTGCTGCAGGATTATTTTTCTGCTGTCGCAAACTGGATCAAATTAAGAGCCTACATCTATAAATGACGGGGAAAATCTGTCTTTTGTCTGAGACGCCGGCGGACACACCGAACATTGTCAGACATTCAGACACACACAGGAAACCATACTTTACATGAAACTCATCCGTCTACAGTACTATGGGTACAGTCTGTTCACTGTTAGCTGCTCCGAAAATGGTAGGTACTGTATGTCTGAAATTGAGAAGAACAAAGCTGTGCGCCAGAGGCAAAAATAACTGATCCCTGCCATGAAGGCTGCCAGAAAGCGTGCGAACGTTGCTTAAATCCACTAGACAGGCTCATCACAGCTAACAATTCTAGGGAGATAAAGTTTTTATTATGTTACCTGTAATGTTCCCCTGATGTTGGAGTGTCAAGTTTTCCGTTAGTTGGGGGAACATTCTATGTATGTTAGTTAAAACCTCCTAAGAAACTATTTAGCATGTTTTGGTGTTCAAGTTAGAAGAGCATTCCCTTAATGTCAAACAAAACCAAACATTCACTGACTGTTCTCAGAATATAACATGTTAGACATGTTTCATTGGAACATTGCAAGAACACTCCTGTGTCTAGTTTTCTGAGGGCTCAGAGAATATTCCCATCAATGTCACACCAAACATACACAGAACATGGTTGCTATGTTTTCAGAATATAAAATAATAATATTCAATTACTGTATGAATAAACATACACAAGTGTGTCAAATATGTAAGTTAAAAGCTTTCATTGTCAAAAGACAGTGAGCTGTGACTGGATCAACAGTTCACCAATCAGGGCTTTGATGGGCTTGGGAACAGTAACAAGGGGTGATGTGTAATGAAACTAGGGTGTGTGTGCACTGGCTAGGTGAGGAGGTGGCATCCAAAAACCTCCAGGGACCATGACACAACACTACAAGAATGACCTGAAAAAACATACCCGGGACAAACCAGGAACAAAACAAAACGTCCTCGGGGGGCCATGACACAACGTACCAAGAAAGTCTTAAAAACGTCCTCAGGGACGACCCCAGCACCAACAGGGAACTACTGTAGACAGAACCTCTAGGGGACCATAACTCAATGTCCTGACGACTTCAAAGGACCATTTCGTGACATCCCGCCCCATATCCAGCCCCGCATCACACACACACACACAAGTGCCTGATTTAAATAATGTTATTTTCTTGCTTTGTTATTTTTGTTTCTGTTTCTGTAAGTCTGATTCCTTCATTTGATTGATTCCTTCATTTCATCAAAGTGGTAGGGTCTAGGAAGAGGGGCAAGGAATTGTTTCTGGATTGGCCCTTGCACTGTTTCAGACAGCCATTCTGGCTCAGTAGCTCTGCAGTGTCTCACTCAATACTCTGTTTTGTTTCAGGAACTCACTTACCTGCATTGTCTTATGACAGTCATTACATCTCAGCATTTTCCCTCTCCGAGTGTCATTTTGGTTCAGAATTTACTCTTAAAATGTCTCCATTAGCCATTACAGCTCAGAACAGCCCCCATTTACAGTGTTTCACTCAGTCTGACATTTTGGCTCAGTGACTCACCCGCTTACAGTGTCTCATGACTGCAGTGACCTCGTCCTGACTGAGCAGTTTCCTGGCCATGTTCTCCACATCTCCCAGGGTCTCAGTGTGAAGCAGGGGGCTGCTGTCTTTCAACCCAGCACGGCTCTCCCTTGGAGACGTCAGCAGCTGGAACGGACGACCCCTCTCTTTATCTAGCGAGTCAGGAGGGCAGATATCCGGGGATATATAGAACAACATGATCACACAATGAACGTTGACATTGGTCAAATAACACAGCGACAGAAAATGTGCTTGTTCTCTGAACCACAAAATTACAGAGCTACTGAGTGAGTAGTAGTAAATGCTAGTAAAATGCTAGAGAGTGATTAGGAGACATCTGTTTAGCGACGCTAGCGAGTTGGTAGAAGTAAGGGTGAGGTATAATAGCCAGTGGGGTTAAGTTAAAGAGGGTTTCTGTTTATGCTGGTATCAAACCTTGGGTTGCGCAGTGAGGTTAGTGTTAGGGTTGAGGCTATGGTTAGGGTTAAACCGGGATGTGGGCATGAAGCTAGGGTTGGGTCGGGGCTATGGTTAGGGTTGAACCGGGATCTGGGCATTAAGCTAGGGTTAGGGTTAGGGTCGTGGCTATGGTCAGGGTTGAACAGGGATATGGGCGTGAAGGTCTCCAGTCTGAGATGGAAGGACTGGTGCTTTTGTGTGTCTGATTGCTAACATGCATGCATTCATGTGTTTGTGTGGTTGTCCAAGTGAATGTAGGATGTGTCTTTCTATAAAGTTGTGCCAGTGTATCTTGGTCCTCTCACCCTTGTCAGCATGGTGGGAGGGTGATTTAAATTGACCCCTGTGGGAGTCCCCTGTCCCTGTCTCTCTACTGTCCCTTGATGTGTCTCTCTCTCTCCTGTTCCTGGACATGTCTCTCCGTGCATCTCTCTTAAAAAGGAGGCTGACGAAGGTCTTGGAGCGCTGCAGGGTCTTGCTGCCCTCTCTCTCTCCTGCACTCTTCTCCTTTCCCTGCTTCTTCTTCTTCTGCTTGTCCTCTGAGGGAGCAGCATGGATAGAGATCAAGGTTAATGCACCACCTCATGAAGTGACATCATAATATACTGTATTAATTTATTTGATACTGTTGAGTTTGAATACTAGATCTGACGTGACTAGCACTCCCCCTACTCTTCACTTCTTCTGCAGCTGTTGCTTGTGGGTAGGGGGAATGGTCAAATCAAGTAAGGCCCTGCGATCCCCAAAAAACTTTGGTGTGGGCCTTAGGTCAGGGAAAACTGACAGAAAGCTTGGTCACCCATGATACAAGTCAGTATTCGACATCCATCCATGTCTGAGTATGTCGGGAGATGACGTGGAAACCAGTCACTAGGGGCAACAGTGAGCGCTGTTACCTTCAAGTAGGTTTTTTTTCAGGTGTTGTGGATGGGAATGGCAAATGGGTGTAATCATCTGCCTCTGATTCCAAAGGTTGAAAGTTAAAATCCAATAATACAATATATTTTGGGGATTTGGGTTTTAATCCTATCCCAACCCTTAACTCTTACCTTAACCATTTGGAGTTAATGCCTAAACTTAAGATTCTGGAGTTAATGCCTGAACTTAACCTTAAACACTTTGCAACAACTTCAACATGGATGAACATCTAATTCTAACGTGAGACTGTGAGAGCTAGTTGGACATAGGGCTTCTATCATAGGTACATAGATGCCCTATCAGAATTACATAGGAGCCTTAACATGGGTACATAGATGCCCTATCATGGTTATATAGTTGCCCTATCGTAGTGTGATGGAACATTTTATGTTTTTGCTTTTCTAATAACCAATTTCTGTATTCATGCAAGTGACTGAACGACTCCTCACTATCAGTATCTGTAATTTGGCAGTACGCCCAGACCATTGTCTTGAGAACAAAAAATATCAGTTTCAAGGTCTCAGCTTAGAGAAGAAACCTCGTGAGGTCTTGGTCTGTCACATGCATGACCCAGTATTGGTCGGTCACATGAATGAAGCAAACTTTAATGATTTATTAATTATGAATGATGAATAAGCAAAATCCTGCAAATATAACTTGTCTGTATATAAGAGAACTAACGGGACTACCCCAGTTGGAGCTCCTGATTGACATGTGTACTTGGTGCTTTGAGTTGGTTGGAAACTCTCCAGCGCGCTGATAATCAAGGATGATTCATTCAAGATTGACTTTGAGTGTCCCTGGTGGTAATTTCCACGACAATTTGGCGTCAATGATCAGGATGATTGATTCTGCATGTGGCGCTTTCCAGTGGGGGTCTGCAAGGAAAACCTATGGCGCATTTTATGAAGCTTGAGGAAAATTCCCATCTGACCAAAAACTGTGAGCTGCCTGGAGGAGACACAACATCTGCAAACAATTGAGGGATACGGCAACTGATTTCAGTAAGTCAATTTAAATGAATTTGTATAAAAATAGAAAAAAACAATAAAATCATTAAAACGAAACATAAAAATGGAGGAGGGTACCACTAGTCTTAAGTCAAGTAATAGCATGAAGTGAATGTGGATGTGAGATGTGTGAGTATAGTGAATGTTTACGTGAATGTTGTGTGAGTGTGGAAAGTATTAAGCTGATTGAAATTGGGATAATAACAGCATTGAAATTTGGCTATTAAGCTGATTGAAATCTGGATATTAAAATATTGAAATTTGGATGTTAAGGAATATTAGTTGAGTGACTGAAATGCGGATAGTAAGCTGATTGAAATGTGCATAATAAGTACTGAGTGAATGTGGGAAAGTGCGTCTGTTATTCTATATGTATGCGGCAAGACAATAGACACAGAGACTATAGAGACGCGAGACTATAGATACTATAAAGAGCATAGATACTGTAGAGACTATGGCGACTGTAGAGACTATGGAAGAACAGTGGTAGTGCTACATATGACAGAGAGGACGACAGCGAGAGCAAGTAACGGTACCATGGAAAGCCCCACTGACAGATGTCTGTAGGCATTTATAAGAGAGTGTCTATGTGTCCTGCAGTGACTAACACAATGTGCTATTCTATATGTATAGGAGATACATACAGTGGGGAGAACAAGTATTTGATACACTGCCGATTTTGCAGGTTTTTCTACTTACAAAGCATGTAGAGGTCTGTAATTTTTATCATAGGTACACTTCAACTGTGAGAGATGGAATCTAAAACAAAAATTCTGAAAATCACATTGTATGATTTTTAATTAATTCATTTGCATTTTATTGCATGACATAAGTATTTGATACATCAGAAAAGCAGAACTTAATATTTGGTACAGAAACCTTTGTTTGCAATTACAGAGATCATTCGTTTCCTGTAGTTCTTGACCAGGTTTGCACACACTGCAGCAGAGATTTTGGCCCACTCCTCCATACAGACCTCCTCCAGATCCTTCAGGTTTCGGGCTGTAGCTGGGCAATACGGACTTTCAGCTCCCTCAAAAGATTATCTATTGGGTTCAGGTCTGGAGACTGGCTAGGCCACAGATGCTTCTTACAGAGCCACTCCTTAGTTGCCCTGGCTGTGGGTTTCGGGTCAAATCAAATCAAATTTTATTTGTCACATACACATGGTTAGCAGATGTTAATGCGAGTGTAGCGAAATGCTTGTGCTTCCAGTTCTGACAATGCAGTAATAACCAACAAGTAATCTAACTAACAATTCCAAAACTCATTTCTTATACACAGTGTAAGGGGATAAAGAATATGTACATAAAGATATGAATGAGTGATGGTGCAGAGCAGCATAGGCAAGATACAGTAGATGGTATCGAGTACAGTATATACATATGAGATGAGTATGTAAACAAAGTGGCATAGTTAAAGTGGCTAGTGATACATGTATTACATAAGGATGCAGATGATAGAGTACAATATATACGTATACATATGAGATGAATAATGTAGGGTATGTAAACATTATATTAGGTAGCATTGTTTAAAGTGGCTAGTGATATATTTTACATCCTTTCCCATCAATTCCCATTATTGAAGTGGCTGGAGTTGAGTCAGTGTGTTGGCAGCAGCCACTCAATATTAGTGGTTGCTGTTTAACAGTCTGATGGCCTTGAGATAGAAGCAGTTTTTCAGTATCTCGGTCCCAGCTTTGATGCACCTGTACTGACCTCGCCTTCTGGATGATAGCGGGGTGAACAGGCAGCGGCTTGGGTGGGTGTTGTCCTTGATGATCTTTGTGGCCTTCCTGTAACATCGGGTGGTGTAGGTGTCCTGGAGGGCAGGTAGTTTGCCCCCGGTGATACGTTGTGCAGACCTCACTACCCTCTGGAGAGCCTTACGGTTGTGGGCGGAGCAGTTGCCGTACCAGGCGGTGATACAGCCCGCCAGGATGCTCTCGATTGTGCATCTGTAGAAGTGTGTGAGTGCTTTTGGTGACAAGCCGAATTTCTTCAGCCTCCTGAGGTTGAAGAGGCGCTGCTGCGCCTTCTTCACGATGCTGTCTGTGTGAGTGGACCAATTCAGTTTGTCTGTGATGTGTATGCCGAGGAACTTAAAACTTACTACCCTCTCCACTACTGTTCCATCGATGTGGATAGGGGGGTGTTCCCTCTGCTGTTTCCTGAAGTCCACAATCATCTCCTTAGTTTTGTTGACGTTGAGTGTGAGGTTATTGTCCTGACACCACACTCCAAGGGCCCTCACCTCCTCCCTGTAGGCCGTCTCGTCGTTGTTGGTAATCAAGCCTACCACTGTTGTGTCGTCCGCAAACTTGATGATTGAGTTGGAGGCGTGCGTTGCCGCGCAGTCGTGGGTGAACAGGGAGTACAGGAGAGGGCTCAGAACGCACCCTTGTGGGGCCCCAGTGTTGAGGATCAGCGGGGTGGAGATGTTGTTGCCTACCCTCACCACCTGGGGGCGGCCCGTCAGGAAGTCCAGTACCAGTTGCACAGGGCGGGGTCGAGACCAAGGATCTCGAGCTTGATGACGAGCTTGGAGGGTACTATGGTGTTAAATGCCGAGCTGTAGTCGATGAACAGCATTCTCATATAGGTATTCCTCTTGTCCAGATGGGTTAGGGCAGTGTGCAGTGTGGTTGAGATTGAGTCGTCTGTGGACCTATTTGGGCGGTAAGCAAATTGGAGTGGGTCTAGGGTGTCAGGTAGGGTGGAGGTGATATGGTCCTTGACTAGTCTCTCAAAGCACTTCATGATGACGGAAGTGAGTGCTACGGGGCGGTAGTCGTTTAGCTCAGTTACCTTAGCTTTCTTGGGAACAGGAACAATGGTGGCCCTCTTGAAGCATGTGGGAACAGCAGACTGGTATAGGGATTGATTGAATATGTCCGTAAACACACCAGCCAGCTGGTCTGCGCATGCTCTGAGGGCGCGGCTGGGGATGCCGTCTGGGCCTGCAGCCTTGCGAGGGTTAACACGTTTAAATGTTTTACTCACCTCGGCTGCAGTGAAGGAGAGACCGCATGTTTCCGTTGCAGGCCGTGTCAGGCTGTGTCAGTGGCACTGTATTGTCCTCAAAGCGGGCAAAAAAGTTATTTATTCTGCCTGGGAGCAAGACATCCTGGTCCGTGACTGAGCTGGATTTATTCTTATAGTCCGTGATTGACTGTAGACCCTGCCACATACCTCTTGTGGCTGAGCCGTTGAATTGAGATTCTACTTTGTCTACTTTGTCTCTATACTTTGTCTCTATACTGACGCTTAGCTTGTTTGATAGCCTTACGGAGGGAATAGCTGCACTGTTTGTATTCAGTCATATTACCAGTCACCTTGCCCTGATTAAAAGCAGTGGTTCGCGCTTTCAGTTTCACACGAATGCTGCCATCAATCCACGGTTTCTGGTTAGGGAATGTTTTAATCGTTGCTATGGTCGTTGTCATGCTGGAAGACCCAGCCACGACCCATCTTCAATACTCTTACTGAGGGAAGGAGTTTGTTGGCCAAGATCTCACAATACTTCGCCACGTCCATCCTCCCCTCAATACAGTGCAGTCGTCCTGTCCCCTTTGCAGAAAAGCATCCCCAAAGAATGATGTTCCCACCTCCATGCTTCACGGTTGGGATGGTGTTCTTGGGGTTGTACTCATCCTTCTTCTTCCTCCAAACACGACGAGTGGAGTTTAGACCAAAAAGCTCTATTTTTGTCTCATCAGACCACATGATCTTCTCCCATTCCTCCTCTGGATCATCCAGATGGTCATTGGCAAACTTCAGACGGGCCTGGATATGCGCTGGCTTGAGCAGGGGGACCTTGCGTGCGCTGCAGGATTTTAATCCATGACGGCGTAGTGTGTTACTAATGCTTTTCTTTGAGACTGTGGTCCCAGCTCTCTTCAAGTCATTGACCAAGTCCTGCCGTGTAGTTCTGGGCTGATCCCTCACCTTCCTCATGATCATTGATGCCTCACGAGGTGAGATCTTGCAAGGAGCCCCAGACCGAGGGTGATTGACCGTCATCTTGAACTTCTTCCATTTTCAAATAATTGCGCCAACAGTTGTTGCCTTCTCACCAAGCTGCTTGCCTATTGTCCTGTAGCCCATCCCAGCCTTGTGCAGGTCTACAATTTTATCCCTGATGTCCTTACACAGCTCTCTGGTCTTGGCAATTGTGGAGATGTTGGAGTGTGTGGACAGGTGTCTTTTATACAGGTAACGAGTTGAAACAGGTGCAGTTAATACAGGTAATGAGTGGAGAACAGGAGGGAATTCTTAAAGAAAAACTAACAGGTCTGTGAGAGCCGGAATTCTTACTGGTTGGTAGGTGATCAAATACTTATGTCATGCAATAAAATGCAAATTAATTACTTAAAAATCATAGAATGTGATTTTCTGGATTTTTGTTTTAGATTCCATCTCTCACAGTTGAAGTGTACCTATGATAAAAATTACAGACCTCTACATGCTTTGTAAGTAGAAAAACCTGCAAAATCGGCAGTGTATGAAATACTTGTTCCCCCCACTGTATGTTTTCCATTGGTTCTGTGTCTTTCCCTTTGGGGGGCTTCCTGAGGCAGGTACCTTTGGAGAGAAGTTATTGAGACTGTGTGCTGTGCAGTGTAAAGGTGCCCGAATCCAGCTGTTGAGGTAGTTCCCAAATTAAGTAAGGAATGGCCTTTTAATTTGTTTTTATCACACAATTTTTACTACACACATGCCAGCACGCACACACAACCCACCTTCATAAGAAATGTACTGAAAAACCCAATGTAAATCAGATACACCTCTTGAAACTCCCCATCCCGGATCCGGGATCGTGACTAAAGCCTCAGGCTCATTAGCATAACGCAACGTTAACGATTTCTGAAAATCGCAAATAAAATGAAAATAATGCGCCTACTCTCAAGCTTAGCCTTTTCTTAACAACACTGTCATCTCAGATTTTCAAAATATGCTTTTGAACCATAGCAATTCACTAATTTGTGTAAGAGTATGCTAAGCTAGCTTAGCATTTTGAGTAGCATTTAGCACGCAACATTTTCACAAAAACCAGATAACCAAATAAATAAAATCATTTACCTTTGAAGAGCTTCGGATGTTTTCAATGAGGAGACTCTCAGTTACATAGCAAATGTGCAGTTTTTCCTGAAAGCGTCTTTGTGTAGGAGAAATCGCTCCATTTTGTACATCACATTTGGCTACCGAAACGAACCGAAAATTCAGTCACCAACAACGTCAAACTTTTTCCGAATTAACTCCATAATATCAACCGAAACATGGCAAACGTTGTTTGGAATCAATCCTCAAGGTGTTTTTTCACATATCTCTTCATTGATTTATCGTTCGTGGAAGCCTGTTTTCTTCTCTGAATTCCATGGAAAAATACTTGCAGCTGACTTTTGCGCACCAATTTCGGCGCAGGACACCGGGCGGACACCTGGTAAATGTGGTCTCTTATGGTCAATCTTCCAATGATATGCCTACAAATACGTCACAATGCTGCAGACACCTTGAGGAAACGACAGAAAGGGCAGACTCACTCCTCTCGCATTCACAGCCATATAAGGAGACAATGGAAAACGGAGCCTCAAAAATCCTGCTCATTTCCTGGATGCCGTCTCGTCTTGGTTTTGCCTGTAGCTCACGTTCTAGGGCACGCACAGAGAATATCTTTGCAGTTCTGGACACGTCAGAGTGTTTTCTTTCCAAAGCTACCAATTATATGCATAGTCGAGCATCTTTTTGTGTCAAAATATTGCGCTTAAAACGGGCACGTCTTTTTATTCAAAAATGATATAGCGCCCCCAGAGTTTCAACAGGTTAAGCCAATTTTAGGAAAAAAAAATGTTTCAACTGTGTGTTGTTTTTCTCTTTGACATTTGTCTAAGACATTTGTATTAAGAATATTGGTAGTAGTAATAATTTGTCATACAGTGAAAAATGTGTCATAAAGTAAATCATTTTTCTGGATTTCCTGAATCAGAAATGCCCCAAACTAAACTGTTGTTCTGGTCTGTCCTCTCTCGAGGTTATGGTGAAGGTGACCACAGATGGTATTTAGATGCATGAAGGGATAAATCGTTTGAGAACAGTGTCAACCTCACCCCCTCGAACCGGCTGAAGTAAAGGTGACAATGACGTTCACTATAGTCCTTTACCACTTCTACCGTGAGACCTGAGTCCGTGCCAGCAGCCAGTACACCGCATCCACTCAATGCTATCAACTGCCTTTACTCTCATGCCTCTCATGCCACATGAGTCCAAGTGGAGTGAGCATGGAGAGAGATCCCGTCCAAACTTCTCTCATGTTGCTGGTGTACTAGTAGGAAAATTAAGACATAATGGACTGGAAAGGACAGTGGTGGTTCAGGTGAGAAAATCGGGACATTATCAAGGGCCATCCACTTTTAACATGTGCCATTGGTACGAACGGAAACGGCAGAAGAATGAGTGCCGGGAGGGAGGGGGTGGACAACTGTACCCTTAACTGATTTTGAGGTATCGGGATGATTGTGGAGATCTGCATGCTGCGAACTCTATAGTACTTTAGACTAGAAATGCATTGAGATACCGATCTGTCATTAATATGACACTCACAACAAAAGCTCCAGCGGGAAATGTCATTGCCAGAATCCATCAATGAAATTGTGTAATGAAGCATATGTGTAACTGTATGAAGTGAATGTCTTAAGCCATGGTTTTACAAGAAGAATTATACAACCCAGAATGAAGGTTTTGAAATTATGAATTGTCTGGTTTTATGTGTTGATTTGCCTTACTTCAATAAAAGTATAGAACCTTATGATAGAAGCTATAAGCTAAGGCTTACCTATAAAATGTAATGGTAATTATCACAGATTGAGGTATAAGAGGAGGGAATAATGATGGAAAATGTTTTGTTTGTGCTTTTCTAATAACAAATTTCTGTGTTCATGCAAGTGACAAATCCTCACTATCAGCATCTGGAATTTGGCAGTATGCCCAGACCCTTGTTTTGAGAACGAAGCTGTTTCAAGGTCTCAGTTTAGCGAGAAGAATGATACAGTATTGGTCAGTCACATGAATGAAGCAAACATTGATGAATAGGGCTGTTGCGGTGACCGTATTACCTCCACACTGGTGGTCATGAGTCATGAAGGCAGTCAAATTCCATGTGACCATTTAGTCACGGTAATTAGGCTTCTCTCTGATACTGCTGCTGGTCACCTCTTAGGGCGTGAGGGCAGTAACCTGAATTTCCGCCTGACTGATGTGCCCAAAGTAAACTGCCTGTTACTCAGGCCCAGAAGCCAGGATATGCATATATTTAATATTAGTAGCATTGGATAGAAAACACTGTAACGTTTCTTAAACGGTTCTTAAACAGTTAACATAATGTCTGAGACTATAACAGAATTGATAGGGCAGGCGAAAATCCCAAGAAAATCCAACTAGAATTATTTTTTTCAGCTCCCAGGCTCTTATTATGGAAACCTGTTGGAAACCCCTATGTCCGTCACCCAAATTGCAATTCCTATGGCTTCCACTAGATGTCAACAGTCTTTATTCAAGGTTTCAGGCTTCTTTTTTGGAGTATTTGGAGTTTTTGCTGGGAGAGCACCTGGACCAAATCAGTCTTTCAGCGAGGGCAAAGGCGTGTGCTTACGAATTTTCCTTTCCTATAGAACATAGTATTTTCTGTGTTAAACATTACAGTTTATTTACGTTGTTTGACTTGTTTGGACAAAGTTTACCGGTAGCTTTTTGGACTCCTTTGTCTGCATGTTGAACGAGTGGATTACTGAAATCAATGTTTCCGACTAAACTGACTTTTTAGCATTTAAAGATGGATTTTATTGAACAAAACAATCATTCATGTTGTATCTGGGACCATTGGGATTGCAAACAGAGGAAGATATTCAAAGGTAAGGGATTTATTTAATCGCTATTTGTGATTTTGTGAAGCCTGTGCTGGTTGAAAAATATGATGATATGGGGCGCTGTCTTCAGATAATCGCATGGTATGTTTTTGCCGTGAAGCCTTTTTGAAATCTGATGATGAAGTTGGATTAACAAGAAGATAAGCTTTTAAATTATATAAGACACTTGTATGTTCATTAATGTTTAATATTACAAATATTTATTTGAATTGTGTGCCCTCCAATTTCACCGGATGTTGTCGGCTTTAATCCCGCTAGTGGGACACCTAGCCCCAAGATTAATAGCCTACCAAACTTGCCAACTGCCTGGTCCTCAGCACTCTATTGTCCCTCTAATCACTCTGATGTCAATGCAAATGTAATCGAAAATCTAATCAAACACTTCATGAGAGCCCATGAGCTCATGTTGCATAACATTTCTATAGGCTATGCATTTGCGCGAGAAAACAGAGTAATGGCATCTACTAAAAAGAGGAGGATCCAATCAGCTTTCTATAGGCTAGGTCTACTATATTTATTTCTCACCTTTGCTAATATTAAGCACATTGCTTATATTGACAACATGACCATAGCCTACCGTCCTCTATTCGATATATTCAAGTGCATAGATGACATGTATTGCCAGTTTCAGTGCAGGTGCATGATAATGGTCCATTCTGAATCAAAAAAAATGTCACACATATTATTTAGTATATGTAAAGACAAGATTAAATCAGGAATAGTCTGATGGGTGTCGATATTAGCCTATCACTTGTGAATTATATTATCACTTGTGAATGATGCCAAGCATAAGAAACAATGCTTTTTTTGCAACTTTTTCAAATCATAGTTGCACACCTCATGTAGCCTAGCTGATAGGCCTATATGGTTTTGACAAGGTTTGTATCACAACTGAAGTGGCCAAATAACTTCTTAATATAATAAAGCTCAATAATCCGCTTTACAAGTGGTGTAGAGCAAACTGGCATACATAAGCAGCGGTTGAGTAAAGTTTGGGATAGATCATTTTGTCACGACTTCCACCGAAGTTGGCTCCTCTCCCAGTTCGGGCGGCGCTCCAGCGGTCTTCATTGCTGGTCTACTAGCTGCCACCGATCCTTTTTCCTTTTCTTTTGGTTATGTCTGTTTTGTGTTTCACCTGGTTTCAATTTGGTTAATTAGGGGGGGTATTTAATTCGACATTTCCTTTGGGGTTTTGTGCGGGATTGTTTTCGTTTGAACTGTCAGTGAGTTTGGGTTTCGTTTTATTAGCTCATGTTTTACATGTGGTTTTTCCCTGGACTGAGTCTGAGTTGGGTTTTCGTGGCTATTACTGTAGTCCGGTGTCCTGTTGTTTTCTGAGCTAGTTAAATAAAACACCCTTTTCTTTGGAACTTGTTTCTCCTGCGCCTGACTCCACACCTACATCTCCTTGGAGAGATCTGACACATTTTCTTCACAAAAATGCACCTTTATAATAAAAGCATAACATGCATAATTGCTTTTGTGGTCACTTTTGATATTGGTGTTTTCTGCTAATGGAACATTCCGCTTATAGCCTACTACCATGTGCACATTGCTGTGCTTATAATGTGAAGAATTAGCCTAATAGTTTGGAAACATTTCAAACTAAATGTTCTGATCTGTTATGTCAGCCACATTGCATAAAGCATTTTTTTATGCTAGTGGTTGTATTAATTTGGGATCTATCGCATTCCACAACTGTCCCAGACTATGTTAGCCTTCATTCCTCAGAAAAATAATAGACTGATGAGTTTCAGAAGAAATGTCTTTGTTTCTGGCTATTTTGAGCCTGTAATTGAACCTACAAATGCTGATGCTCCAGATACTCAACTAGTCTAAAGGCCAGTTTTATTGCTTCTTTAATCAGAACAACACATTTCAGCTGTGTTAACATAATTACAAAATGGTTTTCTAATGGTCAATTAGCCTTTTAAAATTATAAACTTGGATAAGTTAACACAATGTGCCATTGGAACACAGGAGTGATGGTTTCTGATAATGGGCCTCTGTACACCTATTGTATGTAGATATTCCATTAAAGAAATATGCTGTTTCCAGCTACAATGGTAATTTACAACATTAACAATGTCTACACTGTATTTCTGATCAATTTGATGTTATTTTAAATGGACAATTTTTTTGCTTTTCTTTCAAAAACAAGGACATTTCTAAGTGACCCTAAACTTTGAACGCTAATATAAATATATAGACGAGCAATGTCAGATCGGCACAGACTAAGATACAGTAGAACAGAATACAGATATGTAAACATTATTAAAGTGACTAATGTTCTATTCAGCAGCCTCTAATTTGTTATTGATGGCTATTTAACAGTCTGATGGCCTTGACATAGAAGATGTTTTTCAGTCTCTTGATCCAGGCTTTGATGCACCTGTACTGACCTCGCCTTCAAGATAATAGCGGGGTGAACAGGCAGTGGCTCGGGTGGTTGTTGTCCTTGATGATCTTTTGGCCCTTCCTGTGAAGGCAGTGCAGTGCCGTTGCCGTACCAGGTGGTGATACAGTTGTGTATCACAACTGTAATTATGCATCTGTAAACGTTTGTGAAGGTTTTAGGTGACAAGCCTAATTTCTTAAGCCTCCTGAGGTTGAAGAGGCGCTGTTGCACTTTCTTCACCACACTGTCTGTGTGGGTGGACCATTTCAGTTTGTCAGTGATGTGTATACCGAGGAACTTGAAGGCGAACTCCACTGCAGTCCCATCGATGTGGATAGGGGGTGGGATGCTCCCTCTGCTGTTTCCTGAAGTCCATGATCATCTCTTTTGTATTGTTGACGTTGAGTGAGAGGTTGTTTTCCTGGCACCACACTCCCAGAGCCCTCACCTCCTCCCTGTAGGCTGTCTCGTCATTGTTGGTAAACAAGCCAGTACTGTTGTGTCGTCTGCAAAGTTGATGATTGAGTTGGAGGTTTGCGTGGCCACGCAGTCATGGGTGAACAGGGAGTACAGTACATGAGAAGGCTGAGCACACAACCTTGTTGGGCCCCAGTGTTGAGGATTAGTGAAGTGGACGTGTTTCCTACCTTCACCACCTGGGGGTGTCCCTTCAGGAAGTCCAGGACTCAGTTGCACAGGGTGGGGTTCAGACCCAGGGCCTTGAGTTTAATGATGAGCTTGGAGGATACTGTGATGTTGAATGCTGAGCTATAGTCAATGAACATCATTCTTACATAGGTATTCCTCTTGTGCAGATGGGATAGGGCACTGTGCATTGCATCATCTGTGGATCTATTGGGGCGGTTAGCAAATTGAAGTGGGTCTAGGGTGGCAGGTAAGCTAGAGGTGATATGATCCTTGACTAGTCTCTCAAAGCACTTCATGATGACAGAAGTGAGTGCTTCGGGGTGATAGTCATTTAGTTCAGTTACCTTAGCTTTGTTGGGTACAGGAACAATGGTGGACATCTTGATGTGTGTGGGAACAACAGACTGGGATAGGTAGAGATTGAATATGTCTGTAAACACACCAGCTAGCTGGTCTGTGCATGCTCTGAGGATGCGGCCAGGCATGCCGTCTGGGCAGGCAGCCTTGCGAGGTTTAACACGCTTAAATGTCTTACTCACGCCGGCCACGGAGTCCTTGGTAGCAGGCTGCGTCGTTGGCACTGTGTTATCCTCAAAGCGGGCGAAGAAGGTGTTCAGCTTGTCCGTAAGCAAGTCGTCAGTGTATATGACATGGCTGGTTTTCCTTTTGTAGTCCGTGATTGTCTGTAGACCCTGCCACATACAACTCATGTCTGAGCCGTTGAATTGCGTCTCCACTTCGTCTCTATACTGACGTTTTGCCTGTTTGATTGCCTTGCGGGGGGAAATAACTACACTGTTTTTATTCTGCCATTTTCCCAGTCCCCTTGCCATGGTTAAGTGTGGTGGTTTGCGCGTTCAGTTTTGCACAAATTTTGCCATATATCCACGGTTTCTGGTTCAAGGTATGTTTTAATAGGGTACACCATCTTCTATACACTTCCTGATAAACTTAGTCACCGTATCAGTATATTCGTCAACATTATACTCGGAGACTACCTGGAACATATCCCAGTCTGCGTAATCAAAACAATCTTGAAGCGTTGATTCTGATTGGTCAGACCAGCATTGAATAGTCCTCATCACGGGTACTTCTTGTTTGAGTTTCTGCCTATAGGAATGTAGGAGCAAAATGGAGTTGTGGTCAGATTTGACGAAAGGAGGGCGGGGGAGGGTCTTGTAGGCATCCCGGAAGTTGGAGTAGCAATGTTTGAGTGTTTCCAGTACACTGTTAATAAAGAATAATTCATTAGGCTCTAATATATGGATTTCACATGACTGGGCAGGGGCACAGCCATGGGTGGGCACGAAGACCCAATTTCTTTGGGCCCAGGTCCACCCACTGGGGAGCCAGGCCTAGCCAATCAGATTTTTTTACAGACAAAAATACTCCTCCATTTCATTAGCTGTCTGGGTGGCTGGTCTCAGACGATCCCACAGGTAAAGAAGCCGGATATGGAGGTCCTGGGCTGGCGTGGTTACACTAGTCTGCGGTTCTGAAGTCGTTTGGAAGTACTGCCAAATTCTCTAAATTTTAGAGTGGAAACCCAGCACAAGGTGCACCTGTGTAGTGATCATGCTATTTAATCAGCTTCTTGATATGCCACACCTGTCAGGTGGATGGATTATCTTGGCAAAGGAGAAATACTCACTAACAGGGATGTAAACAAATGTGTGCACAAACTTTGAGAGAACTTCTTATGCTTTTGGAATTTTTGTGCGTTTGGAACATTTCTGGGATCTTTCATTTCAGCTAATGAAACATGGGACAAACACTTTACATGTTGTGTTTATATTTTTGTTCAGTATACTGTAGGATAGATTGGAGTTATCAGGTGACTCCTAACCGTTAGGAAGAGTTATGACATGAAGGCTCGCTCTGGTATCAAATGAGTGGTTAAGGAGTAGAACAATTTCACTAAAGCTGTACATTTTGGGAAACCCAACCAATTTGACATATGAGTTATATATATGTCATTTTGGTTGAAAGCCAGTCTAAGAAGAAGTACAGTGCATTCGGAAAGTATTCCGACCCCTTCCCTTTTCCACTTTTTTTTTTACGTTACAGCCTTACCCTAAAAATCATTTTTTTTAATCATCAATCTACACACAATACTCCAAAATGACATCGTGAAAACAGGTTTTAGATATTTTTGCTAAAAAAATTATTTAAATGACATAACTATTCAGACCCTATTATGAGGCTCGAAATTGAACTCAAGTGAATACTGTTTCCATTGACCATCCTTGAGATGTTTCTACAACTTAATTGAAGTCCACCTGTGGTAAATTAAATTAATTGGACATGATTTGGAAAGGCACACACCTGTCTATATAAGGTCCCACATTTGAAAACAAGCCATGAGGTCGAAGAGCACAGAGCCAGGATTGTGTCAAGGCACAGATCTGGGGAAGGGTACCAACACATTTCTGCAGCATTTAAGGTCCCCAAGAACACAGCGGCCTCCATCATTCTTAAACGGAAGAAGTTTGGAACCACCAAGACTCTTCCTAGAGCTGGCCACCAGGCCAAACTGAGCAATCAGGGGAGAAGGGCCTTGGTCAGGGAGGTGACCAAGAACCCACCCGATGGTCACTCTGACAGTGATCTAGGGTTCCTCTGTGGAGATGGGAGAACCTTACAGAAGGACAAACATCTCTTCAGGACTCCACCAATCACACCGTTATGGTAGAGTTGCCAGATGGAAGCCTTTCCTCAATAAAAGGCACATGACAGTCCACTTGGAGTTTTCCAAAAGGGACCTAAAGGACTCTCAGACCATGAGAAACAAAACTCTATGGTCTGATTAAAACCAACATTGAACTTTTTGGCCTGAATGCCAAGCGTCACGTCTGGAGGAAACCTTAACCCTTATCTGAAGGGCACAATCTCCAGATTATACAACATAATACAGACCATTAATCCGCCTTTCTTTGCAAATACAAAATCTGCATGGGAGCAAGACATAGGTGGCGAGCTACCCGATGATATATGGCAACAAAGTATTGAGTGTATCCACACATCATCATTTTGAATAAGGCATGGGCTTATTCAGTTTAAGGTTTTGCACAGTCTCCATTACTCAAATGACAGATTGGCAAAAATATACCCACATGTTGACCCCAAGTGTTTGAGATGCAGCGACTGTGGGACACATGTTTTGGTCATGCCAATCTTTGAGTGACCTCTGGCACCCCATCTTTGAGACATTCTCACATATGTGTAATACAACTGTTAGCCCCAACCCGGTCACTGCCATCACTGGGGAACTTCCCCTCGACCAGAATGCTATCACGCACCACTGTTAGCTCGCCACCTTGTCCTCTTTCACTGGAAGTCTGCAAAGCCGCCCTCCTTTATGCAGTGGGTTAAGGAGGTGATGTCATCTCTGCCTCTGGAGAAGGTTAGGTACACTGTGCTTGGGTCCCAACAAAAGTTAGACTTAATCTGGTCCCAATTAATACAATATGTGGAGAGCCTGTCTTTTACTTAGTGTAACTTGCATAGTTTGGTAAGCAGTCATGTCTGTTCTAGTGGTCATTTGTGCTGATAATTTTTGTTGTTGTTGTTTTTGTCTCTATTACTGTTTGTTTCTGCTTTTCTTTCCTATTTAACTTATTTTTATAGATGCCTTGATAGGTGGGTGGTTGGGAGGGAGGGAGGGAGGGAGGGAGGGGATGGATGGATGGGAGAATGAGGGGTTGCGGTTGTACTGTTTTTGTTGTTATATCTGAAAATCGATAAATAAAGTAAAAAATAAAAAATATACATTGCAGCAACCAGGAAATGGCCGGCACGATTTCTGCATATTCACCTTTAAAGTAAATTGACTAAATTAAATCAAATACTACCATGTGAAAAGCCCATTTGTTACAAGTAATCTCTTTGTTACGGGTCTTTGTTAAATGCTTTGCTTGTGTATGTACCTTTGCCAGATTGAGGTTCACAGAGAAAAATTACAAAAATAATTGTATGTGTTTGTTATTTCAAAGTATAATTCATTAGACTTTGCATGGTTCTATGCTCACACTGGCCAATAAAAGTGGACGATACAGTCTTCAGTAAGAGGTTAAAGACTGTTCATCTCTCATCTAGTCACATTCTCTGCCCTCTCCAGTAAATCATTCCTAGTACAACCCGGTAATATTGATGTATTGTACACAGATGGTTACATTCACCGTTATTTTTGAAACCTCTGCCGCAGTCATCTGGATAACATTAACAAAAGTATGACTCGGGGTGCATCTCAATAGTCTGAAGTGACTTTATTTATGTCCTTTCCATCTGCATAAAGTAACCATCGGGTGAAATCAAATACCTGTTAATGTAGGTATCACCACTATTTTGCTTTCACCTTTTCTTTGTTTTCAGATCAGTGCAGTTGAAGGAGAGGAGAGTATAGACTGTTGAAATTCACCCTCAGACAGTAATGTCTGATTCACACTATCGAGCCAAGTCGAGCTGCGCAATGCTGGCCTGGATAAGCATACACCATAGTTCTGAAACCATGCTGGACAGGACAATGTGAAATGAAAATATCCTGACCAGCACAGTTTGGTTCGGGTTGGCCCTGTAGTGTGAAAAAGGCTTCAGGTGTTGTTTTCGTTGACTTCCTGGTGACAGGAGGGCCAGTGGAGTCATGTGCAGGTCATCAGACTCCAGCTCAGAGGGGATCTCCCTAAAGCTCAGAGGGCGTATCTCGTTACCCAGAGGCACCCACAACCACAGGCACTGAACTGAACTCTGGGTAACTCTAGTGTTGCGAAGGAGATAGTTGCTCTGGGTTAGGATTAGATATACAGGTATGCCTATTCATGTATCAAAAACAGGAGGGAGGGATACACACCAAAAACTGTTCTTTGAAAACAGTGTATTTCCCATTTATGATTCTTAGGCCTCTGTTCTCTTAGGCCTTTCGATTTCATGCGGATCATATGCTGTTGACATGGGAACTATTTACATGAACTGATCATAGTTTTGCTCCTCACCTGTAACTGTGATATGGCTCTGGGATCGTCTGATGGGCTTTCTCGGTCTGCTCAGGGCCATAAGCACCGCCGTTTTCGGGGAGTCCTGCGCCACGTCCTGTTCCCCTGGTGACAACATCCCCCTTTTGCCCCTTCCCCCATCTCCAGCCCCTCCCCTTTCCACAGGACCCTCTCCTTTCCCCCGAATTGGTGTGTCCTTCAAAAACACAGTGGCGCCTAGCGTCCGGCTGGTTTCCATGGCAACCAGCCTTCCATGAGGCAAGGGGGATGCGTTAGAGTCCAAGGGGGGGTGTAGGTCAGTCTGCATGGCGGTCTCTGCGGTGCGTTCGGAGTTGCTGGTGCGGCGAGAGCGGTCCTCAGTGGAGATGCAGACGTCCACCATGTCAGAGCCAAAGGCGGGGGGGAAGAGGACCTGGGAGAGACCACTAAGGGAGCTGAGGGGGGTGGAAGACAGGGAGGAGGCCGAGGAGTAAGAGTCAGAGCCCTGGGAGGAGGACGGAGGCCCTCCATTGGCCACTGCATGGGGAAGAAGAGGAACTCATTTAGAAACAGTAGCTGGAGATTTGAAAAGTAAACGTATAGTGTTTCAATACCAAAGGACACAATATAATATTCTCTAATGATGCAAAATTTATGTTAAAGACAAGTATTGGTAGTTTGATGAAAGTGAACACCAGTGAACCTCATAAGTGGCGTTGAAATCATAGTTTATTGTGTAATCAGAATGAAGTCATGTTTTCCTCAGTTTTATAGTGTCCTCAAATCATCCAACTCTAGTTCCCATCCCACAGTCCACGAGCCGTATACATAACACACATTTTTCACACGATCATAAAGTCTTTGTTGTTGGTACAGACTGACATCTGGCTGAGCTCACTGTTTGTTTATTTGTTTATTTGGATCCCCATAAGCTTTTGAAGAAGCAGCAGCTACTCTTCCTGGGGTCCACAAAAAAACACAAAACATGACAAGTCAGTCACACACATTTTAAATACAACAACATACAAACAAAGCAACTAAAATATAATACAAACATTACAATTAAAAAAATATGTGTGTGTTAGTGTGTTTTTAATCTGTTTTTTTTAAAGGTAAATTTGCTGTTTGCAATCATGGCTCTGTATAAAACAGTGCTTTGCCTGGAATTTGTTTTGGACTTGGGGACTGAGAAGAGACCCCTGGTGGTATGTATTGTGGGGTATGTATGGGTGTCTGAGCTGAATGTTATTTGATTATGCAGACAATCTGGAATTTTCACCACAATCATATTTTTCATAAAACTAGAAGAGAAGCTGTTAATCTCTCATCAACCCTCAACCAGAAAAGATTGGCAAGCATGTTGTTGATGTTTGTTCTGTATGTGCAGTTAAGGGCTCTATTTTAAGCAAGCAGCAGCACGGCTAAGTCCTTCTTCGCTGCACTTGACCATATTACTGGACAGTAATCAAGATGGGATAAGACCAGAGCCTAAACAACTAGTACAGTTGATTGTTGGGTCAAAAAGCAGAACATATTTTTACAACAGACATACCCCTCCCCGTCTTCACAATAAATTTCTCAATATGACTTGATAATTGACCATCCAATGTTATACACCTTGGAGTTTAGCTTCCTCAACTTGCTCAATGGTCATACCAGTCTTAAATACCATGTATTCAAGACCAGTTTATTATTAATCACCCACTCTGATACTGACTTTAATTCCTTATTTAGAATTTAAGTGAGGTCACTGGCTTTGGGTGCTGACATGTGGAATCTGCATACCTAGTCATTCTAGCTTCATGTAAGACCAGTGGCAAATCATTTGTAAAAAGTAATGGCCCAAGGCAACTGCCCCCCTGGGACACTGCACTGTACATATCTTATGATAGAGAAGCTTCCATTGAAGAACGCTCTCTGGGTTCTATTGGATAAATAAGTCTCCAACCATGTGATGGCAGGTGATATAAAGTGTTTTCAATAAAAATGTATGATCAATAACATCAAAGGCTGCACTGAAATCTAACAATACATCTCCAACTATAATAATCTTATTATCCATGTCTTTTAACCAATCATCAGTCATCAGTTCAGTAGAAGTTTAGTGCCCTTCTCTATTTGCATGTTGAAAGTCATTAATTAGTTAACTTGTTCTCTGAAAAATAGCATTGTATTTGGTCAAACACAATCCTATCCATCAGTTTACTAAGCACAGTCAGCAAGCTGATTGGGCGACTGTTAGAGCTTTGGTGCGTTACTATTTTTAGGCAGTGGAATTACTTTAGCTTCCTTCCACGCCTGTGGCACAAACTCATTTAGGCTTTGGTTAAAGTTATAGCATATAGTTGTGGCAATACAGTCTGCTACCATTTTCAATAGTTTCCCATCACTGTTGTCTATACCTGGTGGCTTATCATTATTGATGGATAACAATAGTTTTTCCACCTCTACCACACGAAGTTGACCAAATTCCAAACAGCAATCCTTCACTTTCATTTTTAGATATTTTATACAAAAATATGATGGTTCACTGTTCAATGTTGTCATTTCACTTCTGAGTTTCCACTTTACTAGTGAAATAGTCACTGAAATGATTGGCAATATTGAAAGGTTTTGTTAAAAATGACCCATCAATTTCAATGAACGATGGAGATTAATTGGGTTTTCTGCCCATGACATCATTTAAGGTAAATATTTTTCCATTGTGTTTTCTGTCATTTATCTTTGTTTGGTAATATATGTTTAGTCACAATATTTCTCAATTTACATCATGTCAACCAATCAGCTGAGCAGCCTGACTTCTTTGCCACCTCTTGGCATAATTGCTTTGAAGCATATATTTTTAAAATTCATCATCAATCCAGGGGGCTCTAATAGTTCTCGCAGTTAAGAAACTAACAGGTGCATGTCAACAATTAGCCTTAATACTTGTTTTAATACTTCCAGTGCGGCATCTGGATTCAATTCCTCATGCACATCAGACCAACATACATGTTTTACATCTTTAACAAAATAACATTTTCTATGATCTCTTATAAATGACTTTAGGCCCAAACTTTGGCACTTTGGCTTTCCTTATTATTGCCACAATGTTATGGTCACGACAGACAATGCAAACTCATGTTGCTTTGGAGCAAAGCTCTGTAGCATGAGTGAAGATCTGATCCAACACTATTAGTATGCACTCTAGTTGGTTGAGTGATAACCTGAGTCATATTACAGGCATTAGTCACAGTTAGAAGCTTCACCTTGAGAGGATAGCTAGTTGCTAAGCAGTCAATGTTCGGGTCACCCAGAAAATAGACCTCTCTGTTAACATCACACACATTATCAAGCATTGTACGCATATTATTCAAATACTGACTGTTAGCACTTGATGGCCTATAGCAGCACCCCAAAATAAGAAAGGCTAGATGAGGCAGGTGAACACGCATCCACAACACTTTAACAACATTTTACATTAGATCCTCTCTCAGCTTTACAGGAATATGGCTCTGAACATATACAGCAACACCTCCACCATGGGCATTCCTGTATTTTCTGTAGATGTTATATCCCTGTATTGCTACTGCTGTATCAAAGGAATTTGTTTCAGGGATGGCCAGTGTATGAATGTTATCTGATGTTAGCAAGTTATTTTCTTTCATGAACCTTATTTCTAAGGCTGTGTGTGTGTGTGTGTGCATGCATACGTATGTGTGCGTGTGTGTGTGATGTTGTGCTGAAGCTACTGACCCTGAGGCTCTCTCATTCCTCCCAGGCTTTTAGAGGGAGGATGGACAATGAGCTGGTCGTAGCAGATGTAAGCAATGTTCCCATGCTCTCTGACAGCTTTCATAATTGGGATAAGTTCTTTCTTATCTAGTCTAGGTTAGACTACTGCAATGCTTTACTTTCCGGCTACCCGGATAAAGCACTAAATAAACTTCAGTTAGTGCTAAATACGGCTGCTAGAATCCTGACTAGAACCAAAAAATTTGATCATATTACTCCAGTGCTAGCCTCCCTACACTGCCTCCCTTCAAGGAAAGGGTTGATTGAAAGGTTTTACTGCTAACCTACAAAGCATTACATTGGCTTGCTCCTACCGATCTCTCTGATTTGGTCCTGCCGTACATACCTACACGTACGCTACGGTTACAAGACGCAGGCCTCCTAATTGTCACTAGAATTTCTAAGCAAACAGCTGAAGGTAGGGCTTTCTCCTATAGAGCTCCATTTTTATGGAATGGTCTGCCTACCCATGTGAGAGACGCAAACTCGGTCTCAACCTTTAAGCCTTTACCGAAGACTCATCTCTTCAGTGGGTCATATGATTGAGTGTAGTCTGGCCCAGGAGTGTGAAGGTGAATGGAAAGGCTCTGAAGCAACGAACCGCCCTTGCTGTCTCTGCCTGGCCGGTTCCCCTCTTTCCACTGGGATTCTCTGCTTCTAACCCTATTACAGGGGCTAAGTCACTGGCTTACTGGTGCTCTTTCATGCTGTCCCACTTGAGTGGGTTGAGTCATTGATGTGATCTTCCTGTCTGGGTTGACGCCCCCCCTTGGGTTGTGCCGTGTCGGAGATCTTTGTGGGCTATACTCGGCCTTGTCTCAGGATGGTAAGTTGGTGGTTGAATATATCCCTCTAGTGGTGTGGGGGCAGTGCTATGGCAAAGTGGGTGGGGTTATATTCTTCCTGTTTGGCCCTGTCCGGCGGTATCATAGGATGGGGCCACAGTGTCTCCTGACCCCTCCTGTCTCAGCCTCCAGTATTTATGTAGTTTATTTGTCGGGGTGCTAGGGTCAGTTTGTTATATCTGGAGTACTTTTCCTGTCTTATCCGGTGTCCTGTGTGAATTTAAGTATGCTCTCTCTAATTCTCTCTTTCTCTCTTTCTTTCTCTCTCTCGGAGGACCTGAGCCCTAGGACCATGCCTCAGGACTACCTGGCATGATGACTCCTTGCTGTCCCCAGTCCACCTGGCCGTGCTGCTGCTCCAGTTTTAACTGTTCTGCCTGCGGCTATGGAATCCTGACCTGTTCACCGGATGTGCTACATGTCCCGGGCCTATTATTTGACCATGCTTATGAACATTTGAACATCTTGGCCATGTTCTGTTATAATCTCCACCCGGCACAGCCAGAAGAGGACTGGCCAACCCTCATAGCCTGGTTCCTCTCTAGGTTTCTTCCTAGGTTTTGGCCTTTCAGGGAGTTTGTCCTAGCCAACGTGCTTCAACACCTGCATTGCTTGCTGTTTGAGGTTTTAGGCTGGGTTTCTGTACAGCACTTTGAGATATCAGCTGATGTACGAAGGGCTATATAAATACATTTGACTTAGATTTGATTTCCGCCTCTGGCACATAGCTTCAAAGAGGTCCTCGTTGAGGATGATGTTGGTTCCTCTCAAGTTCTTGGCTCTCTCTAGAACAGCGATCTTGTCCTTAAACCTCAGGAACTTGACCGCTATCGGCCTCAGTCTGTCACCTAGGCTGGTTACATGTTTTCCAGAACTGTGGGCGTGTTCCACCTCAAGCTTTTCAGTGATAATTATTTTGTATTTTCTCCTCAGACTCGGTCAAGCTCTCATGTGAAGATGCTGGTATGTCATTCACAACAATGTTATTCCTCCTGGATTGTCCCTTTAGATATTCGTTTTTTCCAGGCGTTGCTAATAATGATTCACAGAGAGAGTGCTGAGGTCAGCGAGAGGATTTACAGTTTTTTGTCATCTTGCTGCAAGTTTCTTTCAGGACATCCTCTCCTTGCAAACAATTCTTGAAGGTCCTGGACCTCTCTGGTCAGATCGTCTATACTTTTGTTAGTTGAGTCCATCAGTATTTGGACAAAGCTCTTGAAGCTATTTTCCTATTGTTGTAACAACTGCTTGCAACAAACTATTTTTGTTTGTTTAAAAGATCCTTCACCTGTGATATAGAAATACTGTCCCCTCCATGAATCCCACCTTTAGCTTTGGATGCCATGGTAGGATTGCATGCCAATGCTGGTACTCCATGCAGTTCCAGAAGACAGGGCAGGTCGCAGGGAAGATTTAAACAGCAGCAAACAGCAGGGATTCAGACAGCCACAAGCCTGGGACAATCTGCTGTCCCAACCACAAGGGATAACTGCGTGTGTTCAATCTGTCAAGGAAACCTTGTTAGCTTGAGAGCTAGTTAGTAGCTAGGCTAGCTGCCACACCAAGCATCTCTTCAAACTTTTGGTTGGCAATATCCCTGGACAGATATAGCGGTACAAGCAACTGAGGCTAACCGCGTCACGGGATCCAAAAGTAACCAAACTTTTTCAAAAGAACACTTTTTCAGAGATTTTCAAAACTTTAAAACAACAAACTGCTGTGTTAGCTAATCCCATTGGTTTTAACTACAGTAAATCCAGAGAATCAATTCAACTACATGAATCATCAGGAAGAATCATATAAAAGCCAGAAATGACTCAGTAGCCTTAGATCCCAGCAACTTAAATACACCGAGAGTATGTCCCAAATGGAACCTTATTTCTTATATACAGTAGTGCACTACTTTTGACCAGAGCCCTATAGACACTGGTCAAAAGTGCACTAAATAGGGAATAGGATGCCATTTGGGACACAACCCATCCAGCCACCCAGTCACCAACCTGTCATAACACGCTGTGCCCAACCCAGAGTACTACTCTGTCTCTGAGCACACACAACACTAATCTGGGGCTATTTTCAGACCCACTCATATTAAGCAAAAAGCAGAGGATCAGATCTGGGGACTGAGATGAATACCGCAGAGGGATTTAGTTCAAGTACATGTGATGAGCCGGTGCTCTACTTTAGATTGACACGTCATGTAATGTCATGTAATGTAGAATCTGAGATTGGGATTCTAGAATTGGTGAAGCTTTCATGAAATGAATGGAATATTCAGATAAACATTGAGGTCAAGCGTTTAATGTACTTATTTTTTTATTTTCTACGTTTGAATCCTTTCATATTACTTATTAGCTCATTGTACTTCCATTAGTATACTATACATTCAGGATTGTCTGTGTGTGAGTAGCACAATAAGAAGAGAGATACATACTTTTGCTGAGCCAGCTGTATTCAGCCACCATCTCTTTGTATGCAGGGTATCTTCCTGCCTCCTGTTAGGATGAAGATAAACATCACATCATCATCATAATCATCGTCATCATAATCATATTCGTTCTCTGTCATCATCATCATCATCATCCACCTTATTCTCTCCATCATACTCATCATCATCATCACACACAACGTTTCTATAAATATTTTATCAGAGGTTCAGTTGTCAGTCCTTATATGTGGATATCTGGATGCGTTTACCCTAGGATAGGTGTTCTGAGGGCAGAATATAAGTAGACTAGCCTCTCTTTCATGACCTTTACAGAGTCTCACAGAAGTTTCTTCTGGCTCTGGGGCACATGTGACCTTCCACTCAATGAAAGTGTGTGGGTGCTACAAGGACAAGTGACCCTTAGGGACTTGGCGGACCTCACTGCAATTCCACACACACACACACACACACACACACACACACACACACACACACACACACACACACACACACACACACACACACACACACACACACACACACACACACACACACACACACACACACACACACACACACACACACACACACACACACACACACACACACACACACACACACACACACACACACACACACACACACACACACACACACACACACACACACACCCTGTATTATACAGAAACACAGCTCTAGGGTAAAACTGGAGCCCTGACACAAGATGGCAGACACTCACTCACCAGATTCACCACCTCTCCAGGGAAGCTTATGACTTCTCACCATTCTGCTACTTAGCACAGGCCCACATGGAGAACAGGGCACCATTTTAGGTCAAACACAAGTCTCACTTGACAAATTCTAAGATCCCTACACTTAAGACCACAAAGGAAAGCCACCAATTCAGGTCAGGCAGAAGTCACAGTGGACCCCCTCCGAGAGCTTCCACAATGGGCCTTGGTCTGGGCAGGTGTTGGGGGGCGTTTAGCAAACTAACCCGGCTCCTATGTGTGTCATTTTGAGCCATAATGGGGTTTAGCGCAGGGCAGAGGAGAGACATAAAACAAGGCTTTCTGCTGATTATAACTTGATATTGCTGCCTTGTAAATAATGAACATGTCTCTGGCGTTTTTTTTCTCGCACGGAACCTGAGATGAGAGGAGTAAAGTGAGCCCACTGGAATGCGAGGGGCTGGGCGTGCACACAAACACACACACACAAATACACACACAAATACACACACACACACACACACACACACACACACACACACACACACACACACACACACAGGTACACACACGCATGTACACACACACAAGCACAGAGGAATGCATGGGCCAGGTGCCAGCTGTCTGCTTTACTATGCTGTCTCACTCCCCAGCGCAAGAAGAGCCGGTGTTGTTTAACGCACTGCAACATCCATTAATGTGCCAGAGTACTTAGAGCACCACGTGATCAACTGTTCGGTATGAAATGGATCTAACCTACTGAACATTAAGTACATGTTTCATATGAAAGGTTAGTGTGTACCACTTTCAACCTTGATGTACATGCATTTAGGAGAACAGTACAGATCAGTGTATATGATGGAGAGGAGACATGGAGTGGAGGCAACTTTAGACTATTGAGATGCACTTATAATGGCCGTGTTTCATTTCAGAAAGATGTTCCCTTCCATCTGCCCTAGCTAGTTCACTCCACTTCACAGATCTGATAGGACTGGATAGGTGAAAGCACTATAGATGGCTAAAGAAAAAGTTTGCGTCCCAACAGGGGTAGTACACTATAAAGGTAACAGGGTGCCACTTGGGACGCAGACAAAGCTGAGTCTTCTCTCTCACCCTGATGGTCAGCATGATGTGGGTGTGGCTCTTCAGAACTTCCACGGCATTGCTATGGGTGATGCCATCAAAGCTCACCCCATTGGCCGCCAGGATCTGGTCGCCCATCTTGATGCCGTGCTGCTCCGCCAGACCCCCAGGGTCCAACCTGATCATAATACACAGAGAAGTCAAGGAAGATGTGTCGTTGAGATGGCCGATTGTTTTGAGTTGTGTTTTGTACTGCTCTGAGCTTCAAATGTTGTTCTAACATTGTTCTCTGATAGTTACCATCCAGTAGTTAGAGTTCAGATTCAATTAAGGGCTGCTCACGTCTCCCACAAGTCAATTCTGAATATATTTACATGTTACAAACAAAGGTATCTCCACTGTATTTTGTTGTTGTTGAGAGCAACAGTGTTGTATGCTTGAGCAGTTTAATCTAGTGATAGGTGGGAACATAAACCTTCACAACCTCTATCTTCCCCAGGACCACGTACTTAGAGACGTAGATGCCCAGTCCGAACTCTTTGCCCCCTCTGATGTTGAATCCCAGGCAGTAGTCATCTGAGGTTGTGTAGAGGTGAACCATCCTACGGAGAACACTGTCTGAACTGGCATCTGAAGGAGTACGACCACTCTCCTCTACTACCATACGCCTCTGGATCAGATCCACCCTGCAGAAACAAATACATGCTAGATATGTACATAAACATACTGTACATACAAACACACACAGATATGTACATACACTAGACCCACTCCAATTTGCATACCGCCCTAGCAGATCCACAGATGATGCAATCTCTGTTGCACTCCACATTGCCCTTTCCCACCTGGACAAAAGGAACACCTATGTGAGAATGCTATTCATTGACTACAGGTCAGCGTTCACCATAGTGCACTCAAAGCTCATCAATAAGCTAAGGACCCTGGGACTAAACACCTCCCTCTGCAACTGGATCTTGGACTTCCTGTTGGGCCGCCCCCATGTGGTAAGGATAGGTAACAACACAACCGCCACACCGATAGTCAACACAGGAGCCCCTCAGGGTTGTGTACACAGTCCCCTCTTGTACTCCCTGTTCACTCATGATTGCACGGCCAGGCACGACTCCGACACCATCATTAAGTTTGCCAATGACACAACAGTGGTAGGCCTGATCACTGACAACGACGAGACAGCCTATAGGGAGGAGGCCAGAGACCTGGCCGTGTGATGCCAGGGCAACAACCTCTCCCTCAACATGATCAAGACAAAGGAGATGATTGTTGACTGCAGGAAAGTACCGAGCATGCCCCCTACAGTACCGAGCATGCCCCCATTGTCATCGATGGGGCTGCAGTGGAGCAGGTTGAGAGTCTCAAGTTCCTTGGGGTCCACATCACCAACAAACTAACATGGTCCAAGCACACCAATACAGTCGTAAACAGGGTACGACAAAAACTATTCCCCCTCAGGAGACTGAAAAGATTTGGCATGGATCCTCAGATCCTCAAAAGGTTCTACAGCTGCACCATCAAGAGCATCCTGACTGGTTGCATCACTGCCAGATATGGCAACTGCTCGGCCTCCGACCGCAAGGCATTACAGAGGGTAGTACATACGGCCCTGAACATACGGCAGGGTAGCCTAGTGGTTAGAGCGTTGGACTAGTAACCGGAAGGTTGCAAGTTCAAATCCCCACTGACAAGGTACAAATCTGTTGTTCTGCCCCTGAATAGGCAGTTAACCCACTGTTCCTAGGCTGTCATTGAAAAGAATAATTGGTTCTTAACTGACTTGCCTAGTTAAATAAAGGTAAATAAAATACATCTAATCAAATGGCTACCCAGACTATTTGCATTGCCCCCCCCACCCTCAAATTAGATTTAATTTGACATACTACACCTCCCTCCTCACATACAACAGTGAGTTCTGGCCTCCTATCAATTAGTCAAATAGCCATTAGTCATAGAGGAAATCCATCTAGCCGTGCACCATGAAACCAAGATCCCTCAGCAGCAAGATAACCTAGTGGTGACGCATCATACTGATGTGACCATAGAGATATAATACTAGCTGTTCTATTGATGAGACACTATGAAAAATGTAATACTTATAAAGAATTCACAAACCATAAGCCTAATGGGATCAATTTCATAAGGATTGTGATGCATTTAACACACTGTTGATGCATACGATACACTCAGTATCACAAAACCAGATACATATTATATGGAACCATGTGACACTAACTATGTAACAGTGGAGGCTGCTGAGGGAGGACGGCTCATAATAATGGCTAGAACAGAGTGAATAGAATGGAATCAAACAAATGGAAACTATGTGTTTGATGCATCTGATACAATTTCACTAATTCCGCTCCAGCCATTACAACAAGCCCGTTCTCCCCAATTAAGGTACCTCCAACCTCCTGTGCTCTGTATAGTGTTGTTGTTGTACTGATCATATGCATCAAGTAGTCTCCTGCCTGAAACCTGGACTCAGGGGTAGACGTAGCATAGTACATGAAAGCCTAGGACACTCAAATTAGTATGACATGTAACGTTTGGTATGGTACATGTATGCATTTATATGTGGATGTATGGATGTCCATCATCCATTTCGTGTGATATGTTGCGAATTCCAATTTTGTGGCTAATGTTAGCTAGGTTATGGGGTTAAGGTTAGGGTTTGGGGAAGGGTTAGCTAACATGCTAAAGTTGTCCATAATGAGATTGAACACTCAACGTTTGGGATGCTAGACATTCGTGTTTACCCAGACCAACCACCCTCTTTTAGTTTTTTCCTTAAGTAACTTTCTGTCTTATGTAACTATATCAAACATAACATATCATACTAATTTGGATTTGGTTTGGATTTACAATGTTACGTCTAGTCTATGATACCAGCCTGTCTCATTACCCTTACTTCGCTCACTCCACTCCAGTGCTTCAGGTGGCTTGAACTAGTCAGGTTGCACTTGAACTTGAATGCTGATTAACAACTACACTCATTTACACATGTGTCCCTGTCTCAACTAACCATTACATTAGGAACTGACCAACTACATCACATAACAACAGTACAGCGCAGTACATGACGTGACATAATATAACAGTTTAGTACACTCTTAGAAAAAAGGGCTCCAGAAGGGGTCTTCGGCTGTCCCAATAAAACAACCCTTTTTGGTTCCAGGTAGAACTCTTTTTGATTCCATGTAGAACCCTCTGTGGAAAGGGTTCTACCTGGAACCCAAAAGGGTTCTACCTGGAACCAAAGATGTTCTACCTGGAATCAGAAATGGTTCTTCAAAGGCTTCTGCTATGGGGACAGTTGAAGAACATCTTTAGGCTCTAGATATCGTATTTCTTTCTAAGAGTGTACAGTACAGTACACTACACTAGGCCCTCTCACCATGTAGTCTTCTCCTTGGAGTAGCGTATACCAGGGACTTTCCCCACACGTCTCACGACCATCCTCAGCCTGTTGTTCCCCGTCAGGACCTTCACAGCACTGCTCATAGTGATGCTTTCCAGGCTGATACCATTCACCTCCACCAGCTTGTCCCCTACACAGAGACCTGCCTGCTCTGGAGGGGAGAGACGAAGGGATTTAAGCACAGACTGACTGACGCATACAGTACAGACACATGTATACACACGCACACATACAGTTGAGGTCGGAAGTTTACATACACTTAGGCTGGAGTCATTAACTTGTTTTTCAACCACTCCACAAATTTCTTGTTAACAAACTATAGTTTTGGCAAGTCGGTTAGGACATCTACTTTGTGCATGACACAAGTCATTTTTCCCACAATTGTTTACAGACAGATTATTTCACTTATAATTCACTGTATCACAATTCCAGTGATGTCATGGCTTTAGAAGCTGGCTTTAGAAGCTTCTGATAGGCTAATTGACATCATTTGAGTCAATTGGAGATGTACCTGTGGCTTACCTTCAAGGACGACCTTCAAACTCAGTGCCTCTTTGCTTGACATCATGGGAAAATCATAAGAAATCAGCCAAAACCTCAGAAGAAAAATTGTAGACCTCCACAAGTCTGGTTCATCCTTGTGAGCAATTTCCAAACGTCTGAAAGCACCACGTTCATCTGTACAAACAATAGTACGCAAGTATAAACACCATGGGACCATGGAGCCGTCATACCGCTCAAGAAGGAGACGCGCTCCTAGAGATGAACGTACTTTGGTGCAAAAAGTGCAAATCAATTCCAGAACAACAGCAAAATACCTTGTAAAGATGCTGGAGGAAACAGGTACAAACGTATCTATATCCACAGTAAAAATGAGTCCTATATTGACATAACCTGAAAGGCCGCTCAGCAAGGAAGAAGCCACTGCTCCAAAACCACCATAAAACACCCAGACTACGGTTTGCAACTGCACATGTGGACAAAGATCGTACTTTTTGGAGAAATGTCCTCTGGTCTGATGAAACAAAAATAGACCATCGTTATGTTTGGAGAAAAAAGGGGGAAGCTTGCAAGCTGAAGAACACCATCCCAAACGTGAAGCACGGGGGTGGCAGCATCATGTTGTGGGGGTGCTTTGCTGAAGGAGGGACTGGTGCACTTCACAAAATAGGTGGCATCATGAGGAGGAAAATTATGTGGATATATTGAAGCAACACCTCAAGACATAATCAGGAAGTTAAAGCTTAGTCGCAAATGGGTCTTCCAAATGGACAATGACCCCAGGCATACTTCCAAAGTTGTGGCAAATTGGCTTAAGGACAACAAAGTCAAGGTATTAGAGTGGCCATCACAAAGCCCTGACCTCAATCCCATAGAAAATTTGTGGGCAGAACTGAAAAGGCATGTGTGAGCAATGAGGCCTACAAACCTGACACAGTTGCACCAGCTCTGTCAGGAGGAATGGGCCAAAATTCACCCAATTTATTGTGGGAAGCTTGTGGAAGACTACCCGATACGTTTGACCCAAGTCAACAATTTAAAGGCAATGTTACCAAATACTATGCGAGTATATGTAAACGTTTGACCTACTAGGAATGTGATGAAAGAAATAAAAGCTGAAATAAATCATTCTCTCTACTATTATTCTGACATTTCACATTCCTAAAATAAAGTGGTGATCCTAACGTACCTAAGACAGGGAATTTTTTCTAGGATTAAATGTCAGGAATTGTGAAAAACTGAGTTTAAATGTATTTGGCTAACGTGTATGTAAACTTCCGACTTCAACTGTAGGAACACAAACACACACACAAAAATGCACATGCACACACGCAAGCCCACAAACGCATACTCACACAAACACACTCGTAAAAACAAACAGGGGTCATTATGGGGTCAACACACACACCTCCCTCCCTCTGTTATAGGACCTACCTGCAGAGCTGTCATCCTCTATCTTGCTGACGAAGATGCTGAGTCCGTGTTCTGAACCACCTCTAACACTGAATCCCAGACGGCCGTCTGCACTCTTATCTACTGTCACTGTGTGGAGGTCTTCACAGTCATCCCCACCTGTACACAAGAGGGAACAGGCACTCTGAGATCTCATGCAGTAGAAACACTGTATTGACAACAAGTTGGATACAGCAGAAATATGGGAGTTGTAAGTAAGAATGTATAATTGTCCTGAACTAATGAAGGATCTTTAGCTCAGCAGGCTTTAGTTTTGTGGACTTAAGAGTTACTGTGGGAGGGGGAGTAAACACAGTAAAATTATCACCATCGACAGGAGAGTTGATGAGGATGACTCTGCCCATGGGTGAGGACCTGCCTCCCCTGTGGCGGTGATGCTTCTTCTGCATGTAGCGGTTTGTCGAGTGGGATCCCCCAGCCTGGCCTCCATTGTGGGGGTGAGGGTAGCCTCCCCCATTATTAGGGTGGGGGAGAGGATGTCCTCGCCCGTTGGTCATTTCCCTATGGTTGTGGTAGTCAGAGGAGTGAGCCATGGCGAGAGGCCTACTCCCCCTCCCACACTCATCCACACCAGGGACTCGCCTGGAGATGCAGAGGGGACGGGAGGAGAGGTAGAGGGGAGTGAGTGGGTGGGTGGTTTGGCTGGATCAATCAATCAAGAGTTAAACAGAGGGAACAAGTAAAAACAATCCATCCATTACTGCTTGTCAATAGTGAAGTCCAATGCATAAAAGTCCAAAAGCCATATTAGGCTAGTAGAGACATAAAAAACTAAATTATAAAACTGAGTCCATTTGTTAAAGGAGATTAATAAATTATGGCAACTAGTCAGGTTGCAATCAATCAAGAGTTACATCCCCTCACTCCCAAAGTATTTCATCCAGGCACAGTTATGGGACTGAAATAGTCCAATATTTGTATCCTTAAGTGCATCCTTAGGCTTGTTTGTAGACATCAAAATGAGCTGTCTGTTAATGAACTTCGGGGCACATCCATGGCAGTCACCATTCAAGACCAATCACTTTTAATCCAGAAAGATGTCCTTCTTTTGCCATTCCAACTGGTTCGTCCACTTCCTCCTGTCCAGTGGGCGGGGCCAAGATGTCTGCCACAGTGGCCTCTGAGTCCATTCTCCTCGGCCATGCTGTCCCAGCGCACCGCTCACCCATCTATGAAGCGAAACGTTGTCGGGCACCGCTCTGTAAAAAAAAACCTTCCATGATTTCCCACGGGACGTAGTCGGATATCAACGGCCCCGAAAACATTCATGTTTTATTAAAAAGATAAAGGTGACATAGTGTGGAGTACGGTTTCATAATGCGAGGTATCTCAAACACTCCTCACCTTCTAAAAAGCTACTCACTTGAGACACACTTAACCTGTCACCAAGTATAGATTATTTGATTTATTCAAGTATACACAACTACTTTTGATTGTCATTATGAGTGGAGGTAGAATAAGTCCTGCACCTAAGTAGATACAATTTGTGTAGAAAAAAATTGTGAAGATAATTCTTTGTAGCGTTTGCCCAATGGAGTCCACTCGCAGCGTACCACTTCAGCAGCTCCCCTTCAGCACCTTGGACAGTGCTCGAGCAACGGGTTACGTAAACAAACAAAGCTAAAAAAAAATGTACAATTAAAGCTTTACTCTTGGCTAAATACCTGCCCCGCAAGAGGAGCCCCCTCTCTAATAGTACCGATGACACCTTATATTGGCTTTGGTATTTCAGAAGTTCGTAGACAATTCAGTCCAATTTAGTCAAAAGTTATTATAGTATAGGAATAACTTAAAAGGTGACTTCAGCATATAAAGCATTAGCGCATGACAAAAAGGGATTCATATCAAGACCACTTTATAATTAGGCTCACGGATACTTAACATGGACCTAAAGAGGATCCCTAACAGGTCAAAGAGATGCAACAGAGGCACACAAAAGATAACAACAATTTTGGCTCGGTATCAAACTAGTTATTTGTTAAATAAATAATAATAGCCTACCTAAACAGTTTTCTAAAGTTAAACACACACACACACACTCCCCATCAACACATGCATGCAAACTATTCAGCTAAGTTTAACAATAGCATTACCTGTAACCATGTTGTGCTCTGTGACCTCACCTGTGACTAACACAGATAGACATGCATGAACCCGCCCCTCTCCCATACCATTGGACACCTGCGGATGGCTTAAGTCACATTAGTGCCATCTCATTTGCTCTTGACAGTGACAATTGTCTTAGGTATTAATTCATCCTACACTGTAACACGTAGCCAGGTGTCTATGCCCATGCTTAAATTATAAGGCTCGCAAAGTAGCAAAAATTTTTTACAAAATGTTGAGGTTGCTTTAGTCACTAAACACACAAGCTGTTTGACTCACACAGTAACTAACTAACTAACTATCTAGAATAACTTAGTTAGGCTACTAAGAAAAAACTCCCTGTGCTTTTAGATCTTAGAGAGACTTTAACAAACTGAAACTACTAAAGTCACATAATTGCTGTTCACCTGCTTCGTTAAAGGGGCAATCTGCAGTTGCTTCATACGTTTTGGGACTTATGAATGAATGATTCTTGAAGAATAAAACTTATAAATGACTCATGAGCTCAGTTAAATTGTCGTACCCCATCAGAACCCAAAATATAAGTTATTTCACTCCAATGTTTAGAAACAAAGTTAATGTAAAAAAACACTATGTAGCTTCAAAACATGGTTAAAACTAAAATGTTAATATCAAGGATGGCCCGTCTTTGCATCCATAACAAACAGGAGTGGGGAGTACGCTTTATTATTGTCTTAACTGCTGATTGACACTTTAAGGAGATAATTAATGCGATAACGTACTTATTGTAATTGACTAGACTACATGGCTACTGCTCCTTGGTGTCAGAGGTAGAATATATTATTATCTTGTATTGGTGTTATACTGCCATCGTCTGTCTGAGTAATTCCATCTCATGACAGTGGTATATGATCCCTGATAATGAAGGAAATCTAGGCTAGTAGTCTACTAAATCAATAAGTCACGAGGGGGTGCCAATCAGCATTCAGGGCCCGAACCACCCAGTTTATAATTAAGCAATAAGGCAATATACCACGGCAAAGGGATGTTCTTATGCGCGACGCAAGGCGGAGTGCCTGCATACAGCCCTTAGCCGTGGTATATTAGCCATATACCACAAACCCCCAAGTTGCCTTATTGCTATTACAAACTGGCAATTAGAGCAGTAAAAATAGATGTTGTCATACCCGTGGTATACGGTCTGATATACCACAGCTGTCAGCCAATCAGCATTCAGGGCTTGAACCACCCAGTTTATCATGAATGAAAGCTTTCATTCAGTTATGAATGAAAGCATCTTCTGTTAACTTGTTAATTAAATTGTCAATCAATCATATCTATTAGCACATGGTGCTGCTGCACCCACCCACGCACCCCCACACACACACATTGTGATGCATAACATATTTATTATACTTCCCTCTCTCAAGACTTGTCTCAGTTCAAGCTGTCACCCAAAATGGTGGGCAAGGACCACTGGTGAGTCACAGGATCACTGTGGTGAGTCAGAGTTAGTTTCCACTGGGCTGTTCATGCATAGTTGGGCTGTGGTGGGGAGAGACTGTTTTCACCTTAAAGGGATAGTTCGGGATTTTGACAATGAGGCCCATTAACAACTTCCCCAGGGTCAAATGAACTTGTGGATACTCTTTTTATTTATCTGTGTGCAACTTTCTTTATACTGGGCAAAGATACGTAAAAATGGAATCCACAAGTTCATCTGACGTCAAAATCGCAAACTATGCCTTAAAGTTGAGGGACACAAACATTTGAAGGCTTGATGAAGGTCATATCATAGCACCAACTATGATAGACTGTTCAATGGAAAAACATTTAAATGATTTATGTCCCAAAAATGTATTTAATTATCCAGGTCAATCATATGACATCACACACACACACACTATACGATACATTAATTAAACATAAGAATGAGTGTAAGTTTTTGTCACAATACGGCTCGTGGGAAGTGACAAAGAGCTCGTATAGGACCAGGGCACAAATAATAATAATATAATAATAATAATCATCAATAATTATGCTCTTTATTTAGCCATCTTACATATACAGTTGAAGTCGGAAGTTTACCTACACGTTAGCCAAATACATTTAAACTCAGTTTTTCACAATTCCTGACATTTAATCCAAGTAAAAAATCCCTGTTTTAGGTAAATTAGGATCGCCACTTTATTTTAGGAATGTGAAATGTCAGAATAATATTAGAGAGAATTATTTATTTCAGCTTTTATTTCTTTCATCACATTCCCAGTGGGTCAGAAGTTTACATACGCTCAATTAATATTTGGTAGCATTGCCTTTAAATTGTTTAACTTGGGTCAAATCTTTCGGGTAGCCTTCCACAAGCTTCCCCCAATATATTGGGTGAATTTTGGCCCATTCCTCCTGACAGAACTAGTGCAACTGAGTCAGGTTTGTAGGCCTCCTTGCTCACACACACTTTTTCAGTTCTGCCCACTAATATTCTATAGGGTTGAGGTCAGGATTTTGTGATGGCCACTCCAATACATTGACTTTGTTGTCCTTAAGTAATTTTGCCACAACTTTGGAAGTATGATAGGGTCATTGTCCATTTGGAAGACCCATTTGCGACCAAGCTTTAAATTCCTGACTGATGTCTTGAGATGTTGCTTCAATATATCCACATAATTTTCCATCCTCATCATATTTTGTGAAGTGCATCAGTCCCTCCTTCAGGAAAGCATCCCCACAACATGATGCTGCCATCCCTGTGCATCACCGTTGGGATGGTGTTATTCGGCTTGCAAGCATCTCCCTTTTTCCTCCAAACATAATGATGGTCATTATGGCCAAACAGTTCAATTCTGTTTCATCAAACCAGTGGACATTTCTCGAAAAAGTATGATCTTTGTCCCCATGTGCAGTTGCAAACCGTCGTCTGGCTTTTTTATGGAGGTTTTGGAGCAGTGGCTTCTTCCTTGCTGAGTGGCCTTTCAGGTTATGTTGATATAGGGTTTGTTTTACTGTGGTAATAGATACGTTTGTACCTGTTTCCTCCAGTATCTTCACAAGGTCCTTTATTGTTGTTCTGCGATTGATTTCCACTTTTCGCACCAAAGTCTGTTCATCTCTAGGAGACAGAGCGTGTCTCCTTCTTGAGCGGTATGACTGCTGCATGGTCCCATGGTGTTTATACTTGCGTACTATTGTTTGTACAGATGAACGCGTTGCCTTCAGGTGTTTGGAAATTGCTCCCAAGGATGAACCAGACTTGTGGAGGTCTACAATATATTTTCTGAGGTCTTAGCTGATTTCTTTTGATTTTCCCATGATGTCAAGCAAAGAGGCACTGAGTTTGAAGGTAGGCATTGAAATACAACCACAGGTACACATCCAATTGACTCAAATTATGTCAATATGTCTATCAGAACCTTCTAAAGCCATGACATCATTTTCTGGAATTGTTTAAGCTGTTTAAAGGCACAGTCAACTTAGTGTATGTAAACTTCTGACCCATTGAAATTGTGATACAGTGAATTATAAGTGAAATAATCTGCCTGTAAACAATTGTTGGAAAAATAACTTGTGTCATGAACAAAGTAGATGTCCTAACCGACTTGCCAAAGTTATAGATTGTTAACAGGAAATTAGTGGAGTGGTTGAAAAACAAGTTTTAATGACTCCAACCTAAGTGTATGTAAACTTCTGACTTCAACTGTATAAAAATGTATTTGTTCATCAAAAATTGTGAATAACTCACCACAGGTTAATGAGAAGGGTGTGCTTGAAAGGATGCACATAACTCTGCAATGTTGGGTTGTATTGGAGAGAGTCTCAGTCTTTTCCACACACAGTCTGTGCCTGTATTTAGTTGTCATGCTAGTTAGGGCCAAGAATCCATTCCCACATAGGTATGTGGTTGCAAAGGTCATCAGTGTCTTAACAGCGTGATTTGCCAAGGCAGGATACTCGGAGAGCAACCCGATCCAGAAACCTGGCGGTGGCTTCTGATTAAATTACATTTTCACAGAAACGCTTGCTGCAATTTCGATCAGGCTCTCTTGTTCAGATATCGGTAAGTGGACTGGAGGCTGGGCAGGAAGGGGATAACGAATCCAGTTGTTTGTGTCATCCGTTTCGGGAAAGTACCTGCATAATTGCGCACCCAACTCACTCAGGTGCTTCGATATATCACATTTGAGATTGTCCATAAGCTTGAGATAATTTGCACACAAAAAAATCATGGATGGAAAGACCTGTGTGATGTCCTTATTAATGCAGACAGAGAAGAGCTCCAACTTCTTAATCATAGCCTCAATTTTGTCCCACACATTGATTATAGTTGCAGAGAGTCCCTGTAATCCTAGATTCAGATCATTCAGGTGAGAAAAAACATCACCCAGATAGGCCAGTCGTGTGAGAAACTCGTCATCATGCAGGCGGTCAGACAAGGGAAAATGATGGTCAGTAAAGGAAACTTTAAGCTCGTCTCTCAATTTAAAAAAACATGTCAATAGTTTGTCCCTTAATAACCAGCACACTTCTGTATGTTGTAAAAGCGTTACATGGTCACTGCCCATATCATTGCATAATGCAGAAAATACACGAGTTCAGGGGCCTTGCTTTCACAAAGTTAACCATTTTCACTGTAGTGTCCAAAACGTCTTTCAAGCTGTCAGGCATTCATTTGGAAGCAAGAGCCTCTCAGTGGATGCTGCAGTGTACCCGAGAGTCCCTCAGTGGATGCTGCAGTGTACCCGAGAGTCTCTCAGTGGATGCTGCAGTGTACCCGAGAGTCTCTCAGTGGATGCTGCAGTGTACCCAAGTGGCGTCAGGAGCAACTGCTTGCACGCGCGTTACCACTCCACTATGTCTCCCTGTCATGGCTTTTGCGCCATCAGTACAGATACCAACACATCTTGACCACCTATGTCCATTTAATGTCACAAAGCTGTACAGTACTTAAAAAATGTATTATCCTGTTGTCCTGGTTTCCAGTGGTTTGCAGAAGAGGACGTCTTCTTTAATTGACCCCACATAAACATAACGGACATGTACCAGGAGCTGGGCCTGGCCGCCACATCTGTTGTATCATCCAGCTGTAATGCATAGAATTCACTGGCTTGTATGCGGAGCAGTAATTGTTTCAAAACATCGGCATTGTCACTGATGCGTTGTGAAACAGTGTTGTTTGATGAAGGCATTGTCTGTAGAGTTTTTGGCCTTTCCCCCCAGCATTGTCCCAGCCGTATCCGCGGCTGCAGGAAGAATTAAGCCTTCCACAGTGCCATGGGAATGGCCTGTCCTAGCCACTCGGTAGCTCACCATATAAGACGCTTCTAGCCCCTTCTTATTAATGGTATCTGTTGCTTTTATACATGTCTTAATTCTCGCTCACAAAAAAACTCCAGTGGCTTATTTTTCAAATGGCCATATTTTGTTTCTAAATGTCTGCGCGAGTGGAGGTTTCGGTGAGGGAGTACTTTTGCACATATGACACACTGTGGCTGAGGAAAGGCACTACTCCCAATATAAGTGAACCCCAAATCAATGGAGTTCTCATCATATTTGCGCCTCTTCAATGGTCCAACGTCCCTGTCTGTTGTTCGTGCTTTCCCAGGTAAGGGGGCAGTAGCTCGTCGGCTGCATCAGATTCACAACTGTCAGTGTCCATGCTAGCTGGCCTAACAATAAATGTAGTATTACTGATGCTAGCATTGGAAGTGTTCGTGGAAGCAGAACAACTTGTGTCATCGACAGGTGCAGGAGTAGTACTGCTGGTAGTAGCAGTACTACCAGTAGAGCTGGTATGAGTCTCTATGGACGGGGGCTTTGCTTTTTTTTAACCATTTATCTATTTTCAAGCAAACGGAATGAGCAGCAGCTACGTTTGGCTACATACTGACCATTAGTGGAATTCCCGCGAGAGATTAACGGTTAATGTGATTGGATGTTGATTATTTGACTGGGCTGCATGTATTTGACATTGTGTTGTTATTTCGCTGAACACAAAGTGGTTTCGTTTTATTTTTGGCAGTGAAACGAGGCTACTCAGGCGAGAAAAATATATATCACATTTTTTATTTAGAGTATCCCCGACGGCATTGCGTGTACCCCTGGGGATAGATCGACTGGGACTGTGTACATCAACCGGTGCGGCACTATCAGAGGTCATCGTGAGGATGTTTCGCAGGGGACCCAGCTTACAGACGGAGGTTGAGATGGCAGAAGCTGAAGTGTTGTTTGAAGCTAAAAGCGCGTAAAGTACAGTTAGTGAGAAAGATGAGTTTACAACAGTGAAGTCCAACAATGGAACAAAATGGGCTAATGTTGTGGGAATTTTAATTTAAAAAATATATATAATGTAGCGATCCGCACAGACAAGCTGTGTGTTATGTGTTAGGCTATTAGTGGGTTGTGTTGTACTTACCAGTGTTCGCGGGTCCGACATGCCAATCAACCTGCTATCTGCCAATCACGGGAATGCCTGGAATGTTCTGATGCCGAGCATCCTGGCGGTTGGCGGAGTGGCGTGGAGAGGGGTTGGGCAGGGGGATGGAGCATTGGAAGTTAAGACCAGGTTTAGCCATTGTTCTCTCTCTTACGTATGGCCTTCACAAGAGAAGGTCACGGTTGTTTTATTGGGTGTCTTTCATTTATTTGGCGTGGGCTGCGGCCAAACAGTAGCCTGTGTGAAGTTGGGTTAATAAACCGTCAATTCGTAAACTTCAAGCCTCAGTTTGGACAATTGTTCCTTTATGATCTAGTCAGGTCATTAAAATAATTATGCGGGAGTAATTATTATCCATTCGCACAGTAGCTGGCGGAATGCACATATAAATGGTTGCGAACACCATTAAGAAGGACCTTCGTGGGAAGTCGATGAGGTAGAGATGAAAAATATTCCTGGAGTGATTGATGCTCCTCGGATGAATCATGTGGTGAATTAAAGAAAAAGTGAAGAGTCTTATCTGTTATTTTTTTATTCGGAGTCTCTCCTTACTAAAGTGCAGATGGGATATACACTGCTAAAAAAATAAAGGGAACACTTAAACAACACAATGTAACCCCAAGTCAATCACACTTCTGTGAAATCAAACTGTCCACTTAGGAAGCAACACTGATTAACAATACATTTCACATGCTGTTGTGCAAATGGAATAGACAACGGGTGGAAATTATAAGGCAATTAGCAAGACACCCCCAATAAAGGAGTGGTTCTGCAGGTGATGACCAGACCACTTCTCAGTTCCGATGCTTCCTGGCTGATGTTTTGGTCACTTTTGAATGCTGGCTGTGCTTTCACTCTAGTGGTCCACAACCCACACAAGTGGCTCAGGTAGTGCAGCTCATCCAGGATGGAACATCAATGCGAGCTGTGGCAAGACGGTTTGCTGTGTCTGTCAGCGTAGTGTCCAGAGCATGGAGGCGCTACCAGGAGACAAGCACATCAGTACATCAGTACATCAGGAGATGTGGAGGAGGCCGTAGGAGGGCAATAACCCAGCAGCAGGACCGCTACCTCCGCCTTTGTGCAAGGAGGAGCAGGAGGAGCACTTCCAGAGAAAATGCAAAATGACCTCCAGCAGGCCACAAATGTGCATGTGTCTGCTCAAACGGTCAAAAACGGACTCCATGAGGGTGGTATGAGGGCCCGACGTCCACAGGTGGGGTTGTGCTTACAGCCCAACACCGTGCAGGACGATTGGCATTTGCCAGAGAACACCAAGATTGGAAAATTCGCCACTGGCGCCCTGTGCTCTTCACAGATGAAAGCAGGTTCACACTGAGCACGTGACAGACGTGACAGAGTCTGGAGACGCTGTGGAGAACTATCTGCTGCCTGCAACATCCTCCAGCATGACCGGTTTGGCGGTGGGTTGCCAGAGGTAGCCTGATTGCCATTAGGTACCGAGATGAGATCCTCAGACCCCTTGTGAGACCATAAGCTGGTGCGGTTGGCCCTGGGTTCCTCCTAATGCACAATGCTAGACCTCATGTGGCTGGAGTGTGTCAGCAGTTCCTGCAAGAGGAAGGCATTGATGCTATGGACTGGCCCACCCTTTCCCCAGACCTGAATCCAATTGAGCACATCTGAGACATCATGTCTCGCTCCATCCACCAACGCCACGTTGCACCACAGACTGTCCAGGAGTTGGCGGATGCTTTAGTCCAGGAGGAGATCCCTCAGGAGACCATCCGCCACCTCATCAGGAGCATGCCCAGGCGTTGTAGGGAGGTCATACAGGCACATGGAGGCCACACACACCACTGAGCCTCATTTTGACTTGTTTTAAGGACATTACATCAAAGTTGGATCAGCTTGTAGTGTGGTTTTCCACTTTAATTTTGAGTGTGACTCCAAATCCAGACCTCCATGGGTTGATAAATTTGATTTCCATTGATCATTTTTGTGTGATTTTGTTGTCAGCACATTCAACTATGTAAAGAAAAAAGTATTTAATAAGAATATTTCATTCATTCAGATCTAGGATGTGTTATTTTAGTGTTCTCTTTATTTTTTGAGCAGTGTATAAACTCAGAGCATTTGTTCCAAGACCAATGCAGTGCGATCATTGTAAAGCTTTTGGACATGTTTCAAGTGTTTGCAGAAGGGAGAAGCTAAGATGTTAAATTTGTGGAAAAGATCATATCATGTGTTTTAGAAGTTATGAAAATGTGACATGTTGCACTTGTGGTGTGAACCATGAAGCCACATATTTGGAATGCCCAACAAGGGTGAAAGAGAATGAGGTGGTTAATGTCAGGGCTTTTGAGAGCATTTCATATGTTAAAAGGGTTCGAATGGTGCTCCTGAAGAGTCCATGGTGGTGGATTGGCCTTCACTGAAGGCTGCAGGGTTTGCTGTTCAACAGCAGGACCCAGATATGTTAAAGGTTATAAGGTGGACTTTGTGGCCTTTATTTCTATGGTGATTAATGGCACTGCCAAGGTGGAGAGGAAGTCCAGGGAAATAGATATTGTGGATGCGGTGGAATGGTTCCTGGGACTGAAAGACTTCTCAGCAGAGGAGTTGCATGGAGTATTGTCACAAGCCGTACAACCTCCCTGTGAAGGGAGATACTGTATGGAGATTTGAAAGAAGTGGGAGTTTGGGGGTTTTGGTTTTGTCAATGTGTTATTTTTTTATTGTGGGTGGATTAAGTTAGAGGAAACTATCTTGTATTGGTGTTATTTTTACCTTTTTTTCCCAAACCTGTCCAGTTGGTGGTGGTAATACACCTTTTTGGGTTGTAGTCTGCCATAAAACCCACAGAAGAAGAAGTAGGAGAAAGAAGCTAAATGCTTAGAGGAGTATGGAAGGAAACAAGGAAGAAAGTAAGGAAGAAAGTGGAGCATATTAGGAATAAACATGGAGTGGGGGATTACACAGGCCTTCTGGAAGATCTGGTGAAGGAGAAGATGATGGACAAGAAAACAAGGAGCGATATAGAATATGTTTTGAGTGAATATGGAATGGAGGATCGCCTAGAACTTTTGGAAGAGCTTGAGGAGGAAATGGAACATGACGAGAGTGAGGATTAATTAAATGCGGTAGCAGGTGCAGTTATGACTGCTGAGAAGAAGTTGAGTGTAGAGGGAAATAGTGAGGTGAGGAAGGTGGGCGTCAAGTGCAAAAACAGGAATACGTGCTCCAGTAGATCAGAGATGGAACTTGTTGAGAGTGAAGTACCTGCGGTGAGGACTGCTGAGTTCAGGTCTCGTCCCAAGGATGATAAGGATGATTTTGGCACAGTAGGAGTGAGATTTGTTGAGAGAATGTATCTGTGCTTTTTGGTTGATACATATGTGGTGTCAGGTTGGGTGGAGGAGAGGTTGGGGACTGTTGGGTTAGGTAACTCAAGAGGACTCTATTTTTTTGTGTTTCTTCAACTCATAGGGAGCGTGCGTTCCGGATTACGAGATTAGTGCTTTGCTCTCCGGAGCAGGGTGCCGTTGAAAGGTGTAATAACAAAGGTAGCATTAAGTGTTGAGGAGCAGTTGAAAATGAAGATTCCCAATGTCTGTGACAGTGCTGTTTGGTGGAATGTAGATACGGTGGGGAAACGGAGAAGAAATTATATGTCATGCTGAGTTTTGATGCAGAGTTTTTAGCAGATAAGGTCAAGGTAGGAAGTGTCAGGTATCCCGTGAGAGTTTATGTTATGAAAATATTATGGTGTTTTAGGTGTCAAGGTTATGGGCATAGTGCAGCAGTGTGTAAGAGGGAGATGCCTAGGTGTGCAGGAGGGTATTTTTTTTAAATTTAACTAGGCAAGTCAGTTAAGAACAAATTCTCATTTACAATGATGGCCTACCAGAATGCAAAAGGCCTCCTGTGGGGATGGGGCCTGGGATTAAAAATACTAAATAAAATATAGGACAAAACACACATCACGACAAGAGAGACACCACAACGCTACATAAAGAGAGACCTAAGACGACGTAGCATGGCAGCAAAACAACATGATAGAAACACATGACAGCAGCACAACATGTTAGCAGCACAAAACATGGTACAAACATTATTGGGCACAAACAACAGCACAAAGGGCAAGAAGGTAGAGACAACAATACATCACGCGAAACAGCCAAAATGGTCATGAGATGAAGGAATGTGCGGAACACACATCGGTGGAGACAAATGTGTGTTAGTTGTGGGGGTGATCATGGGGCTGGAGCTCAGAGATGTCCTGTGAGAGAAAGGCAGATTGAGGTTGCCAGGGTTAGAGTAGTACAGAAAGTGCCGTATGCTGACGCATGGGTACAGGGTGAGGGATCCTGAGAGGATTCCTGTGAGTAGGCAGAGATCAAGAGAATGATAGGAATAATATGTGCTTCAGTAAAGTGGGATTTTTAGCATTCATAGCCATGGTTGTTAATTGTACTGCAGAAATGGATCGAAAGTCACAGAAAATAGAGGTTGTGGTGGCAGCGGCAGAGAAGTACTTTAGATTGCAAGGATTTACTGCAGAACAGTTGCAGGGGGTGTTTTACCTTATCTAGTCTTTACCTTATCTAATCTTTTTTTAGAGAGGGCTAATAGGTGGTAGGGCAATTTTCCTTTCCCCCAATTTGTTATTTAAGCAATAAGGCTCGAGGAGGTGTGGTATATGGCCAATATACCATGGCTAAGGGCTGTTCTCAAGCACAACAACGCAGAGTGCCTGGATACAACCCTTAGCCGTGGTATATTGGCCATATACCACAAACCTCAGTGCCTTATTGCCATTATAAACTGGTTACCAACGTGATTAGAGCAGTGAAAATCAATGTTTTGTCATACCCGTGGTATACGGTCTGATATACCACAGCTGTCAGCCAATCAGCATTCAGTGCCCAGTTTTTATAATATTGTATCAAATAATATAATTTGGGCCTCACACACCCGTACAGTAGGTGGCGGTGTATGCACCTAAAAGTTGGATGGATCCGCCAACGAAATCCCAAAGAATAAGTAATTGTTTTTCAAGTCTCTGCAAGGTGTGTAGAGTGAGCACAGACATGTTTTGGTGATTTTATTGGCAGTGTTTTACATTTTGTAAATGTGTAGCTACCTCGAGCTAACGGAAGACGCTAACGTTCTGTCGTTTCCTATTTCTTAAACGTGCGCTAGCTAGAAGTTAGCCATCTAGCTAGCTAACGTTAGTGGTTGTGTTTTTTAATTGCACATAGTAAGAAGTCACAGTGTTCGTTCACAATATAGTAATTTATATCAAGACAGTATGTCAGACTCACATGCTACAATAATGGACAAGCCAACTTGAAATGGTCAAACGTTAGCTACCTAAACTTAAGCATGCTATCGTTAGCTTCCTATTTTGGTAACGTTAACTGCACTCATATCGCTGCGAGATGCAGGTTGATTTGTATCCATCTACTACTACATATTGAAAATTGTAAGTAACGTTACACTTCTAGCTTGGTCTTCCTTTCTCCTTTACCTGTCGTGAGTGTCAGGCACCAATCACATGCGTTATTGCATTAGAGCTTGCCTTGGGTTCACTTTGTAATTTTAGGGTACAGTTATTATTTACAGTAGCATATCGTTGTGCCATATCGGACGCTATTAAAAAAACAACGGATATGGCGTCCATTAGGGGGTACGCCCATGTAAAATAATGTATCCATTTAATTTCGTCCATTAAAACGAAATTAAATGGATTCACATGTCCATGTACTTTATCCAATTTGTTTTGTTAGTCCTAACGAAGGCGTCGTCTCGTAAAAAAAAAAAAAAAAGATCGGTGACGTTATCAACGCATTGGAGAACAGTCTGATTTTACTCGTATACTATTGATCAACAATGAAAGTATCGACGCCTGCCACTTCATGGGACTCGATTGTCATTTACAGAATGTGGATATTTATTTTTGAACTATTATCAGGAAGACGAATGCATAATAACAAGCAAATGTCTTGGTATTTGTTTCCTGAACCCCTTGATTATATTTAAATCGTATTTTATTATTAACTAATTACAATACTATCAACAATCAAAATTATAGTAATTAGGAATATAATTCTAACCTGTCTAGCTTTTTTCATTTTGCATTAGCATCAAACATTATAGGTGGATTTTACAGTTTAGCATTTTCACTTGGACAATTTAGCTTAAATCCTATTGTAAAATTGAGAGCCATAAGAACAGAAAAACGAGGTGGTTAAATAACTTTTATTAGAATAACATAACTAAACCCTCCACATCCCACCCACCCCAAAAATTATTTTAACTGCTTTGTTTTTCAAGAGCTACACCATGTGCATATACAGTGCGTTCGGGAAGTATTCAGACCCCTTGAATTTTCCATTTTGTTACATTACAGGCTTATTCTAAAAGCGTTGTCAGCGTTGATGTTATGTTTCTCCTGTCCAGACACTGTTCTTGTTTTGTCTACTTATTGTTAAATCTACACCCAGTACTTACTTCTAGTCTCCCAGCATCTGTCGTTACAGAACTGTTACACTTTGAGTCTTCTTGGGTATGACTCTACAAGCTTGGCACACCTGTATTTGTGGAGTTTCTCCCATTCTTCTCTGCAGATCTTCAAGTTCTGTCTTGTTGGATGGGAAGTGTCACTGCACAGATATTTTCAGGTCTTTCCAGAGATGTTAGATTGGGTTCGAGACAAGTCCGGGCTCATCAGTCCAGAGTATCTTATTTCTCATTGTCTGAGAGTCCTTTAGGTGCCTTTTAGCATACTCCAAGTAGGCTGTCATCTGCCATGGAGTGCTGCAGAGATGGTTATCCTTCTGGAGGGTTCTTCCATCTCCAAAGAGGAACTCTAGAGCTCTGTCAGAGTGACCATCGTGTTCTTGGTCACCTCCCTGACCAAGGCCCTTCTCTCCCGACTGCTCAGTTTGGCCGGGTCGCCAGCTCTAGGAAGAGTGTTGGTGGTTCCAAACTTCTTTCATTTAAGAATGATGGAGGCCACTGTTCTTGGGGACCTTCAATGCTACAGACATTTTTGGTAACCTTTCCCAGATCTGTGCCTCGACACAATCCTGTCTCTCAGCGTTACGGGCAATTTACTTCAACCCTATGCCTTGGTTTTTGCTCTGACATGCACTGTCAACAGTGGGACCTTATAAAGACAGGTGTGTGCCTTTCCAAATCATGTCTCATCAATTGAATTTGCCACAGGTGAACTCCAAGTTATATAAACATCTCAAGGATGATCAATGGAAATAGGATGCACAAGTCTCATAGCAAATCGTCTGATACTTATGTAAATAAGGTATTTCTGGTTATTTGTAATACATTTCTAAAAAACACTTTTTGCTTTGTCATTATGGGTATTGTGTGTAGATTAGGGGGGGTAATTTAATCAATTTTAGAATAAGGCTGTAACGTAACGATGTGGATAAAGGGAAGGGGTCTGAATACTTTCCGAATGCACTCTATAGATATGGCCGTGTGGGAACATCTACCCTAACCCTATCAAGACGTGTATAAATTTTAGTTTTTTAAGTTTTTTAAATAATTTCGCACTGATATGAAAAATAAGGTCCTAATGCTTCCAAAACCATACCGCAAGCCACGAGTCTTAATGTCCAGATTGAGTGTCTGGAGTACCCCGACACCTTCATCCAATGTGTAATGCAATGGAACTGAGTGTCATGATCAAGGACTATACTGGGTAGTGATTACCCTCGCCATAATGTTAAAATAACTGCGTGAAAACAGTACTCGGCAGGTGGGAATGAAGGACAATGTGCCAGTGTCCTAGCAAGCTTGTAGCCTCAATGGCGTTGGGCACGGCATGTATTAAGTGACACATAGTGGGCGACGCATGTAGTGGGCATGGCATGTATTAAACGTGTTCTGCAGATAGACCACTAATGGTCTAGAAAGACCTCTGTTTATCATCTGACTACCTAGGAAACGAAACATCATGATAACTCTAGTGGCCTTTTAGACAGGTATAACTCTAAAGCCTTTTCAAGGCTTTTCATTCCTCAGTTTGTTTATTGTTGTACTGCAAGGCTCTGATGTAGCCTTGGTCAGATGATGCATAGCCTAGATGTGCATGAAAAAGACAGCCAGTAACCTAGTTGCAGACTGTGTGCTGGACTGGTAAACTTTTTAATTCAGGTTGAATTAAGGCCTAAAATGCTAAAAGAAGGTTCAGGATGCCAATGTAATTCCCTTCAATAATGTTTAGACTAATAATTCTGATGCATTTACAAGCAAGCTAATTTGTCAGAGAATTTTGGATAAGGCCTGACTTTTTCTATTCAAGACTCCTGTATTAGGATTTTGAGGAGGAGATTAGAGGTGCAGTAGACCCCTCCAATCACTAGGATTGTTTTGGCCACAGAGAAAGAGAGGAAGTGAGAGCTATAAATGAATCGGTGAGGTAGGGGACTTACCGTGCTATCAAGGCTTTAGGCCTAGCTGGGGAGAAGGGCTTATCTTTTGAAATATGTTGAATTTGTTGACAAGGTCTATTTTGTCTTTCTTTTTGTGTCCCCCAAAATGTCACTGAAGAAAGTCTTTGTCAAATGTGCAGAGAATTAAACCCATGCCTAACTAACATATGTTTCTGTTACCCGGTCCCAAAGTAAAACAAGGATGTCTGGAGATCTGTCCCTGGACATTAACATCAAGGAGCCATGATGGGACCAGAGCACATTCATGGGCCGCGCCCAGCACTACTACTTCGTCACTGACCCCAGGAACATTCTGAAGTCCTCTGAGACCCTGGAGGATGCATGGGTTACTGTGGAGAAATACAGGTACGGTGGGAGGAGAGGGAAGGCTGGGTGAGGATAATGTGGCGGAACGGGTGGGTGGAACTGCTGTCAAGTGAGATGCTGTGAACACATGGGTCACTGTGGAAAATTAACGGGTATAGATGGAGGAGGAGTGAGGTCCTGGGAAGGAAAATGATGATACCTTAGAAAGCTACTGCATTACTCCTCCTCTCTCTGTACGATGGGGTGTGTGGTGCCTGGGAAGGAATTCCTTTACATTATTGGAAGCATCAAACCAAAATATTGATTCTGTGGCTCGACATATATCAGCACGGAAACAATCTATAGCAGTGCCTCTGAACTGAAGAGTTCACGAAGTTAGTTAGCTGTCGTCATAACCTGATTCCCCCCCCCCCCCCACGGCATAATAAGAGAAAGAAACAAACAACATATGACAGACAAACAACTAATTGGCTGGAACATCTGGCCTACTGGTTTCTCCCTTACACCAGAGATGAACTGAAAACACAAAAATAAATATGTAAGTCTAAGCGGTGTCTTTTTTATGAACAAATGCAGAAATTGGCACATTCCTTTAAAACAACGGATGTACTTATATTATGCTTTATGCTGAATTTGTGTCAATCATTCATTCATTCATTCATTCATTGTTTAACGAGTTTGATGTACTTGTGTCCAGGTTAGGAGTGGTGAAGCCAGGTCTGACAGAAGATGAGCTGTGGAGAGCCAAGTACATCTAGGACTCTGCCTTCCACCCTGACACCGGAAAAAAGATGGTGGTGGTGGTGGGACGCATGTCTGCCCAGGTCCCCATGAACATGACCATCACTGGCTGCATGCTCACATTCTACAGGTACTACTAGGGTGTATTCTGTTTTCAATTTAATACATGTTAAATATAATTTGTGTGTAGCATAACATACAGAACAGGTAAAAAACAATCCCAAAATATCAGATGGTGAAATTGTTTGAGAGAAATGCATAGATTATGTGAAATAAATTCAGCATGTTAAAATGGTCACTTTACTCACTTAGTCAGGACACAGCTATTGTGGATGACATGGATAGTTCTGAATAACTCAACCTCTACATTCCCGCTCAGAGGGCAAGACCAGAGTAGCATACTGCAGCTAAGTCCTGTTTTACCACAGAATTAGGTCAATCTGCATTCTGTGTTTTTGCAGCCCGTATGACATTTTCTGTAGAGCGCTCTGCACCTTGAGGCTGTTATCTCTAGGGCAGTTCAGGTTGTTGTTGGAGGACCTCCGTGTTTAGGAATGTGACCGCTTTTCTTGAATTGCTTATAACTATTTTTATGTTTTTATGCATTGTATTTGTATGATTTGTGTACATGCAGGGCTCCCTTGAAAAAGAGGCCTTGGTCTCAATGGGATTTCCCTACTAAAATAATGTAAACATTGCACGGAAGTGGAAAGTTACATTTTTAGCTGTTTTACAAGTCATGATTTAGCTTTGTTTTCTAGGAGAAATTCAAACAATCTGCCTCAATGAGATATCAGAAATTATTCATGCTTATTCTCACTTTCCTTGTCCTCTATCTCTCATCTTTCCCTTTCCCCTACCCTTCTCTCCCATTTTTACATAATGAGGCAAAAGCCTTTCCATATCCCCTCCCTTTTATCTCCCCTTTCTGTAATCCCTTTAAACATCTCTCACCTTCTCTCCTCCCCTCACCCCTTTTGACCCTCTTTCCTCCCTCCTCTCTTCTCACCTCTCTTGAACCTCTAGTCCTCCAGGACGACGCCAGCCGTTGGGTTCAGGGCAGTGGGTGAACCAGTCCTTTAACGCTGTGGTCAACTACAGCAACCGCAGTGGAGACGCTGCCCTCACCACCAAGTAGGGACTTGGACCACTTACACCACAACCACATTACTAAACCAGCCCTACAGTACCTGTAACTGGCTAGTACTATGGTGCATCTCATAGCCTTAGCTACTCTATCTTCCTCTCCTCATCTGCTTTCCTTCATCTGTACTGATCTGAAAGGACATGGATAGGTGGTGAGCAAATCCCCATAACATTTCCCCGCTGTTGCTTTCACCGGTCTTCTCTTTCTCCATCGGTGCAGACGAAGGAAAAGATACAAGGAGAGAAGACCATAGTAGACTATTGAGGTGCACCCCTAGCCTAGCTCTGTATGGGGGCCTCCTGTCATGCAGGGTGAAGCAGAGGCTAGTCAGTGGCACCCCAGTCCACTACATTCCCCTTACAGCGGTATAATAACCCACTCTTTAGTTCAGCATGCTCCTCCATTCCACCTGAAAGGCTGTAGCTGTAACTCTGCTTCACTGTCTGCAGTAGATATAGGAAGCAAGGCATTAGCATACATGTGTCTGGTCTGGGGCCATATGCATCAAGCTCTTCAGGGTAAGAGTGCTGATCTCTGATCATGTCTCCCCTGTTCATGTAATCTCATGCATTGTGATCTAAAAGGCAGAACTGGAAGCTCTGATATGTTTAATACTGTACATACAGCCCCTGGTATAGAGTCTTTACAAATCCGGGCTGCATCTCAACAGTCTAAAGTGGCTTTCTCTCTTTCTTGTGTATCGATCTGAAAATGCATGATCGGTGAAAGCAACATGGGTTTCCACTATCAGAAGATTTCACTTGTTTAGTTATTTCAGATCAGCATAGATAAAGGGATGGAGACATGGAAAGGGTGCCACTTTAGACTATTTATATGCACCTACTTAGTTTATATCTCAGTTTATATGGAAAGAGCATGTAAAGACTGGGGACCATTTTAAATCATTATTACTGTGGAGAGATTCCTGAACTGTACATCGTCATGTCTGCCTGACTTGTCAAGTTTTGCAATAAATATTGCTTATGATTTGATTGCATGTATTCCGTATGCATTGTGACTTGAGACCTCTATCTGCGTATTAGATAAGACTAGATTCTGGTAAATGCTTGGAACAGGAACATTATTGAGGCTCAGTAAATTGTTTTAGTAAGATGCTAAGATGTAAATGTGCGCCCCTATGTTCTCTCAGTCAGCTGGCTGCAGCGTACATCAGTGCCACCACAGGAGCTGTAGTCACAGCCCTGGGACTCAAGTCTCTAGCCAAGGTACGGGACTGTCTAAGGATCATCTTAGTTCAAGTTGATTTACGCTTCGCTTTACATTTTAGCTCCATGAAAAATCAACATTGAAACAAACTCCGTCTCTCCCCAGCGCCTTCCAGCCGTCATGAGCCGGTTCGTCCCTTTCTTTGCTGTAGCGGCTGCCAACTGTATCAACATCCCCTTCATGAGGCAGAGGTGAGCTAGAATTTAAAGACACCACAACCAATGTTCCCTCTAAGCTGCGGGTGTGCCCCAGGACTGCCGCGCAGAAGAAGTGTGAGCCCACACAGAGAAGCACGAGATTAAAAAGTTGAGTGAAGTTCAGATTTTTCCCCCTTAGTTAACACTATCAGCGTTTCCCTTTACTGTGGGATTTGTGATTGAATCAACATATTATCAACGTTCAATGCAACCGAGAGTCATCTTTCTCGAACAATCGATTGGTCACATTTTAAATGGTGCATTTTTCCATATATAGACACTTCTTATGTGTTTTATTCAAATCGGCTATATGCACTGAGCTTGTCTGATGCTTTAAGCTCTCTGTTTGATTAAATAATGAAGACACACAAATGACTCGAGGGAGTGCGACGGCAATTGATTTGATTGTGCAGGGCCGGGCTTAGTAAAAAATATAATATATTTTACATTGAGTGACTGACTAGTTACGTTGTGTCTCTCTCCTCCCTGCTGCGGCACAAATCACAGCGATTGACTTTGTGACGAGCACTCCTTCCTCACTCTCCTCAATACCACAGAAAATCAACAGTGTTAATCGCGCTGTCCGTGTTGCTGAAGCTGCAACATAATTACAGCCGTTTCTGACAAGTTTTGTTACCGAAATCCCACTTTTGTGTAGGAAAAACATTCCCTCATCCCTTGCTCTCTTTAGGTGACATGTATGCATCGCATGCACGTGACCAATGTGGCCTGATTTATAGCGATCAATACATTGGTTATAACAAACTCTGAACACTAACACGTGACAGCAAAATGAATGCAGAGAACGTGACAAACTCGAAACGGGGGAATGTTTACTGGTTGCTCAGGAGGTAAAGGGGAAGTCAGACATGGAATAAATTTGACAAGTGGAAAATACTGGAGATCAAGAAAAAGAAGGTAAGGAGCAAGTGCTGTGTGCTTATTGTGTGTGCCAAACAGGTGCTGTTTTTCTTATCGTTTGGAACACTGTAAACAACACTAAATAAATAACATTCAAACGACACTAAAAACAGTCTCATGCATTCGTGAATACAATTGCCGAAATGGAACGATTTACTGTTTACACAAATTATTCAAGGATGGCTTTATTTTATTTTAAAACTAAAATGCTTGATTGCATTTCAAATCATGAATGACTCAGATGCAACAATATCCTGGTTAACTTTGGACATAGCAACATGACTTGGCTGAATTTCATTCTCTCCTTATCTCCCTTTTCTTAGGGAGCTGAAGTACGGCATTCCAGTGACAGACGAGGAAGGAAACCGGTTAGGAGAGTCAGTCACTGCTGCCAAGTCAGGCATCATCCAGGTGGTGGTGCCCAGGATTGGCATGGCTGTGCCAGCTATGGGTAAGCACTGTGTTTCGGACACAATGTGACTGACCACCTGGATTTGGACTGGTGTTTTTTTTTTTACATTGGATGAAAGTAGAGACTCCAAGCTACAAAATTGTGTATCAAACACTGCACTAGGGGAACAATGTGAAAGTAATTCTGCTTTGAAAGTAGATGAATATGTAACCCTGCTTTTGAGAAAATGGCCCTTCAATGTTTTAGTACACCTACTGGAGAGCTCTTTGTCTACACCTATTCAACATCGTTCACACCCTCTTAAGCCTTAGCCCCACCCATCTCTTTAAGAATGAATGTGTGAGGCCATGTCCTAAACAGAGTTAGTAAGGTAGTGTAATAAACTACCAAAGTAGTAGCCTACAATAAGGAAAAACTCCAGTTAAAAATACACTTGTCTATATCCTAATATGCAGGTCATGTTCTTGACATTACCGTCTCTGATAAACGCACACTATATCAAATTAAATCAGTTTATTTGTCAAATGCACAGGATACAGAAGGTGTAAATGGTACAGTGAAATGGTTACTTGCATAGGAAGTGTCCACATAAAAAATATAGTGTAATTATTAGATGCTTACCTAGACACACTTGTCTAAATTGATGGTTCATGTGAAAGAAATGCTATAACCAACCCAAGCCACATCTAGCTAAGTGGATGGGTCATTATTGTCTAGCTAGCTAAACGATGAACCATAATCCCAACCCATACTATTAGCAATACAAACAGATTGTCATAGCTAGCCACTATGCATGAAATGCTGTAGTATGAATCTGCAAGTAGCTAAAGCTAACAAACTAAGTTCATTGTTAGCTAACTAACATTAGGCTATAGCTAGCAATTCAAATGGCTTCCTCAGATACAAATAATATTACTACACAGATCATATGCGTAGCGTTAGCTAGCGAGCAGCATGCTAACATTCGCTAGCTAGCCAACAGTATGCTTTAACTTGCAATGAAAATGACTTTCTGACCAAATTAGAAACCGTATAATATCTGAAATTAGCTATACTCTTAGCCGTATACATGGATTAACGCTTCACGGCAGACTTGAAACCCTTTAGCTAACTAAGATGTCCTGTGTTTCCATTTCGTTTGTACAGCTTGTTTGGTCCACATTGTGTCAAGTCACACAGGTTCACACTGACCGTGTGCAGAAAGTAGTCCATCACAACTTTTCCCCCACTGATCTTTGTCGATAGCACCGGCTAAATTCAGGGCAGCAATGTTGTTGTGGGCAGTAGCAACACTTTTGCAGTTCTCCATGGCTAAGGTAATATATTTCAAAAAAGCTGCGGTAGCAAGGATTATCTACACATACTGAGCCGCTCATGTTTGACTGAAGCGTATTACATGGCAGACCAATCCGAACTTCTCTCTCTCTCCATGTCCAGCCCATCCATTATCTCAGCCAATCATGGCTAGCGGGAAGTTTCCTGTCTTTCTGTGGCTAAACCAACTAGGCTTGTGATTTAACAATTGTATTCATATTTACAGATGGCATACAAGTTTAAGGTACATGAAAGTTAACATGTTCCAGAAGGCATTTCTGCCAAAAAAACGCATTTTATAAAATACGTGTTGCCTCTTGAAAGTCCTCATTGTTTTCTCTCTCTCTCTCGGTCTGTCCACAGCTATCGCACCTGTGATAATGAACGCCCTGGAGAAGAAAGCCTTTATGAAGGTAATGTTACACGAGACGAATGGATGCCTGTCATGCTCTCAACAGTCAGTGGGTTTACTGGAGCCGGTTCTACATACAGTCAGTGTGTGTGGAGGATAATCTGTGGCATGTAGCCACTGTTGTACTAAGCATACCCTCTATTTGGAGTTCAAACCACAGAATTAAATAGTGTCATTCTATGTGTGGGGTTTACCCATGTAAAATATGCTACTTGTTTGTTGGTGTCATGAGAGGCCAGTGGAAATCCAGGCTTCTGTGTTTTGTCGTGTCTGATATCCTGTGTTGATCCATAATCTCTAGCCTGGTCCCAGATCTGTTTGTGCTGTTTTGTCAATGACCATATGAGTAAGCACAAACAGATCTTGGACCAGGCCTGTTAAGCTCTTCAATACTGTCAGTGTAATGTCTATATACTGTCCGTTGGTTTCATAAAAATTTTCTTCTGCTTGGAGTTGCTTTCACAATTTCTGTCTCTGTTTTCTCCTCAACGGTTCCCAGTCCTAAACGCCCCAGTACAGGTGGGACTGGTGGGTCTGTGGTAAGTATCTAAGGGAGTAATTTTCTCCTCTCAATGACGTGCGCTGTAAGAAAACTAATCATAACATGTTCTGAATACTGCACGTTACGATTGTATACCGCGTACTGCTTGTATTGCACTGTTTACCAAACATCCTTTTCTCTCTTTCAGCCTGGCGTTTGCAACTCCTCTGTGCTGTGCCCTCTTCCCACAGAAGAGGTCAAGTATGGTCATATGTTACATACCTTAGCTATAGACAGTGGATCTGCTTTTCTTTAACATAGAGATTGTACTCTCTAATAATCAATGTATTTTTCTCTCTCTGTTTCTAGCCCATATTCTCTCTCTCGCCCCTTCTCTCTCCCTCCCCCTCTCTCTGTAGTTCTATGGCAGTGAGCAGCATGGAGACAGATCTTCAGGAGAGGATACAACAAAGCAGTCCCCACACTACTACTGTCGTCTTCAACAAAGGCCTTTAGGACCACACAATAACACCCACCACGCAAAATCCCCATCTGCTGGTTGGACCCTGCTACTACAGCTCAGTGGGAACAACTGTAAGGCCAAAGAGAATATTATATTTATGCATATTTTTTATTTACCTGTTTGTTTATAATGTTCTAGGCTTTTTGATGTTTTATTTTTTGATGTTTTATTTTTGATGTCTCAATCCTACAAAGTTGCTTCCTTGTCTGAAATGATTGGTGAAAGCCTACCAGTCAAATTTTTCTGATTGTACACTGAAATATAAAAGCAACATGCAAAATTTAAACAATTTTACTGAGTTAAAGTTCATATAAGGAAATCAGTCAATTGAAATAAATTAATTAGGCCCTAATCTATGAATTTCACATGACTGGTGAGCCAGGTCCAGCCAATTAGAATTTGTTTTTCCCCACAAAGGGGCTTTATTACAGATAGAAAAACTCCTCAGGTGGCTGGTGTCAGAGGATCCCACAGGTGAAGAAGCCTAATGTGGAGCTCCTGTGCTGGCGTGATTACACGTGGTCTGCGGTTGTGAGGCTGGTTGGGCGTACTGTCAAATTCGCTATAACTATGTTGGAGGTGGCTTATGGTAGAGAAATTACCTTTTCAATTCTCTGTCAACAGCTCTGGTGGACATTCCTGCAGATATTTTATTTCAGCTCATGGGACTTTACATGTTGTGTTTTATATTTTTGTTCAGTATAGATGCAGGAAAGGAGACAAGGGGAGAAAGCCTCTTCGAAGTAATGAAATGCATGCGAGCGTAGTGTGACATATATAGTGTGACACATCTTATACTGTGTAGTGTGACACATCTTAGTCTGTTTGTCAATGTAGCAGTATATGGTTTGATTTTATTTATTTCTATTTTGTGCGTTTATCCTCCCTGGGGTTGTGGGTGTTTAATTTGTAAGTCGCTCTGGATAAGAGCGTCTGCTAAATGACTTAAATGTAAATGTAAATGTAATTACTGAATGTTACTGAATGACAAATTCTATCAAATCACCCCAAACTAGATCAACCCTCGTTTTCAATCCCAGAGAGATTTTTTTTCTCCCCAAGGTGTATTTGTTTTTTTCCCATTGTGTTTGAGATCGTACCCTTTTAAGCTGTGTACACTGAAACCATTCATGACTTGGAATTAGAAAATAGTTCAATTGAATCTGCTAGATATCCACTCCCTCAAATTGGCTCAACTTTAGTCTGTAGTAATATACAACAGTTGGTTTATGAGCACAATATAGACTGGCTTGCTATTAAATTCCTTTTTGCGTCTGCCAGGGTTTTGTTTATCATTGTAAAATCTATTGCTTCAGTGTGCCCTAATAAACATTACCCAGTTGACAAGCAAAGCTTCCCTCTCTCACCACTGCCCTTGGAAGTGTACTTACACACACACACACTGTCCCACCAGATAACCTTATCAACCCCTCTCACCCTAGTAACCCTGTCTGTTTTGTTACGAAGAAAATCTTTAGAGATGCTATGACACTGCGTGGGCACTCCTTACTGAGGTTTCAATAAGCACATTCCTAGTTGCACTGATGACAATGATATGCCAGCAGAAAGGTTTATCTAAGATAGAATCTAGGCATAATGTTTCTGCCTAATATCACGGTCTTTCGGCAGGTAGCCTAGTGGCTAAGAGCATTGGGCCAGTAACCGAAATGTTGCTGGTTCAAATCCCCGGACTGACTAGGTGAAGAATCTGCCGATGTGTCCTTAAGCAAGTTTCTTAACCCTAATTGCTCCTGTAAGTCACTCTGGATGTGTTTACTAAATAACTAAAATATATATATCATACAGTATATATATAGTGCTGCCATACAGACTGAGACACATGGTGGTTCTAATGTATGCAATAAGAGGCAAGGGTACATGTATGAATCCCAATCTGTATGATGTCAGGTTTAGATTAATTGTGATGTGTATACCAAATAATATTGATTTAATGTCATGAAACAAAAGCAAAGTTGTGAGAACCAGGGGTCTGAAACTACTGGCCGGCTGAATGTGCCTCCCAAGCTTATTTAATGTGGTCCGTGGTTGTATTAGGAAATGCAGCCCAGGGTCATACATTTTGAGAGGTCAAGGAAATGTGATTATAACAAAAATGAACCTAGAGCTAGATCGTGCTGATAAACATGCAAGGCTTGCGATTGATTGTACTATTCATTTAGTCAAGGCAAAGATGTGCTGTGTATCACACAGCTACAAACCTAGCCAAGGAAGAGTCGGGGTTGATAAAGTTGGAAAAGCAGAGCTTAAGTTTGTCATTGCTTAAGCTTTATTTGACTAGCATCTACCAGGTTATCCTCATGCAATAACTTATGTTAAATATATCTCTGGGTTAGCTTCGGCATGTCATAGAATATGGTCTTAGCAGCACATTGAAGGCACAACATGGAAGACAATCTATGACGTCGCTACACTCCATGGATGTTTCATGTCAGTGTGTGTCCACGTACAGTAACTCTTGTACTGTTGTTCAATACCCATGTAGTTGTCAGTATTGGAATTCACTTATTGATCCATGTTTTATTGCATTGGAAGTGTTATGTCACACCTGAACTATGTAAGATGTATTTACTCAGAGCTATAGAATAAAGTGATTGAAATGAAATAATGTATTTTATCTGAATGTTCCACAACATTGTGCCCTGCTTAATGTGTTAACGGCACTGACGTTAGGGTGAGACACACTCCGCATTGCTCAATGTTTACAGACCGCAGTCTTCCAACAAAGGAGTGGTCCTACAAGGTCACCTACAGCACCTCCTATAGTACACAAACCCCAACCATTGCCTGAGGTAAACTCTACTTGTTTCGTAGAATGCCTTTGTCCAAAAGCCAGTAAAAACAGGTGGGATTGAAAAAGAAAAGAGCTACATAAGTAGAAGAATGGTGTGACAGTTACATTCTGAATGTAGAATTTTCTAAAAATGTATTTTTTCCCACCCAGTAACCTGTGTGAAAAGACTGGTGGCAGCAACACCCAATACAATAAGCCAAGTTGTCCTGATGAAAAGAGACAAGAGGATGATGGTGTGACGAGGTCTATGGTTTATTGTGCTTTGCATTCTCATACAGACCTGTTTCAGGCACCCTGGCCATAGTTAGGCAGTGTGTGTTTGGATATCGAACCTGCTTCCCTCGTTGCCGAGTTTACAGTCAGGTCTTCATTAATAACACAGACTACACACAAGTCACGCTTGAGTACCTGAACAGGTAACACATTCATTCACAGGTAAACATGAAATGCATAGAATCCAGATGAATAGAGCATTGCTTCCCAACCCTGGTCCTCGTGTACCCCCAACAGTACACATTCTCATTGTAGCCCTGGACAGACACACCTCATTGAGGGCTTGATGATTAGTTGACAAGTTGAATCAGGTGTGCTTGTCCAGGGTTACAATAAAAAAGTATTACTTTTTTGTTGGGGGTTCTCGAGGACCAGGGTTGGGAAACACTGACATAGAGAACCATGCATTCCTCAAGTTGAGTTTGACTCCATTGGAGACAATAAAAGTGTGAAACACACCATCGTAGATCTACTTCTCTTTCCCAAAGGATGAGTAATGTACAAGTGTTCACACAGTTTAGTGCATGCTGTAAGGTCCCTGACTGAGAATGTCTTTAACCAGTTAAGACATGAGAACACATTCTCTTTTACAATAACGACCTGACCAAGACCTTTAGGCTACAGAACACATCTAGTTTGTACAATTTGGGAGGTTCCACATCTAGAGAATAGAGATAAGCTACACATTCATTTTCCAATGGGCTTATGAGTGCAGGAAGTTAGCTAATGAGCAGTGAAGATTATTCACCTGAGCATACTAGAACATTCGCATTTTTATCGAGGAAGTGACACATTCATATGTCCTATGATAGGTGGAGCTAGCAATCTGAGAACAAAGGTTAACCAATGTGAACGACAGATACAGAAAATGCCCTTTTCTAGATCAAATGTCAGATGTTTTGTAATCATACAATCAAATCAAAACTCAAGAACACTTGCATTGTTGTTTGCATAAGGTTCAGTTTTGAAGGGAATTGAGAAAAGACAAATGCAGGAAATAACCAAGTAGTTGTGTCTGAGGCCTCTATCAGTGTTGAACTAATGCTACTTACAAAAACTCAAATCTATTGCACTTGCACAATTCTATTCACAGCCTCTAAAACATCTTCATTCTCCACTTTGTTGCCAAACTCCTTCTCCCTGTGCTCCAAAAGAATACCCTGAGGACAAAAGATAACATTAATTTAAAAAGGGACATGCATAATAGCAAACAAGCTCCCAACAATGCTGCTCTCTGTCCATTAGTTTTCATTAAATCATGTTTGTATCCATATTGTCCTGATTACTAAGGAGTTGATAAAGTGGCTGTGCCGGTATGTGTTGGCAGTTTGAGTCTAACAGCTCCTATCAATGATTCTCAGCTGTGGCTGAGCCCAGATGCACAGCCCTGTGTGTGGTGTGGTACCTGATTCCCCGCTCCGATGACAAACACACCTCCCAGGACAAAGCCCTCCCCCAGCATGTTGCCCTGGTAACCGGCCTTCCAGGCCCGCATGAAGTTCTGCCACACCCCCTGACGGATGAATCCCAGCCCTCCCATCTTCCTCTGTAGTGGGCCATAGAAGTGATGCTGCAACGGACACGAGCAAATCAAATAAGTCATTGGAGAAAATAAAACTTCACACAAAGTCAGGCACAGACAATGGGCATATTATATCAACACCAGAGCATGTGAGCAAAGTTGAGTTGTTGGAAATTCCGCTCCTTGTCCTTTCCAACTGCCGCTCCGCACTCATACATTTTTCTTTTTTAAAAGCCGCTCCAAATTCGCTCCAATCATTAAAATCACAATTTAACCAACACGCATGTATTTTTGTGACTACCTGGACCTAACATTTGGTTTTGAAGTATTGAAACCAAACTATATGGCTCTGAAAGAAAAGTATTTGAATAAACATGAAAAGGTGAATGTAAGAAGTGCACATATCAAATAGGCTACGTCATATTAAACATCATATAAACACTCTAAATAGGTAAGGAGCCAGACAGACAGTCTAACGAAAATGTATTATTTAAACTATATTATTTCAAGGCTATAACCTATGACACAAAATTCTGGTAGGGACATAAAGCACTCAGCATATAAAAAAATCTTATTGTATTCAATGATTCTAGTCTAAATTGCGCATATAGGCTGTGACTTACTTAGAATTAAACAAAAGATATGACTTAGTGCCTTGAATTCGTTTTTTGGAAACACAAATTTCTCCAGTCTGTGGCTTCTGTCTCATGCGATGGTGACTGGAGAGCCGGCCGGCAGCAGAGAATATCCTCTCCACACTTGCAGAGCCACCGGGGATGCTAAACACCGTTTTGGCCACCCTTACCAGGCTGGGCAAAGATGCAGACTTGTTTTTACATTTTTCTATAGGTAGGCCTAAAGATTTTTAGGCAAAATAACCCAATCAAAACAGAAAGCTGGGATGGGAGAATAGGATGGGAGAATATGGCAAAATCAAATATAGCCAATTTTATAGATAGAACAAAAATTGAATTAAATGTTTGAGATCTGATGTTTAGTTTATAAATACTTTGCTACAATGACACACTTCGTTATCTACCCAACTCGTTCCTTTCTTTTAGCATGTGCACATAGTAAGTACACCATCATGCTTTCAGGATACGTGTCTTCAGATTCCACAATGATTCTTTAGTTGTGGACACTAAATCACTACACTACACTCATTTTTGTAAATCAGTTTCTTTATGAAAATATTTAGCGAACTTCATGACAGTAGCTAAAGCAAGGGGCTATAGCAGCACACAAGTAGACTACAAATGCATGCTGGGCCGGGCATGCCCTGAGCTTGTGAATTGAGTGCTACTGGAACGAAATTGGAGCGGGCGAGAAGGCCGAAGCTCCAACCTTTGGAAACCTCGCTTCCTCGCTCCGCTCACATACCCTCCTCTACAAATGGTTCAGTTCCTCTCCTTCATGGCAGGCCTATGTAGTGATCTATTAAAACATGTTCACAGTTCTTTCGGGCCAGTGCAGATGAAGGAAAGGAGGAGAGGAAGCCTTTGTTAAACTATTGAGATGCACCCATAGAGCATCAGGTCAGTCTCACCTTCACGTCTACATAGATGTCCCCAGCAAAGTATGGTCGGAAGTCCTGGATCTCCGTGCCGATGTTCTCCTTCACCACGGCAACCAGAGGGACACCAAGATCCTCAAGCTGGGTTTTCAGAGAGGACAGCTCAGAGGCCTCCTACACACACAATTAGCACAATTCTAAATAATAGGATAGGGTTTTCTCCTAATGCATACAGTGGAATCTACATAACAACATATGGTGTGGAATATAGACTTGAATTAAGACCATTTCTGAAATAATTAAAAAAGCTGACTACACTGTAAAGTATCAGTAAAATCACTACTTCACCTCTCTGCACAAAAATCATCCGGGCCGTCGTACAGCCATGACGACTGCTCCGGTCTTCTCCCACAGAGTTTTGGCCTTCATGGTCTTCTCATCTACAGCACATACACAGTACATACATTAGACAGAGCACATACGGTTGAAGTCGGAGGTTTACATACACTTAGGTTAGAGTCATTAAAACTTGTTTTTTCAACCACTCCACAAAATTCTTGTTAACAATCTATAGCTTTGGCAAGTCGGTTAGGACATCTACTTTGTGCATGACACAAGTCATTTTTCCAACAATTGTTTACAGACAGATTAATTTCACTGTATCACAATTTCAGTGGGTCAGAAGTTTACATACACTAAGTTGACTGTGCCTTTAAACAGCTTGGACAATTCCAGAAAATGATGGCACGGCTTTAGAAGCTTCTGATAAGCTAAATTACATAATTTGAGTCAATTGGAGGTGTACCTGTGGATGTATTTCAAGGCCTACCTTCAAACTCAGTACCTCTTTGCTTGACATCATGGGAAAATCAAAAGAAATCAGCTAAGACCTCAGAAAAGAAATGTAGACCTCCACAAGTCTGGTTCATCCTTGGGAGCAATTTCCAAATGCCTGAAGGTACCACGTTCATCTGTACAAACAATAGTGTGCAAATATAAACACCATGGGACCACGCAGCCAACATAACGCTCAGGAAGGAGACGCGTTCTGTCTCCTAGAGATGAACGTACTTTGGTACGAAAAGTACAAATCAATCCCAGAACAACAGCAAAGGACCTTGTGAAGATGCTGGAGGAAACAGGTACAAAAGTATCTATATCCACAGTAAAAACGAGTCCTATATCGTCATAACCTGAACGGCCGCTCAGCAAGGAAGAAGCCACTGCTCCTAAACCGCCATAAAAAAGCCAGACTACGGTTTGCAACTGCACATGGGGAAAAGCTCATACTCTTTGGAGACATGTCCTCTGGTCTGATGAAACAAAAATAGAACTGTTTGGCCATAATGACCATCGTTATGTTTGGAGGAAAAAGGGGAAAGCTTGCAAGCTGAAGAATACCATCCCAACCGTGAAGCATGGGAGTGGCAGCATCATGTTGTGGGGGTGCTTTGCTGCAGGAGGGACCGGTGCACTTCACAAAATAGATGGCATCATGGAAAATTATGTGGATATATTGAAGCAACATCTCAAGACATCAGTGAGGAAGTTAAAGCTTGGTCGCAAATGGGTCTTCCAAATGGACAATGACCCCAAGTATACTTCCAAAGTTGTGGCAAAATGGCTTAAGGACAACAAAGTCAAGGTATTGGAGTGGCCATCACAAAGCCCTGACCTCAATCCCACAGAACATTTGTGGGCAGAACTGAAAAAGCATGTGTGAGCAAGGAGGCCTACAAACCTGACTCAGTTACACCAGCTCTGTCTGGAGGAATGGGCCAAAATTCACCCAACTTATTGTGGGAAGCTTGTGGAAGGCTACCAAAAACATTTGACCTAAGTTAAACAATTTAAAGGCAATGCTACCAAATACTAATTGAGTGTATGTAAACTTCCGACCCACTGGGAATGTGATGAAAGAAATAAAAGCTGAAATAAATCACTCTCTATACTATTATTCTGACATTTCACATTCTTAAAATAAAGTGGTGATCCTAACTGACCTAAGAGAGGGAATTTTTACTAGGATTTAAATGTCAGGAATTGAGAAAAACTGAGTTTAATATGAAGTTGGCTAAAGTGTATGTAAACTTCCGATTTCAACTGTACATTAAATACCTCTGGGCCCTAACTTATGGCCCAGAGTTTTCCCTGACGACATGACCAAGAAGAACTCCAAGATGGCAGTGTTACATGTACAGTGCCATCAGAAATGATTCACACCCCCTGACCTTTTCAACATTTGTTGTGTTACAAAGTATTGATTAAAATTGGTGTTATTTTTTGTCAACGATCTACACAAAATATTTTGTAATGTAAAAGTGGAAGAAAAATTATAACATTTAAAAAAAAAACATTTGAAAAAAAAAAACAACACGAATATATCTGGATTAGATAAGAGTTCAACCCCCTGCGTCAATACATGTTAGTCTTTCTGGGTAAATTCTTCCACCCCTGGATTGTGCAACATTTGCCCATTATTCTTTTCTAAATTCATCAAGTTGGTTGTTTATCATTGCTAGACAAACATTTTCAGGTCTTGCCATAGATTTTCAACGAGATTTGTCAAAACTGTAACCCATTCAGCCATTCAGGAACATTCACTCTCTTCTTGGTAAGCAACACCAGTGTAGATTTGGCCTTGTGTTTTAGGTTATTGTCCTTCTGAAAAGTGAATTAATCTCCCAGTGTCTGGTATAAAGCAGACTGAACCAGGTTTTCCTCTAGGATTTTGCCTGTGTTTAGCTCCATTACATTTATTTTTTGTCCTGAAAAACTCTCCATACCTGATTACAAGCATATCCATAACATGATGCAGCCACCACTATTCTTGAAAATCTGGAGAGTTGTACACAGTAATGTGTTGATTTGGATTTGCCCCAAACATAACACTTTTCATTCAGGACATAAAGTGTATTGCTTTGCCACATGTTTTGTAGTTTACTTTAGTGCCTTTCTGCAAAAACAATGCATGTTTTGGACTATTTTAATTCCGTAATTCTGTTAATATTATGGAATAACTACAAAGTTTAATAGTTATTGACTCAAGACATATCAGCTTTTAATTTTACAATCATTTGTAAACATTTAAAAAAACATTATTCCACTTTCATATTATGGGATATTGTGTGTAGGCTAGTCACACCAAAAAATATATTAAACTCAAGCTGTAACACAACAAAATGTGGAAAAAGTTGTGTGAGTGAGAATGCTTTCTTTAAGGCACCGTATAAAGACTGGGTTAAACACATGGATGAATGTACTTAGTGAGGAGAGTGTAACAGTTTTATATCATGTTCCCTCTTTACATTAAGCCCTTGTTACATGCGGAGTGAAAATTGCATAGGATAGGCTAGCTCATAATGGCCTGCATTTAAAGACTGCTTTTCACTGGGGGTTCTCAAAGCATTTTGTGTTTAGCGGGAGTTTTATAGCCTACCATGTATGGGCGAGGATTTAGCTTGTGGACAGTACAGCACGTCTTACCCACATTACAATAACCTATATAAGATAATACAAAAATTGAATCTTTCACTTGGGATGCAAGTTTAAATTGTTTGTAAACATATGGACTGAAATATATAAGTTTTTTAATAAATTCATCAATGTAAATGACTAACTCTGCCGATGTCGAGGAAGGAAGCTGGTTTTAGCCTTGCATCGTGACGTCACCTTTCCTGAGACAAAGTAACTTTGACTGACCATCAAGGGTGAAGGTTTGGAAAACTGGTTCAATTGTTTGTCATGTCGTTGGTCTCAATTCAAGGCCTGTGCAATGCTTCTATGTAGTAGTAGAATAGGAGAACCTGTGCCCTCGTACCGTCTCCAGTGGAGTGGAGGTCTGCGTCCTCCAGGTATTCCAGCGAGGCCTGAGCAGCCTTGGTCAGACACAGGTCAGTATTAGCCAGGAAGATCCCTGCGATGGCTGCTCCTAAGGTCCCCAGACCCAGAGACCAAATCCCCATCTCAAACAGTTCCACCTCGAAGACAGAGGACAGCACTGCAGACAAAGATAGGAGAAGACATAGACAAACATGATTATCGGAGTCGATTTACAAAATATATTGTTCTTGGGAAAGAAGAACCTGAGAGGAATCAGAACTAGAGGAGTGAGGGGCCCACACTCTGGTTGGCCACACTTATGACTTCTCGTTTAGTCAGTTCATGGGACTTTACCGTTAGTAACTAGGTTTCCATCCAATAAGCAACAGATTTTCATGCAAATACTCGAAAATCTGCATAAATAAATAAATAAACTAATTTCCCATCAGAAATGTGCTTCCATCAAATTTACTTTTTGCGGATAAAAAGCTGTGCGTGATGACGTAGTGCACATAAAAATTACTTCTGCTGTTAAATTCCCATTGTACTGAATATAAAATACAAGTAAATAGGTTTCCATTGCATTTTCAAATCTAGGCTACTGATCATTTTGTCACAAACAAAATGTGTTGTATAGTGAATGTGCCAACTCTGGTCTTTCCACAAGCGCTCTAGCCAACAACTCACAGATAGGCTACCTAAATGATGAAATTATTAGGGACATAAGAGCGAGATTGCTTTGGTTCCATTTTGACAAACAAAAACATTGATCATCATGTCACCAGAATAATACTCAATATTTATTGGAAAGCAGCATCAAGCTCATCACCTTTCACTTTCACCAACCTTGCGAAGTTCCTCATAATCTACAGTACCAGTCAAAAGTTTGGACACACCTACTCATCCAAGGGTTTTTCTTTCTTTTTACATTGTAGAATAATAGTGTCCACATCAAAACTATGAAATAACACATATGAAATCATGTCGTAACCAAAAAAAGGTGTTAAACAAATCAAAATGGCCACCCTTGCCTTCAAGACTGTTCATAGTTTTGATGTTTTCACTATTACTCTAAAATGTAGAAAAAAGGGTCACTGATCTAGGCCGTAATATTAACTGGGAGAAAGGTCAAGGGATGTTTACAGTATGTGTCACTAGAGAAATATAATGTAATGCTCCTTGCCTGATGTGTCAGGGCTGGATGAGTCTGTGCTGAGGTAAAAGGCAGCATCCTGGATTCTCAGAGAGGGGAGTCTGGCTGTAGGGGTGGTAGAGGGATGGCTGTTGTGAGTGACGCCCCCCCAGAGGCAGTGCAGAGTCTGAGATAGCTACAGCCCCAAGGGCCAGATGGAGGCTTAGGGCCTGGACCTTTGGCCATTATGAATGACTATGTAAACACAGCCTACCAGAGCTCTCACTCTCTCTCTGACTCATATAACGCACCCTCAGCCATTCTCTGGAAAGACAACTAAAAAACAGAAGCCTTTATTGTGAGCGTCAAATTATTTGTGTTTGAAAAATGGCATGGGGTTCACATGCCAATGACTTTTAGGTAGTAGTGACTGAGGTTCCAAAAATTGACAACAAAAAAAAAGGAAAAACTAGTTTCACTGTGTGTATGTAAAACTCTCACTCTTGTCAGTGTTGTCTGGGTGAGGCAAGCAATATCAATTACTGTGAAGTTGAAGGTGTGTTCAAACTAGAGGTCGGACGATTAATTATGGCCGATTTCATAACAATCGGTAATCTGCCTTTTTGGACGCTGATTACATTGCAATCCATGAGGAGACTGCGTGACAGGCTGACTACCTGTTACGCGAGTGCAGCATCAAAAGGGACTTGTGGCTGCAAGGAGCCACGGTAAGTTGCTAGCTAGCATTAAATGTATCTTATAAAAACAATTCATCTTCACATAATCACTAGTTAACCTAGTAATATCATCAACCATGTGTAGTTAACTAGCTTGTCCTGCGTTGCATATAATCAAAGCGTTGCCTGTTAAATTTACCATCGAATCACAGCCTACTTCAACTTCGGTGATGATTTAACAAAAGCACAATCGCGAAAAAAGCACAATCGTTGCACAAATGTACCTAACCATAAACATCAATATGTCTTTCTTAAAATCAATACACAGAAGTATATTTCTTAAAACCTGCATATTTAGTCCAAATAAATGCATGATAGCAGGCAATATTAACTAGGGAAATTGTGTCACTTCTCTTGCGTTCAGTGCAAGCAGAGTCAGGGTATATGCAGCAGTTTGGGCCACCTGTCTCATTGTGAACTGTTTGAAGACCATTTCTTCCTAGCAAAGACCATAATTAATTTGCCTGAATATTACATAATTATGACATAACATTGAAGGCTGTGCAATGTAACAGCAATATTTACACTTAGGGTTTCTATCAGTTTGATAAAATACGTAACGGTTCCATATTTCACTGAAAGAACAAACATTTTGTTTTCGAAATTAAGTTTCTTTATTTAACCATATTAATGAACAAAAGGTCTTATTTCTTTGTGTTTATTATAATTAAGTCTATGATTTGATATTTGATAGAGCAGTCTGACTGAGTGGTGGTAGGCAGCAGCAGGCTCGTAAGCATTCATTCAAACAGCACTTTACTGCATTTGGCAATGGCTCTTAGCAATGCTTGAAGCACAGCGCTGTTTATAACTTCAAGCATACCAACTCCGGAGATTAGGCTGGCAATACTAAAGTGCCTATAAAAACATCCAATAGGCAAAGGTATAGGAAATACAAAGGGTATAAAGAGAAATAGTCGACGCGTTATAATTCCTATAATAACTACAACCTAAAACTTCTTACCTGGGAATATTGAAGACTCATGTTAAAAGGAACCACCAGCTTTCATATGTTCTCATGTTCTGAGCAAGGAACTGAAACGCTAGCTTTCTTACATGGCACATATTGCACTTTTACTTTCCTCTTCAACACTCTGTTTTTGCATTATTTAAACCAAATTGAACATGTTTCCTTATTTGAGACAAAATTGATTTTATTTATTTATTATATTAGGTTAAAATAAAATTGTTCATTGTTCATTCAGTATTGTTGTAATTGTCATTATTACAAATATATATAAAAAATAATCAAATGTAAAAAAACAAAATTGGCCGATTAATCAGTATCAGCTTTTTTTTGGTCCTCCAATAATCAGTATCGTGTTGAAAAATCATAATCGGTCGACTTCTATTCCTAACTGAGTATAATTTAGATGGTCCTAGATGCTGATCTAAGGTCATTGTTACAATGATTCCTCTTTGATTAATGGAGGGTAAACTGATCCTAGAACTGTGCTTACAGGCCACATCTAACCAGTGTTATGGCAGCTCAAATTTCATTATCAAATGAAAGACAGTAAACCTGCTCGTCTACTTTCAATTTCCTCAAAATGAAACTGATACATGACTTATGCAGGATAAGTAAACAAACCATGTGAGCTGCTCAGTTTGTTACATTTTATCTTAAGTAGACTATCAAACTGTACTATACTAGTCACAGTATGTGGTTATACAGTTATGTGTGTGACACACACACACACACACACACACACACACACACACACACACACACACACACACACACACACACACACACACACACCCTAATGCCTCAGACCACAGCTAACATGGCTAGTCCTCTTTCCCCTTGTATAAGCAAGATGGGCCATAACATACAAGCAGTAGGCTACACAACAATAAATCAGTATAGTCAATTGAGCATAGTTATTAGTATATGAATACAAACAGCATACTGATAATATATTGTCATGGTTAGCTTAGATGTTATTTTTTCAAGATATGGATCATTCTAAAATGGTCCACCAAATGCTTAGGTCTACATGCATTGAAGATATGTGAAACCAGACTAAACCAAACCTTCAAGTACAGTCACTATTTTTAAACTCATTTTATTTTCAAACATTGTTTCATATATCAATTACCCACTGAAGTTTTGCACTCACTCGAGAAATGCCCCTCAATTTAAGCTCATTCAATCCCAGATAGGTACTCTGTTCTGCACTTCACTGCGACTTGACAGGCTTAACTACTGCAATGTGACGTTCACTTCTCAGAGAGGACAAAGGACTAAACCCTAATGATAACAGCAGCCAATAAAGACTACCTGGCAGCTGTCATGAACTGGACTTGACTCCTTGTATACCATGTAGATAGAGAGTGAAAAGGAATGTTTGCATTGTATAATTCAGTAGTTAAGCTTATAGTGACTATGAGTGGAGAAACGGAATGTTATTGACTATGAAAATGAGGACATAGTGCCTATTATTAGTATGACAAAGATTAAATGTCAAGTTAGCTAGTTACAGATCTAAATACTGACTGAATTCTGCACCTTGTTTTACAGCTTATTTCAAACGGAGTGGAATTTTATTATTAGGCTTTTCATGCAAACCCTATCAAGCTCATGTTGCAGAGCTCAACTCATGCCATGCAATTTGGCATAGCTAGCTAACGTTAGCTAGCCTATTTATAACGATAAGCAACCTTGAGGATGCACTACAAACAATCATGTTAAGTGGCAAGTAGTATTATAAAGTGAGCTTTACTAGCTAACTAAATTACAGTATGGTATTATTTGATTTATACATTAAATAGGCCAAGTAACGTTAGAAGTTAGTAATAGCAATGACACTGCTGAGTTAGCTAAACGAGCAAGCTAGATTTTGGCTACATGATGACGTTTACAAGTTAGCGTGCAGATTTAAATAGTATGGGTCTGAATGCTCGCAACAACATGTTTAACAATATTTTTACTAATGTATATTAAAAGGTATGATACTCACAAATATTGTGTTGACGGTGAAGAGCGCAATAGAAACGTATCAGTTCAAAATATCAGAATTTGCGGTAGGCGCATCAGTCGAGCCAGATAAATGGATTAGTCATTGCAGGGAAAATCGCACAAGACAACATGGACCCTTGGTATAAATGAACTAATCAACCTTATTTTTTTAACAATAAAAACAGATTGACCTAGGTAAAACCGAATATGGATGCCAGAAAAAAGTACAATCTAAAGTAAAAAATCTATGCACAGAGACTGACAGACATACTGTGAAGTAGCACAAATACATTCACTATAGACTATACATTTGACACAAAAGTGCATACTCATAGACAATGAGAGGCTAACACACGTGAGTGGAAAGTAATTCCTGCATAAAATAACCAAAACTACCATGTTAAATGGATAAAGAACCATTCATGTACGTGCTTTTAAACCAGGGGTGAAAATGTCACGAAATAGGGGGGGGGGGGGGGGGGGGGGAAATATGTCACTAAATACAAATTAAGTGGAAAATAGGAATCGGCCCACATTAAAAGTTAGGTAAGCTCTATAGTTCAGACAATCCTATCCGGCAAATTAGGGCAGTATATGTAAATATATTTACATTTGTATCAACATGCCCACAAGGTCAGACTGAGTATTTCAATGACAAAAGGACAATAAATGACGCAAAATATATGTTGAGTTATGTTCATGTAATAAACACACATACAGTGATGTATTATACATACAGTAATGATTTAAAAAATACAATTAAAAAGACTGCATGGGGACTTTAAGCTGTTTGTGTAAACTATTTCGCAGTAGCCAAGCCTTCTTGAATTTTCCTGGCTGATCTGAGTACAGCCAGCAGGTTGACTTTATCCCCAAACTCCTTCTCACGGTGCTCAAGCAGAATTCCCTGCATGGGGAAGAGAAGGAGAACAGACATGGGTCTCAAAACTGGTATCTGTGGAAGTACAGCAAGTGGTCATTGTATAAGCAGGAATAAGTTATGAAAAGCACACCATGTGTAAATGATAGCAGAATAAAAGCACACTCACTGATACATACTTGCACTAGACCTGAATCCTAATTTGAGATAAATGAAGGACACAAAGAATATTGAAAGCAGGTGTTTCCACACAGGTGTGGTTCCTGAGTTAATTAAGTATTTATCATCCCATCATGCTTAGGGTCATGTATAAAAATTCCTAGTTGCCTGTTATTTTGTCTACCATGGCTAGAAAAATAATCTCAGTGACTTTGAAAGAGGGGTCTCAAAAGAGCATAGGGGGTTTAAAGTGTGTGCGTATGTGTGCGTCAGTCACCAGATCTCAACTCAATTAAACACTTATGGGAGTTTCTGGAGAGGCGCCTGAGACAGCGTTTTCCACCACCAACAAAACACCAAATTATGGAATTTCTCATGTGAAGAATGGTGTCGCATCCCTCCAATAGAGCTCCAGACCACTTGTAGAATCTATGCCAATGTGCATTGAAGATGTTCTGATGGCTCATGGTGGCCCAAAGCCATATTAAGACACTTCAAATAAAATTTTATCGGTCACATACACGTACTTAGCAGATGTTATTGCTGGTGTCGCAAAATGCTTGTGCTTCTCACTCCAACTGAAAGGATTGACACAAGAGATGAGAAGCAGGTACAGGGAGTGAAGGTTTAATAACTGACGGACATTAACAGAACAGGAACAGCATCTGGACAGGAACACATAACAACAATTAATATGGACACAGGGAACACCACCGAGGAACAGACAAGGGCAATCAACCACATGAAGGATTCCATGTGAGTCCAATGAGCGCTGCTGCGTGTAATGATGGTGCCAGGTGCGTGTAAAGATGGGTTGTCTGGCGCCCTCAAGTGCCAGAGAGGGGGAGCGGGGGCAGGCGTGACACCGACAGTGCAATAATATCTAACGTAATATCTAACAAATTACACAACATATACCCAATACACACAAATCTAAGTAGGAATTAATTGAGACTAAATACATATGGACAAATGATGTCAGAGCGGAACGGCTCTAGAGAGCCTTGCAGTTGCGGGCGGTGCAGTTGTCGTACCAGACGGTGATACAGCCCGAAAGGATGCTTTCAATTGTGCATCTGTAAAAGCCAAATTTCTTCTTCCTCCTGAGGCCTTCTTCACCACACTGTCTGTGTGGGTGGTCCATTTCAGTTAGTCAGTTATGTGTATGCCAAGAACCTTGAAGCTTTCCACCTTGTCCACTGTGGTCCCGTTGATGTAGATAGGGGGGTGCGCCCTCTGCCGTTTCCTAAAGTCCACAATCATCTTCTTTGTTTTGTTGACATTGAGTGAGAGGTTGTTTTCCAGGAACCACAGTGCCAGAGCTCTCACCTCCTCTCTGTAGGCTGTCCCTTCATCGTTGATAATCAAGCCTACTACTGCTGTGTTGTCTGCAAAGTTTTGATTGAGTTGGAGGTGTGCTTGGCCATGCAGTCATGGGTGAACAGGGAGTACAGGAAGGGGCTGAGCACGCACCCTTGTGGGGCCCAGTGTTGAGCGGAGTGGAGGTGATGGTAATCAAGCCTGTCAGGAAGTCCAGGACCCAGTTGCATAGGGCGGGTTTCAGACCCAGGGCCTCGTGCTTAATGATGAGCTTGGAGGGTACTATGTTGTTGAATGCTGAGCTATAGTCAATAAATAGCATTCTTACATAGGTATTCAGTGTTCAGAGTGATGGCGATTGCATCGTTTGTGGATCTATTGGGGCGGTAAGCAAATCAAAGTGGGTCTAGGGTGGCAGGTAAGCTAGAGGTTATATGATCCTTGACTAGTCTCTCAAAGCACTTCATTATGACAGAGGTGAGTGCTACAAGGCGATACCTTTGCCTTCTTGGGTACAGGAACAATGGTGGCCATCTTGAAGCATGTGGGGACAGCAGACTGGGATAGGGAGAGATTGAATATGCCCGTAAACACACACTCTGAGGATGCGGCTATCGCTGTTGTCTGGGCCAGCAGACTTGCGAGGGTTAACACGTTTAAATGTTTTACTCAAGTCAGCCACAGAGAAGGAGAGCCCACAGCCCATGGTAACGAGCCGTGTCAGTGGCAATGTGCTATCCTCAAAGTGTGTGAAGAATATGCTTAGCCTGTCCGGAAGCAAGAAGTTGATCTCGGCGACGTGGCTGGTTTTCCTTTTGTAGTCCATGATTGTCTGTAGTCCCTGCCACATCCGTCTCATGTCTGAGCCGTTGAATGGCAACTCCACGATGGAGTCGTGGTCAGATTTGCAGAAAGGAGGGCGGGGGAGGGCCTTATAAGCATTGCAGAAGTTTGAATAGCAATGGTTGAGAGTCTTAGTAGCGCGAGTAGTACAGTCGATATGTTGATATAACTTCGGCAGCCTAGTCCTCAGATTTGCTTTGTTCAAATCCCCAGATACAATAAATGCAGACTCAGGATATGTGGTTTCCAGTTTGCATAAAATCCAGTGATGTTCTTTGAGGGCCATCAAGGTAACAGCTTGAGGTGGGATGTAAACGGCCGTGGTGATGACGGAGGAAAATTCTCTTGGGAGATAATATGGTCGCCATTTAATTGTGAAGTATTCGAGGTTGGGTGAACAAAAGGACTTAAGTTTGTGTATGTTTCTAGAATTACACCATGAGGCGTTAATCATGAAACACACCCCTCCATCCTTCTGCTTCCCCTAGAGATATTTATTCCTGTCTGCACGATGTATTGAGAATCCTGCTAGCTTTACGGATTCCGATAGATTCTCCCGAGAGAGACATGTTTTCGTGAAACAAAGTATGTTACAAGCCCCGATGTCTCTCTGGAAAGAAAGCCTTGCTCTAAGCTCATCAACTTTGTTATCCAAAGACTGAACTTTAATGAGTAATATCCTCGGAAGCGGTGGGTGGTGTGCCCGCCTCCGAAATCGAACCAGCAGGCCGCCTCAAGTGCCTCTCCTCCCCCGGCGATGTTTTGGGTTGGCCTCTGGAGTAAGTTTAATCGCTCTGGAGAGAGTGAACAAAGGATCTGCTCCAGGGAAGTACTGTTCCTGGTCGTAATGCTGGTAGTTCTGGTGAGTTTCCGCCACTCTAATATCCAATAGTTCTTCCCAGCTGTATGTAATGACACAAAACATTTCCTGAGCTAATCATGTAAAAAATAGTACATAAAAAAAGGTTTGCATACATGCGTGTGTGTATCTGCTACAAACATCCCATGGACTTTGCTTTGTTGTGGTGATTTGTTATGTAATTGCTGGACCCGAACATTAACATTCTTGGCCCTGATTAGTTAGTTGTTTCTGAGCAGTGAGCAATGCCAGCTCCAGCCCAGACCTTCAGAGCTGATAATCAAAGCTTACTGCAGTAGCGCCCTGAAAGCAGGGCTATATTATTATATCGCTGACTTTGAACAACATTAATTGTAACGCTAAATCGTGTTACTATGAAGCACAGTCATTCAGTGTGACACTGAAAAGAGATTATCAAAGACGGAATGGAAAACAACATACAAGAGTATTATCTTGTTTAATAAAAACCGGAATATGCTACTAAACAAAAAAAATCCTTAAATCACACTTCTTGAGCAATCTATCTACAGATCAGTTATTGTCTTAAGTCAGATCGCATCACTCCTAAGCGACGCTCGTCCCTCAACCGATCAGTGCAGGTGGAATTGATGCCCTATCTGACATAACACAATGCAGGTCAGTAGATGCTGAGATTCGTCAAGTTCAACAATCAGCCTACTGTAAAAAAAAGACAAAAAAATGGATTAATTATTCAATATGTACGTGACTTGTAGCCTAGATAAAGGAAATTCAACAAAAATGTAGCCAACAAAAGCTAGCCTTCCTCCTTCATCAATGAAAACACAATAAATATTTATATTCCATTGATCAAATATCCATTAAATACATTATTCACCAAACTTAGTTGAAGCTGAAGCATAGAGTAAGTTGTGGAAAAAAATACTCACTAATATCTGTCTCCCTGCTACTAACGAGAGGAGGATTCAATCCCCTGGTCTGGTGTGTTTTCAACCCCTCGGCACTAAGCTCTTTAACCAGCCCCAGTCCAATCACATCACTGTACCAGCCCTGTTCAGTATGACCTAACACACACACTGTGGTGGATCACAACGACAGGGTCATATTCATAAGGGCATGCAAAGGAAAACATTTTAAATTGTTGAGCAACGTAAAACAAAAATTAGTTTTTGACTGTTCCTAGTGTTTCCAGATGGTACCTCCACGTTTCGGCACGTTAACATACGCTGCGTGCCGAGTGAATAGGACCCAGAGTCTAAAGTAATGGACATTTACGGGAACATTTCCATGAATGAATGGAGCTTTCTGCTTCACCGCCAACATTAGCCTAAATGCCCATCAGGATGCTATCATTTTGTTCACTCATCCCATTCCTCACTAACCTGGTCCCAAATCTCTTTGTGCTGTTTTGCCAATTCCTATGGTTATTGTCACGTCAAATGACAAGACAGCACAAACAGCTCTAGGACCAGGCTAATTCTTCACTGCTTTTATTTAGGGATCTGAAATTACACTGTTAACTATAATCTATTCTATGGAATTTGGCTATTGTAACGGTTTTCTTTACTTGAAGGAGAGGCGGACCAAAACGCAGCGTGGTGGTTATTCATGTTTAATTTATAAAGACACTATACATGAATAAACTAACAAAACAAGAAATGTGACAGTACCCCCCCACCCAAGGTGCGGACTCCGGACGCAAAATCTGAACCTATTGGGGAGGGTCTGGGTGGGCATCTGTCCGCAGTGGCGGCTCTGGTGCTGGACGTGGCCCCCACTTCACCATAGTCTTAGTCCACCACCTTGTCCGCTTCCGTGGCCTCCTAACCACGGCGACCTTACTCAGGACAGAGGGGCAGCTCGGGACAGAGGGGCAGCTCGGGACAGAGGGGCGGCAGCTCGGGACAGAGGGTCGGCAGCTCGGGACAGAGGGGCGGCAGCTCGGGACAGAGGGGCTCTGGTGCCTCTGGGCTGAGGGGCTCTGGCGCCTCTGGGTTGAGTGGCTCTGGCGCCTCTGGGCTGAGGGGCTCTGGCGCCTCTGGGCTGACGAGGGGCACTGGCGGCCCCTGGCTGACTGGCGTCACTGGCGGCCCCTGGCTGACTGGCGGCACTGGCGGCTCCTTGCAGACTGGCGGCACTGGCGGCTCCTTGCAGACTGGCAGCTCTAGCACCTCTGGACTGAGGGGCAGGAGCTCTGGCAGCGCCGAACAGGCGGGAGACTCCGGCAGCGCTGGAGAGGAGGAAGGCTCTGGCAGCGCTGGAGAGGCGGGAGACTCCAGTAGCGCTGAATGGGCGGGAGACTCCGGCTGCGCTGGAGAGAAGGAAGGCTCTAGCAGCGCTGGACAGGCGGGAGACTCCGGCAGCGCTGGAGAGGAGGAAGGCTCCGGCAGCACTGGACAGGCGGGAGCACCTGTAGGGATGAGACGGAGAGACAGCCTGGTGCGGGGAGCTGCCACCGGAGGGCTGGTGCGTGGAGGTGGTACCGGATAGACCGGACCGCGCAGGCGCACTGGAGCTCTTGCACACCGAGCCTGCCCAACCTTACCCGGTTGAATGCTCCCGGTCGCCCTGCCAGTGCGGCGAGGTGGAATAGCCCACACTGGGCTATGCAGGCGAACCGGGGACAATGTGCGCAAGGCTGGTGCCATGTAAACCAGCCAAAGGAGACGCACTGGGGACCAGATGCATAGAGCCGGCTTCATGGCACTTGGCTCGATGCTCACTCTAGCCCGGCCGATACGCGGAGCTGGTATGTACCGCACCGGGCTATGCACCCGCACTGGGGACACCGTGCGCTCCACCGCATAACACGGTGCCTGCCCGGTCTCTCTCGCCCCCCGGTAAGCACAGGAAGTTGGCGCAGGTCTCCTACCTGGCTTCGCCACACTTCCTGTGTGCCCCCCCAAGAAATTTTTGGGGCTGACTCTCGGGCTTCCATTCACGCCGCCGTGCTGCCTCCTCATACCAGCGCCTGTCCGCCTTCACCGCCTCCAGCTCTTCTTTGGGGCGCCGATATTCTCCAGGCTGTGCCCAGGGTCCTTTACCATCTAACTCATCCTCCCATGTCCATTCCTCCTCGCGCTGCTCGTGCAGCCGCTTCTCCTGCTGCACCTTGGGACGGCGACACTCCCCTGGTTTTGCCCAGGGTCCTCTCCCGTCGAGGATTTCTTCCCAAGTCCAGAAGTTTTTATCGCCCTGCTCCTGCTGCTGCCCGTTACCACGCCGCTTGGTCCTGTTGTGGTGGGTGATTCTGTAACGGTTTTCTTTACTTGAAGGAGAGGCCAACCAAAACGCAGCGTGGTGGTTATTCATGTTTAATTTATAAAGACACTATACATGAATAAACTAACAAAACAAGAAATGTGAAAAACCAAAACAGCCCTATCTGGTGCAAACACAGAGACAGGAACAATCAACCACAAAACCCAACACCAAACCGGCTACCTAAATATAGTTCCCAATCAGAGACAATGACTAACACCTGCCTCTGATTGAGAACCATATCAGGCCAGACATAGAAATAGACAAACAAGACATCCAACATAGAATGCCCACTCAGATCACACCATGACCAAACAAAAAATAGAAACATACAAAGCAAACTATGGTCAGGGTGTGACAGCAATACTCTGTTTGTTATGCTTTTGGATAGAGACTGGCATGATAGTGGTGTTGAATTGCTGAATGGCTGGTTGTCGTAAAGGTAAAAAAAAAAAAAATTAAGAAATAGGACTGCCTTTATTTGGAATATTCAAAAATCTTCTTCCTGAAAAGGGTGTGACGATATTGAGACATCAAATGTACTGTATACTTTATATATCCTACGCACAACACAGGTGGCCCACTATAACTACTATTGTACTCATATGATATAAGACAACACTACTACTGTATTGACCCCACTATTACAGTAATATACACTGCTCAAAAAAATAAAGGGAACACTTAAACAACACAATGTAACTCCAAGTCAATCACACTTCTGTGAAATCACACTGTCCACTTAGGAAGCAACACTGATTGACAATACATTTCACATGCTGTTGTGCAAATGGAATAGAAAACAGGTGGAAATTATAGGCAATTAGCAAGACACCCCCAATAAAGGAGTGGTTCTACAGGTGGCAACCACAGACCACTTCTCAGTTCCTATGCTTCCTGGCTGATGTTTTGGTCACTTTTGAATGCTGGCAGTGCTTTCACTCTAGTGGTAGCATGAGACGGAGTCTACAACCCACACAAGGGGCTCAGGTAGTGCAGCTCATCCAGGATGGCACATCAATGCGAGCTGTGGCAAGAAGGTTTGCTGAGTCTGTCAGCGTAGTGTCCCGAGCATGGAGGCGCTACCAGGAGACAGGCTAGTACATCAGGAGACGTGGAGGAGGCCGTAGGAGGGCAACAACCCAGCAGCAGGACTGCTACCTCCGCCTTTGTGCAAGGAGGAGCAGGAGGAGCACTGCAAGAGCCCTGCAAAATGACCTCCAGCAGGCCACAAATGTGCATGTGTCTGCTCAAACGGTCAGAAACAGACTCCATGAGGGTGGTATGAGGGCCAGACGTCCACAGGTGGGGGTTGTGCTTACAGCCCAACACCGTGCAGGATGTTTGGCATTTGCCAAAGAATACCAAGATTGGCAAATTTGCCACTGGCGCCCTGTGCTCTTCACAGATTAAAGCAGGTTCATACTGAGCACGTGACAGACGTGACAGAGTCTGGAGACGCCGTGGAGAACGTTCTGCTGCCTGCAACATCCTCCAGCATGACCGGTTTGGCGGTGGGTCAGTCATGGTGTGGGGTGGCATTTCTTTGGGGGGCCGCACAGCCCTCCATGTGCTCGCCAGAGGTAGCCTGACTGCCATTAGGTACCGAGATGAGATCCTCAGACCCCTTGTGAGACCATATGCTGGTGCTGTTGGCCCTGGGTTCCTCCTAATGCAAGACAACCTCATGTGACTGGAGTGTGTCAGCAGTTCCTGCAAGAGGAAGGCATTGATGCTATGGACTGGCCCGCCCATTCCCCAGACCTGAATCCAATTGAGCACATCTGGGACATCATGTCTCGCTCCATCCACCAACGCCACGTTGCACCACAGACTGTCCAGGAGTCGGCGGATGCTTTAGTCCAGGTCTGGGAGGAGATCCCTCAGGAGACCATCCACCACCTCATCAGGAGCATGCCCAGGCATTGTAGGGAGGTCATACAGGTACGTGGCGGCCACACACACTACTGAGCCTCATTTTGACTTGTTTTAAGGACATTACATCAAAGTTAGATCAGCCTGTAGTGTGGTTTTCCACTTTAATTTTGAGTGTCACTCCAAATCCAGACCTCCATGGGTTGATAAATTTGATTTCCATTGATAATTCTTGTGTGATTTTGTTGTCAGCACATTCAACTATGTAAAGAAAAAAGTATTTAATAAGAATATTTCATTCATTCAGATCTAGGATGTGTTATTTTAGTGTTCCCTTTATTTTTTTGAGCAGTGTATATTAGATAATACTACTACTCTACTATACTGTACTGTGGCTGTACTGACCCCCTCTGACCGCCGGAACAGGAGGGGCTTAAGGAGGGTCTTAACCTCTGCAACTGGCTCTACAGCACGTCTAAAACTCATTCTACAGAGGGCCGAGTGTCTGCGGGTTTTCACTCCTCTCTTGTACTTGATTACTATTTAGTGACCTTCATTTATCTACGACTGAATTAAAAGGACAAACCAAAAACCTGCAAGCACAGCCCTCTATGGAATGAGTTTAGCACCCCTGCTCTACAGGCTTTTTAAAAAGGTCTGAGGTCAGGGGTCAAGTCACAGGAGTTCCCAGGGGGTTCTGGGCATTCCCATAAAGATTTGGGTCACCCTTATATGTGCTGTATGTTGTGTATGACATAGGCACCCCCATAAAAAACTAGGTCATAACTGTTTTTATTTGTATTTTTTTTATTTTATTTTTTTATTTCTTTATTTCACCTTTATTTAACCAGGTAGGCTAGTTGAGAACAAGTTCTCATTTGCAACTGCGACCTGGCCAAGATAAAGCATAGCAGGCAAGTCAGTTAAGAACAAATTCTTATTTACATTAATGGCCTACCAAAAGGCAGAAAATACAGGACAAAACACATCACGACAAGAGAGACACCACAACACTACACAAAGCGAGACCTAAGACAACTACAAAGCATGGCAGCACACATGACAAAACAGCATGGTAGCAAAACAACATGACGACAACAACATGGTAGCAACACAACATGGCAGCACACATGACAAAACAGCATGGTAGCAAAACAACATGACAACAACATGGTAGCAACACAACATGGCAGCATACCAACATGGTAGCAGCACAAAACATGGTACAAACACTATTGGGCACAGACAACAGCACAAAGGGCAAGAAGGTAGATACAACAATACATCACACGAAGCATCCACAACTGTCAGTAAGAGTGTCCGTGATTGAGTCTTTGAATGAAGAGATGGAGATAAAACTGTCTAGTTCAAGTGTTTGTTGCAGCTCGTTCCAGTTGCTAGCTACAGCGAACTGAAAAGAGGAGCGACCCAGGGATGTGTGTGATTTGAGGACCTTTAACAGAATGTGACTGTCAGAACGTGTGTTGTATGTGGAGGATGAGGGCTGCAGTAGTATTCTCAGGTAGGGGGGAGTGAGGCCTCAGAGGGTTTTATAAATAGGCATCAACCAAACCAGTCCACAAAGGAGAATAGAGTGCAGTGATGTGTCCTATAAGGAGCATTTGTGGCAAATCTGATGGCCGGATGGTAAAGAACATCTACAGTTGAAGTTGGAAGTTTACATACACCTGAGCCAAATACATTTAAACTCAGTTTTCCTAAAACAGGGAATGTTTACTTAGGATTAAATGTCAGGAATTGTGGAAAACTGAGTTTAAATGTATTTGGCTAAGGTGTATGTAAACTTCCGACTTCGACTGTATGTAGCCTCATAAAATGAGATTAGTAATTTTCTAATCTTAGATCATCTTAATGTATTAGCCATTTAGTATTTGGTAGCGCTGCCTTTAAATTCTTTAACTTGGGTGTCACGTCGTTCGTAATAATGATGGTCGGACCAAGGCGCAACGTGAGTATTGTTCCACATCTTTAAATGAATAAGTGAAACTGAAAATAACAAAACTTACAAAGACCCGTGACTACGTAGTGCTCAAACACACTATACATAAACAATATACATAACCCACAGGTGGAAAAAATGCTACTTAAGTATGATCCCCAATTAGAGACAACAATAACCAGCTGTCTCTAATTGGGAATCATACAAATCACCAACATAGAAAATCAAACCTAGAACCCCACATAGAAAATATAAACTAGAACAAAAAACCCTAGTCACGCCCTGACCTACTCTACCATAAAAAATACAGGTTTTCTATGGTCAGGACGTGACATTGGGTCAAACGTTTCGGGTAGCCTTCTACAAGCTTCCCAGAATAAGTTGGGGTAAGTTTGGCCCATTCCTCCTGACAGAACAGGTGTAACTGAGTCAGGTTTGTGGCCTCCTTACTCGCACATGCTTTATCAGTTCTGCCCACACATTTTCTATGGGATTGAGGTCAGGGCTTTGTGATGGCCACTTTGTTGTCCTTTGTTGTCCTTAAGCCATTTTGCCGGAACTTTGGAAGTTTTGGTCATTGTCCTTTTGGAAGACCCATTTGCAACCAAGCATTAACTTCCTGACTGATGTCTTGAGATGTTGCTTCAATATATCCACATAATTTTCCATTCTCATGATGCCATCTATTTTGTGAAGTGCACCACTCCCTCCTGCAGCAAAGCACCCCCACAACATGATGGTGCCTCACGGTTGGGATGGTGTTCTTCGGTTTGCAAGCCTCCCCCTTTTTCCCCCAAACATAACGATGGTCAGTATGGATAAACAGTTCTATATTTGTTTCATAAGACCAAAGGACATTTCTCCAAAAAGTACGATCTTTGTCCCCATGTGCAGTTGCAAACCGAAGTCTGTCTTTTTTATGGTGTATTTGGTGCAAGGGCTTCTTCCTTGCTGAGCGGCCTTTCAGGTTATGTCGATACGTTTAACCTGTTTCCTCCAGCATCTTCCCAGGGTCCTTTGCTGTTGTTCTGGGATTGATTTGCACTTTTCGCACCAAAGTCCGTTCATCTCTAGGAGACAGAACCCAATTTTTCAGTTTTTGATTTGTTAAAAAAGTTTGAAATATCCAATAAATGTCGTTCCACTTCATGATTGTGTCCCACTTGTTGTTGATTCTTCACAAAACAATACAGTTTTATATCTTTATGTTTGAAGCCTGAAATGTGGCAAAAGGTCGCAAAGTTCAAGGGGGCCGAATACTTTCGCAAGGCACTGTATATAAACTTCCTGTCAGGACCCGGTTACGAACCTGGGTCTCCGGAGTGAGAAACAGTCACTTAAACAACTGAGCCACGAATAGTCAGCAGAACCCAGAAGATGAGGCAGACACAGCAATACCTAAGACGGTGTATTTAATAAAGTAAAAAGGAGAAGTCCTTCAATACAAAAAATGGCAAATCCAAAAGGTGGTAGGAATAGCACAAAAATGCCTCAAGAGATACTCAAAAATAAAAACAGAATTCCACAAGAGCATCCACCGGAAACGACAAGAATACACAGAACACTAGGGCTGGGTGCTAACATACAAACACAGAGCACAGAACTGAGGGAAACTAAGGGTTTAAATACAATCAGGGGAAAACGAGGCACAGTTGCAAATAATAATGGGGAACAAGGGAAAAAACATGAGGTCAAAAAGCACAATGGGGGCATCTAGTGACCAAAACCCGGAACAACCCTGGCCAAATCCTGACAGAATCCCCCCCCTAGGAACGGCTCCTGACGTTCCTACCAGCTCTCTCAGGGTGGAGGGCCCTGAACTGACGAATGAGGTCAGGGTCCAGGATGTCTTTGGCAGGAACCCAGGAGCGCTCCTCGGGACCGTAGCCTTCCCAGTCCACCAGATACTGCCAGGACCGCTGCACCCGGCGGGAATCCAGTATCCGATGGACGGTATAAGCCGGCTGGCCTCCAATGACACGAGGCGGAGGGGGAGGTCTGTCTGCCGGGACAAGGGGAGAAAAAACAACAGGTTTTAACAATGAAATGTGAAATGTGGGATTAATCTTAAGGGATCTGGGTAAGTGTAGGCGATAAGAAACTGGGTTAACTCTCCTGGCAACCTTGAAGGGACCGATGTATTTTTGGGAAAGCTTGCGAGACTCCACCCGTAGAGGTAAGTCTCTTGTGGAGAGCCAGACTCTCTGGCCGGGGCGCAGGGTAGACCCGGGACGGCGACGTCTGTTGGCTTGTTGTTGGTACCTCTGTGAGGAACGCATAAGATTAAGACGGGTCTTCCTCCACATAAGCCGACAGCGTCTGACGAACTTCAAGGCTGAAGGCACTCTGACTTCTGCCTCCTGGTCCGGGAACAATGGAGGAGCATAGCCAAACTGACACTCGTGCGGGGACATACCAGTGGAGGAGGCGCGCAAGGTGTTGTGCGCGTATTCGGCCCAAACAATAAAGGATGACCATGTGGACGGGTTGTCACGAGTCATACATCGGAGGGTGGTTTCCAGCTCTTGATTCATCCTCTCTGTTTGGCCGTTGGACTCTGGATGGTACCCTGAAGATAGACTGGCAGAAGCCCCCATGAGTTGGCAGAAGGCCTTCCAAAACCTTGAGGCGAACTGGGGACCTCTGTCAGAAACCATATCTTGAGGAATGCCGAAGACTCGGAACACATGATTAATTACCAACTCAGCCGTTTCCTTGGCAGAAGGTAACTTAGTCAGAGGGACGAACCTGGCCGCCTTTGAAAACCTGTCGATTATGACTAGGATAGTAGTATTGCCATGGGATGGAGGAAGTCCAGTAATAAAGTCCAATGAGATATAGGACCAGGGTCTGTGGGGAACAGGTAAAGGGTGAAGGAGTCCTTGAGGGCGGAGGTGAGAAGATTTGCCCTGACAGCACACGGGACAGGCATTGACGAAAGTGGCAACGTCTTCTCTTATGGTAGGCCACCAGAACTTACGCTGGATGAACTCCAAGGTGCGACCTACGCCCGGATGACAGGTGAGGCGAGAGGAGTGCCCCCACAGAAGGACCTGAGTCCTCACTGCCTTGGGGACAAACAACCGATTGGCAGGACCTCCTTTCGGGTCCGGTTCGCTAGCTTGAGCACGTCTCACGGTATCCTCAACTTGCCACGAGATCGGAGCCACAATCTTAGCAGCAGGAAGGACAGGCATGTCCGTGTCATCTCGAATGGCAGGAGCGTAGACTCGGGACAGGGCATCCGGTTTGAGATTCTTCGACCCGGGCCGATAGGTGAGGATAAACTGGAATCGATTGAAGAAAAGAGACCATCTAGCTAGTCTAGAGTTCAACCGCTTCGCCTGCTGGATATACTCCAGATTTTTGTGGTCCGTAAGCACTTGAAACGGGTGAGAAGCCCCCTCGAGCCAGTGTCTCCATTCCTTCAATGCCATCTTAACCGCTAGGAGTTCACGATCCCCCACATCGTAGTTCCTCTCAGCCGGGGTAAGCCGGTGTGAGAAGAAAGCGCACGGATGAAGCTTCTTGTCTTCACCCCTCTGAGACAGGACAGCTCCAACACCAACCTCTGATGCGTCTACCTCCACCACAAATGGTTCATCCGTAGTCGGTAGTATCAGGATGGGAGCAGAGAGAACGCGCTGCTTGAGTCCTTGGAAGGCCGTCTCAGCTTCTCTTCCCCACAAAAACCTTGCATTGCCACCCTTGGTTAAAGCTGAGAGAGGGGCTGCCACCAAGCTGAAGTTCTTGATGAACTTGCGGTAAAAGTTTGTGAAGCCCAGGAAACGCTGAACTTCCTTAACGGATTTGGGGGTGGGCCAATCCGCTACCGCCCCTACCTTCCTGGGGTCCATTTGGACTCGACCGGGTTCCACTACAAATCCCAGGAATTGTACTCGGGATGAATGGAATTCACATTTTTCCGGCTTAACGTACAGATGGCTGTCCAGGAGGCGTTTGAGTACTTGTCTGACATGCTTAGTTTGTTCTTGAAGGGAGCTCGAAAAGATGAGGATGTCATCCAAGTAAACGAAAACAAATATGTTAAGCATATCCCTAAGCACATCGTTTATGAGCGCTTGGAACACCGCTGGGGCGTTGGTCAGGCCGAAGGGCATCACCAAGTATTCATAGTGACCAGTAGGCGTGTTGAAAGCGGTCTTCCACTCGTCACCAGGTCTGATCCGCACAAGATGGTATGCGTTCCGCAGGTCAAGCTTAGTGAAAACAACTGCTTCCTGGAGCAGCTCGAAGGCTGTGGCCATAAGGGGTAGCGGGTAACGGTTACGGACGGTTATGGCATTGAGTCCCCGGTAGTCGATGCAAGGACGTAATCCACCGTCTTTCTTGGCCACAAAGAAAAACCCTGCTCCCGCCGGGGAGGTGGATGGACGCATGAGGCCTGCTTCCAGAGCGTCCTTGATGTAGGTATCCATAGCAGCTCGTTCGGGTGGAGATAGGGAAAAGATCCGACCCCTGGGGGGCAAGTGCCCGGAAACAGGTCGATGGGGCAATCGTAAGGTCTATGGGGTGGTAGCATGGTGGCCCTCTGTTTGCTAAACACCAGTTTGAGGTCATGGTAACACTCGGGAACTCGGGTCAGGTCGATGGATTCTAAAGACTCGGGAGTAGAACTCGGGAATTCGGGAAAATACAAGTAGCTTGGCACGTAGGACCCCACTGCTTGATAGTGCCCACAGACCAGTCGATGTGAGGGTTATGGCTGTGAAGCCAGGGGTATCCAAGGACGAGAGGGAACTCGGAACAGGAGATCAAATGAAAGTTCATCAATTCCTGGTGTTGTGAAACTGAAAGTCGCAAGGAGGTAGTGACATGAGTGACAAGTCCAGATCCCAAAGGGCTTCCATCCAATGTAGTGACCCTCATGGGTTCACTTAGAGGTTCAGAGGGAACGCCATTCTCCTTCGCCCAGACACCATCCATGAAGTTACCTGCGGCTCCAGAGTCTACCAAGGCTTGAAGGTGAAGCTTGTGGTTGTCCCAGGAGAGGGGAGTTGGACGGATGGGAGGAGGTTATGTTTCCCGTTACAGTTCCCCCCGGTCTGTACGGGACAGAGCGTTTCCCTGGAGCCCGGGACACGTGGAACGGAAATGGCCCGGTTTGCCGCAGTATAGACAGCGTCGCTCCCTCATCCGGCGGTCTCTCTCAGCCTGGGAGATGCGTCCAATCTGCATGGGTTCCGATGGAGCCAGCGAGGATAAAGGTGGGGACTCAGAGCTGGGACTGATAGGGGCTAGAGGTCTACGGTTGAGTTCTCTCTCTCTCAGACGCTGGTCAATGCGTGAGGCCAACTTGATCAGGGACTCGAGATTGTCCGGTGGTTCCCGAGTGGCCAGTTCATCTTGGATAGTGTCGGAAAGGCCTTTCAGAAAGCACACCGTGAGCGCCTCGTTGTTCCAGCCACTTGCTGCTGCCACCGTGCGGAACTGGATGGCATAGTCCGTCACGCTGCGCCCACCTTGGTGGAGAGTCAGGAGCTGTTTGGCTGAGTCAGAACCACTGCTTGGGCCTTGAAACACTCGTTTGAATTCCTCAGCAAAGGCAGAGTAGCTGGCACAGCAGGAACTATGGGCATCCCACACAGCAGTAGCCCAGGCCAGGGCTTTTTCCGACAGCAGGGTGATGATATAAGCGATCTTAGACCGGTCGGTGGGAAACGACGAGGGTTGTAGCTCAAAGGAGAGAGAACATTGGGTGAGAAACCCTTTACAAGCACTTGGATCACCTGAGAACCGTTGGGGAGGTGGAAGACGAGGTTCAGCCGGGGGTTAACTGCCATGGGTACGTGAATCTGAGGTACTGGGACGGGAACTGTTGCCGGGGTAAGACGATCAGATATTTGCTTAATGGAAGTCAGCATCTCCGACAGAAGATGAGAATGTCTAGCCATTAAGGCCTCTTGCTGAACCAGGGCGGCTTCGTGGCGTTTGACAGTCTCCTGGTGGTGGGACAGCATGGCAAAAAGGTCCTGGGAACTGGCTGCCTCTGGGTTCATTTTTGGCTCTGTGTTTCTGTCAGGACCCGGTTACGAACCTGGGGCTCCGGAGTGAGAAACAGTCACTTAACCAACTGAGCCACGAATAGTCAGCAGAACCCAGAAGATGAGGCAGACACAGCAGTACCTAAGACGGTGTATTTAATAAAGTAAAAAGGAGAAGTCCTTCAATACAAAAAATGGCAAATCCAAAAGGTGGTAGGAATAGCACAAAAAAGCCTCAAGAGATACTCAAAAATAAAAACAGAATTCCACAAGAGCATCCACCGGAAACGACAAGAATACACAGAACACTAGGGCTGGGTGCTAACATACAAACACAGAGCACAGAACTGAGGGAGACTAAGGGTTTAAATACAATCAGGGGAAACGAGGCACAGGTGCAAATAATAATGGGGAACAAGGGAAAAAACATGAGGTCAAAAAGCACAATGGGGGCATCTAGTGACCAAAACCCGGAACAACCCTGGCCAAATCCTGACACTTCCGACAACTGATTTGTTGTCATCTTTTGGTTGAAAAGGTAAAAGGTCAGTGGTGAAACGTCACAACTTAGCAACTAGGACAACAGCATTTTCTCGAGTTTTCCACTTTTAATTTCGAGTTGAAGGGTAATTCAAGTGAAACCTCCCAGTCTGAAATAGGAATTTCCGATCACTCCGATAGCACGTGAACGCTTATCTTTAAAACTTTGGCTAGTCAGACCATTACTAGCCTACTTTTCCAGCTGGTTTATAGCCTTTTTATGCTAGGTGGTAGGTGGTGTAGGTGGTGTGTAAAGCATAGCACAGTGCTAAAAACAAATTCCCTGGATATACAGTATGTGATCATCAGATCATGATATTTAGCTTTTTCATTCCGAGGATTGGTGATTATCGAGGCCGGGAGAGTGTTGGAAAGATTTTTCAAATACTGTGAGGAACAATTAGGCTATCATTCTCAATGAATGTTTAAAAAATGTACTTTGTTGACTTACTGTGTGAGGTGAAGAAAAAATTACTGAGAACCTCAGATTATTAGTGGGGGATGTGGTGAGTTAAGACAATCTTTAAGAAATTTAGACATCCCCAAATGGGCACTTTGTGGCAGAATGCCAAGTACTTCTGTGTGAGCTCGGGCACGCACGCTCCCTCAAAATGATCAGGACAGAGAAACCAGACACATGCACATTGCTCACAAGACACTCCAAACAAAAGACAATAATAAAATGACAAAACTCGTAAATGATGGTTAGGAAATAAACTAAAACTTGTTTCACGCAAGTTTAGCAGGTTGTGACTGTAGTCTAATTAATAAATGTATTAACAGAAATGTATGTAACCAAATTACTGGGATTAACCGTACATTTGCTAGGCCTACTGGTGACATACAGTATGTAATGGGGAATTTATAAAAATAAATAATCAAAGAGCAAACAATTCACACAATGAAACAATGAATCTGCAAGAATTGTCTGGAGACAGCTGATCCATTCTGGAGAGCATGCGTTCTGGAGAGAGACCCGACATATCTTAGCCACACACTCCTCCCCTTCTTCTTGTCTCAATGTTTTAAATTATACCCTAAGATACATTGTCTTCACACATATTTTAGATGCTTTTCACTGACATCTGCAACTCAATAATCAGTTAGGCCTATTGCCACACTCGCTGCCCAAATTGCGGGTTTCCCAAATAGGCAAAGGCCTACTCGCTTGTGATTTGAAACAATCCACAGCAACAACATAAAAAAGCAAATGATCCTCTGAGGCTAAGTCATGCTCCCTGGTGAAGTATTTTGAATGGTTCTATTTAGACAGGAGCATTGGCTTAACACAGTTTCTCTGGACCCCCACCAGGTCGGAGTTTGCCCCTCCCCCACTCCCTAAAATAAAAACGGAATGTGTCATCCAGACAGCCACACACAAAGTAGCCTATAGACTAGGGATCACAGTCCATGGTGCTGAAACTGTGACATGTCTATGAGTCTGACAGGTTTTCTGTGGTGCCAGGGCATGTAGCCTATAGCTTTGCATTAGCTAATGGCTAAATGTTTATTGCTAATGCATCCATGTTTTATATTTGGTCATCATTTTCTAATGTTAAGCTTAACATTTCACGAAGCTGTACTGTGTGGGAAGGCTGCAATTTAATTACTTGTTCAGTAATTAAAGTGGCAATATGTAACCTTTTGGGTGACCTGATCAAATTCACATAGAAATGTTATTTATAGATCTATCCTTCTATTTGAAAGCAAGTCCAAGAAGTTGTAGAACTATTCTATGTGCGCTATTTCTATTCTTCTCATTTTTTAATTTTGTTTTCTGTCTTTTACTTTCAGTTTTGTACACCAGCTTCAAACAGCTGAAATGACAATATTTTTGGTTATGGAACATATATTTCACAGAAGTTTAGATGGTAGAATGATTTTCTACACTATACTAGCTTATTTGGTCACATAAACTGAAATTAAGCGAACTATTAGAGTTTTAGCAACTAAGAAATGGCAGAGCGATTTCTGAATAGTGCAGTGGAAATTCAAACAATGCAGATTGTAAAACAAATGTTTGAAACAACAGCATACTTATCAGAAACCAATAGATTTTTAGAAAATAAAACGTTCCCTACTATCTATAGCTACAGGCTACAGTTTTTAGCTTCTATTTATCTGCTATTTATAAAAAATGTATAAATAAATACACATCAAATAGCCTAAGCAGTTCAAATTAGTTAAATTATTTATTTTTGTGGGGCCTGAGGCACTTTGATCAGTCACATTCTTGAAGCCCAAGAAACAAACACCTAGCTTCCTAGTACAGATGGAAATTAAAAAAGGTTTATGAATGATTTTTTAGAAAATTACTGTCAAAATTATTTATACAGTGCCTTGCGAAAGTATTCGGCCCCCTTGAACTTTGCGACCTTTTGCCACATTTTTGTTTAAAATATATGAATAATATTAGATTAATGGCTAGAAATCGATCTTTGACTGTGCTACCGTGATGAAACCACTCTACTGCAGCACTACGATGTCAGCGGCTGTGATTTGTAATTTTAATGTTATTTATTTTACATAATTTGCACAACCTTTCACAACTTTGTTACTGTTGTATTTTCCAGCCCCAGTTTAAACATATCAAATCAAACTTTATTTGTCACATGCGCCGAATACAACAAGTTTAGACTTGACCATGAAGTGCTTACTTAACCAACAGTGTAGTTCAAGAAGAGTTAACCCTAAATGAAGCAAATGTAAGTTTGGTTATTACTTAGTGACATCATTTCAGTTATATTATTTGACTTTAGGGGCAGTCAATAAAATAATGAAACATGGTTGAATAGCCAGAAGCTGGTAGACATCATTTTTATGTTAAAAAGTTCAATAAAACATGTTGGAAAATATTTGTTTCATTTGGTTTGTATTCAGTTAGCACAGTATGAATTCACAGTATGATCTCATTGTAGAATAAAAAAAATAAAAAAAATAAAAAAAAATGCTATTAGATTTTTTCTATAAATCGTGCAGCCCTAACACACGCACACACACACAAATATATTTAAATCAGTCCCAACACACCTCAGCTAAAATGGGTCAGGAAATTCTCTGGGTTGTCAAATGCACATACAAACACGTGATATTTGGCTTGACCGCATGCTGTGTATTTATGAGTAGTAACTGGCAGGAAACAATGCATTTACACCCAAACACTGCCAGTGTGTTTACTGCCTTGTTAAAACTGGTGATATTACTGGAGTGTAGTAGCCTGCAGACAGGTGGTTGACATTTTGGGATAGGGTAGAGAATGTCATACCAGGGGTATCTAAGTAGTTGTAGCTCAATAGGATTAAGGCGGCAAGAAGAAAACTGCTCTGCAATACCATATCCTAACTTGAGACTGACTTCAAGATGGAATCCGCGCCACTGTCTGCCCCAGCACCTTTGTTTTGTGGTTGAAATTGAGCTGAGGTGCATTGAACAGTGTAGTAAAAAATCAAAACAGCTCATATTCTGCTGTTCTATCGCAGGTAAAATTATTTCAAAGAGGGAAAGAACCCGTGTTTGTTGTTTGCAGTAGGGTCATTCCACCAATTCGGTGCCTTTCGCGAGGTGTAACTTGGCCCCAAAAAATTTTCATGTCACATCTACTCCCGGTTCCCGCTCTGGTGGTCTACTAACCACCGGTCCTGGCAACCCATCGTTATGCACACCTGCACAACCATCATTATGCACACCTGTGTCTCATCATTAGTCACACCTGGACTTCATTACTCCCTTGATTACTTACCCTTTATATAGAACTCTTTTGTTATCAGTCATCAGGTAGTATTGTTTCTGTTTCCATGTCAGACATTTCTCTTGGTTTGTACCGTTCCATGTTCATTATTGTAGAACTCACTAACTGCACCTGCTTCCTGACTCCCTGCGTCTACGTTATAGTTTCATTTCATAACAATTGAACATTCAGTCATAAAGAGCACATTTTCAAATTCAGAAAAAACAAGTTCTCATCATAAAAAAGACTAGCCTATAGTAGTGGCAATTAAGGTAACATGGTTGACGACTTCATCTTAAAAGCGCCATACATGAAAGCTTGTTGTTTGCAACAGTGAATGGCAGTTGAAAGCAAGCGGCACAAAATAATTGTCATTGTTAAAACATTTCTAGCCTGTCCTATGGGTAACAGTGTTGACGTGTTAACCTCGACCCACTCAGTTTTCCACCACAAAATTTGCCAAAAGAGTAGGACCAGCACACATGCTTTTACACTGCTGTTACTATTAAATGTTCAATGTTTCTTTGGGGGAAAAAAAACATTTTAAAAAGGAATAGTTTCACCACATTAAAACAAGAGTTCAGTTCACGTAACAGGCTTGACTTTAAAATGAGGGACAGACGTAAGCGAATCGCTAATCTCATGAAATAAATAATCTTCAGAAATGACTGTCAAAGCAACAACATAACTAGGACTAGGTTAAAATCTTCATAGATGTCACAGAGGTTGCACAGGGGGACATGTCAAAATGAAGAAGTCTTTATTCATGTAAAAAAAAAATCTCCATGTGGTCTATATTAAAAGGCACTGCATTTAATATAACAGGCTTTTGAAATGCAATATTGGTGAACAATTTCAACTTAAAATATCAAAAGGGACACAAAAGGCACTCTTCGTTGTTGTTGTAATATCCCAAATGGTTTACTAGTTGTCTAGTATGTGCTTCATAAATGTGCAAAGAGTATAAAAATTGGAATTTATATCAGGAATGGGCAACTTGTTCTCATTCTGAGAAATATGTATGTTCTTAACCAGGTAGCCTTGATTTCAATACAGTGCCTTGCGAAAGTATTCGGCCCCCTTGAACTTTGTGACCTTTTGCCACATTTCAGGCTTCAAACATAAAGATATAAAACTGTATTTTTTTGTGAAGAATCAACAACAAGTGGGACACAATCATGAAGTGGAACGACATTTATTGGATATTTCAAACTTTTTTAACAAATCAAAAACTGAAAAATTGGGCGTGCAAAATTATTCAGCCCCCTTAAGTTAATACTTTGTAGCACCACCTTTTGCTGCGATTACAGCTGTAAGTCGCTTGGGGTATGTCTCTATCAGTTTTGCACATCGAGAGACTGAAATTTATTCCCATTCCTCCTTGCAAAACAGCTCGAACTCAGTTAGGTTGGATGGAGAGCATTTGTGAACAGCAGTTTCCAGTTCTTTCCACAGATTCTCGATTGGATTCAGGTCTGGACTTTGACTTGGCCATTCTAACACCTGGATATGTTTATTTTTGAACCATTCCATTGTAGATTTTGCTTTATGTTTTGGATCATTGTCTTGTTGGAAGACAAATCTCTGTCCCAGTCTCAGGTCTTTTGCAGACTCCATCAGGTTTTCTTCCAGAATGGTCCTGTATTTGGCTCCATCCATCTTCCCATCAATTTTAACCATCTTCCCTGTACCTGCTGAAGAAAAGCAGGCCCAAACCATGATGCTGCCACCACCATGTTTGACAGTGGGTATGGTGTGTTCAGGGTGATGAGCTGTGTTGCTTTTACGCCAAACATAATGTTTTGCATTGTTGCCAAAAAGTTCAATTTTGGTTTCATCTGACCAGAGCACCTTCTTCCACATGTTTGGTGTGTCTCCCAGGTGGCTTGTGGCAAACTTTAAACGACACTTTTTATGGATATCTTTAAGAAATGGCTTTCTTCTTGTCACTCTTCCATAAAGGCCAGATTTGTGCAATATACGACTGATTGTTGTCCTATGGACAGAGTCTCCCACCTCAGCTGTAGATCTCTGCAGTTCATCCAGAGTGATCATGGGCCTCTTGGCTGCATCTCTGATCAGTCTTCTCCTTGTATGAGCTGAAAGCTTAGAGGGACGGCCAGGTCTTGGTAGATTTGCAGTGGTCTGATACTCCTTCCATTTCAATATTATCGCTTGCACAGTGCTCCTTGGGATGTTTAAAGCTTGGGAAATCTTTTTGTATCCAAATCCGGCTTTAAACTTCTTCACAACAGTATCTCGGACCTGCCTGGTGTGTTCCTTGTTCTTCATGATGCTCTCTGCACTTTTAACGGACCTCTGAGACTATCACAGTGCAGGTGCATTTATACGGAGACTTGATTACACACAGGTGGATTGTATTTATCATCATTAGTCATTTAGGTCAACATTGGATCATTCAGAGATCCTCACTGAACTTCTGGAGAGAGTTTGCTGCACTGAAAGTAAAGGGGCTGAATAATTTTGCACGCCCAATTTTTCAGTTTTTGATTTGTTAAAAAAGTTTGAAATATCCAATAAATGTCGTTCCACTTCATGATTTTGTCCCACTTGTTGTTGATTCTTCACAAAAAAATACAGTTTTATATCTTTATGTTTGAAGCCTGAAATGTGGAAGCCTGAAGCCTGAACGGTCGCAAAGTTCAAGGGGGCCGAATACTTTCGCAAGGCACTGTATATACAAAAAATAAACATTGATGATGGGCACATGGGGCTGTGGGGGTGTCCGGTATGCCAGTGGACAGGAGTAATTTTATAATTTTGTCAAAACATCAATTTACTTTAGGGAAGCCAGCATCTGAACCGTGCACTGTTCACCTGCCAACTTTCCTTTCCAATTTGCGAATGGCTGTAACAAGAGATCTGTATATAATGACAAGATGATCATGTCTCTGCCCTAACAATGGGAGTCGTTGTTCCAAAGGCAGGAAAGCAGGAAGGCAGGCAGGGGCATCATGCACCCCAAAAATCAGAGGGGTCACAAATTACTTGAAGATGGCTGGGGGGTGGTCCCAGGGGGGGGGCTAGGTCCACCGTCCATAAGTTAGAGAATTTTGCAATAAAATCTAGAGCCATAATCATTAAGTTAAGTTTTATGTTAAAAATAAGTGTATTTTCTGCCTGTGTAAGAATACATCTTGAGCTGACTGTCATTTTTTTAAAGAAACTAAATATGCTTCTTGTAAGGGATCTCGTCCTCCTCTTCTGAGGAGGAGAAACGAGAAGGATCGGAGGACCAAAACGCAGCGTGCGCTAAGTGTACATAATGTTTATTTTAAAACATAAACTGAACACTACGAAATACAAAACAATAAACGTGAAATGAATGAAACAGTCCCGTGTGGCGACAAACATTGACACGGAAGACAAGCACCCACAACTCAAAAGTGAAACCCAGGCTACCTAAGTATGATTCTCAATAGGGGACAACAATTGACAGCTGCCTCTGATTGAGAACCATACTAGGCCGAACTCAAAAACCAACATAGAAAAACAAACATAGACTGCCCACCCCAACTCACACCCTGACCATACTAAAACAAAGACAAAAACAAAGGAACTAGGTGGAGTGATGGAGTGTTGTTTCTCTTTGCTTGTTTGAGCTGTTCTTGCCATAATATGGACTTTGTCTTTTACCAGATAGGGCTATCTTCTGTATACCCCACTACCTTGTCCTGTGCGCTTTGGAGCAGGTTATCGTCAAGGATCTAGCTGTACTTTGCTCCGTCCCAGTCCCTGCTGCTGAATAACATCCCCACAGCATGATGCTGCCACCACCATGCTTCACTGTAAGGATGGTGTCAGGTTCCCTCCAGACGTGATGCTTGGCATTCAGGCCTGAGTTCAATCTTGGTTTCATCAGACCAGATAATCGGGCTGTCATGTGCTTTTTACTGAGGAGTGGCTTCTGTCTGGCCACTCTACCATAAAGGCCTGATTGTTGGAGTGCTGCAGAGATGGTTGTCCTTCTGGAAGGTTCTCCCATCTCCACAGAGGAACTCTGGAGCTCTGTCAGAGTGACCATCTTGTTCTTGGTCAACTCCCTGACCAAGGCCCTTCTCCCCCGATTGCTGAGTCTGGCAGGGCGGCCAGCTCTAGGAAGAGTCTCGGTGGTTCCAAGCTTCTTCCATTTAAGAATGATGGAGGCCACTGTGTTCTTGGGGACCTTCAATGTTACAGACAACTCCGAGACCTTATACAGACACTTGTGTGCCTTTCCAAATCATGTCAAATCAATTTAATTTACCGCAGGTGGACTCCAATCATGTTGTAGAAACATCTCAAGGATGATCAATGGAAACAGGATGCATCTGAGCTCAATTTCGAGTCTCATATCAAAGGGTCTGAATACCAACAGTATGTAAATATGGTATTTAAAGAATTTAAAAAATTCACACAAAGAAAACTTTTTTTGCTTTGTAATTATGGGGTGTTGTGTGTAGATGAATGAGGAAAACTACTAATTTAATACATTTTAGAATATGTTACTCCCGTATCTCTGTTTTCTGTATATATAGGTCAGGGTGTGACTAGGGTGGGTACTCTAGGGTTTTCTGTATGTCTCAGGTTTTGTATATCTAGGGTTTTTGTAGGTCTAGGGGTTTTTGTATATCTATGTTGGCCTGATATGGTTCCCAATCTGTTTATCGTTGTCTCTGATTGGGGATCATATTTAGGCAGGCCTTTTTCCCACTTTCTGGTGTGGGATCTTGTCTATGTTTAGTTGCCTGTCAGCACTAGTTTGTATAGCTTCACATTTTTTGGGGTTGTTTGTTGTTTATGTTCATTCATTAAAAAGAGAATGTAAGCATATCACGCTGCACCTTGGTCCGATCCTTATGACGAACGTAACAGAATAAGGCTGTAATGGAACAAAATTTGGAAAAATGGAAGGGTCTGAATACTTTCCGAATACATTGTATATTTATATTTGTTTATTTTGAACAGGATAAATGAAGGCAAGTGACAAGGGCTGAATCCCAAATCACCCCCTTCCCCTCGCCACTCCATTTACATGTTCACGTGCACCCCCCACCATTTGCACAATTACAGAGGGTGTAAGGCAGGAGTATTCAACTTTTACCCTACGAGGTCCGGAGCTTCCTGGTTTTCTGTTCCACCTGATACTTGATTGCACCCACCTGGTCTCCCAGGTCTAAATCAGTCCTTGACTAGATGGTAACATATAAAAAATGCAGTGGAACTGGCTTCAGGTCCAGAGTTGAGCTTTAGGGTTGTAGGTAATTAGACCCTCAGACAGACACTTCGTCTGAGCCAGCAAGTGCTATCCTCACATGCACTGTGATATGTTTGGAGTTTGTGCAATTTCATACACATGAATGGAAAGCTGTAATCATATTACCATGTGAATTTGTTTATGTCTGATTTCAAGACTTGTAACAGATTAAATACCTCCCAAATTAAATGTTTAACTGTTACTGAGGTTTATATCTTGTAAAATGACAGGAGGGATTTGTTAATTTTGATGCTTGTTTTACTAAGTGGAACATTAATTGCATCATTCAAGTCAGGAGTGTGTCCCGAAGTTGATGGGTTTCTTGATGGGTTCGCTTGAATGTTGCAATTGTGGTGGGAAGCATGCACATGAGCTTCTGGCAGAGATTGCTAGGATATGAGCTGCTTAGTGTGTCTGCTGTGCAGAGGCAGCAAGAAAAGTTAAATAATGTTCTAGTGGCTTGGTTACCATGGAGACACTGCAGTCCAGTGCTGTGGGTGTCATTAGCAAGGGGCAGAATCCAGATACCCTTGTCATGAAGAAAGTAGTTTTTTGGCAGGTATGGGGACAAATTGCTGGATAATTCTTACTGTATAACCATCACCATGAAAAATCAGAATCCTTGCCTACCACAGTCATGGTTATTTGTGTCTTAATGTGAACAATGGGTCTGGTCACCTCTCCTGACAAGGGCATCAACGTCTGGTGTCATCTTTGATGGGTCTACAATATGTTAGACACTACGTGTCTGTTAAGAAGGTGCCGAAGAGGATGGCTGACGTTTTACATGCCGTAACCAGTTGTGCTATTTTTTTTTTTTTTTTGCGTTGTTAGTAACTTATTATTTTTACTTATTTTGTACATAATGTTGTTGCTACCATCTCTTATGACCGAAAATAACTTCTGGACATCAGAACTGGGATTTTCCACCACAAACTGGAAGAAGCTTTTTCCTTTAACGAGTCCGACGAGAAAGATATACTGCTCTCCAGGGAACGGGCCCAGATCCCTGTCATTTGCGTGAAGAAAAGATGGAGAAAAAGAGGAAGCACATTGGGCTGCCTTTTGAGAATCCGTAGGCGAGCAAGTAAACTCCCACTGCCATCAATTGTACTTGCTATCATGCAATCATTGGAAAATAAAATTGATGACCTACAATTACGATTATCCTACCAACGGGACATTAAGAACTGTAATATCTTATGTTTCACAGAGTCGTGGCTGAACGATGACACGGATAATATAGAGCTGGAGGGATTTTCAATGCACCAGCAGAACAGAGAAGCTATGTCAAGTTGATGAGGGGTGGGGGTGTGTGTCTTTTTATCAATAACAGCTGGTGCGCGATGTCTAATATTAAAGAAGTCTCAAGGTATTGCTCGCATGAGGTAGAGTACATTATGTTATCTATATTATTCATAGCCGTCTATTTTCCACCACAGACCGATGCTGGCACTAAGACCGCAGTCAACCAACTCTATAAGACCATAAGCAAACAAGAAAACGCTCACCCAGAAGCGGCGCTCCTAGTGGCCGGTGGACTTTAATGCAAGCAAACTTATCTCAGTTTTACCAAATTTTTACCAGCATGTCACATGTGCAAACAGAGGAAAAAGAACTCTACTCAGCTCTACCTTTACTCCACACACTGAGATGCATACAAAGCTCTCCCCAGCCCTCCATTTGGCAAATCTGACCATAATTCTATCTTCCTGATTATTGCTTACAAGCAAAAACTCAAGCAGGAAGTACCAGTGACTCGCTCAATATGGAAGTGATCAGATGACGCGGATGCTACGCTACAGGACTGTTTTTCTAGCCCAGACTGGAATATATACCACCTCAGTCATCGGCTTCATCAATAAGTGCATCGACGACATCGTTCCCACAGGAACCGTACGTACATATCCCAACAAGAAGCCATGGATTGCAGGCAACATCGGCATTGAGCTAAAGGCTAGGACTGCCTCCTTCAAGGAGCGGGACACTAATCCGGACGCTTATAAGAAATCCTGCTATGTTTTCAGACGAACCATCAAACAAGCAAAGCGTCAATACATGATTAAGGTTGAATCCTACCACACCGGCTCTGATGCTCGTTGGATGTGGCAGGGCTTGAAAAATATTACGGAATACAAAGGGAAACCCAGACGCGAGCTGCCCAGTGACGCGAGCCTACCAAATGACCTTAATGCCTTTTGTGCTTGCTTCAAGGCAAGCAACACTGAAGCATGCATGAGAGCACCAGCTGTTCTGGATGACTGTGTGATAGCGCTCTCGGTAGCCGATGTGAGCAAGCAGCGGGGCCAGATGGATTACCAAAGTATGCACAGACCAACTGGCAAGTGTCTTCACTGCAGACCACCATAGTCTCTGTGCCCAAGGAAGCAAAGGTAACCTGCCTAAATGATTACCGCCCCGTAGTACTCATGTCGGTAGCCATGAAGTGCTTTGAAAGGCTGGTCCTGGCTCACATCAACAGCATCCGACCAGATACCCTAGACCCACTTCAATTTGCATACTGCCCCAACAGATCCACATTTGACGCAATCTCAATCGCACTCCACACTGCCCTTTCCCACCTGGACAAAAGGAACATCTATGTGAGGATGCTGTTCATTGTCTACACCGCAGCGTTCATAGTGCCCACGAAGCTCATCACTATGCTAAGGACCCTGGGACTAAACACCTCCCTCTGCAACTGGATACTGAACTTCTTGATGGGCCACACCCAGGTGGTAAGGGTAGGCAACAACACGTCTGCCATGCTGATCTTCAACACTGGGGCCCTTCAGGGGTATGTACTTAGTCCCCTCCTGTATTCCCTGTTCACCCATGACTGCGTGGCCAAACACGACTCCAACAACATCATTAAGTTTGCTGACAACATAAAAGTGGTAGGCCTTATCACCGACAGCGATGAGACAGCCGATAGGGAGGAGGTCAGAGAACTGGCAGTGTGGTGCCAGGACAACAACCTCTCCCTCAATGTGAGCAAGATATCGGAACTGATCGTGGACTACAGGAAAATGCGGGTCGAACAGGCCCCCATTAACATCGATGGGGCTATAGTGGAGCGGGTCAAGAGTTTCAAGTTTCATGGTGTCCACATCACCAACGCTCTATCATAGTCCAAACACACCAAAACAGTCGTGAAGAGGGCACGACAAAACTTTTTCCCCCTCAGAAGAAAATTTGGCATGGGTCCCCAAATCCTCAAAAAGTTATACAGCTGCCAAGTCTAGGACCTAAAGACTCCTTATCAGCTTCTACCCCCGTACCCCCCCCCCCCCCCGTACCCCCTGTATATAGCCTCATCATAGCCTCGTTATTGTTATGTTATTATGTTACTTTTTATAAATTTTTACTTAAGTTTATTTGGTAAATATTTTCTTGTCTTCTTAAACTTTTAAGGGCTTGTAAGTAAGCATTTCACAGTAAGGTCTACACTTGTTGTATTTGGCGCATGTGACAAATAAGGTTTGATTTGATTTGATTTTGATATAGAGATTCTCAAAACAGCTGACAAGTAGTCATTTGTTAACTTTGACCTGTGACGGGATTTGTTGTAATTCATGACTGAGAACGTTTGTTAACACAAATATGTGGACCCGAATAAAACAAGCATCCTTTTGGCGTGCTTTTCAATGTTTGGAAACTTTGTTTCATTCAGTGGGCCATACAACTGCTCTATTGTTGCTGTTTTGTACTTCTCCTTCAAAGCACTGTCACATTGGATGTCGATGAGCTCCAATTGTGTGTCTGTTGGTGCTTTTTCAGTGTCGAAAGACAGGGGGCATGATACAAGCTCCAGTTCAGTCTAAATATTGGTGAAGTATGAGAAGCAGGGGGGAAACTCAGCATGCAGGTCGATCAAAGTGCTACTGTGTCTCAGTGCGGCACTGCAATATGGGCGTGTTCAGTGCGGCCATTGTCAGAAAATGAGCGAGAGTCCGGCTGCTCATTTGTCTGGAGAACAACATAAGTTTGGCCTTGAAGGCTTCAATGTTGGAATAAGGTTCATGCACAAAAACACCATTTCCCTGCAGTTTCACATTCAGATCGTTCAGATGCCCCAATATGTCCACACCGAAGCAAAGTCGCCCAGCCAGTCTATGTCTTTCAATTTGGAGAAGTCGTCAACTTTACCAACCATATCAAGGAACATACCTATCTCCCCTCTCAGTTCCCACGTAGCGAAATACTTTTCCCATGCTTAGTCAGCGCACGTTTGAATTGTACAACAAGTCCTGGTGCTCTGCCTCTGTGTCATTGAGAAGCTGAATGAACTGACGATGGTTCAGCCCCCTTGCCCATAAAAAGTTGACAAGTTTTACAACCACATTGACAACTTTTTCCAGCTTTAACACACTTTTACACAGGGCTTCCTGATAAATAATACAGTAAAGAAATATCATTTGCTCTGAGTTATGGCTTTCTTCTTTTACTTTGTCTTGTAATCTTTTTAGCAGGCCGATGTTTTTACCGGTTAGATTTGGTGATCCATATGTTGTGACATTTGTCATTTTGCTCCACGATAGATTAAGGTATGCATTCAATGCATATTCATTCACATGTCACCAAGATGGCATAGCAGTCAGACGTCTTTTGTCCTCACCTTGTCGTGTCCCGTATATATATATATATATATATATATATATATATATATATATATATATATATATATATATATTTACAACTTTCTTCGCATACCTTTTTATATATTTTTTTATTTTCCATAAACTCATCTTTAAAACACTCTCCTGCAACCCGCCTCACCAATTTATATGTTTTTTAAAAGAAAGTATTATTTACCTCAAATCTGTAATCCTCCATAGAAGCTAATCCAGAAGCTAGCCTGAAGCCAACCAGAAGCTATTCAGCTAGTTAGCTTCTTTACTGGCTAATCGTTAGTATTCAGCTAACCACGGTTTGTGGTCATCAGCTATCCTTTAGCTCGAAAATCTATCGCCAGTTTTGTGCGGCGCGGCTTGGACCGGAACATACCGGACCTATTTTTCTCTCCATGTCCCCGGATTTCAACCGCAAGCTCTGGACATTTATACCTGGATCTCGCGGCTAGCTAGCTGTTATCTGTGTGACTATCGGCGTACGTCGATTCCGGAGCAAACATCAATTATTCCGGAGATAGCCAGCTGAAGAGTTCCATCAGTCACTCCTGGGCTACAATCACCTATCCGGACCCATTTTACTGCCAACGGGGAGCCTCACCGGGCCTTCACAACTGGACGTTATCTGCCCGAGGGAGTTATCCAGCTTGCTCCTCCGTCGCAACGTTACCTGAATGCCCATCTGCAGTCCGCTAATCGTTAGCTGTCTTATTGGCTGCTATCTGAATAGACCTATCGAACATTTAATTTTTATTTTTTCTTGGGCCTCTATAACTATATCTATTTTTTTATTTTTTTTTGCGAATTGGGTTGATCCCCTGTACCACACAGAACCCCACTAATCCTACTGACGGAAACGCACGAGGTGGCCAAAAACAGACCACCCTCTGGCCCAAGCTGTGCTCTGGACACCATATGTGAACTGATTTCCCCCCATCTGTCTTCAGAGCTCATACTGCTAGGCAACCTGAACTGGCCAATTGTGCATCTCCCCACCTTACCCAAGTCGCGGCCGGTTACGACAGAGCCTGGGCGTGAACCCAGAGTCTCTGGTGGCAGTGGCACAGCTGGCGCGGCAGTACAGCGCCCTTAACCACTGCGCCACCCAGGAAGCTCAGCCAATTATTTTTTATTTCTACTTTGCACTTTCTTCCACTGCAAATTTACCATTCCAGTGTTTTACTTGCTATATTGTATTTACTTTGCCACCCTGGCCTTTTTTTTGCCTTTACCTCCCTTATCTCACCTCATTTGCTCACATGTTTCTACTGTGTTATTGACTGTATGTTTGTTTTACTCCATGTGTAACTCTGTGTCGTTGTATGTGTCCAACTGCTTTGCTTTATCTTGGCCAAGTCGCAATTGTAAATGAGAACTTGTTCTCAACTTGCCTACCTGGTTAAATAAAGGTGAAATAAAAAATAAAAAAATGAAAAAGATTCCCAAGCAGGCAGAGACACTGTCATATAAATCAAAGCCCCTGGTTGTTTCCATCATTGATTCCATCGCAAGAAGTTCCTCTGTTATTTCAAAGTTCTCCTAAATTTCTCTGACAAAAGTTAAAAGTTTAGCAGTGTCTCTGATGTCAGAGTTTTGAGGCCTCCTGGCCTTTTCCTGAGAGTACAGAAAGCTAGCCTAGTTAGAATGATTAATGACTATTTAGATTATATTCCTTAAAAATGGCAACACTTTCTTGGCATACCGCTTTATGTCCAATATTAGTAAAAAAGTATTTTTGCTGTCCATTCTTCTTTAAACACACGACATTCAGAGTTCACTTCTCTCATTTTCGCAGCACTCATTTTTCACATCAAAAATTGTCAAGCAATGAAATGGCCATGAAGACTGAGCGCAATTCAAATACAATAATATTTAATATATTTTAAAAAATGTCTCGTGGGCCGAATTGAAGTGCCCGGTGGGCCGGATACTTTGCCCGAAGCCAACCCTGATCTAAGCCAACCCTGATCTAAGCCAACCCTGATATAAGCCAACCCTGATCTAAGCCAACCCTGTCTGTTTTTCCCCAGAGTCGCTCACATGTTGGTTTTGTCGCCACTCTTTAGAAGTCACCCTCTGAGTTTCGTCAGCAATATGTGACAACTGAGGGCCTCCCGAGCGAGTTGGTAGGGGGGAGCGGTGGTTTGGGATTCACTGATGCTTAGGTCTGCATATTAAGCCCGTAGAAACACATTGGGCTTATTCTGGACAGATGTTGTCGAGAGTGGAGAAAGCATCCGAGCGAACAAATCAGCTCCCCTCTGTCATACTACATGTAGCCCATGTTTCTGATGCTGTCTGGACAGAAATATTACAGGCCATGCTCTTTTTGGCCAGACAGCATCAGATACTAGGTCTACTACACATACTGAGACAGAGGGGTGCTGTTTCGCTCGCTCTGATTCTTCATCTGAGATTGATGCGTGTTTCTGTCAATAACTATTTTTATATTTTATTTGGTAGGACAATGAGGTACTTTAGGGCAGACTGTGCTATGCTTTACACTACCTATACAACAACAACTATCAGCCAGCTGGAACAGTAATAGTGGTCTGATTAGCCAATGTTAAAAAAATGTGTGAACGCAGCACTATAATGCTAGGTTCATAACCAAGTGGGAAAGTGGGTCATTACCAGATCTGAAGTTGTAAATACCAGTTGGATGCATTCACGTGCTTTGAACTGTTTGAGAAAAGGTTATTGGCTAATGGCCAACAAGCTGTGTCAACCATAAACATAAAGTACAGCTATCATGCTCGTAAAACAAATTATAGTGTTCAAAAACCATATTAATAGATTGCTTTTAATAAATAATGTTTTCTTGTTACATTTAACTGCCAAAAATGCTGTTATTAAGGTCATTTCCTTAGTAGGTGAGAAGTCGGAGCTCAGGAATGATAGACGAGTTTTCCAATAGTAATTACGAGTTGGAGCGGCGTTCAAGTAGATTTTTCCCAGTCGTATTTGGGAAACACCACCTTCCCACTTACTTACGAACGAAGCATAACTCCAGAGGGAATGGATGAAAAAGTGTTTTTTCTTTAACGTTATCTGGCTTGCCTCCTAGTCAAACACAGAAGCTGCAATAGCTATTACAAGCAAATGTACAATTACAGTGTCAAACAAAACAATTGCTATTTTATGCTTATGATGGGCAAATCTTCACATGTAAGCTTGTTGGAAGTTAGCAAGCTAAGGGTGTATTCATTAGTCTGATTCCATTGCAAAACGTTTTTCCACGGAAACCGTTTACTTGCAACGAAAACAAGAGTTAATATTGGACAAATTCATGTAGTTCCCTCCCCGTTTGGTTCTGTTTGATCTATTTGCTTCCGTTTGGTTACCAGAGGAAACGGTAAACGGTTTCCATTGTAAAATGTTTTGCAACAGACATTCCGTTTTGCAACGGAATCCAACTAATGAATACACCCTAGCTTACAATAGCCATATCAACAGCCCATGTTAATACATCACAACAGCTAACATTACCGTTAGCTAGGTTATTAGCAAAATAACTTAACCTTTTAATTCAGTGGGCTAAATCAGGGTCACACAGAGGGTTTCTTGGTAGTCTTTTTATTTTTATTATAACTTTTCTTTTATCCCGTTTTTGTGGTATCCAATTGGTAGTTACAGTCTTGTCTCATCGCTGCAACTCCCGTACGGACTCAGAGGAGGCGAAGGTTGAGAGCAGTGCGTCCTCCAAAAACACAACTCAACCAAGCCGCACTGCTTCTTGACACAATGCCCACTTAACCCGGAAGTCAGCCACAACAATGGAGGAAACACTGTGCACCTGGCAACCGTGTCAGTGTGCACTGCACCCGGCCCGCCACAGAAGTCGCTAGTGCACGATGGTACATGGACATCTCTGCCGGCCAAATCCTCCCCTAACCTGGACCACTCTGGGCCAATTGTGCGCCGCCCCATGGGTCTCCCGGTCACGACAGATCCTGGACTCGAAACCAGAATCTCTAGTGGCACAACTAGCACTGTGATGCAGTGCCTTAGACCACTGCGCGACTCGAGAAGTCTTAAACAAAATCACTTTGAAACAAAAGTATACACCTCACACACGGTTAAAGAGACGACACCTGTACCATGTCAGATAGAGTTGAAATGTATACCATTTGGAGTTTGCATCCCAATATTACACTTTTTATACATCACAGAAAAATGAAATATAACGAAACCGTTTGACATAGAAACATTGGATGTTCGGCTGTTTATTTTTGTTTTTTTTTGTTAATTATGAAATTACGAAAACATTTAATAACATTCCACCCATGAGGCCACTAGATCATTTGACTGCAGGAAAGGGCTACTCTCTTCTCCAAGTTCTCATCGGGGGTTAATTCTCTTTATATTTCAGAATCCATTGGGCTAAGTATTCGATAGGGTCAACAGGTCGCTGGACCGACAACTCGGTCATTCCCTCCCAAATCCATTTATCCATGGACTTGTAGTCCAGTAACACAAAATGTATTGTTTTCAATTCAGGCTGTAACACAACAAAATGTGGAAAATTCAATGGGTGTGAAAACATTCTGAAGGCACTATAAGTATTCTTTATAGGGTACATAGTAGACATGTGAGCTGCCTGTTTTGAAATCTTAAACAACCAGATACAAGCAACATGACAGTCTGATCGGAGAGAGATGGACAGACGAGCAGAGGAACATATAGGCTACTGTAACTGCAATACAGAATTGATTTCCTTCTGTCATCTACATTTCAGATTATCGGTAAAAGAGAGAAGTTATTTAATACTATTGCAACGTAGTCTAGTCCACTAACCTTCCTCATATACAGCCCCCAACGCCACCGCCTCAGGTGAACTTTGAACCCAATAACCAGGTCAAACTAGATCTATCTGGCTGTAGTGTTGGTTTAAAAAACAAACAACCTCTCCGCTGTGGTAGGCCTTTTCCTGTCAGCCTCAGTCAATACGACTTTGTTGAAACAAGAGTAATGTTGTCCCTCTCTGGGCTATCTAGAACATTGTGCACATCTGGTTCTGGTGTTGACCAACTTTTCTGCTACACATGTGTAGGCTTATATTGATTCTAAGAATTTTTGTCTGATCTTTGGTTTTCTAGCAAAGTGTTTTATATACCTTCCAGAGCAATAGATCATGGTCGTATTAGACAGATCCCACTGCACAGACATCAATTCAACATCTATTTCACGTTGGTTCAAAGTAGTTTCATTGAAATGACGTGGAAACAACGTTTATTCAGTGTGTTCCCAGTGGGATGGCTGTTGTCAAAAGGATATAGTGAAAATACAACCAGTTTTCAGAGTAGCAATTCGTATGGTATTTTATGATTTCCAAATCGTACAATATGTTACAAAAGTGCTTAAGATCCCGTCAATCTCTTTAAGCAAATTAAACCATTGCAGCACAAGACACTCTGTTACAGAAATAATATAATAGCCTACCCAGTGACCATAGCGATAACCTTTTATGACGGCGCATAGGTTTTGATAGATAAAAATATAATTTAATATTACTCTTCAGCGACAAAACACTACAGTTGAAGTCTGAAGCTTGCATACACTTAGGTTTGGATTCATAAAACTCATTTTTCAACCACTCCACAAATTTCTTGTTGACAAACTACAGTTTTGGCAAGTCATCTACTTTGTGCATGACACCAGTCATTTTCCCAACAATTGTTATCAGACAGATTATTTCACGTATAATTCACTGTATCACAATTCCAGTGGGTCAGAAGATTACATACACTAAGTTGACTGTGCCTGTAAACAGCATGGCTTTAGAAGCTTCTGATAGGCTAATTAACATAATTTGAGCCAATTGGAGGTGTACCTGTGGATGTATTTCAAGGCCTACCTTCAAACTCGGTGCCTCTTTGCTTGACATCATGGGAAAATCAAAAGAAATAAGCTAAGACCTCAGAAAAATATTGTAGACCTCCACAAGTCTGGTTCATCCTTGGGAGCAATTTCCAAACGCCTGAAGGTACCATGATCATCTGTACAAACAATCGTACGCAAATATAAACACCATGGGACCACGCAGCTGTCGTACCGCTCAGGAAGGAGACATGTTCTGTCTCCTAGAGATGAACGTACTTTGGTGCGAAAAGTGCAAATCAATCCCAGAACAACAGCAAAGGACCTTGTGAAGATGCTGGAGGAAACGGGTACAAAAGTATCTATATCCACAGTAAAATGAGTCCTATATCGACAAATTCTGAAAGGCCGCTCAGCAAGGAAGAAGCCAATGCTCCAAAACTGCCATAAAAAAGCAAGACTACGGTTTGCAACTGCACATGGGGACAAAGATTGTACTTTTTGGAGAAGTGTCCTCTGGTCTGATGAAACAAAAATAGAACTGTTTGGCCGTCATTATGTTTGGAGGAAAAAGGGGAGGCTTGCAAGTTGTGGGTGGCAGCATAATGTTGTGGGGGTGCTTTGCTGCAGGAATACTAATCATATTTTGTAAAGAATCACCCACAGTTCTAACATGATTTATTTAGCTCCTATCTCCGAATGCATCTGTTTTGGCAGACAAGGACAGATAATTCAAGACATGTAAACATACAAAAAGTAGACTCAAAAGCAAGTCTTTCACTGCTTGAAAGACAGTAAAAGAATAGTGAGTTTCTTGATTTGATAGTGATACAGTCTTAACAGAGATACCGTAACAGTGAATGGGGATCTGAATAAACTGGAAAAAGGGAAGTCAGATTAGAAGTTATTTGAAGAGATTTACTCCAAAAAGCTATATATACATTTTCTGAAATGTTTTTAAATGAGCTTTTATTGTTTAAAGCGGCAATATGTAACTTTTTTGGGTGATCCGACAGATCTCTCATTCTCATTGAAAGCAAGTCTAGGAAGCGGATTATCTGTTCTATGTGTGCTATTTCTATGCTTCCCGTTCTTAATAAGATTAGTTTTTGTCTTTTACTTTTGGTTTTGTACAACAGCTTCAAACAGCTGAAAATATAATATTTTTGGTTATGGAAACTATATATTTCACAGTGGTTTAGATGGTACAATGATTCACTACATTATACTTGCTTGTTTTGTCACTTAAACTGAAATTAAGACGAACTATTAGAATTTTAGCAACCAGAAAATGGTGGAGCATAGTGACATAGTGCATCTTCTTGCGACGAGCAATCCCGGATCCGGGATCGTAATCATAGCCTCAAACGAATTAGCATAACGCAGCGGACATAAATACCCCTAGAAACTTTTCCTATTCATGAAAATCGCAAATGAAATGAATATATTCAAACACAAGCGTAGCCTTTTGTTAACACCACTGTCATCACAGATTTTCAATATATGCGTTACAGCCAACGCTAGACAAGCATTTGTGTAAGTTTATCATGGCATAATGCTATGCTAGGCTCTGCTGGCAGCAGGCAACATTTTCACGAAAATAAGAAAAGCAACCAAATTAAATAATTTACCTTTGAAGAACTTCGGATGCTTTCACTCAGGAGACTCCCAGTTAGATAGCAAATGTTCCTTTTTTCATTTACATTTACATTTAAGTCATTTAGCAGACGCTCTTATCCAGAGCGACTTACATTTTTCCAAAAATATTATTTTTGTAGGCGAAATAGCTTATAGTTTGTTCATCATGCTTGGCTGAGAAATCCACCGGAAAATGCTACCTATACAACGCCAAACTCTTTTCAAAATTAACTCCATAATATCGACAGAAACACGGCAAACGTTGTTTTGGATCCATCCTCAAGGTGTTTTTAACATATATATTCGATAATATATCTGTCGAGGCAATTGGTTTCTCATAAGAGGCAATTGGAAAAATGGCTACCTCAGTATTTTACGCAAGATTTTCTGCGGGAGACACCATGTGACCACTTGCTATATATGGTCCCTTACGGCTATTCTTCAATGGAAATGTGTAAAAAGACGTCACAATGCTGTAGACACCTTGGGGAATACGTGGGAAACGAAAGCTCAGTCGTAGCTCATTCACAGACATATAAGGAGTCATTGGCATGAGGCGGTTTCAAAAAATGCGGCACTTCCTGGTTGGATTTTTATCTGGGTTTCGCCTGTAACATCAGTTCTGTGGCACTCACAGACAATATCTTTGCAGTTTTGGAAACGTCAGAATTTTTTCTTTCCAAAGCTGTCAATTATATGCATAGTCAAGCATCTTTTCGTTACAAAATATCTTGTTTAAAACGGGAACATTTTTCATCCAAAATTGTTAATAGCACCCCCTAATGCATAACTGATTTTAATGAAATGACGAAAGAGTGTGTTTTTTTCTAATTATGGCATGGCGTTGTTCAAGGACAGACATACACTTGTTTAAAATCTATCACGTGATGATTTAATTTCAGAGAGACAAATAAACATGTTTCTTTGCTAAATGCTATACAGTATATCCACCTCACTCTCAGAGAAATAAGTAGTAGGCCCTAATGCTAGATTTTATACAGTCAATTGTAATAAATAACTACATTATCCCAAAAAACTCACTAGTTCTTGCCAATGGCAAGCATACCCATAACATGATGCAGCCATCACCATGGATGAAAATACGAAGAGTGGTACTCAGTGATGGGTTGTGTTGATTTGCCCCAAACATAACGCTTTGTATTCAGGACATAAAGTGAATTTCTTTGCCACATTGTTTGCAGTTTACTTTAGTGCCTTATTCCAAACAGGATCCATGTTTTGGAATATTTGCATTCTATACAGGCTTCCATCTTTTCACTCAGTCATTTAGATTAGTATTGTGGAGTAACAACAATGTTGTCGAATCCATCCTCAGTTGTCTCTTTTCACAGCCATTAACCTCTGTAACTGTTTTTAAAGTGACAATTGGTCTCATGGTGAAATCCCTGAGCGGTTTCCTTCCACTCCGGCAACTGAGTTAGGGAGGATGCCTGTACCTTTGTACAGCAGTGACTAGGTGTGTTGATACACTATTCAAAGTGTAATTAATAACTTTACCATGCTCAAAGAGATATTAAAAGTCAGTTTTTTTATTCTACCAATCCTACCCTTCTTTGCGAGGCATTGGAAAACCTCTCTGGTCTTTGTAGATGAATCAGTGTTTGAAATTCATGTCATGGCTGTCGTAGGTGGAAGAAGGAGAGGACCAAGGTGCAGTGTGGTACGTGTTCATGATCTTTTAATTACACTGAACACTGGAACAAAAATAACAAAACGGAACAAACTAAACAGTCCTGTCTGTGACAGAGACAGAAAACAATTACCCACAAACACAGGTGGGAACAGGCTACCTAAGTATGGTTCTCAATCAGAGACAACGATTGACAGCTGCCTCTGATTGGGAACCATACCAGGCCAAACACATAGAAGTACAAAATATAGAACAAAACATAGAATGCCCACCCCAACTCACGCCCTGAACAAACTAAAACAGAGACATAAAAAAACTAAGGTCAGGACGTGACAATTCAATGCTCGAATGAGGGACTTTAAAGATAATTGTATGTGTGTGGTATAGACATGAGGTAGTCATTCAAATATCATTATTAAAAAATATATATTATTGCACACAGTCCATGCAAATTATTATGTGACTTGTTAAGCTAGTTTTTACTCCTGAATTTATTTAGGCATGCCATAACAAAGGGGTTGAATAATTATTGACTCAAGACATTTCAGCTTTTAGTTTGTAATTCATTTGTAAAAATGTCTAAAAACATAATTCCACTTTGACATTATGGGGTGTTGTTGTAGGCCAGTAACACAAAATCTTAATTTAATCCATTTTAAATTCAGCCTGTAACATTGTTCTTCCTCTGTCAACCATGCTTACCTGCAAGGAAACACGTGCCGTCATCATTGCTTTGCACAAAAAGGGCTTCACAGGCAAGGATATTGCTGCCAGAAAGATTGCACCTAAATCAACCATTTATCGGATCATCAAGAACTTCAAGGTGAGAGGTTAAATTGTTGTGAAGAAGGTTTCAGAAAGTCCAGCAAGCACCAGGACCGTCTCCTAAAGTTGATTCAGCTGCGGGATCGGGTCACCACCAGTACAGAGCTTGCTCAGGAATGGCAGCAGGCAGGTGTGAGTGCATCTGCATGCACAGTGAGGCGAAAACTTTTGGAGGATGGCCTGATGTCAAAAAGGGCAGCAAAGAAGCCTCTTCTCTCCAGGAAAAACATCAGGGACAGACAGATATTCTGCAAAAGGAACAGGGATTGGACTGCTGAGGACTGGGGTAAAGTCATTTTCTCTGATGAATCCCCTTTCCGATTGTTTGGGGCATCCGGGAAAAAAGCTTGTCCGGAGAAGACAAGGTGAGCGCTACCATCAGTCCTGTGTCATACCAACAGTAAAGCATCCTAAGACCATTCATGTGTGGGGTTGCTTCTCAGCCAAGGGAGTGGGATCACTCACAAATTTGCCTAAGAACACAGCCATGAATAAGGGATGGTACCAACACATCCTCCTAGAGCAACTTCTCCCAACCATCCAGGAACAATTTGGTGACGAACAATGCCTTTTCCAGCATGTTGGAGCACCTTGTCATAAGGCAAGAGGGATATCTAAGTGGCTCGGGGAACAAAACATCAATATGTTGGGTCCATGGCCAGGAAAATCCCATTGAGAACTTGTGGTCAATTCTCAAGAGGCGGGTGGACAAACAAAAACCCACAAATTCTGACAAGCTCCAGGCATTGATAATTTTCAAGAATGGGGTGTCATCAGGATGTGGCCCAGAAGTTAATTGACAGCATGCCAGGGCAGATTGCAGAGGTCTTGAAAAGAAGGGTCAACACTGCAAATATTGAGTCTTTGCATCAACTTAATGTAATTGTCAATAACAGCCTTTGACACTTATGAAATGCTTATAATTATACTTCAGTATTCCATAGTAACATCTGACAAAAATATCTAAAGACGCTGAAGCAGCAAACTTTGTGAAAACTAATATTTGTGTCATTATCAAAACTTTTGGCCACGACTGTATTTGCACGTGTCGCGGCTTTCGTTGTGGGAAGGAGGAGCGGACCAAAATGCAGCGTAGTTGTTATTCATTTTATTTAAATAAAGAACTATACACAATTAAACTAACAAAATAACAAACGTACAACAACCGCAAACAGCCCTATCTGGTGCAAAACACAGAGACAGGAACAATCACCCACAAACACACAGTTAAACCCAGGCTACCTAAATATGGTTCCCAATCAGAGACAATGACTAACACCTGCCCCTGATTGAGAACCATATCAGGCCAAACACAGAAATAGACAAACAAGACATCCAACATAGAATGCCCACTCATATCACACCCTCACCAACCAAAACATAGAAACATACAAAGTAAACTATGGCCAGGGCGTGACAGCATGTGTATTTGCATGTGTTTGATGCATTTGATACCATTCAATTTATTATGTTCCAGCCACTACTATGAGCCCATCCTTCCCAATTAAGGTGTCACCTGCCGCCTGTGATTCAAACACACACACACACACACACACACACAAACACAGATTAACACACACACAAAAGCACCACACGCACTCAGAACTCACATACAGACAAACACATACAGTCTATTATATACTATGCATTCCACTGCGTAACCAAGTCACTAAACACTGTATATTTGTAAATACAGTATAATATAGTCCATTGTTACTATGCATACTATCCCTGTTATTACTTGTTATTTTTGACTTTACTCTTTTTATTGTTATTATTACTATTGACTGATGTACTGCATTATTGAGGGAGCTAGTGCATTAGAATTTCACTGTACCTTTTGTACCTGCTGTAAACTGTGTATGTGATGAATAAAATTTGATTTGATGTTATTTTCTGAGGCCCAGAGGAGGCTGGTGAGGGGAGGACAGCTCATAATAATGAATGGAATGGAGTAAATGGAATGGTATCTATCACATGGAAACCAGGTGTTTTATGTGTTTGAGACCATTCCGTTTATTCCGTTTCAGCCATTACTATGAGCCCGTCCTCCCCATTTAAAGTCCCACCAGCCACCACTGCCGAGGCCAGTAAGTCTCTCCCTATAGCTAACTTTGTGATAAAGTCCATAACCAGGGGGTGTCATGGCAATTTCCTGTATTACTAAACATTGAGAGAGCAAACCACACACAAGTCAGAGTTATATTATAAAGTCCATCTTTAATTATATATGAGCTTCACCATAGCCCTGTGACTCTCAGATCAATTCAGTGTCTATAAATGAATTCTCTGAGTGTTAACAAATGGCAACTGAGATCTTTTATAGCGAAGATCCACCCCTAGTCGACATGACAAACCACATATAATAGGAACTTCACAAAGTGCCTTTTACTTGAAAGAGGAGTATCCCATGGCCAGATAGCATTAGTTATAAATTATCGTCCAGTTTGGTCTCCTAAATGAAGTTCTTATCTCGTTCTTGGTACAACATATCAATTATCAATTCTAGATACTCCCATCTCAAATATACCTCCTCCTGGACAAGATCAGAAAAGACAGTGAGCCTCCTAGATCATATACTAGGTTAACATCAGAGGGGACATACAATGGTTCCAGACACTGGCATACTCTTCCCCCAAATGGGAAAAGTAGGGAGTGACTAGCACACAGACATTGTGGAGCCAAGAGATAATTGGTCCCCCCTCAATATTCCCTTCACATTGTTTAAAAGACACGTTCACATATGAAGACAAGCGTGACCTCTCCCCTCTCTGGGACCCAAGTAACTTTTTCCACATAAGCATACTTAAGAACATTGATAAAACATCTTATTTATCAATGTTACCTAACTAATTCTGATTCAGCCACGACAAGGGACGACCAGGGGTCCGACTAGACCACTAAAAGGTCATGGTGCTTGCCTACGGAGCAGCCCCTCCCTCCCTTCAGGCTATGCTCAAACCCTATACACCCCAACCCGAGCACTCTGTTCTGCCACCTCTGGTCTCTTGATTGTCCCACCCCGACGGGTGGTCAGCTCCCGCTCAGCTCAGTCAAAGCTTTTCTCTGTCCTGGCACCCCAATGGTTGAACCAGCTTCCCCCTGAAGCTAAGACAGCAGAGTCCTTGCTTATGTTCCGAAACTGACAGAAACCCTACCTCTTCAAAGACTCTCAAATTAATCCCACTACCACAGACACTGCTAACTACTTTATTGAGGGAAAATGTGCTTGCTACAACAGTGGTATGTGGTTATCTCGCCCAGCTGTCTTAAGATAAATGCACTAATTGTAAGTCGCTCTGGATAAGAGTGTCTGCTAAATTACTAAAATGTAAAAATGTAGATCTACCTGCCATGGCCAGGCTCTGGACTCTGGATGGTACTAGTCCCCAAACTTTTCTAATATTTTTTTTTGCATCTGAGCTCCTAGAGTGTGCAGCTCTCTTTCATTTACTAATTCCCAAACTAACAAACGCCCAGGGCTGAGGTTGAGGCTGGGGCTGTGAGCGGGGCATCCCAGGCAGCACAACCTTGAACCTGCAGAAAGATAAACAGCTGTTAGCAACCTCACACGCAACCCAACTCCAACTCGCTTCTCTCATCCTGTTCGTTCAAGTTTAAGGTCTGACGTTCAGCCAATCCCAAATTGACCCTTCGCTCCTACCCTTTACCACTACCACTGCGCTATAAGCAAAAAGCTTTAAGCAAATGGCACTAGCTCCTCGTTGCCGTCTGAAAGGTGGAACTTGTACCATATAGCTATGGGTCACGGCTAGGTGTCGATTTGGAATTGGGAAAGAAATAAAAAATGAACACATAGGGGGTTTCTACACCTCTGCTGCCAAAGAACATTACACAGTCCATGGAAACCCCCTACACATGCTAAGTCAGGTTGTTATGTGTCCTCAATAACTTATCTGGTTAGATACTCTTGAAAACAACATGGTGCATCTCAAGAGACTTCATCCTGCAAAATTTCTAATAAATAAAAGCAAAAAATGAAATAAATAATCTCTCTCTTTGGCTCACACAACACACACTATGCCAGATAACTCTTTATAAAGGTCTGGGAATTAGTAATCACTTCTGATAATAATAATTTTGTTTTTTTCATCAGAAATGACAGTGGGTACCTTTATGTGTGTGTCAAATATGACTATTCTCAGATATTTAATACAAAACTTTCATTTTTTTTTGCAAAAAGCTATATAACCATTGTTTAATTGGAATGGAATGTTCGTATCCTGTATATTTGACTGTGATATGTGGTTGTCTCACCGAGAAATCTTAAAATGAATGCACTGACTGTAAGTCGCTCAGGATAAGAGCATCTGCTAAATAACTAAACTGTCAAATGAATAATAATAAAAAATATACAATTAAATATTGATGTCACAAAGGTATAATTTGTACATTTCATCAGAAAAAAGTAGTTCTTTGTTATATTTGACTGTGTAAAACCGAGCAGAACGACTTATTTCTCTGAGAGTATGGCAGGTATATACAGTGCAATCTGAAAGTATTCCGACTTTTTCCACATTTTGTTACTTTACAGTCTTATTCTCAAATGAATTAAATTGTTTTTTTACTCATCAATCTACACACAATGCCGCACAATGACAAAGTGAAAACAGGTTTACAGAATTTTTTGCACATTTATAAAAACCTATATCACATTTACTGTACAGTACCAGTCAAAAGTTTAGACACACCTACTCATTCAAGGTTTTTTTTTTATTTAGACTATTTTCTACATTGTAGAATAATAGTGAAGACATCAAAACTATGAAATAACACATATGAAATCATGTAGTAACCAAAAAAGTGTTAAACAAATAAAAATATATTTTATATTTGAGATTCTTCAAAGTAGCTACCATTTGCCTTGAATGTGCCTTTTACTGAGGAGTGTCTTCAGTCTGGCCACTCTACCATAAAAACCTGATTGGTGGAGTGCTGCAGAGATGGTTGTCCTTCTGGAAGTTTCTCCCATCTCAGAAACTTATGTTAATTTATGTTACCACACGTTTCATGTATACAGTATGAATGTGAGCTATGCCCCCCTCTGTTAGATCCTCCTGTATAACTGTGTCTGAGTTTGTTTTTGCAGGGCCCCCGTGGCTCTGTGCCGGTTAAAGTTCATGGCTTGTGATCTTTGACTTGTCTTTATCCACTGTTTATCCACTTTATCCACTGTTGCACTGAGTCAGTGAGGAGGTATTTAATAACCCACCGTCCACGAGTAAGTAACCCCTCAGACCTGGAAAGAACGGGTGCATGTAAACACTGCCTGTGTAACGGATTTCCTCCTCTTTGTCTGACGAGGAGTAAGGATCGGACCAAAATGCAGCGTGGTAAGTGTCCATATTGATTTATTCAAAAACACAACTGAACACTGGAACAAAATAATAAACGTGAAATTTCCAAAACTGAAACAGTACCGTGTGGCCCAAACACTCACACGGAAACAAACACCCACAAACCAAAAGTGAAACCCAGGCTACCTAAGTATTATTCTCAATCAGAGACAACTAACGACACCTGCCTCTGATTGAGAACCATACTAGGCCGAACACAAAAACCAACATAGAAAAACAAACATAGACTGCCCACCCCAACTCACAGAACCCAATTCCTAACCTGTATGGACCCAGAACTTACTGGGTTAACTGAGATTAGACTGTTCTAAGGAGTGACAGCATTCCACACTTTGGTTTTGGCCGAAAAGTCACTGCCAAGAAACAGTTATGTTAGCATTTTCAGGCTTAGAACATTATTTTACTCAGCATAGAGTGTGTCTGATGTTACACATCACACTATTACAATAGTGTGACTGTTTTGGAATAAAATGTCAATATTACGGTATTTTCTTAAACATCCTCTGGATTGTGTGCTTATTCTTCAAGCATTGATATGTACTAGCGGATATTGTGAGGCCTTAACGAGCACCAGGTACTGCTGGAATTTCTACCAATGGCATATCTATCTTTTTGTGAGAAATTACACTGGTCCCTCAAAAAATGTATAAAGTATTTATATAGTATAAATAGCCCAAACTTTAGATGAGGCCACACAAAAATACAAACTAATGATTAGTAAATGATTTATAAAGACCTATATTGAAAATGTTATGAATAATTATAAAATATTTAAAAGTTGTTTATAAATGTGTGAATAACTAGATTACTAACACATACAAATGTGTGAGTAATGATGAATAAATAATGAATAAATTGTTTACTGATTCATTATAAATGTGTTATTACGTGGCGTTATTATAAAGTGCTACAAAGCCATATCTCCTTAGTGTCACAGTCCCACTTTAAACTCACAATCATTATCATCATTTAAACATCCCTAATCCATATAGTATGTGTCTTATTCACCAGAAGATAAATTCTGCTTTGGCAATTGTTCGGATTATAATTGATCTATTTTCAATTGCAGTACCATGACCTTCTTTAACATGTTATATGACACGTGGTCACCCCAGTGATCGATAGACGTTATCTTTCTACACAACCAGAAAGATATTGTTGGTGGTGAAAAACTTAACCTGCTGTATCAGTCAGTCATTAACCTTGGTTTTGTGGAGACAGGTTGCTGCTAAACCACATCCCTCAACTAACCACTGTCTGTCTTTAATGGTTTGTCTGTGAGGGCACACACTTACACACACTCTGGCACGTAGCACACAACACATATGGTATGCAGACACACACACACACACACACACACACACACACACACACACACACACACACACACACACACACACACACACACACAAATACACAAAAAACACAACGATCCCTGATTTCTGTGGGACAGAGTACACAATGTACTATACTGTAAATAATTTCATAGGAAAGAACACACAGAAACGTATTTGTGGCCAAACCAAACTGTGGTGTCCTCCCCCAGGGGTCAGTTGAGGTATTGGGCAGGCACTGTGTGTCACTGTGTGTCATTGAACTGGACCGGTTCTGGTTCTAAAGCTATTTGGTTTGGGCCGAGGATAGGTGTGTGTGTGTGTGTGTGTGTGTGTGTGTGTGTGTGTGTGTGTGTGTGTGTGTGTGTGTGTGTGTGTGTGTGTGTGTGTGTGTGTGTGTGTGTGAGTGTTCAAGAGTAGCTAGTTGCCTAGAACCCTGATCCGGGGTAAGAAGTGTTTAAAGGTTACGTTAAGGACTGCGGGTGGGATAATCTGGACCTAGATCTGTAGGGTTCTCACTTCAATCACGTGTCAGCCGTTGATCCCTTCTTGTCACCAGAATTATGACAAAAGACTATCAAAAATTGTGGTTGCAACATTTATCCTTTACTATCAAATGAAGGTAAATGTGTTTATTTGCTGCTATAACATGCTATAAATGGTGCCATAGTCGATCCAGAGACAGGTTGGACACAACAGGTTTGCAGTTACGGTCGAACACCTGTGGTGAAGTATTACAATAAGGTAAGAGGAGGAGGTGTTAGATAATCACAGCACTCAATACCCCCACAGCCTCTAATACACATTTAACCATTATAGGTAACACGGTCACCACCGATAAATCCATGATTATCGAAAACTTCAACAAGCATTTCTCAACGGCTGGCCACGCCTTCCTCCTGGCTACTCCAACCTCGGCCAACAGTTCTGCATCACCACCATGGATTGTTCCGACCTAGAATATGTGGACATCTATAAGTACCTAGGTGTCAGGCTAGACTGTAAACTCTCCTTCCAGACTCATATCAAAAATCTCCAATCTAAAATCAAATCTAGAGTCGGCTTTCTATTCCGCAACAAAGCCTCCTTCACACACGCCGCCAAACTTACCCTAGTAAAACTGACTATCCTACCGATCCTCGACTTCGGCGATGTCATCTACAAAATAGCTTCCAATACTCTACTCACCACCTGGATGCAGTTTATCACAGTGCCATCCGTTTTGTTACTAAAGCACCTTATACCACCCACCACTGCGACCTGTATGCTCTAGTCGGCTGGCCCTCACTAAATATTCGTCGCCAGACCCACTGGCTCCAGGTCATCTACAAGTCCATGCTAGGTAAAGCTCCGCCTTATCCCAGTTCACTGGTCACGATGGCAACACCCACCCGTAGCACGCTCTCCAGCAGGTGTATCTCACTGATCATCCCTAAAGCCACACCTCATTTGGCCGCCTTTCGTTCCAGTTCTCTGCTGCCTGTGACTGGAACAAATTGCAAAAATCGTTGAAGTTGGAGGCTTTTATCTCCCTCACCAATTTCAAACTTCTGCTATCTGAGCAGCTAACCGATTGCTGCAGCTGTACATAGTCTATCGGTAAATAACCCACCCAATTTTACCTACCTCATCCCCATACTGTTTATATTTATTTACTTTTCTGCTCTTTTGCACACCAGTATCTCTACCTGTACATGACCATCTGATCATTTATTACTCCAGTGTTAATCTGCAAAATTGCTGTTTTTTGTTTTTTTACGTGTTATTTCTTACATTAGTACCTCAGGTCATCTTAGGTTTCATTACATACAGCCGAGAAGAACTACTGTATATAAGATCAGCGTCAACTCACCATCAGTACGACCAAGAATATGTTTTTCGCGACGCGGATCCTGTGTTCTGCCTTACAAACAGGACAACGGAATGGATCGCATGCAGCGACCCCAAAAACGACTCCGAAAAAGAGGGAAACGTAGCGGTCTTCTGGTCAGACTACGGAGACGGGCACATCGTGCCCCACTTCCTAGCATTCTTCTTGCCAATGTCCAGTCTCTTGACAACAAGGTTGATGAAATCCGAGCAAGGGTAGCATTCCAGAGGGACATCAGAGACTGTAACGTTCTGTGCTTCACGGAAACATGGCTCACTGGAGAGACGCTATCCGATGCGGTGCAGCCAACGGGTTTCTCCACGCATCGCGCCGACAGAAACAAACCCCTTTCTGGTAAGAAGAGGGGTGGGGGTGTATGCCTTATGGCTAACGAGGCATGGTGCGATGAAAGAAACATACAGGAACTCAAATCCTTCTGTTCACCTGATTTAGAATTCCTCACAATCAAATGTAGACCGCATTACCTACCAAGAGAATTCTCTTCGATTATAATCACAGCCGTATATATCCCCCCCCAAGCAGACACATCGATGGCTCTGAACGAACTTTATTTAACTCTTTGCAAACTGGAAACCATTTATCCGGAGGCTGCATTCATCGTTGTTGGGAATTTTAACAAGGCTAATCTGAAAACAAGACTCCCTAAATTTTATCAGCATATCGATTGCGCAACCAGGGGCGGAAAAACCTTGGATCACTGTTACTCTAACTTCCGCGACGCATATAAGGCCCTGCCCCGCCCCGCCCCCCTTTCGGAAAAGCTGACCACGACTCCTGCCTACAGACAAAAGCTAAAAAAAGAAGCTTCCACGCTGAGGTCTGTCCAACGCTGGTCCGACCAAGCTGACTCCACACTCCAAGACTGCTTCCATCACGTGGACTGGGACATGTTTCGTATTGCGTCAAATAACAACATTGACGAATACGCTGATTCGGTGTGCGAGTTCATTAGAACGTGCGTTGAAGATGTCGTTCCCATAGCAACGATTAAAACATTCCCTAACCAGAAACCTTGGATTGATGGCAGCATTCGTGTGAAACTGAAAGCGCGAACCACTGCTTTCAATCAGGGCAAGGTGTCTGGTAACATGACTGAATACAAACAATGCAGCTATTCCCTCCGTAAGGCTATCAAACAAGCTAAGCGTCAGTACAGAGACAAAGTAGAATCCCAATTCAACGGCTCAGACACAAGAGGCATGTGGCAGGGTCTACAGTCAATCACGGACTACAGGAAGAAATCCAGCCCAGTCACGGACCAGGATGTCTTGCTCCCAGGCAGACTAAATAACTTTTTTGCCCGCTTTGAGGACAATACAGTGCCACTGACACTGCCTGCAACGGAAAAATGAGGTCTCTCCTTCACTGCAGCCGAGGTGAGTAAAACATTTAAACGTGTTAACCCTCGCAAGGCTGCAGGCCCAGACGGCATCTCCAGCCGCGCCCTCAGAGCATGCGCAGACCAGCTGGCTGGTGTGTTTACGGACATATTCAATCAATCGCTATACCAGTCTGCTGTTCCCACATGCTTCAAGAGGGCCACCATCGTTCCTGTTCCCAAGAAAGCTAAGGTAACTGAGCTAAACGACTACCGCCCCGTAGCACTCACTTCCGTCATCATGAAGTGCTTTGAGAGACTAGTCAAGGACCATATCACCTCCACCCTACCTGACTCCCTAGACCCACTCCAATTTGCTTACCGCTCAAATAGGTCCACAGACGATGCAATCTCAACCACACTGCACACTGCCCTAACCCATCTGGACAAGAGGAATACCTATGTGAGAATGCTGTTCATCGACTACAGCTCGGCATTCAACACCATAGTACCCTCCAAGCTCGTCATCAAGCTCGAGACCCTGGGTCTCGACCCCGCCCTGTGCAACTGGGTACTGGACTTCCTGACGTGCCGCCCCCAGGTGGTGAGGGTAGGTAACAACATCTCCTCCCCGCTGATCCTCAACACTGGGGCCCCACAAGGGTGTGTTCTGAGCCCTCTCCTGTACTCCCTGTTCACCCACGACTGCGTGGCCACGCACGCCTCCAACTCAATCATCAAGTTTGCGGACGACACAACAGTGGTAGGCTTGATTACCAACAACGACGAGACGGCCTACAGGGAGGAGGTGAGGGCCCTCGGAGTGTGGTGTCAGGAAAATAACCTCACACTCAACGTCAACAAAACTAAGGAGATGATTGTGGACTTCAGGAAACAGCAGAGGGAACACCCCCCTATCCACATCGATGGAACAGTAGTGGAGAGAGTATCAAGTTTTAAGTTCCTCGGCATACACATCACAGACAAACTGAATTGGTCCACTCACACAGACAGCATCGTGAAGAAGGCGCAGCAGCGCCTCTTCAACCTCAGGAGGCTGAAGAAATTCGGCTTGTCACCAAAAGCACTCACAAACTTCTACAGAGGCACAATCGAGAGCATCCTGGCGGGCTGTATCACCGCCTGGTACGGCAACTGCTCCGCCCTCAACCGTAAGGCTCTCCAGAGGGTAGTGAGGTCTGCACAACGCATCATCGGGGGCAAACTACCTGACCTCCAGGACACCTACACCACCCGATGTTACAGGAAGGCCATAAAGATCATCAAGGACATCTACCACCCGAGCCACTGCCTGTTCACCCCGCTATCATCCAGAAGGCGAGGTCAGTACAGGTGCATCAAAGCTGGGACCGAGAGACTGAAAAACAGCTTCTATCTCAAGGCCATCAGACTGTTAAACAGCCACCACTAACATTGAGTGGCTGCTGCCTACACACTGACACTGACTCAACTCCAGCCACTTTAATAATGGGAATTGATGGGAAATGTTGTAAATATATCACTAGCCACTTTAAACAATGCTACCTTATATAATGTTACTTACCCTACATTATTCATCTCATATGCATGCGTATATACTGTACTCTATATCATCGACTGCATTCTTATGTAATACATGTTGTCAGGACCCGGTTACGAACCCGGGTCTCCGGAGTGAGAAACAGTCACTTAACCAACTGAGCCACGAATAGTCGGCAGAACCCGGAAGATGAGGCAGACACAGCAGTACTTGAGACGGTGTATTTAATAAAGTAAAAAGTGAAGTCCTTCAGGAAAACATGTAACTCCACAACCTCAAAAGGAATTCCACAAGAACAAGGTAATCCACAAGGTAATCCTCCAAGACAAAAAGGTAAATCCACAAGGTGGTAGGTATAGCATAAAAAGCCTCAAAAGATACTCAAAAATAAATAAACAAGAACAAAAAACAGAATTCCACAAGATCGTCCACCGGGATCAACAAGAGTTCACAGAATACTAGGGCTGGGTGCTAACATACAAACACAGAGCAAAGAACTGAAGGAAACTAAGGGTTTAAATACAATCAGGGGAAACGAGGCACAGGTGCAAATAATAATGGGGATCAAGGGAAAGCAAAAGGTCAAAAAGCACAATGGGGGCATCTAGTGACCAAAAACCGGAACAACCCTGGCCAAATCCTGTCAGAATCCCCCCCTAGGACCGGCTCCTGACGTTCCTACCAGCTCTCTCGGGGTGGAGGACCCTGAACTGACGAATGAGGTCAGGGTCCAGTATGTCTTTGGCAGGAACCCAGGAGCGCTCCTCGGGACCGTAGCCTTCCCAGTCCACCAGATACTGCCAGGACCGCTGCACCCGGCGGGAATCCAGTATCCGATGGATGGTATAAGCCGGCTGGCCTCCAATGACACGAGGCGGAGGGGGAGGTCTGTCTGCCGGGACAAGGGGAGAAAAAACAACAGGTTTTAATAAGGAAATGTGAAACGTGGGATTAATCTTAAGGGATCTGGGTAAGTGTAGGCGATAAGAAACTGGGTTAACTCTCCTGGCAACCTTAAAGGGACCGATGTATCTTTGGGACAGCTTGCGAGACTCCACCCGTAGTGGTAAGTCTCTTGTGGAGAGCCAGACTCTCTGGCCGGGGCACAGGGTAGGCCCGGGATGGCGACTTCTGTTGGCTTGTTGTTGGTACCTCTGTGAGGAACGCATAAGATTAAGACGGGTCTTCCTCCACATAAGCCGACAGCGTCTGACGAACTTCAAGGCTGAAGGCACTCTGACATCTGCCTCCTGGTCCGGGAACAATGGAGGGGCATAGCCAAACTGACACTCGTGCGGGGACATACCAGTGGAGGAGGAGCGCAAGGTGTTGTGCGCGTATTCGGCCCAAACAATAAAGGACGACCATGTGGACGGGTTGTTACGAGTCATACATCGGAGGGTGGTTTCCAGCTCTTGATTCATCCTCTCTGTTTGGCCGTTGGACTCCGGATGATACCCTGAAGATAGACTGGCAGAAGCCCCCATGAGTTGGCAGAAGGCCTTCCAAAACCTTGAGGCGAACTGGGGACCTCTGTCAGAAACCATATCTTGAGGAATGCCGAAGACTCGAAACACATGATTAATTACCAACTCAGCCGTTTCCTTGGCAGAAGGTAACTTAGTCAGAGGGACGAACCTGGCCGCCTTTGAAAACCTGTCGATTATGACTAGGATAGTAGTATTGCCATGGGATGGAGGAAGGCCAGTAATAAAGTCCAATGAGATATGGGACCAGGGTCTGTGGGGAACAGGTAAAGGGTGAAGGAGTCCTTGAGGGCGGAGGTGAGAAGATTTGCCCTGGCAGCACACGGGGCAGGCATTGACGAAAGTGGCAACGTCTTCTCTTATGGTAGGCCACCAGAACTTACGCTGGATGAACTCCAAGGTGCGACCTACGCCCGGGTGACAGGTGAGGCGAGAGGAGTGCCCCCACAGAAGGACCTGAGTCCTCACTGCCTTGGGGACAAACAACCGATTGGCAGGACCTCCTTTCGGGTCCGGTTCGATAGCTTGAGCTCGTCTCACAGTATCCTCAACTTGCCACGAGATCGGAGCCACGATCTTAGCAGCAGGAAGGACAGGCATGTCCGTGTCATCTCGAATGGCAGGAGCGTAGACTCGGGACAGGGCATCCGGTTTGAGATTCTTCGACCCAGACCGATAGGTGAGGATAAACTGGAATCGATTGAAGAAAAGAGACCATCTAGCTTGTCTAGAGTTCAACCGCTTCGCCTGCTGGATATACTCCAGATTTTTGTGGTCCGTAAGCACTTGAAACGGGTGAGAAGCCCCCTCGAGCCAGTGTCTCCATTCCTTCAATGCCATCTTAACCGCTAGGAGTTCACGATCCCCCACATCGTAGTTCCTCTCAGCCGGGGTAAGCCGGTGTGAGAAGAAAGCGCACGGATGAAGCTTCTTGTCTTCACCCCTCTGAGACAGGACAGCTCCAACACCAACCTCTGATGCGTCTACCTCCACCACAAACGGTTCATCCGTAGTCGGTAGTATCAGGATGGGAGCAGAGAGGACGCGCTGCTTGAGTCCTTGGAAGGCCGTCTCAGCTTCTCTTCCCCACAAAAACCTTGCATTGCCACCCTTGGTTAAAGCTGAGAGAGGGGCTGCCACCAAGCTGAAGTTCTTGATGAACTTGCGGTAAAAGTTTGTGAAGCCCAGGAAACGCTGAACTTCCTTAACGGATTTGGGAGTGGGCCAATCCGCTACCGCCCCTACCTTCCTGGGGTCCATTTGGACTCGACCGGGTTCCACTACAAATCCCAGGAATTGTACTCGGGATGAATGGAATTCACATTTTTCCGGCTTAACGTACAGATGGCTGTCCAGGAGGCGTTTGAGTACTTGTCTGACATGCTTAGTGTGTTCTTGAAGGGAGCTCGAAAAGATGAGGATGTCATCCAAGTAAACGAAAACAAATATGTTAAGCATATCCCTAAGCACATCGTTTATGAGCGCTTGGAACACCGCTGGGGCGTTGGTCAGGCCGAAGGGCATCACCAAGTATTCATAGTGACCAGTAGGCGTGTTGAAAGCGGTCTTCCACTCGTCACCAGGTCTGATCCGCACAAGATGGTATGCGTTCCGCAGGTCAAGCTTAGTGAAAACAACTGCTTCCTGGAGCAGCTCGAAGGCTGTGGCCATAAGGGGTAGCGGGTAACGGTTACGGACGGTTATGGCATTGAGTCCCCGGTAGTCGATGCAAGGACGTAATCCACCGTCTTTCTTGGCCACAAAGAAAAACCCTGCTCCCGCCGGGGAGGTGGATGGACGCATGAGGCCTGCTTCCAGAGCGTCCTTGATGTAGGTATCCATAGCAGCTCGTTCGGGTGGAGATAGGGAAAAGATCCGACCCCTGGGGGGCAAGTGCCCGGAAACAGGTCGATGGGGCAATCGTAAGGTCTATGGGGTGGTAGCATGGTGGCCCTCTGTTTGCTAAACACCAGTTTGAGGTCATGGTAACACTCGGGAACTCGGGTCAGGTCGATGGATTCTAAAGACTCGGGAGTAGAACTCGGGGAATTCGGGAAAATACAAGTAGCTTGGCACGTAGGACCCCACTGCTTGATAGTGCCCACAGACCAGTCGATGTGAGGGTTATGGCTGTGAAGCCAGGGGTATCCAAGGACGAGAGGGAACTCGGAACAGGAGATCAAATGAAAGTTCATCAATTCCTGGTGTTGTGAAACTGAAAGTCGCAAGGAGGTAGTGACATGAGTGACAAGTCCAGATCCCAAAGGGCTTCCATCCAATGTAGTAACCCTCATGGGGTCACTTAGAGGTTCAGAGGGAACGCCATTCTCCTTCGCCCAGACACCATCCATGAAGTTACCTGCAGCTCCAGAGTCTACCAAGGCTTGAAGGTGAAGCTTGTGGTTGTCCCAGCAAAGGGTGACTGGAATGAGCAGACGGGAGTTGGACGGATGGGAGGAGGTTATGTTTCCCGTTACAGTTCCCCCCGGTCTGTACGGGACAGAGCGTTTCCCTGGAGCCCGGGACACGTGGAACGGAAATGGCCCGGTTTGCCGCAATATAGACAGCGTCGCTCCCTCATCCGGCGGTCTCTCTCAGCCTGGGAGATGCGTCCAATCTGCATGGGTTCCGGTGGAGCCAGCGAGGATAAAGGTGGGGACTCAGAGCTGGGACTGATAGGGGCTAGAGGTCTACGGTTGAGTTCTCTCTCTCTCAGACGCTGGTCAATGCGTGAGGCCAACTTGATCAGGGACTCGAGATTGTCCGGTGGTTCCCGAGTGGCCAGTTCATCTTGGATAGTGTCGGAAAGGCCTTTCAGAAAGCACACCGTGAGCGCCTCGTTGTTCCAGCCACTCGCTGCTGCCACCGTGCGGAACTGGATGGCATAGTCCGTCACGCTGCACCGACCTTGGTGGAGAGTCAGGAGCTGTTTGGCTGAGTCAGGACCACTGCTTGGGCCTTGAAACACTTGTTTGAATTCCTCAGCAAAGACAGAGTAGCTGGCACAGCAGGAACTATGGGCATCCCACACAGCAGTAGCCCAGGCCAGGGCTTTTTCCGACAGCAGGGTGATGATATATGCGATCTTAGACCGGTCGGTGGGAAAAGACGAGGGTTGCAGCTCGAAGGAGAGAGAACATTGGGTGAGAAACCCTTTACAAGCACTTGGATCACCTGAGAACCGTTGGGGAGGTGGAAGACGAGGTTCAGCCAGGGGGTTAACTGCCATGGGTACGTGAATCTGAGGTACTGGGACGGGAACTGTTGCCGGGGTAAGTCGATCAGATATCTGCTTTATGGAAGTCAGCATCTCCGACAGAAGATGAGAATGTCTAGCCATTAAGGCCTCTTGCTGAACCAGGGCGGCTTCGTGGCGTTGGACAGTCTCCTGGTGGTGGGACAGCATGGCAACAAGGTCCTGGGAACTGGCTGCCTCTGGGATCATTTTTGGCTCTGTGTTTCTGTCAGGACCCGGTTACGAACCCGGGTCTCCAGAGTGAGAAACAGTCACTTAACCAACTGAGCCACGAATAGTCGGCAGAACCCAGAAGATGAGGCAGACACAGCAGTACTTGAGACGGTGTATTTAATAAAGTAAAAAGTGAAGTCCTTCAGGAAAACATGTAACTCCACAACCTCAAAAGGAATTCCACAAGAACAAGGTAATCCACAAGGTAATCCTCCAAGACAAAAAGGTAAATCCACAAGGTGGTAGGTATAGCATAAAAAGCCTCAAAAGATACTCAAAAATAAATAAACAAGAACAAAAAACAGAATTCCACAAGAGCGTCCACCGGGATCAACAAGAGTTCACAGAATACTAGGGCTGGGTGCTAACATACAAACACAGAGCAAAGAACTGAGGGAAACTAAGGGTTTAAATACAATCAGGGAAAACGAGGCACAGGTGCAAATAATAATGGGGATCAAGGGAAAGCAAAAGGTCAAAAAGCACAATGGGGGCATCTAGTGACCAAAAACCGGAACAACCCTGGCCAAATCCTGACACATGTATCACTAGCCACTTTAACTATGCCACTTTGTTTACATACTCATCTCACATGTATATACTGTACTCGATACCATCTACTGTATCTTGCCTATGCTGCTCTGTACCATCACTCATTCATATATCCTTATGTACATATTCTTTATCCCCTTACACTGTGTATAAGACAGTAGATTAGGAATTGTTAGTTAGATTACTTGTTGGTTATTACTGCATTGTCGGAACTAGAAGCACAAGCATTTCGCTACACTCGCATTACCATCTGCTAACCATGTGTATGTGACAAATAAAATTTGATTTGATTTGATTTGAAATTGTAATTATTCGCCTACCTCCTCATGCCATTTGCACACAATGTATATATATATTCTCTTTTATTTTTTTATTTTTTTAATACTATGTTATTGACTTGTTAATTGTTTACTCCATGTGTAACTCTGTGTGCTTTATCTTGGCCAGGTCGCAGTTGTAAATGAGAACTTGTTCTCAACTAGCCTACCTGGTTAAATAAAGGTGAAATTTAAAAATGTTAAAAATAATCTCAGTTTCAGATACTCTACCACTATGATGACTGTCTGTCAGTGACAAAGGGAATATTGCTTTTAAACGATCTGCTTCTGGTATCCTGACAGGAAAGAGACTATTAAGCTGTTCGCTGCTGTCTTTTTAAAATTCTCCTCTCATTTCTGAGTAAACATTAACTGTAACCAGATCCAGATGTGTGTGTGATTGTGTGTCTGCCTCTGCACCATACAGTTGTATTATATACGATTTGTATAATTATATATATGCTTGGGTGTCTTGCAGTTGCAGCAACTACTCTTCCTAGGATCCACATAAAATGTACAAATACATGACGAAGTACAGAACAAAATATTATTTTGGTCTATTTTTTAAAGCTAAACTTGCTTTTTGTCTGAGTAACCTCTGGTGGCAGAGCATTCCACGATGATATGGCTCTATACATAACTGAGTGATGCATATATATCAATGATGCCGCTCTTGCTGCTGGTGATTCTCTGATCCACCTCTACGCAGACGACACCATTCTGTATACTTCTGGCCCTTCTTTGGACACTAACCTCCAAACGAGCTTAAATGCCATACATCACTCCTTCCGTGGCCTCCAAATGCTCTTAAACGCTAGTAAAACCAAATGCATGCTTTTCAACTGATCGCTGCCCGCACCCGCCCGCCCAACTAGCATCACTACCCTGGACGGTTCTGACCTAGAATATGTGGACAACTTCAAATACCGAGGTGTCTGGCTAGACTGTAAACTCTCCTTCCAGACTCACATTTAACGTCTCCAATTAAAAATCAAATCTACAATCGGCTTTCTATTTCGCAACAAAGCCTCCTTCACTCACTCCGCCAAACTTACCCTAGTAAAACTGACTATCCTACCAATCCTCGACTTCGGCAATGTCATCTACAAAATGCTTCCAATACTCTACTCACCACCTGGATGCAGTTTATCACAGTGCCATCCGTTTTGTTACTAAAGCCCCTTATACCACCCACCACTGCGACCTGTATGCTCTAGTCGGCTGGCCCTCGCTACATATTCGTCGCCAGACCCACTGGCTCCAGGTCATCTATAATTCGATGCTAGGTAAAGCTCTGCCTTATCTCAGCTCACTAGTCACGATAACAACACCCACCCGTAGCACGCGCTCCAGCAGGTATATCTCACTAGTCATCCCCAAAGCCAACACCTCCTTTGGCCGCCTTTCCTTTCAGTTCTCTGCTGCCAGTGACTGGAATGAATTACAAAAATTGCTGAAGCTGGAGACTTATATTTCCCTCACTAACTTTAAACATCAGCTGTCTGAGCAGCTAACCAATCGCTGCAGCTGTCCATAGTCCATCTGTAAATAGCCACCCAATCTACCTACCTCATCCCCGTATAGTTTTTTATTTACTTTTCTTCTCTTTTGCACACCAGTATCTGTACTTGCACATCATCATCTGCTCATTTATCACTCCAGTGTTAATCTGCTAAATTGTAATTACTTCACTACTATGCACTATTTATTTCCTACCTCCTAACGCCATTTGCACTCACTGTATATAGACTTTCTTTTTTCCATTGTGTTATTGACTGTACTCTTGTTTATTCCATGTGTAACTCTGTGTTTGTGTCTCACTGCTTTGCTTTATCTTGGCCAGGTTGCAGTTGTAAATGAGAACTTCTTCTCAACTAGCTTACCTGGTTAACCAGAAATAGTCACAGCTTTAATCACGTCTCAAAGGCGTGCTGCTTTGTTTTGAACCAGCTGCAGCTTTGCTAGGTCTTTCTTTGCTGCACCTGATCATATTACCGGATAGTAATCCAGATGGGACAAGATCAGAGCCTGAAAACTAATACAGTTGATCTTTGTGACAAAAATGCAGAACATATTTTTAGTAAAGACATGTCTCTCCCCATCTTCACAACAACATTGTCAATATGACCATTATAACTGACCATCCAATGTTACTCCTGGGAGTTCAGCCTTTTAAACTTATTTAATGGTCACACCATTTATGCACTCCAGTTGAGATTTAGGTGTAAGAGAATGCTTTGAACCAAACACAATGTTTTTGGTTTTAGATGTATTTAAGACCAGTTTATTGTTAATTACCAATTCTGACTGTACCTCCTTGCTAAGAGTCTCAGTGAGCTCACTGGCTGTAGGTGCTGATCTGTAGAGTGTGTAATCATCAGCATACATAGTAATTTTACCTTCTTGAAAGACAAGTGGCAAATCATTTATAAAAATAGAGAAGTAACGGCCCAAGTTAACTACCCTGTGGGACACCGCACTGTACTGTACAAACAACATCTCCACTCCACTGATCCTCAACACTGGGGCCCCACAAGGGTGCGTTCTCAGCCCCCTCCTGTATTCCCTGTTCACCCACGACTGCGTGTCCATGCACGCCTGCAACTCAATCATCAAGTTTGCAGATGACACAACAGTGGTAGGCTTGATTACCAACAACGACGAGACAGCCTACAGCGAGGAGGTGAGAGCCCTCAATGTTAGCAAAACAAAAGAGATGATCATGGACTTCAGTAAACAACAAAGGGAGCACCCCCCTATCCACATCGATGGGACATCGATGGAACAGCAGTGAAGAAGCAGGTTTAAGTTCCTCGGTGTACATATCACCGACAAACTGAAATGGTTTATGCACACAGACAGTGTGGTGAAGAAGGCACAACAGCATCTCTTGTGAAACTTAGCAAAGACAAAAAGCAAAAAAACAATAAACTAACAACGAACCGTGACGACAGAGAATGCAACGTGCACTAACTCAAAACAATATCCCATAACACACAGATGGAAAAAAATGCTACTTAAGTATGATCCCCAATTAGAGACAATGATAGCTAGCTGCCTCTAATTGGGAATCATACCAAAACACCAACATAGAAAAAACTAGAACCCCACATAGAAAATATAAACTAGACTAAACCCCTAGTCACGCCCTGACCTACTCTACCATTGAAAATAACGGTTTTCTATGGTCAGGACGTGACAGTACCCTCCCTCCCCCCAAAGGTGCAGACTCCGACCGCAAAAACCTGAAACAAAAAGGGAGGGTTAAGGGGGGTGTCTAGTGTCGGTGGCGGCTGTGGTGTGGGGCGAAGTACCCGCTCATCCCGCGGGTTCGCCAACATCGGATCCGCCAACATCGAGGGCAGTTCTAGTTTGAAGAACCAGCTCATCCCGCAGATCCAACCATGGACCCAGGCTGAACACTGTGCCTGGACTGGACTGGACCTAGGTGCAGAAGAAGACTCCTGCCATGGAGCGGGACTGGACGCCATGTCTAGACTGGGCATTGGGGCAGAGAAGGGCTCCTGCCATGGAGCTGGACTGGACGCCGTGTTCAGACTGGACATCGGTGCAGAGAAAGACTCCTGCCATGGAGCGGGACTGGACGCTGTGTCTGGACTGGGCATCGGCGCAGAGGAAGGCTCCTGCCATGGAGCTGGACTGGACGCCATGTTTGGACTGGACATCGGCGCAGGGGAAGGCTCCCGCCATGGAGCGGGACTGGACGCCGTGTCTAGACTGGGCATCGGGGCAGAGAAGGGCTCCTGCCATGGAGCTGGACTGGCGCCGTGTTCGGACTGGACATCGGCGCAGAGAAAGACTCCTGCCATGGAGCGGGACTGGACGCCTTGTCTGGACTGGGCATCGGCGCAGAGGAGGGCTCCTGCCATGGAGCGGGACTGGACACCATGTTTGGACTGGACATCGGCGCAGGGGAAGGCTCCGGCCGTGGAGCGGGATTGGACGCTTTGCCTGGACTGGGTACCAACGCAGGAGAAGACTCTGGCCTTGGAGCTGAAAAGGACGCCGTGCTCAGACTGGGCATCGGCGCAGGGGAAGGCTCCGGCCATGGAGCTGGAGGTTCCGAACCGTTGACCGTAGCAGGACGTTCCGGAGCGTGGACCGTATCAGGAGTTTCCGGACCATGGACCGTCTCAGAAGATTCGGGGCCATGGACCGTGTCAGGAGTGTTCCGGACTGGGTGCCGTCGCCGGAAGTTCTGGACTGTGAAACGTCGCCGGAAGCTCTGGACTGGGAACCGTCGCCGGAAGCTCTGGACTGGGAAACGTCGCCGGAAGCTCTGGACTGGGAACTGTCGCCGGAAGCTCTGGACTGGGGATCGTCGCCGGAAGCCTGGTGCAATTGGCCGGCACTGGTGGTACTGGACTGGTGACATGCACTTCATTGCGAGTGCGGGGAGCATGCACAGGACGTACCTGACTGGGGACACGCACTTCAGGGAGAGTGCGAGGAGCAGGCACAGGATGTACCTGACTGGGAACACGCACTTCAAGAAGAGTACGAGGAGCAGGCACAGGATGAACCGGGCTGTGGAGACGTACTGGAGACCTGGTGCGTATAGCCGGCATCAATGGTACCGGTTCGATGACACACCTCGCCCGGTAAGTGCGAGGAGCTAGCACAGAATGTACTGGGCTGTGAAGGCGCACTGGAGACCTGGTGCGTATAGCCAGCATCAATTGTACCGGAACTTTAACACACTTCACAGGACAAGTACGGGGAGCTGACTCAGGTGGCATCGGACTGTTAACACCGCTCCTCAGGGCGAATGCCGTGCATACTACGCCAAACCAACAGCTCTCTCGCTTCACTCTCCTCCAATTTATCCAACAACTCCTTGAAGGTCTCTAACTCTCTGACCACCCCATGTGCCACCCCCCAAACAAAAAAGATTTGGGCTGTCTTTTGGGCTTACTCTGTGGACATGAACCCCAGCATCAATCGCTGTCCTTCCTTCACCGCTTGCGTCTCCCGCCATGGAAGGCGATCCTGTCCTGCGAGGATTTCTTCTCAAGTCCAGGATCCCTTCCCATCCAGAATCTCTTCCCAAGTCCAGGATACTTCCTCCTCCTGGGCACGCTGCTTGGTCCTTTGTTGATGGGATATTCTGTCACGTTCGTTGGAATGAATATCAGACCAAGGCGCAGCGGATGTTGAGTTCCACATTATGTATTAAAGAAGTGAAACTTAGCAAAGACAAAAAACAAATAAACAATAAACTAACAACGAACAGTGACTACAGAGAATGCTACATGCACTAACTCAAAACAATATCCCATAACACACAGGTGGAAAAAATCCTACTTAAGTATGATCCCCAATTAGAGACAACGATAGCCAGCTGCTTCTAATTGGGAATAATACCAAAACACCAACATAGAAAAAACAAACTAGAACCCCATATGGAAAATATAAACTAGACTAAACTCCTAGTCACGCCCTGACCTACTCTACCATAGAAAATAAAGGTTTTCTATGGTCAGGATGTGACACACGCAAAGAGGGAAAAACCTTTTGGCCTTGCGAATCCAATCTTGACATGGGTCTGCATTGATGTTGTCACATGCCTCATCCATGGACAGGTGGGTGGCAATCTCATGGGGATGGTGATTGTACACCTTCCACCATGCTGAAAAACATTCCTCAATAGGGTTGAGGAAAGGAGTGTATGGGGGCAGGTATAGGGTCACTAATTGGGGGTGGGCCCAAAACCATGCCTGAACCACTCTGCATGGTGGAACCTGACATTGTCCCACACAATGACATGGGTGACCCCTTCACTTGACAAGCTTGCTCAATTTCATTGAGAAACACAATGAGGTGTTCAGTTTTGTAGTATGCAAGTAATGGCCTTCATCCTACCACACCATCTTCAGAGATCGCTGCGCACATGGAGATGTTTCCCCCACGTTGTCCAGGCATTTGTACGGTTGCCCACTGTGTTGAGTTTTGGCCAGGTTGAAGCTTCATCAACGAAGAGATACTTGTCATGGTTCACAGCAGCATGAAGCACTATCGCCCTCTAAAAATATATTTTGGTAAGTTATTTTTACCGTATAGCTCGTATATGATATTGTGAAGTTGCATGTGCATCCTATAGTTACAGTAATACTTTAAGGGCTGATGCTGGAGTAGAGAAGCAGGTACGTGGAGTCAACATTTAATAAGGAACAGACATGGAACAAGACAGGAACAGCGTCAGCACACGGGTAGCACAACGACATACGACAATTAATCCTGAAGCCATGAACAGAGCATGGGAACAGACAGATATAGTGAAGCGGTAATGACACAGGTGATTGAGTCCAGGTGAGTCAAATAATTGCTGATGCGCGTGACGGGTGAAGGCAGGTGTGCGTAATGAGGGTGGCAGGAGTGTGTAATGCTTGGGAGCCTGGCGCCTGGGAATGGGAGCAGGCATGACAAATACATTATAATAGTAATGTACCTAAACATACTTGACCCTCAGTTGTTTGACCCGGTCACTGTTTCTCTCAAAAGACACAAGGTAAATATGTTTCATAAATACCTGGTGTCTCTTCAAAAGGCGGGGCGATTATTTGTAGGCTGATGGATGCCACATTGGCAAAGGTGTCATCGTTCTCCTCAATGGCCTGCTATATTTCAGACAGCCGTATGTCATTCCTGGCCTCCACCACTACCCTCTCCTGCAGGCAGGTCAGCACATGGCAACTACAACCACCATGGGATCTTCTGTCAATTCTGAGGGTAGGCCAGAGAATTCTGTCAATAGATCATGCTGTAAGAATTAATTAACATGCATTACAATATGTAATTTACTGTAAATGTAACTATAAAGCGTAGTGCATATCCTGCAGACTTACCGATTCACTTGGCGAAACCTTCATATGATCGAAATGACTGTTCATTTTTTTCAGATTGGGGTGAACTAATCTGTTAACCTCTGCAATGGTAAAGCCTCTGTTTACCACGTGGTCAACAACGATATCCCAGACGATATCCCAGACGATATCCCAGACGATATCCCAGACATCATAAGACACAACAGTTCTGCCTCCCTCTCTCTGATGTCCACGTCTTTGATGTGGCCCACGCCCACCTCTTTGACCTCTTTGATAGGGCCCATGCCCACCTTTTTGACAGGGCCCATGCCCACATCTTTTACCTCTTTGATGGGGCCGATCCCCACCTCTTTGACCTCTTTGATAGGGCCAATGCCCACCTCTCTGACAGGCCCGTTTTCTACTAGCTCATTGATTTCTTCCTCACCCTTGCTGTTTATCTATGTTGAAAGAAATTACAAGTGTTCACACAAACCCTTTTATATGGTGACCAATTGTGGTGTCATGACGTTGCCCTCTTTGGGGCCTGTCACATAACTTGAGGTCCAAACAACATTTATGTTCTGGAGAAAAAAAAAGAAAAAAGAGAAAAAAAGATCGGTGAAAAATCCAGCTACGAACGGATTCATTTGGTACAATTTTGTGAAACTCATGAGACAATATATATTATTATTATTATAGTTTTTTTTCTTCACATTTTCAAACAGTGCTTTTACATTTGGGAGAGGTTTTTTTCTCGCCTAAGTAGCCTCGTTTCACTGCCAAAAATCAGATTAAACCATCTAGTGTTCAGCGACATAACAACACAATGTCAAATACAGGTAGCCAAGTCAAATAATTAACATCCAATCACATGAACCATTCCTCTCTCTCGGGAGAACGGTCCGTATGTAGCCAAACGTAGCTGCTGCTCATTTCTTTTGCCTGAAAATGGATAAATGGTTAAAAAAGTAAGGCCCGTGTCCATAGAGACTCTACTGGTAGCACTGCTACTACCAGCAGTACTACACCTGCACCTGTCGACGACACAAGTTGTTCTGCTTCTACGAGCACATCCAATGCTAGCATCAGTAATTCCACATTTATTGTTAGGCCAGCTAGCATGGACACTGACAGTTGTGAATCTGATGCAGCCGAAGAGCTACTGCCCCCTTACCCGGGAAAGCCCCGAACAACAGACAGGGACGTTGGACCATTGAAGAGGTGCAAATATGATAGCCACAGTGTGTTATATGTGCAAAAGTACTATCTCACAACTCGATGAAACCTTCACTCTTGCTCAGACATTTAGAAACAAAACATGTCCATTTGAAAAATAAGCCATGGGAGTTTTTTGAGTGAGAATTAAGGCAACTTTCGTGTAGTAAGACATGTATAAAAGCAACATATACCATTAATAAGAAGGGGCTAGAAGCGTCTTATAGAGTGAACTACCGAGTGTCTGGGACAGGTAAGCCCCTTACTATTGTGGAGGACTTAATTCTTCCTGTTGCCGCGGATATTGCTGGGACAATGCTGGGGGGAAAAGGCCAAAAAATCTATACAATGTCTTCATCAAACAACACTGTTGTATGATGCATCAGTGACATGGCAGGAGATGTTGTGAAACAATTACTGCTTCGCATACAAGCCAGTGAATTCTATATGCTACTGCTGGATGAGTCAACAGACGTTGAGCGGCTAGAAAGCCGGTGATGGCTAGAAAGCCGGTGACATCGTCGTCGAACGCCACCCAAACAAGGAGAGGAGCCGACTTCGGCGGAAGTCGTGACATGGACAGCTTTGTGACATCAAATGGACTTTCGTGGTCAACATGTGTTGGTATCTGTACTGATGGGGAGACAAGGAGACATAGTGGAGTGGTAATGCGCGTGCAAGCAGTTGCTCCCGACGCCACTTGGGTACACTGCAAGATCTACTGAGAGGCTCTTGCTGCCAAGAGAATGCCTGACAGCTTGAAAGACGTTTTGGACACTACAGTGAAAATGGTTAACTTTGTTAAAGCAAGGACCCTGAACTCTCATTTATTTTCTACACTATACAATGATATGGGCAGCGACCATGTAAAGCTTTTACAACATACAGAAGTGCGCTGGTTATCAAGGGGCAAAATAATTACATGTTTTTTTTATTGAGACAAGCTTAAAGTTTCCTTTACTGACCATAATTTTCTCATCTGACCGCTTGCGTGATGACAAGTTTCTCACACGACTGGCCTATCTGGGTGATGTTTTTCCCCGCCTGAATGATCAAAATCTAGGATTACAGGGACCGCAAAAATATTCAATGTGCAGGACAAAATTGAGGCCATGATTAAGAAGTTGGAGCTCTTCTCTGTCTGCATTAACAAGAACAACACACAGGTCTTTCCATCATTGTATGATTTTTTTGTGTGCAAATGAACTCAAGCTTACGGACAATGTCAAATGTGATACAACGAAGCACCTGAGTGAATTGGGGGATCAATTACGCAGTTACTTTCCCAAAAGGGATGACACAAACAACTGGATTCATTATCCCTTTCATGCCCTGCCTCCAGTCCACTTACCGATATCTGAACAAGAGAGCCTCATCGAAATTGCAACAAGCGGTTCTGTGAAAATTGAATTTAATCAGAAGCCACTGCCAGATTTCTGGATTGGGCTGCACTCAGAGTATCCTGCCTTGGCAAATTGCGCTGTTAAGACACTGATGGCCTTTGCAACCACGTACCTATGTGACAGTGGATTCTCGGCCCTCACTAGCAGGAAAACGAAATACAGGCAGAGACTGTGTTTGGGAAATGGTTTAAGACTGAGACTCTCTCCAATACAATCCAACACTGCAGAGTTATGTACATCCTTTCAAGCACACCCTTCTCATTAAACTGTGGTGAGTTATTCACAATTTTAGATTAAAAATAAGATGGTTATATAAAGAGCAAGATTATTGATTATTATTATATTATTATTTGTGCCCTGGTCCTATAAGAGCTATTTGTCACTTCCCATGAGCCGGGTTGAGACAAAAACTCACACTCATTCGTATGTTTAATAAATGTATTGTGTACAGTGTGTGAGTGACAGGCTTACAATGATGGCAAAAAACAACATTTGAAAGTGTGCTGACCCTGGTGCAAGAGGGGGTACGCAGCTGGAGGTTGAATGTTTGAAGGGTTACGGCACTATAAAAAGTGTGGGAACCAAGATGAAACACTGATTAGGTTTGGTGAAAAGGTTACTGTGTGATTTTGTGTGTTGTAGTTATTTGAAAATGCATTAAAACAGCCTTTTGATTATCTGCTTTGAGTTTTGTACTATAAGTTGTGAAATTTTCCCACATACTTGTGAAAATATTACCAAAGCAATTTGAAAGACTGTAACTGGTTGTTCAAATAACTCAATTGAGAAGATATCATTATGTTGTGTTTTGGTGATCAAATCAATCCTCTTTCTATATTTCACATTTAACTTATATTTTGGATCAATGGTTGTGTGGTGAAAGATGTCTTCAAACTAAATAAATGCACAATCAAAATGTTTTGAATATGACGATTCCTAGTCATAAGTGTAACTATTTTGGCGTTTTGTACTAAGTTTTTTGAAAATTCACCACATACTTGTGAAAATAGCACCAAAGAGATTGAAAAAACCTGTATGTGGTTGGTTGACCTGTATGTGATGTGTGTGTGTGTGTGTGTGTGTGTGTGTGTGTGTGTGTGTGTGTGTGTGTGTGTGTGTGTGTGTGTGTGTGTGTGTGTGTGTGTGTGTGTGTGTGTGTGTGTGCGTGCGTGCGTGCGTGCGTGCGTGCGTGCGTGCGTGTGTGTGTGTCACGCCCTGACCATAGAGAGACTTTTATGCTCTATGGTGGTTAGGTCGGGGTGTGACTAGGGTGGGTTCTCTAGGTTATTGTAAGTCTATGTTGGCCTGTTATGGTTCCCAATCAGAGACAGCTGTTTATCATCGTCTCTGATTGGGGATCATATTTAGGCAGCCATTTCCCCCACTGTGGGGGAAATGTTTTTGTGTAGTTGCCTGGGAGCACTGCGTTTGCTGCATGTTTTGTTTGCTGTTTATTGTTTTGTGAGTTTCATTGAATAAACATGTGGAACTCTACGTATGCTGCGCCTTGGTCCGACATTCATTATAACGATTGTGACTGTGTGTTTGTACCGAGCCACTCCTAAAACATGCTCTGGAACAATTCGCATGTATTGCACAATGTAGCCCAAACACTTGAAGCCTTGCATGAATGGCGAGAACCCGTTATCGAAATTTACCGGGATTTACCTCCCAAAAGCATTCCATTTTCCTGGGATAAATAACTGCGAGAAACCGGTCAATTATAATGACTTATTTATATGAACAGCATCACCATGAAATGGAATCGTTAAGTTATATGTGGTGTCTAAATCTGGTTTCTCTACAGCCTCTGCATGATGAATCAACACAGGGTAGGGACAGACAGCCCATCTCAGTATGGACCGCAATTCACAATGCATGTAGACCTATCATCTCATCATGGTAACTTTTTTCTTAGCACAGGTAGACCCATATCTGTTGCAGCATAGCCTATGCTACAGTAATATGAAGACCGAATGCGCCTCTAATTTACCCATCTCCATCTGGCTTTTGGGGGTCACCTTGTTAATTGTAAAGATTGTAATTTTTTAAATAGTTTTACAACAGCCTGTCACAAGAATATCCTTGCTTTAAACCACTGCACGTGTGAGCGCTCTCTTACAGTCTTTCTCTCTCTCTCCATCAACTCCATTCAAATTGCATCCAAAATAGATTACACTGTTCTAGATTGATATATAGCCCTATGGATGTCCTAGCCTACCACTTACTGTACATTCAATACAGTATTATCCTTATATTTAGCTAATTAATGATGGGTTATGCATAAAAAGCTTCTAACTTAAGGCCTCTGTCTCTTGCGCAACACACAAGCACCTGTGCTCTGTTGGCCTCTCAGAAAAAAAACACTCCTTAGCTCTTGGAGTCCCATGCAGGAAACGCTAGACTAGAATAGCTTGCTGGACATTATTTTGGGGGGCATTTCTTATACTAACAGGCTATTCAAACAGGGACGCAAGCTCTTTTTTTGCTGGATGTTAAATACTGCAGCCAATAGAACTCATGGGTAGTTTGAAAGAAGAGTGAACATGTGATGGAAGTAGGCTATAGCAGTTATTTATTCAGACCCATTACCATTCAATTTTCATGAAGAGAAGTGTCTTCTGCATTTAATTCTAGTCCCATATTATTCAAGGACGTCATTAGAATGATGAAGATAAGGACAAGAAAACGTATTTCATGTAACTTTTTAAAGTGAGGAAGGTGTGACGACCCTCCCACTCTGTCTGCCGTATTCTCTCTTTGTTCTTGTTTCCTTATTAGGATGCCGGTGGGCGGAGTTTGGAGGGTCGTCGGCTACATGGGAAACACCTGGGCCCGGTGTGTCCCAGGATAAATACACCACTTCCCCATTCATGGAGGAGACTCTCTCCATGCAGACACCTTTATAGATTTTGTTGTGTATCTTGGTGGTTTTTGGTTGTTTGTTTTGGCACCTTTCAACACCCTGCATTATCACATTCATGCATTCAAAACACTCACTTACACTACTGATTACTGATTACACACACCATTGTATATTGTACTTAGTTTACTTTACTTAATAAATATATGTTTTGTTACTCCTTATCTCCACGTTGTCTCCCTTTTGTTACGGGCTTTGAGCCGGTTCGTGACAAAGGAATGAAGCAACAATAAAGAGAAAAAGAAGAGGTAGGCTAATAACATTAGGGGAAATATTATGAATGCGTCAGCTGTACTAATTATACAAATAGGCACTATTATGTTTCAAAATTAAAATCAAATTCTGTAGCCTATACTGCACCAGAATCATATGTTCTCTTCTGCTTTATCATTGAACGTGAATTCCAAGAGTGTGCAAAGCTGTCATCAAGGCAAAGGGCTACTTTGAAGAATCTAAAATCTAATATATATTTTTATTTGTTTAACACTTTTTTGGTTACTGTATGATACCATATGGGTTATTTCATAGTTTTGATGTCTTCTCTAGAATTCTACAATGTAGAAAATAGTAAAATAAAGAAAATCCCTTGAATGCGAAGGTGTGTCCAAGCTTTTGACTCGTACTGTACATTGGATAACAGCACAATAATTTGGGCTTGGACTCATTAAATGTCATTAATGTCGGGCTCATAAAATGTAGGCTATTTAATATATGGCTCAGGTAGCATCAGGTATGCATTTTCATGCTGATCAAATCGCTAATCAAATCCAGACATATTTATATGCTTTATAATGCTTTTGAATGACACATCCGGCTTTGGTGGGAAATACTGGGTCATAAGTTATTTATTCCCAGGATGGAACATTTGTAAAATACTGGGAAAATATTCAACCCTAACATCAACTATAGAAATGTTTGTTTTGTTCAATTCTCTCCATCTATTTTCCTATAAATAAATTGTGTTTTTTAAACACCAAGTTATATTGCCAAACCAAAGTAGCTGAGGAAAGGTAGTTAGCAAGGTAGATTGCATCATATATAAAAGCCTCTCTCTTTTTCTCTCTTCATACCTTTACACAGCCTCAGCTCAATCCTAATGGAGAGCTAACCAACCCGGAGAATAGAGGGGAGTGATAGTTTGCTTTCTACAGCCCAATAAGGGTATCTGGACTCCAGCAGCACCCCGTGGACGACAGAAGTTGTAGATTCCTTCCACCATTCAGGATTGTGGAAAGAACAAGGGTTTAATTGGGACTTGACTACATTTTAAATCCCCTCCATCAACAACTCCCCCCTGGAATGGTCTGTCCCATGGGTTCACCACATGATGTGTGTGTGTTTTCTCTTAGCCATATATAGGACCATGTGTAGATAGTCCAGGAGTTCTGGATAGAGATCTGGATAGACAGACAGTCAATTGACCACACGGCTGCAACCCTCACTCTTTCTACCTTCTCGAGCAGGAATATAAAGCTCCCACCAGATCTATTTGGCTGCTGTTGAAGAAACAGAGGAACTTCTCTGTGTTTTTGAGTGGTTCTGAGCACCTGCCTGTGTCAAAATGAGTGACACTCTGCTGGATGATGAGTCCTTCATGTTCACTTCGGAGTCTGTCGGAGAGGGACATCCAGGTGAGTCTTCTCCTGGTTCCATTTTACTTGCTCTTTACATGCTCTTTACCAGTACGCACAATTTTTTTCTAGCCGTGGCCCCACAGCTATAGCAACATGCTCAATGAGAACCTACATCTGTGCCTGTCAGATGAAGTGTGAATAGTTACTCAATGTTGATAATACACATTATATATTTGTTGCATGGCTACAGTTTGACACAATCATAGTTCAAGTATATATAGTTTTCGCTCCACCCTTGTACTTGATTAATGAATTAAAGTCACTAGTTAGTAAGGGACTCCCCTCACCTGGTTGTCTAGGTCTTAATTTAAACTAAAACCTAAGACACTCTGCGGAATTAGTTTGACACCCCTGTCGTAGCGTAGATCTGAATACCCCTGGTATATAGTATGAGATATAAAAGATGGAGAGAAAAAAATTGGGGAAAGAATTGTCTAAATGTCTAAATGTCTAATATTTGCTCAAAAACTGATTACCGTGCTGATGTAGAAACACAGCGTAATGGTGCTCTATGACACAAAGATAGTATCTAGTCATCTAGTCAGACCCTGGAGGTAGTTAATCTGTCTGTGCTCCTGGCAGACACATTTACACATTTACTATGAGAGCATATGGATGGTATTCCATTGATAGACTACCCCAATGGCTCTCTCTTTTTCTCACTCTGTCTCTCTCTCTCTCTCTCTGTCTCTCTCTCCCTGATGGGGGATATTGAGTAGAGGTCTGGTGTAGAGTTGCATTGCTGAGAGAAAGGGAGAGAGAGAGTGGCGTATGCTCCCACAGTAAACTATTGCAAGCACGCACACACATTCACACAAACAGTCTGATGATGCATCACCCACCAATACAAGCACAGCGGTGGGCCGATAGTGACACACAGTACATTGCACACACTGCTCCACAGAAATCAGTAAATCAATTAAGTTTGATAAGTTGTGGTGTGTGTGTTTTTTTGGGGGGGGGGGGGTACAATGTTGCAGTTTGATTGGCTCTTATTTTAACATGTTCATTCTGCTAAAGCAATCAACAGTCTGGGGTCCCGTACACTCCGCCCCCTCCAACCATGTTAACTCCAATCACGTCCAATCAAAAATGCTAAAACCTATTCTGCCCTCTTTGGGTGAAGTGAATAGAAAAAAATGGGATGTGGTACTTACAGGACTTTTTTATGCATGATAGTACTTTAAAAAAGTGTCAATATTTTGAGAATAATGTGGCAATAATTCAAGAATAAACAATGAAGCAGGGGTTTTACAAAAAGGTGTTTGTGGGAGGGTTAATATAGGTAACCACACAGACTTCAATGAAATACCTCACCTCTGTGTCTGAGTCTGTCGTTCCTCCTTCTGAAAATAATCTGTGGCACAACTTCTTCCAGGTCCAAATAGGCCTACTTATAAAAATATGGTTATTATGTGCTTAAAGAGATAGGATTTCCTTGTTACTAAAGCCAATTCTAAAGTATAGTTTCACCAGGTCATCTAACATCATGCATTCCAATGGTGACGCACACAGCAACAGGGAGCCAGGGCGAAAAAAAAGTATCCAAGTATCACCACCCATCGCCGTTATTTTCTCTCTTCACTTGGCCCTAATACTCTTCTGTAGTTAACAGTATGTAACAGTGCAGTCTATTGGTATTTCTATATTGCCTTTAAATTGTTTAACTTGGGTCAAATGTTTCGGGTAGCCTTCCACAAGCATCCCACAATAAGTTGGGTGAATTTTGACCCCTTCCTCCTGACAGAGCTGGTGTAACTGAGTCAGGTTTGTAGGCCTCCTTGCTCACACACGCTTTTTCAGTTCTGCCCACAAATGTTCTGTGGGATTGAGGTCAGGGCTTTGTGATGGCCACTCCAATACCTTGAATTTGTTGTCCTTAAGCCATTTTGCCACAACTTTGGAAGTATGCTTGGGGTCATTGTCCATTTGGAAGACCCATTTGCGACCAAGCTTTAACTACCTGACTGATGTCTTGAGATGTTGCTTCAATATATCCACACAATTTTCCCCCTCATGATGCCATCTATTTGTAAAGTGCACCAGTCCCTCCTGCAGCAAAGCACCCCCACAACATGATGCTGCCACCCAGTTGCTTCACGGTTGGGATGTTGTTCTTCGGCTTACAAGCCTCCCCCTTTTCTTCCTAACATAACGATGGTCATTTTGGCCAAAAAGTTATATTTTTGTTTCATCAGACCAGAGGACATTTCTCCAAAATGTATGATCTTTGTCCCCTCAAAAAAAAAAGTTGTAGACGGTTTTGGAGCAGTGGCTTCTTCCTTTCTGAGCGGCCTTTCAGGTTATGTCGATATAGGACTCGTTTTACTGTGGATAAAGATAATTTTGTACCTATTTCCTCCAGTTGTTCTGGGATTGATTTTTCACTTTTTGCACCAAAGTACGTTAAACTCTAGGAGACAGAACGCGTCTCCTTCCTGAGTGGTATGACAGCTGAGTGGTCCCATGGTGTTTATACTTGCGTACTATTGTTTGTACATATGAACGTGGTACCTTCAAGCATTTGGAAATTGCTCCCAAGGATGAACCAGACTTGTGGAGGTCTACAATTTTCTTTTGAGGTCTTGGCTGATTTCTTTTGATTTTCCCATGATGTCAAGCAAAGAGGCACTGAGTTTGAAGGTAGGACTTGAAATACATCCACAGGTCCACCTCCAATTGACTCAAATTATGTCAATTAGCATATCAGAAGCTTCTAAAGCCATGACATCATTTTCTGGAATTTTCCAAGCTGTTTAAAGGCACAGTCAACTTAGTGTATGTAAACTTCTGACCCACTGGAATTGTGATACAGTGAATTATGAGTGAAATAATCTGTCTGTAAACAATTGTTGGAAAAATTACTTGTGTCATGCAGAAAGTAGATGTCCTAACCAACTTGCCAAAACTGTAGTTTGTTAAACAATACATTTGTGGAGTGGTTTAAAAACAAGTTTTAATGACTCCAACCTAAGTGTATGTAAACTTCTGACTTCAACTGTAAGTATATTTTAAACAACATACTTTACTGGGTGACTTTCACTTTTACTTGATGCGATTTCTATTAAGGTGTCTTTACTTTTACTCAAGTAAGACAATTGAGACTTTTCCCACCACTGCTCTTTTGTTGCTGAGAAAATGCAAACCTGTAGTGTAAAAAAGAATACCCCAAAAATGGTGAGTTTAAAAGGGTTTCTAAAGTTCTAATCCACATAATAATTCACATTTCCTGTTGCTGCAGGATTATTTTGCTGCTGTAGCAAACTGGCTCAAATTATGATCCTACATCTGTAAGTACACCAGGGCTTGAAATACAGTGGTAAACTTAAGCTCCAGATTAAGATTATTAATGTGAGATAATGATGACTTTGAGCATGTGCATCATAGGATACAGGGCCTTCAGAAAGTATTCCTCCCCCTTGACTTATTCCACATTTTGTTGTTTTGCAGTCTGAATTTAAAACAAATCTCACCCATCTACACACAATACCCCATAATGACAAAGTGACAAAGTTTTTAGAAATGTTTGCAAATGTATTGAAAATGAAATACAGAAATATCTCATTTACATAAGTAATCACACCCCTGAGTCAAAACATGTAAGAATCACCTTTGGCAGCGGTTACTGCTGTGAGTCTTTCTGGGTGTCTCTAAGAGCTTTGCACATCTGGATTGTGCAAATATTTGATAATTATTATTTTCAAAATGTTTTAAACTCTGTCAAATTGGTTGTTGATAAATGCGAGACAACCATTTTCAGGTCTTGCCAAATACTGCTCTTTTGTACTTTGGGATTATCCCCAAAAAAGGAATGTGACACTTTTTAAAGATTTCCCAAGTTCAATGGGTACAATCCTGTTCATGAGGAGATTATTAATTCGCATCACGCTCAAATACACTTTGTTTCGGTGTTTCTTGATTCAAGCCATGTGCCGGGTGGCGGGCATCACTCCAACGACTCATGAATTTATTTGTGTCTGCTTTGTATCCTTTGTTCTTTTTATTTATTATTGTCATCTTTCTGTCCTTTTCCAGACAAGATATGTGACCAGATCAGTGATGCTGTCCTGGATGCTCACCTGAAACAGGACCCAGATGCCAAGGTTGCCTGTGGTGAGTTAGAGGGGGACACATTTAAAGGAAACACACAGGGTCATGGTGAGTGAGGGGACACATTTAAGTGAATCACACAGACCAACAAAGGCAAATGTCCCAAAAGCATTTCACCATGCATTCCTTCTGTTCTGTCTAAAGCTAGCACTGCTTTCTGTTTTGTTTGAACTCAAACCCTTTGATTTTGTCTTACATAACTTCTTAATTTCCAAGAAAAAACTCAAGGAAATAAGCGTATTAGAATAATTGGGACACACAACACATAAGAAACCCACTGACCCCATATTGGGATATTGACCTAATGTACATTCTACACTTATCTATGTCCACTATGAACTCAAAACTATTTGTTGTTGTTGTTCTTGATTTGTTTTTTGTTTCCCAAGATAGAGGTCTACAAGTTCAAAATACCTTACCAATCAATTACACAACACTTGAGACATACTTACATAGAATACCACTTATCTAAAGATAAGTGTCATTGGTTGTTATTACACAGTTATAAAGTGTTAATGGTTGTCTTCACCCTGTGTAGAGACGGTGTGTAAGACTGGCATGGTGCTGCTGTGTGGAGAGATCACGTCCCGGGCCAATGTAGACTACCAGAAGGTTGTCAGAGACACGATCAAACACATCGGCTACGACAACTCAGACAAAGGTGAGAAACAGGCTTCTGTTGCGGCAGGGTAGTCTAGTTGTTAGAGCATTTGACTAGTAACTGAAAGGTTGCAAGTTCAAATCCCCGAGCTGACAAGGTACAAAATCTGTCGTTCTGCCCCTGAACAGGCAGTTAACCCACTGTTCCTAGGCCGTCATTGAAAATAAGAATTTGTTCTTAACTGACTTGCTTAGTAATATAAAGGTAAAAAAAAAAATATGTTTCTACTGAACAAAAATATAAATGCAGCATGTAAAGTGTTAGTCCCATGTATCATGAACTGAAATAAAAGATCCCCGAAATGTTCCATACACACAAAAAGCTTATTTCTCTCAAATGTTGTGCACAAATGTCTTTACATCCCTGTTAGTGAGCATTTCTTCTTTGCCAAAATAATCAATCCACCTGACAGGTGTGGCATATCAAGAAGCTCATTAAACAGCATGATCATTACTGTTCATTTCTCTACTCTTCACCTGAAACGGGACCCAGATGCCAAGGTTGCCAGTGGGAGTTAGAGGGGGACACATTTAAAGGAAACACACAGGGTCATGGTGAGTGAGGGGACACATTTAAGTGAAACACACAGACCAACAAAGGCAAATGTCCCAAAAGCATTTCACCATGCATTCCTTCTGTTCTGTCTAAAGCTAGCACTGCTTTCTGTTTTGTTTGAACTCAAACCCTTTGATTTTGTCTTACATAACTTCTTAATTTCCAAGAAAAAAATCAAGGAAATAAGCTCATTAGAACAGTTGGGACACACAACACATAAGAAACCCACTGACCCCATATTGGGATATTGACGTAATGACACAAGCGTTCTCTTCTCTACCAACGTTGTTTTAGACATTTTGGCAGTACGTCCAACCGGACTCACAAACACAGACCATGTGTAACCATGCCAGCCCAGGACCTCCACATCCAGCTTCTTCACCTGAGACAATCGTCTGAGACCAGCCACCCAGACAGCTGAGGAAACTGTGGGTTTGCATACCCGAAGAATTTGGTTATGTAGAAACCGTCTCAGGTGCGTGCTCATCGTCCACACCAATTTCTTGACCTGACTGCAGTTCGGCGTCGTAACCGACTTAAGTGGGCAAATGCTCACCTTCGATGACCACTGGCATGCTGGAGAAATGTGCTCTACGTCGATTTCAACTGTACCAGGCAGATGGCAGACGGCGTGTATGGCGTTGAGTGGACGAGCGGTTTGCTGATGCCAACGTTGTGAACAGAGTGCCCCATGGTGTTGGTGGGGTTATGGTGTGGGGCAGGAATAAGCTGTGGACAACGAACACAATTGCATTTTATCGATGGCAATTTGAAATTTGAATGCACAGACATACCGTGACGGGATCCTGAGGCCCATTGTCGTGCCATCACCTCAAGTTTCAGCATGATAATGCACGGCCACATGTCGCAATGATCTGTGCACAATTCCTGGAAGCCGAAAATGTCCTAGTTCTTCCATGGCCTACATACTCACCATACATGTCACTCATTGAGCATGTTTAGGATGCTCTGGATCAATGTGTATGACAGCGTGTTCCAGTTCCCACCATTATCCAGCAACTTCACACAGTCATTGAAGAGGAGTGGGACAACGTTCCACAGGCCACAATCAACAGCCTGATCAATTTTATGGGAAGGAGATGTCGTGCTGCTTGAGGCAAATGGTGGTCACACCAGATACTGACAGGTTTTCTGATCCACAGCCTTACCTTTTTTAAGGTATCTGTGACCAACAGATGAATATCTGTATTCCCAGTCATATGAAATCCATAGATTAGGGCCTTGTGAATTTCCTTCAACTTACTGATTTCCTTATATGAACAGTAACTCAGTAAAATCGTTGAAACTGTTGCATGCTGCGTTTATATTTTTTTGTGAGTGTTCTACTATACTATAGTGTAGATTGCATAATGTAGAAAATCAGAAACATACTAGAGGATGAATCATGTCCCTCTGTCTCTTCCCCTCCCTCTCTCTCTCTTTCTGTCCCTACCTTTCTCCCGCCTCTCTCTCTCCCCAGGTTTTGACTATAAGACGTGCAATGTGTTGGTGGCTCTGGAGCAGCAGAGTCCAGACATTGCTCAGGGTGTCCACATCGACAGGAAAGAGGAGGATATGGGAGCTGGAGACCAGGGTCTGATGTTTGGCTATGCTACAGATGAGACAGAGGAGTGCATGCCTCTCACCATCGTCCTGGCTCACAAACTGAATTCCAAGATGGCCGAACTCAGACGCAATGGAACCATCCCCTGGCTCCGCCCCGACTCTAAAACACAGGTGAGACTGAGAGAATTACCAATGAACTCTCTCTCTCTCCCTCTTTCTCTCTCTTGGGGGGGGGGGTATACAGTTGAAGTCGGAAGTTTACATACACCTTAGCCAAATACATTTAAACTCAGTTGTCCACAATTTAATCCTAGTAAAAATTCCCTGTCTTAGGTCAATTAGGATCACCACTTTATTTTAAGAATGTGAAATGTCAGGGAATTATTTATTAGCATTTCTTTCTTTCGTCACATTCCAATGGGTCAGAAGTTTACATACACTCAATTAGTATTTGGTAACATTGCCTTTAAATTGTTTAACTTGGGTCAAACGTTTCAGGTAGTCTTCCACAAGATTCCCACAATAAGTTGGGTGAAATTTGGCCCATTCCTCCTGACAGAGCTGGTGTAACTGAGTCAGGTTTGTAGGCCTCCTTGCTCGTACATGCTTTTTCAGTTCTGCCCACATATTTTGAGGTCAGGGCTTTGTGATGGCCACTCCAATAACTTGAATTTGATTGCCACAAATTTGGAAGAATGCTTGGAGTCATTGTCCATTTGGAAGACCCATTTACAACCAAGCTTTAACTTCCTGGCTGAATTCTTGAGAAGTTGCTTCAATATATCCACATAATTTTCATCCTCATGATGTCATCTATTTTGTCAAGTGCACCAGTCCCTCCTGCAGCAAAGCACCCCCACAATACGATGCTGCAACCCTAGGGCTTCAAGGTTGGGATGGTGTTCTTCGACTTGCAAGCCTCCTCCTTTTTCCTCCAAACATAACGATGGTCATTATGGTCAAACAGTTGCATTTTTGTTTCATCAGACCAGAGGACATTTCTCCAAAAGGTACAATCTTTGTCCCCATGTACAGTTGCAAACCATAGCCTGGCTTTTTATGGCGGTTTTGGAGCAGTGGCTTCTTCCTTGCTGAGCGGCCTTTCAGGTTATGTCCATATAAGACTCGTTTTACTGTGGATATTGATACTTTTGTACCCGTTTCCGCCAGCATCTTCACAAGGTCCTTTGTTGTTGTTCTAGGATTGATTTGCACTTTTCGCACCAAAGTACGTTAATCTCTAGGAGACAAAACGCGTCTCCTTCCTGAGTGGTATGACGGCTAAGTGGTCCCATGGTGTTTATACTTGCGTACTATTGTTTGTACAGATTAACATGGTACCTTCAGGCGTTTGGAAATTGCTCCCAAGGATGAACCAGACTTGTGGAGGTCTACATTTTTTTCTGAGGTCTTGGCTGATTTCTTTGGATTTTTCCATGATGTCAAGCAAAGAGGCACTGAGTTTGAAGGTAGGCCTTGAAATACATCTACAGGTACTCCTCCAATTGACTCCAATGATGTCATTTAGCCTATCAGAAGCTTCAAAAGCCATGACATCATTTTCTGGAATTTTCCAAGCTGTTTAAAGGTACAGTCAACTTAGTGTACTGTATGTAAACTTCTGACCCACTGGAATTGTGATACAGTGGATTATAAGTGAAATAATCTGTCTGTAAACAATTGTTGGAAAAATGACTTGTGTCACGCACAAAGTAGATGTCCTAATGAACTTGCCAAAACTATAGTTTGTTAAAAGGTATAGGGGGCAGCATTTTCACTTTGGATGAATAGCGTGCCCAATTTCAACTTCCTGCTACTCATGCCAAGAATATAAGATGTACTATTAGTAGATTTGCATAGAAAACACTCTGAAGTTTCTAAAACTGTTTGAATCATGTCTGTGAGTATAACAGAACTTATGTAACAGGCAAAACCCAGAGGACTAACCGTTCAGAATTTGGTTTTTTTTCGGTCTCTGTCTGTTCATTACCTCTCATTGGGAAACAATATTTCTTAGAAACTTGTTTTCAGTTCCTACCGCTTCCACTGGATGTCACCAGTCTTTGGAATTTGGTTGAGGTTATTCCTTTGTGCAATGAAGAAGTATGGCCATCTAGGAACTGCGTTGCACTATTGAGAGTTGCGCAAGACTTGAAAAGTAGCTTGGTTTGTTGTCTTCCTGTATTGAACACAGATAGACCCGTCTTCAATTTGATCGATTATTAACGTTAAAAATAACTAAAGTTGTATTACAAAAGTAGTTTGAACTGTTTTGGCAAAGTTTATAGGCAACTTTTGAAATATTTTGTGACGTTGCACAATTTGGAAGCTGTTTTTTTTCTGGATCAAATGCGCCAAATAAATGGACATTTTGGATATGGACAGAATTAATCGAACAAAATGACCAATTGTGATGTTTATGGGACATATTGGAGTGCCAACAAAAGAAGCTTGTCAATGGTAAGGCATGTTTATTTTATTTCTGCGTTTTGTGTAGCGCCTGCAGGGTTGAAATATGCTACCCTCTTTGTTTACTGTTGTGCTATCATCAGATAATAGCTTCTTATGCTTTCGCCGAAAAGCCTTTAAAATATGACATGTTGGCTGGATTCACAACGAGTGTAGCTTTAATTGAGTACCTTACATGTGTGATTTAATGAAAGTTAGATTTTTATATCATTTTATTTGAATTTGCCGCGCTGCATTTTCCCAGGTTTTTGGCCAAGTGGGACGCAAGCATCCCCTATACCATCAGAAGTTAACAAGAAATTTGTGGAGTGGTTGAAAAACAAATTTTAATGACTCCAACCTAAGTGTATGTAAACTTCCGACTTCAACTGTATTAGAAGAGAGGTGATGTAGGGTTGCATATAGAGAATAAGAGAATGGGAGAGAAATTAATGAAGAGAGAAAAAGGGAGAGAAAGTAAGGAAAAGAGGTAGAACAATTGAGAGAGTGTCATGCATAGGTATAATAGGTGGCAGGGAAGTCAGGCGCAGGAGAGTCAAATGGAGTGTAAAATGGAGTCTTTTAATAAAGTCCACGGAGTATGCTCCATAGCACTAAAAGTACATAACAAACAAACATGGGTACAAGGACCCAACGCGCACCTATACAACAAACACACTACACTGACAATAAAACAATCTCTGACAAAGACATGAGGGGAAACAGAGGGTTATATACACAACAGGTAATGAATGGGATTGAAAACAGGTGTGTGGGAAGACAAGACAAAACCAATGGAAAATTAAAAAAGGATCAATGATGGCTAGAAGACCGGTGACGTCGAACACCGCCCGAACAAGGAGAGGCAACGACTTCGGCAGAAGTCGTGACAGTACCCCCCCCCCCCTGACGCGCGTCGACACCGGCCTCGGGGACGACCCGGAGGGCGAGGTGCAGGGCGATCCGGATGGATACGGTGAAATTCTGATAACATGGAAGGATCTAACACGTCCTCCACCGGAACCCAGCATCTCTCCTCCGGCCCGTACCCCTCCCAGTCCACGAGGTACTGAAGGCCCCTCGCCCGACGTCTCGAATCCAAAATGGATCGAACAGAGTATGCCGGAACCCCCTCTGTCTAGAGGAGGCGGAGGAACATCACGCACTTCAGCCTCCTGGAGCGGGCCAGCCACCATCGGCCTGAGGAGAGACATGGAACGAGGGGTTAATACGGTAATGAGTGGGTAGTTGTAACCTATAGCATACCTCGTTCACTCTCCTCAGGACTTTAAACGGCCCCACAAACCGCGGACCCAGCTTCCGGCAGAGCAGGCGAAGGGGCAGGTTTCGAGTCGAGAGTCAGACCCTGTCCCCTGGTGCGAACACTGGGGCATCACTGAGGCGACGGTCTGTGCCAATTTTCTGGCGCCTTATGGCACGCTGAAGGTGGACGTGGGCTGCCTCCCAGGTCTCCTCAGCGTGCCGAAACCAATTGTCAACCGCAGGGGCCTCGGTCTGGCTCTGATGCCAAGGAGCCAGAACCGGCTGATACCCTAATACACATTGAAAGGGAGTAAGGTTAGTGGAGGAGTGACGTAGCGAGTTCTGAGCCATCTCTGCCCAGGGCACGAACTTCGCCCACTCCCCCGGCCGATCCTAGCAATAAGACCGCAGAACCCTACCCACATCCTGGTTAACTCTCGCCACCTGCCCATTACTCTCAGGGTGAAAACCTGAGGTAAGACTAACCGAGATCCCCAGACGCTCCATGAACGCCTTCCAGACCCTTGATGTGAACTGGGGACCAGTTCATACACTATATCCTCATGCAACCCATAGTGCCGGAAAACGTGTGTAAACAGGGCCTCTGCAGTTTGTAAGGCCGTAGGGAGACCGGGCAAAGGGAGGAGACGACAGGACTTAGACAACCGATCCACAACAACCAGGATCGTGGTGTAACCCTGTGAAGGTGGAAGATCAGTCAAAAAAATCCACCGACAGGTACGACCACGGTCGTTGAGGAACGGGTAGAGGTTGTAGCTTACCTCTGGGCAGGTGTCTAGGAGCCTTGCACTGGGCGCACACCGAGCAGGAAGAAACAGAAATCCTCACGTCCTTAGCTAAAGTGGGCCACCAGTATCTCCCGTCAAGACAGCACATCGTCCGACCTATCCCAGGATGACCAGAGGAGGGTGACGTGTGAGCCCAATATATCAATCGGTCGCGGACAGCAGACGGAATGTACAGATGACCAGCTGGACACTCAGGGGGAGAAGGCTCTGCACGTGACGCCCGCTCAATGTCTGCGTCCAGCTCCCACACTACAGGCGCCACCAGACACGAAGCTGGGAGTATGGGAGTGGGATCCATGGACCGCTCCTCTGTGTCATACAGCCGAGACAATGCGTCTGCCTTAACATTCTGGGAGCCTGGTCTGTAAGTAAGAGTAAACACAAACGAGTGAAAAACATGGCCCACCTTGCCTGGCGAGGATTCAATCTCTTCGCCTGCCAGATATACTCCAGATTGCGGTGGTCAGTCCAGATGAGAAAAGGGTGTTTAGCCCCCTCAAGCCAATGCCTCCACACCTTCAAAGCTTCTACGACAGCTAACAGCTCTCGGTTCCCCACATCATAGTTTCGCTCCGCCGGGCTGAGCTTCTTCGAAAAGAAAGCACAGGGGCGAAGCTTCAGTTGCGTTCCCGAACGCTGAGAGAGCACTGCTCCTATCCCAGCTTCGGATGGGTCCACCTCCACTATGAATGGCAAAGAGGGATCCGGATGAGCCAGCACAGGCACCGAGGTAAACAGAGTCTTCAGGTGCTCAAAAGCCCTGTTCGCCTCAGCCGACCACTGCAAGCGCACCGGGCCCCCCTTTAGCAGTGAGGTAATGGGAGCTACCACCTGACCAAAACCCCAGATAAACCTCCGGTAGTAATTGGAAAACCCCAAAAAACGCTGCAACTCCTTTACCGTGGTTGGAGTCGGCCAATTACGCACGGCTGTAATGCGGTCGCTCTCCATCTCCACTCCTGAAGTGGAAATCCGATGCCCTAGGAAGGAGATGGATTGTTGGAAAAACAAGCATTTCTCAGCCTTGACATATAGATCATGCTCCAACAGGCGACCAAGCACCCTGCGCACCAGGGACACATGCTCGGGGCCTGTAGCAGAGTATATCAGAATATCATCGATATACACCACTACACCCTACCCATGCAGGTCCCTGAAGATCTCATCTACAAATGATTGGAAAACTGATGGAGCATTCATCAACCCATATGGCATGACCAGGTACTCATAATGACCTGAGGTGGTGCTAAATGCCGTCTTCCACTCATCACCCTTCTTAATACGCACCAGATTGTACGCACTCCTGAGATCCAATTTTGTGAAAAAACGTGCCCCGTGCATTAACTCAATAAACGTATTGATCAGAGGTAGCGGGTAACTATATTTCACTGTGATTTTCTTAAGACCTCGATAATCAACGCACGGGCGTAAACCGCCATCCTTTTTTTTCACAAAAAAGAAACTCGAAGAGACGGGTGAAATGGATGGCTGAATGAACCCCTGATGCAGGGATTCAGAGACATATGTCTCCATAGCCTCCGTCTCCGTTTGCGACAGGGGATACACGTGACTCTTGGGATATGCAGCGTCCACCAGGAGATCTATCGCACAATCCCCCCGTCAATGGGGTGGTAATTGAGTCGCCTTTTTACAGAAGGCGAGAGCCAAATCGGCATAGTCGGGGGGAATGCGCACGGTGGAGACCTGGTCTGGACTTTCCACCGTAGTAGCACCAACGGAAACCCCTAAACACCTACCTGAGCATTCTCGCGACCACCCCGTGAGAGCCCTCTGTGGCCAAGAAACAGTGGGGTTATGACAAACTAACCAGGGTAGGCCTAGCACCACAGAATACACAGGAGAATCAAGAAGGAAAAGACTAATCTTCTCCTTGTGACCCTCCCGCGTTATCATACACAAAGGTGCGGTTACCTCCCTGATAAACCCTGACCCTAATGGTCGACTATCTAAGGCATGAATAGGGAAAGGCATATCCACAGGAACAATAGGGATCCCTAAACTATGAGCTAGACTTTTATTAATGAAATTCCCAGCCGCACCTGAATCTACTAGCGCCTTATACTGGGAATGCAGTGAAAAATCAGGAAAAGAGACAGAGACAAACATTAGTGCAGCAGAGGGCTCTGGATGAGAATGGTGCCTACTCACCTGGGGTGACGCCAGAATACCCTGCCTGCCCTCTATTCCCAGAGGAACCAACCCGGCACCGACCAGCAGTGTGCTCTCTGCGACCTTGAATGGTGCTCGAGCGGGAACCCCCTCCGGTCTCCCTGCGCACCATCCCTCACAATTCCATAGGTTCGGGAGAGAGGGTGCGGGAGGATGGAACAACCAGACCCCAATCTAGACGTCCACGAGTAGCCAGCATGTTGTCCAGCTTGATGGACATGTCCACCAGCTGGTCGAAGGTGAGGGTGGTGTCTCTACAGGCCAGCTCCCGACGGACGTCCTCGCGTAGACTACACCGGTAATGGTCGATCAGGGGCCTGTCGCTCCATCCAGCGCCGGCAGCCAAGGTCCTAAACTCCAAAGCAAAATCCTGTGCACTCCTCGTCTCCTGCCTCAGATGATAGAGAAGCTCACCCGCTGCTTTGCCTTCAGGTGGGTGATCGAATACTATCCGGAAGTGGCGGGTGAACTCCTCAAAATGGTCCAGCGCCGCATCCTCACTACTACACACAGTGCTGGCCCATTCCAGGGCTCTCCCGGTGAGGCATGAGACAAGGGCGTAACTCTTCTCACGGTCAGATGGTACTGGGGAGGCCGTGGCTAGATACAAGTTCAGTTTAAGGAGGAAACCCTGGCAGCCGGCAGTATCTCCGTTGTATCCCGTAGGTAGAGATAAATGGATCTTTGATTCCGGAGAGGAAAAAACGTTGACGGGAGATTCCGGTTGTGGTGGTGGTGGCGCTGGAGAAACTCCCTGTGTCTCCCAGCGATCCATTTTCATGACAATGTGATCCATGACGGAGCTGATAACGTCAAGCTCCCTCGCTTGTTCTTGAACGCGTTCCTCCAGGTCCATGGGCATAGTGTCCTCTCCTGCTGACTTCATATATGGTCAGAGATTCTGTCATGCATAGGTATAATAGGTGACAGGGAAGTCAGGCGCAGGAGAGTCAAATGGAGTGTAAAATTGAGTATTTTAATAAAGTCCACAGAGTATGCTCCATAACACTAAAAGTACATAACAAACAAACATGGGTACAAGGACCCGACGCGCACCTATACAACAAACACACTACACTGACAATAAAACAATCTCTGACAAAGACATGAGGGGAAACAGAGGGTTATATACACAACAGGAAATGAATGGGATTGAAAACAGGTGTGTGCGAAGACAAGACAAAACCAATGGAAAATTAAAAAAGGATCAATGATGGCTAGAAGACCGGTGACGTCGAACGCCGAGCACCGCCCGAACAAGGAGAGGCAACGACTTCGGCAGAAGTCGTGACAGAGAGAGAATTGAAATATAATTGAGAGAGAGAGAGAGAGAAGCATGTGGTCCCCACTTGAAACCATGACTCCCCACTGAGAGTTTACTCAGGTGTTACCATGAGACTATGTGACTAGTCTGTTTTCACCCATGAGTGGGAATGAGTTGACCCCTAACCCTGAGCCGTTTGGAGCAAAGGAGACCAGCTGTGGTCTTGTCAATCATAGCAAACTGTCTGGTTCCATTTCAACTTCTAAACCCTTCTCTTAGCTCCTACCTCTTCTCCTAGCACCTACTCCCTTCAATGTTCACAGATCTAAAAGGATTGGAGAGGTGTCAGTAATGTGGTGGAAGCTCCACTGAGGTTGCCCTAAACTACACGTCTAGCATCCAAGTTGGGAGAAGGAGCAAGGAGCTGAAATGGAACAGACTAAAATCCAATGGATTCTTTCCTCAGGCAGCTGTAACCTTATGGGTAATTCTCAAGAAATTCTCAAATTCCTGAGTTATGAGCGGGAAGTGAAGAGGGAAGGGTCTTCAGATTTAGGGGTATTTTTGAATGGGGCTGGAAAAGGAATGGCCCAAAATAGGATCTTGTGAGAGGGATTATATTCAGGCATTAGGGGGGGGGGGGTTCAGACATTCACATGAAGGGAAGTTCAGTTAGTTAACCAAGGCCCTCAGAAAATGTTATTGATATCTGATAACATTGACAGGCACGTGTCTTGGCTTCAGGGCTGAACATAATAAAGACAATCATGTAGCAGAACATGTGATGATATTAATTAACAGTGCAAATTGTCCAAACAGATCCTCAAGGTAGATGGATGATATTAAATATGTTATTGGACCATAAACAGATATAGCTTTTTAACCTATACGGTCCGAATAATGATGATCCACGCTTCTTTTAAAATATATTTTATAATTTATCAACCCTACAAGCAACACTAGACTAGATTATAATGGTGGGAGATTTTAATATGGTTTTAAATACCTCTATGGACCGTAAAGGAAATCACACTGCAAACTATCCCCCTCAGGCACTTAAAGAAATCATGAATGTCATGGATATATTGGAATTAGTGGGTATATGGAGGCTTACTGTAAATACCCTGACCTAGTGAGATATACAGTGAGGGAAAAAAGTATTTGATCCCCTGCTGATTTGCCCAGTGACAAAGAAATCATCATTCTATAATTTTAATGGTAGGTTTATTTGAACAGTGAGAGACAGAACAACAACAAAAGAATCCATAAAAACGCATGTCAAAAATGTTATAAATTGATTTGCATTTTAATGAGGGAAATAAGTATTTGACCCCCTCTCAATCAGAAAGATTTCTGGCTCCCAGGTGTCTTTTATACAGGTAACGAGCTGAGATTAGGAGCACACTCTTAAAGGGAGTGCTCCTAATCTCAGTTTGTTTCCTGTATAAAAGAAACCTGTCCACCGAAGCAATCAATCAATCAGATTCCAAACTCTCCACCATGGCCAAGACCAAAGAGCTCTCCAAGGATGTCAGGGACAAGATTGTAGACCTACACAAGGCTGGAATGGGCTACAAGACCATCGCCAAGCAGCTTGGTGAGAAGGTGACAACAGTTGATGCGATTATTCGCAAATGGAAGAAACACAAAATAACTGTCAATCTCCCTCAGCCTGGGGCTCCATGCAAGATCTCACCTTGTGGAGTTGCAATGATCATGAGAATGGTAAGGAATCAGCCCAGAACTACACGGGAGGATCTTGTCAATGATCTCAAGGCAGCTGGGACCAACCGAGAAAACGATTGGTAACACATTACGCCATGAAGGACTGAAGTCCTGCAGCGCCTGCAAGGTCCCCCTGCTCAAGAAAGCACATATACATGCCCATCTGAAGTTTGTCAATGAACATCTGAATGATTCAGAGGACAACTGGGTGAAAGTGTTGTGGTTAGATGAGACCAAAATGGAGCTCTTTGGCATCAACTCAACTCACTGTGTTTGGAGGAGGAGGAATGCTGCCTATGACCCCAAGAACACCATCCCCACCGTCAAACATGGAGGTGGAAACATTATGCATTACGTTTTTCTGCTAAGGGGACAGGACAACTTCACAGCATCAATGGGATAATGGACCTGGCCATGTACCGTCAAATCTTGGGTGAGAACCTCCTTCCCTGAGCCAGGGCATTGAAAATGGGTAATGTATGGGTATTCCAGCATGACAATGACCCAGAACACACGGCCAAGGCAACAAAGGAGTGGCTCAAGAAGAAGCACATTAAGGTCCTGGCGTGGCCTAGCCAGTCCCCAGACCTTAATCCCATAAAAAATCTGTGGAGGGAGCTGAAGTTTCAAGTTGCCGAATGTCAGCCTTAAAACCTTAATGACTTGGAGAAGATCTGCAAAGAGTAGTGGGACAAAATCCCTCCTGAGATGTTTGCAAACCTGGTGGCCAACTACAAGAAACGTCTGACAAGGGTTTTGCCACCAAGTATTAACTCATTTTTGCAGAGGGGTCAAATACTTATTTCCCTCATTAAAATGCAAATCAATTTCTAACATTTTTGACATGCGCTTTTCTGGATTCTTTTGTTGTTATTCTGTCTCTCACTGTTCAAATAAACCTACCATTAAAATTATAGATGGATAATTTATTTGTCAGTGGGCAAACGTACAAAATCAGCAGGGGATCAAATACTTTTTTCCCTCACTGTACATGGCGGAGGCTTAATCAAGCTAGTCGTCTTGATTACTTTCTTATGTCATTCTCTCTGGCACCAAAAGTTTAAAAAGTGTTGATAGGGGACAGAATGCGGTTGGACCATCACATAATTGGCATATAAATTACTCTTACAGAATTACCATGTGGGCGAGGATATTGGAAATATAATCAAAGCCTACTTGTTTTTAACTAGAACAGAATCATTTACAACTGGCTTTTCTGATATAACATATGTAGAGCAGATCCCCTTATTGCATGGGACTCTTTTAAATGTGCCTTTAGAGGTCATGAAATTCAGTACTCATCTATAAAACAAAAGCAATTTAGGTCAAAAGAGTCCATATTAACAAAAGAAATTGAAAGACTAACAGTACAGATAGATAGCAATCAAAACTGTCCCATAGTGGCACAGAATAAGTTAGAGGAAAAACAAAAAGAAATGGAGGAACTTATTCAAGAAAGATCCAGTGTAATATGTAATAAAAATAAAGCGAACTGGATGGAATATGGGAAAAAATGCACCAAATTATTTTTAAATCTTCAACATAGAAATGCTACCAAAAAATGTCTTGTTACAAATGATGGAGTCGCTCATGATTCACTGAACTATATTTTGAAAGAGGAAGTAAAGTACTTTAAGAATATGTTTTTGTTTCAGTCTCCCCCATTTCCACTAACCAAAGCTAATTGTATGGATTGTTTTCCTATTAATAATGTAAAATGAAAATCTGTACAGAAAGACTCATGTGAAGGCCAAATTACAGAGGAGGAACTTCTTTATTCATTTAAAGCCTTTAAGTCCGGGAAAACTCCAGGGCTGGATGGCACACCAGTGGAAGTATACCAAACTTTTTTTTATACAGTGGGGCAAAAAAAGTATTTAGTCAGCCACCAATTATGCAAGTACTCCCACTTAAAAAGATGAGAGAGGCCTGTCATTTTCATCATCTCGGTACACTTCAACTATGACAGACAAAACGAGAAGAAAAAAATCCAGAAAATCACATTGTAGGATTTTTAATGAATTTATTTGCAACTTATGGTGGAAAATAAGTATTTGGTCAAGAACAAAAGTTTATCTCAATACTTTGTTAGATACCATTTGCTGGCAATGACAGAGGTCAAACGTTTTCTGTAAGTCTTCACAAGGTTTTCAAACACTGTTGCTGGTATTTTGGCCCATTCCTCCATACAGATCTCCTCTAGAGCAGTGATGTTTTGGGGCTGTTGCTGGGCAACACGGACTTTCAACTCCCTCCAAAGATTTTCTATGGGGTTGAGATCTGGAGACTGGCTAGGCCACTCCAGGACCTTGAAATGCTTCTTACGAAGCCACTCCTTTGTTGCCCGGGAGGTGTGTTTGGGATCATTGTCATGCTGAAAGACCCAGCCACGTTTCATCTTCAATGCCCTTGCTGATGGAAGGAGGTTTTCACTCAAAATCTCACGATACATGGCCCCATTCATTCTTTCCTTAACACGGATCAGTCCTCCTGGTCCCTTTGCAGAAAAACAGCCCCAAAGCATGATGTTTCCACCCCCATGCTTCACAGTAGGTATGGTGTTCTTTGGATGCAACTCAGCATTCTTTGTCCTCCAAACACGACGAGTTGAGTTTTTACCAAAAAGTTATATTTTGGTTTCCTCTGACCATATGACATTCTCCCAATCTTCTTCTGGATCATCCAAATGCTCTCTAGCAAACTTTAGGCGGGCCCGGACATGTACTGGCTTAAGCAGGGGGACACGTCTGGCACTGCAGGATTTGAGTCCCTGGCGGCGTAGTGTGTTACTGATGGTAGGCTTTGTTACTTTGGTCCCAGTTCTCTGCAGGTCATTCACTAGGTCCCCCCGTGTGGTTCTGGGATTTTTTCTCACCATTCTTGTGATCATTTTGACCCCACGGGGTGAGATCTTGCGTGGAGCCCCAGATCGAGGGAGATTATCAGTGGTCTTGTATGTCTTCAATTTCCTAATAATTGCTCCCACAGTTGATTTCTTCAAACCAAGCTACTTACCTATTGCAGATTCAGTCGTCCCAGCCTGGTGCAGGTCTACAATTTTGTTTCTGGTGTCCTTTGACAGCTCTTTGGTCTTGGCCATAGTGGAGTTTGGAGTGTGACTGTTTGAGGTTGTGGACAGGTGTCTTTTATACTGATAACAAGTTCAAACAGGTGCCATTAATACAGGTAACGAGTGGTGGACAGAGGAGCCTCTTAAAGAAGAAGTTACAGGTCTGTGAGAGCCAGAAATCTTGCTTGTTTGTAGGTGACCAAATACTTATTTTCCACCATAATTTGCAAATAAATAAATAAAAAATCCCACAATGTGATTTTCTGGATTTTTTTTCTCATTTTTCTGTCATATTTGAAGTGTACCTATGATGAAAATTACAGGCATCTCTCATCTTTTTAAATGTGAGAACTTGTACAATTGGTGGCTGACTAAATACTTTTTTTGCCCCATTGTATACTAAGAGGACCATCATTAGCATGTTTTAACCACTCCTATATAAACGGTAGATTATCGGACACGCAACAAGAAGGTCTGATTTCATTATTACTGAAACAGGATCCAAGTGGTGTATATATAAAGATCCAGTCCATTAAAAAAATTGGAGGCTTCTTACACTGTGATGCAAAAATTCTAGCAAAATGCATAGCGCATAGAATTAAAAAGGTATTGTCGGATATTATTCATCTTAATCAGACAGGTTTTTTACATGGACGATACATTGGAGATAATATATGACAAGTACTGGAAACAATAGAACACTATGGAAAATCTGGGAAACCAGGCCTGGTATTCATAGCTGACTTCAAAAAGGCATTTGATAAAGTACGACTGGAGTTAATATGTCAATACCTGGAATATTTCAATTTTGGAGAATCTCTTATAAAATGCGTTAAAGTTATATATAGTAACCCTAGGTGTAAAATAGCAAAATAATGGCTACTTCTCAGAAAGTTTTAAACTGTCCAGAGGAGTAAAACGAGGTTGTCCACTATTGGTATAGCTATTTATTATTGCCCTCGAAATGTTAGCTGTTAAAATCAGATCCAACAATAATATCAAAGGGTTAGAAATTCAGCGCTTAAAAACAAAGGTGTCATGATACGCTGATGATTCATGTTTTCTTTTAAATCCACAATTTGGATCCCTTCACAGCCTCATAGAGAATCTAGATACTTATTTAACCTCTCTGGATTACAACCAAATTATGATTACGTGTTGGATCACAAAAAAATAATGTAAAAATAACTTTTACATTACTGTGTAGTTTACCAATAAAATGTTCTGATGGTGATGTAGATATACTCGGTATACTTATCCCGAAATAAATAAATGATCTCACTCCAATAAATGTTAATAGAAAGTTTGCAAAAATAGATGAGATCTTGCTACCATGGAAAGGAAAATGTCTGTCTATTGTGGAAAAATCACCATGATTAAATCTTTAGTCATATCCCAGTTTACCTATTTGCCTATAGTCTTGCCTACACCTAGCAAGTAACCTGTTTTTTATTATATGAGCAAAAAATATTCAATTTGATTTGGAATGGAAGGCCAGCAAAAATTTAAAAGGGCCTATTTATATGATGAATATGAATTTGGAGGGCAAAAAGTAAATATTAAAGCATTAGACCTCTCATTAAATGCGTCAGTTATACAAAAGTTATACACAAATCCGAACTGGTTCTCTAGCAAATTAGTAAAAACTTTCGCCCCTTGTTGAAGAACTTCTTTCCTTTATTCAGATTACAACCTCTCACATTTGGTTATTTGAAAATGAAATAATCTCCAAAATATCTCTATTTTTAAAACAAGCCTTAGAAAGTTTGTTGCAATTTGAGTTTTATCCATCAGAAAAGACAGAACAAATATTACAACAAATATTGTGGTTAAATTAAATATACTCATTGATTTAAAAAATAAAAACATTTCAATAAATAAATTAAATAAAAAACGTATCATCTTTGTAAATTATATCATAAACAGGACTGGTAGAGTTATGTCACACATGCAGCTAACAAAAATATATGGAAATGTCTGCACTACCCAAAATTAGAATCAACTAATTGCAGCATTACTGCAAAAATGGAAGAGACAAGTGGAAGGGGGTAAAAGTAAGCAATTTGTCTGTCAGCCCTGTATTCAAGACCAAAATTGGTTAAAGAAAATTGCAAAAGTGTTGGGAAGAGATTTTCGATGTACCGATTCCATGGCACATGGTTTATGAACTGATACGCAAAACGATCCCGGGTTAAAAACGTATAATTTGTAAATTATTATTATTATTATACAAATACAAAAATACAAATGTATTGTTCCAATAGAATGATATATACTGTATGTGGGGGATACAACCTTCCCAGCTCTGCAGATTTTGCTGCGAAGAGACAGAGGCATCAGATATTTTTTTTGGTACTGTCCATATGTAGCTTGTGTTTGGTCACATGTCCAGGAATGGCTGAAGAATTGCAACATTTACCTGGAGCTAACGCTGCAGATAGCACTACTGGGTATTTTGAAAAGTCATAGCCAATCGATCAATGATATTAGAACACTTTTCGCAAAAATGTATCTTTAATATATAATCTGTAGAAACTATGAGAGTTCAGAACTTTTGTGAAACAGTCCAGCACAGCTGAAAAATATATGGCAAATAGAAATCTAATATGGATGGTGTTAAGAGATACAGTGGGGCAAAATAGTATTTAGTCAGCCACCAATTGTGCAAGTTCTCCCATTAAAAAGATGAGAGAGCCCTGTAATTTTCATTATAGGTACACTTCAACTATGACAGACAAAATGAGAAAAAAAATCCAGAAAATCACATTGTAGGATTTTTAATGAATTTATTTGCAAATTATGGTGGAAAATAAGTATTTGGTCACCTACAAACAAGCAAGATTTCTGGCTCTCACAGACCTGTAACGTCTTCTTTAAGAGGCTCCTCTGCACAACTGAGCAAGAGGACAAGTACTGTACATTAGAGTGTCTAGTTTGAGAAACAGACGCCTCACAAGTCCTCAACTGGCAGCTTCATTAAATAGTACCCGCATAACACCAGTCTCAACATCAACAGTAAATAGGCGACTCGGGGATGCTGGCATTCGGTGTAACTCATCCCAAACCATCTCAATTGGATTGAGGTCAGGTGATTGTGGAGGCCAGGTCATCTGATGCAGCCCTCCATCACTATCCTTCTTGGTCAAATAGCACTTACACTGCCTGGCAGTGTGTTGGGTCATTGTCCTGTTGAAAAACAATTGATAGTCCCACTAAGCTCAAACCAGATGGGATGGCGTATCGCTGCAGAATGCTGTGGTCGCCATGCTGGCTAAGTGTGCCTTGAATTCTAAATCATTTTATTTATTTATTTTTTATTTCACCTTTATTTAACCAGGTAGGCAAGTTGAGAACAAGTTCTCATTTACAATTACGACCTGGCCAAGATAAAGCAAAGCAGTTTGACACATACAACAACACAGAGTTACACATGGAGTAAAACAAACATACAGTCAATAGTACAGTAGAAACAAGTCTATATACGATGTGAGCAAATGAGGTGAGATAAGGGAGGTAAAGGCAAAAGAAGGCCATGGTTGCAAAGTAAATACAATATAGCAAGTAAAACACGGGAATGGTAGATTTGCAGTGGAAGAATGTGCAAAGTAGAAATAAAAATAAATAATAATAAATCACAGATAGTGTCACCACCCCCACACCATCACACCGCGCATGCGGAGATCATCCGTTCACCTACTCTGCATCTCACAAAGACACATAGGTTGGAACCAAAAATCTCAAATTTGGACTCATCACACCAAAGGACAGATTTCCACCGGACGGATTTCCACCGGTCTAATGTCCATTGCTCATGTTTCTTGGCCCAAACAAGTATCTTCTTCTTGTTGGTGTCCTTTAGTAGTGGTTTCTCTGCAGCAATTCGATCACGAAGGCCTGATTCACGCAGTCTCCTCTGAACAGTTGATGTTGAGATGTTTGTTACTTGAACTCAGTGAAGCATTTATTTGGGCTGCAATTTCTGAGTCTGGTAACTCTAATGAACTTTTAACAAGGCACACCTGTTAATTAAAATGCATGCCAGGTGACTACCTCATGAAGCTGGTTGAGAGAATGCCAAGCATATGCAAAGCTGTCATCAAGGCAAAGGGTTGCTACTTTGAAGAATCTCAAAAATAAAATATATTTTAATTTGTTGGTTACTACATGATTCCATATGTGTTATTTCATAGTTGTGATGTCTTCAATATTTTTCTACAATGTAGAAAATATAAAAAATGAAGGAAACCCTGGAATGAGTAGGTGTGTCCAAATTTTTGACTGGTACTGTATATGTACAGTGGGGCAAAAAAGTATTTAGTCAGACACCAATTGTGCAAGTTCTCCCTCTTAAAAATATGAGAGAGGCCTGTAATTTTCATCATAGGTACACTTCAACTATGACAGACAAAATGAGAGAGAAAATCCAGAAAATCACAATGTAGGATTTTTAATACATTTATTTGCAAATTATGGTGGAAAATAAGTATTTGGTCACCTACAAACAAGCAAGATTTCTGGCTCTCACAAAACTGTAACTTCTTCTTTAAGAGGCTCCTCTGTCCTCCACTCGTTACCTGTATTAATGGCACCTGTGTGAACGTGTTATCAGTATAAAAGACACCTGTCCACAACCTCAAACAGTCACACTCCAAACTCCACTATGGCCAAGACCAAAGAGCTGTCAAAGGACACCAGAAACAAAATTGTAGACCTACACCAGGCTGGGACGACTGAATCTGCAATAGGTAAGTAGCTTGGTTTGAAGAAATCAACTGTGGGACCAATTATTAGGTAATGGAAGACATACAAGACCACTGATAATCTCCCTCGATCTGGGGCTCCACGCAAGATCTCACTCCGTGGGGTCAAAATGATCACAAGAACGGTGAGCAAAAATCCCAGAACCACACGGGGGGACCTAGTGAATGACCTGCAGAGAGCTGGGACCAAAGTAACAAAGCCTACCATCAGTAACACACTACGCCGCCAGGGACTCAAATCCTGCAGTGCCAGACGTGTCCCCCTGCTTAAGCCAGTACATTACCAGGCCCTTCTGAAGTTTGCTAGAGAGCATTTGGATGATCCAGAAGAAGATTGGGAGAATGTCATATGGTCAGATGAAACCAAAATATAACTTTTTGGTAAAAACTCAACTCGTCGTGTTTGGAGGACAAAGAATGCTGAGTTACATCCAAAGAACACCATGCCTACTGTGAAGCATGGAAACATCATGCTTTGGGGCTGTTTTTCTGCAAAGGGACCTGGACGACTGATCCGTGTAAAGGAAAGAATGAATGGGACCATGTATCGTGAGATTTTGAGTGAAAACCTCCTTCCATCAGCAAGGGCATTGAAGATGAAACGTGGCTGGGTCTTTCAGCATGACAATGATCCCAAACACCCCGCCCGTGCAACAAAGGAGTGGCTTCGTAAGAAGCATTTCAAGGTCTCGGAGTGGCCTAGCCAGTCTCCAGATCTCAACCCCATAGAAAATCTTTAGAGGGAGTTGAAAGTCTGTGTTGCCCAGCAACAGCCCCAAAACATCACTGCTCTAAAGGAGATCTGCATGGAGGAATGGGCCAAAATACCAGCAACAGTGTGTGAAAACCTTGTGAAGACTTACAGAAAACGTTTGACCTCTGTCATTGCCAACAAAGGGTATATAACAAAGTATTGTTATTGACCAAATACTTATTTTCCACCATAAGTTGCAAATAAATTCATTAAAAATCATACAATGTGTTTTTTTTTCTCATTTTGTCTGTCATAGTTGAAGTGTACCTATGATGAAAATTACAAGCCTCTCTCATCTTTTTAAGTGGGAGAACTTGCACAATTGGTGGCTGACTAAATACTTTTTTGCCCCACTATGTGTATTTATATGTATGTATATGTATACTGTATATATTGGAAAAGATGCAGACAATGGCATTGATGGAGGCTACAATCTCTCTGCAATATTAAAGCTGATCTACCCCATAAAAAAATATAAAAAACATGTAGCAGAACAAATATGATAACATATCTCATCTCCACCCCTCTTCTCCCCCCTCCATCCCTCCCTCTCATCGCTATCTCCTCTTCTTCATCAGGTGACGGTACACTATGAGCAGGAGAATGGGGCAGTGATCCCTATAAGGGTCCACACCGTGGTCATCTCTGTTCAACATGATGACTTCATCGGCCTGGAGGAACAGAAGAAGGTGCTCAAGGAGACGGTACGTACTCAGGGCCTGCCCTCCCATTAGGCAAGATTAGGCGGTCGCCTATGGCGGCACTTGAATTTGGGGCAGCATTTTGGAAATTGGCTACCGCCTTCCGGCGCCCCTGATCGGCTACTGCACTGCTGCCGGTACCCCAGCCACCAGCTCATAGTCATTGCTGAATCTCATAGCCACCCACCCCATTCCCGCTTCTCCCGAAGTTCACTCCCCCTATCCTTGGTAGCTATGGTTATATGTGTGTGTTTTTAGGGGATTATCCAATTGTGAAACATTAATAAAAAATAATCTGCCAATTAAATTATTGTATTGCTTTTTATGTTTGTGTGTGAAGATGATTGGTGATTTAAGGCAGTAGCCTAACCTAGCCTGTTAATGTTAGCTAGCTACTAGTGGAAATCATTTCAGCTAAAGTAAGCTATAGAGATTTGCAACCAAATTTGCTACCATTTCTAAGAGACAAAAACCTTCAGGAAGTGAATATATATTTTAAAAAACTGATAAGAAAATAGGCACAATCTCTAAACCAAAGAGATTTGCTGCTGAAATTGATCAGCATGCAGCAATGTCCATCAGCCGGTGTGGAGAACAATAAGCCGCCAAAGACAGGCCGTTCATTTGCAGAGAAGGACGAGCCCCCCGTTCACTGGTTCTAGCAGCCAAGAGGACGAACCAGAGGAGTCTGAGCCATCCACTTCCACAGATGATGACAGCTCTCTGGGTAGACAAGAAAAGGTGGTCGCACCAGGCCTAGCCACATCTCCAAACAATGCGGGCAGAGACTTTGCTATCTGGGACCCGGACTCAGATTAGTACCTCTTCGTCCCTGATGACAGTGGTGTTGCTGCTGCTGCTAAATCCAACTCCCAGACAAAAAACATAAAAGATCCCGGTGAGGGGCCCAAATATATGAATGGATCTTTACGGGATATGTTAGTGCGGGCTGGGCCACATCAGAATAAGGAGGGGAATTTCCCAAGAGATTGTTGGTGGCCCAATACAATAGGAGAATGGCAAACGGGGAGAGTGGAGAGACCATGGCTTGTTTATTCCAAGAAAAACGATAAAGCCTTCTGTTTTTGCTGCAAACTTCTTTCACATGAGTGCAAATCTGCGCTGGTCAGGAATGGAACCAGGGACTGGAAGTATCTGTGCCACCTCTCCATCTCACAGGAGAAGTCGCATGACCGCCTAGATAGTTTCCAGAGGTGGAAGGAGCTGGAGAACAGGCTGGTGTCCAAGCAAACTATCGATGCCCAACGGGCTGTTGACGGAGAGACTCTCCACTGTCAGCAGGTGCTGCAGAGATTCATAGCCCTGATACGTGTAATGGCCACCCAGAACATTGCGCTTGGTGGGACCACTGACAGGCTGAATGAGCCAAATAATGGGAACTTTCTGAAGTTTGTGGAAATGCTGGGTATCTTAAACACAATTCGTTAAGGCCGGGTCATTGACAGAAAGCTTGTTTTGCACTGCTCCAGCGAAACGAGGCCCACCATGCATTTATGAAAGCACTTGTTTCCAAAGCTCAAATGATCTCACTCTTTTTACAGTTCTACAGGAATATTAAATGATAGGTTAAATATGTTAAATAAAAGTGTTATTTTTATTGTAACAATTGTGGGGTCCTACAATGTGGGATAATAGGTGTCATATTATTAGTCAGAAACTATGTTTGATTGCAACATTGTAACTCTCTGATGCAGCGGTTGAAGTCAAATTCCTTTCTGCCCGGTAATGGACTTCCTATTTGTGCACGCACGCACCAACTATTTTTATGGGCCTAATTATAGAATTACATATAGAATTGGAGCCTATCTCCGTCCTATTCAAAAACGTGGTAGGCTTACCTGTTTGACAAACACAATTATGCTTTCCATAGAAGTCGGTATAGCCAAATCTTCCAATACTGTCACATGCACTCCTAAAATACCTCCATGTCTGGTAAGGGCTTGGTGTGTTTGGGTGTTAGGGCTCAAATTGAGTGAGGGTATACCTACTGGTACCGCAGGTATAAATACATAAGAAGAATCCAGATTATATAAAGCATTCGATAACAATGAACTCCATGATTCCTCATGGTAGAAACAAGCTTTAAAATGGCCAAAAAGTCGTGACTCCAATGCATATGGGGATATATTGATTCCTTTCTGTGACATTCTGAAGTCGAGCTGCAGCCTATAGTATTCAAGGAGACAAACAAATTGACTTTGCTCTTCTGTCCCTATTGAGCTTTTCACTCTCTGAAAAGAGAATATGTCTGTTTAAACCCAGGGAGCTTTTAGGGAAGCACTTCTGTTTTTTGGTTATTTAGTTTTTTTACCTTTATTTAACTAGTCAGTTAAAGAACAAATTCTTATTTTCAATGACAATCTAGGAACAGTAGGTTAACTGCCTTGTTCAGGGGTAGAATGACAGATTTTTACCTTGTCAGCTCAGGGATTCAATCTTGCAACCTTTTGGTTACTAGTCCAACACTAACCACTAGGCTACCTGCCACTAGCTACCTACCTGCCGCAATGGAGGAGTAGAGGCTAAGTTGAACCTTACATTTTTCTGCGTTAGAGCGTCTGTCTGGGTGGAAAGGTAACTTTTGAAAGATTCAAATATTTGCAAACAGCATTGCATACAAGACAATCTGGTTTGACATTAGAGAAATATGGTGAGAATGCCTATTTCTCTCTCCATTCTTACCTGAAACTTCTATTTTCATTATCCTCCTTTCTTTTGAGACTTTTTCAGCCCAACATTTTATTTTGATTGCAAGATGTTTTTCCCCAATCAACACACACAGAAATATATAAAACAAATGTAATAGACATTGGTGATTTTATCTTTGTAATGACATTGAACTAATTATATAGCCTAATTGTTGTTTAATTTGTAGTGTAGGACTATGAATTGGGCTGTTAACATGTTCCTCCAACTTTTAGCTGAGAAAAAAATTGGCCCAAACCTATTGCCAACCCCTGCTGTACATAGTCTAGCGGGGGTCTGGAGGTCGGCAGAAGGTTCTTGTCTCGCCTAGGGCGGCAGAATGTTCAGGGCCAGCCCTGTGCATGCTGGATGATATGGCTAGGAAGTTTACTGAAATTCCAATTCAAGTATTTTTTCTAAACTTGGCCAAAGTATCTGCATGTGTGGCTCTGGTGGTGGATGCAATGTAAAGCACTTTGATGCGTTTTGAAAGGCTTCATAAAAATGTACTATATTATTCCCTCCTATCAGGTGATCAAGGCAGTGGTTCCAGCTAAGTATCTGGATGATAAGACCATCTACCATCTGCAGCCCAGTGGACGCTTCGTCATCGGAGGACCCCAGGTGAATGTCATGGCCTAAATGGGTGCAATCACGCATGTAAATAGACACAAGTTCACTCACCTCCCCTACACACACACACACAAACACACAGCTCATTCTTTAAAGACCAAAGGATATAATGCAAGATCAAACCTCAAAACAAACACAATATCAACTCCTGCTATCTTCTTCCTCTGCCAGGGTGATGCTGGAGTAACGGGTAGGAAGATCATCGTTGATACGTACGGAGGCTGGGGGGCCCACGGTGGTGGAGCTTTCTCTGGTAAAGACTTCTCCAAGGTGGACCGCTCGGCTGCCTATGCTGCCCGCTGGGTGGCCAAGTCCCTGGTCACGGCCAAACTGTGCAGGAGGGTGCTGGTTCAGGTGAGGTCTTATCATGGTTCTCCTGGTTGTCGTAGTTCTACTCCACAATAAAATAGCAACCAAATACATCAGTTCTCCTGACAGAGCTGGTTCAGGTGAGGTCTTATCATGGTTCTCCTGGTTGTCGTAGTTCTACTCCACAATAAAATAGCAACCAAATACATCAGTTCTCCTGACAGAGCTGACATCAGCTAATGACTTTTGACTTTATATTGTCACTACCACTGTAGGTTTTATCAGTGGTTTCTCAAAATGTTGACATTAGCATTGAGGGCATTATGTCTGTGTGACTGTAGGTATCCTACGCCATCGGAGTGGCCCACCCTCTGTCCATCTCCGTGTTCACCTACGGCTCGTCACAGAAGTCTGAGAGAGAGCTGCTACATATCGTCAACAAGAACTTTGACCTACGACCAGGTGTCATCGTCAGGTAAACACCTCACCTCTAAAGTCCCACCATCTTGTCGTCATCAAAGGAAAACTGTTGTTTGTAATACATAGATAATCTCACACAACAATAAATTAACCATAGAGGTCTATATCAGTCTTAAGGTACATTTTTGTCCATATTATTCGCTCAATTAAAGAACCCATCTCGAGAGCTGCAAAGTTGTAAGTCATGCTTATCATGTCATTGAGAGATTTGTGTGGACATTTACCTTACACAAGCAGTGGTAGTGTACATTTGTGTATCAAATTCCATTACAGGTGTGTCTTTCCCACCTCTGATGTGTGTTTTATCGCTCGCTCCACAGGGAACTGAACCTGAAGAGGCCAATCTACCAGAACACAGCGTGCTATGGCCACTTTGGCCGGAGTGAATTCACCTGGGAAGTCCCTAAAGAGCTCACCTACTAAACATCCCCTCCTGGGTGGTCAAATATATAACGAGCTGATGTGGAGATCGAAAACAGGCCCCATCTACAGGCTACAACCACAAATGGTTCTGATTTTTCATTGGCTAGTGTTGAGGTTAAAGGGATACTTCGGGATTTTGGCAACGAGGCCCTTTATCTACTTCCGCAGAGTCAGATGAACTTGATTATGCTATCAGATCCCCATAGACTTTCAGTCATTGCACTAACGCTAGTTAGCATTCCCTCACGAAACTATCTCTACCATTTTTACATAACTGTGTCCAGTATGAAGGAAGTTAGAGGTAGTTTCGCAAGCGAATGCTAACTAGTGTTAGTGCAATGACTGGAGGTCTATGGGGATCTGCTAGCATAACAAAGTTCATCTGACTCTGCGGAAGTAGATGGATGTGCTCATTGCCAAAATCCCGAAGTATCCCTTTACGTTTTATGGCTTGGAGTTATGATTAGGGTAAAAGGTAAGGTTTGGACTTGTGCTGATCAATCATTAATGTTGTTGCAGCCCATAGAGTGGGATGTTTGTTTATTCTTCTTGTCATCTCTCTTCTCTCTCTCTCTTCTCTCTCAAACAAAACCAACCATATAATAATCAATAAAGTTAAATATTGAAACAAAAAAATCTAAACTGTGAATATACTGTATAGCAACACATCCCCTCCACTCTGTCCATATCACTTCAAGATGGTGCTATAAATCCTGTATTCATCCATAATCTAAGGGGAATATGTATCTGCAGGTTCAATCAACCAAAGTATATTTATCTTTTATCAGTAGGGTCTTTCAATCCCATCTAATGTTAGGAGGGAGATCACCCTCTAACTTGGGTTTTGGTCGCGGTTACAACTATTTTCTTTGCACTGTATCAAACTGAATTATATTATAAGTAGCTCTGTAAAGATCAAATCCACATGAAAGTCTTAATTTTATAATTGTCATCGATGCTGCAAGATTTTTATTTTATTGTTTACAGTGCATTACTACTACTACAACGACACAACAGCAGCAACAATGACAGGTGTATAGTCAGATGACACTGGTTTCTTATACCGGGGATGTGCCGGGACGTATACTGTACCTCTTACCAGTGTGTTACAGTTGACCAGATGTGCCAGTGGAAATAGACTTGCAAAATAAGGCTTCATAACCATTTATAAGGCATCATAATGATGCTTTATAACTGTTTATAAGGCCTTATAATGCTTTATAACTGTTTATAAGGCCTTATAATGCTTTATGATGCATCTATTAACCCCTGCTCAGTCCTGTTTGATTATGCTATTTGTATCTTCATCTGTAAAGCTGCTGCTGCTGGGATCTATCTCACTGGAAACAATATCAGCGGCCTTGAATGAATTAACTGTTCTCATCTCAACTCTGATGGCCGATTGATGTATTTCGTTTTTTGACTTGATTGTGAGTTAATTGTTGTGATTATTTGTCTATGAATAGATTATGCATAGATTGCCAAACTGCATGTTGCCAACAGTAGGCATATTATTTTGTGGACCAATGTTTCTACATTTGTACAATTTTACATGCCTGAGATGATGCTCTCTGAGAATAATAACGTTGAGCTTGCCAGACAAACATGACAGAAGTATTTTAAACTGATGTCAGAATGTACCTCTTTCCTCAGAGTTTCAAACCACTAGTGTATTTTTTCTTTCATCCATTTTCCCAATTCTTTCAAACCATCTCTGGGACATTCACCTATTTGAAATCAGTGATAAGCTGTTTGTCTGTCTCTGTCTCTCTCTCTCTCATTATAAACATATTTTGCATAGACTCTTGTCTGTTTACATGATATGTTTTACTCTGAGTTGCTGGGCCCTGTATTTTATTTAAGGACATATTAGGGGAATAGTGTATAAAACAAAGTCTTCCAAATAGTTTCAGGATGCTGGTTTTGTCAAACAATAATTAAAGAACCTGAGAAATACCTCCAAATAGATAGAAACCACCCTGAGGTGTTTCATTTTTAGAAACATGAATTAAATGAAACACTTTAGGGGTTCCAGTAACAGTGTGTGGGTGTTTCTGCCCTTGTTTCTCTTCACCTGCTGAGTCATTGATCATGATGACCCAGGGCTTTAGCCTTGTGATGTGTTCAGCAAACACGGTACTGATTTAGGTATTCTCTCTTCCTAACTGTGTCCCAAACCTTGTTGTCCTAAGGAAGTTTGTTCCCCCACCCTCTGTACCTAGTAGATACTTTATGCTGTTCTACCCTCTGTACCTAGTAGATACTTTATGCTGTTCTACCCTCTGTACCTAGTAGACACTTTATGCTGTTCTACCCTCTGTACCTAGTAGATACTTTATGCTGTTCTACCCTCTGTACATATTAGCTGGATAATTCCACAAAATGAGTCCTTTTGCGTTTAAGTAGGAATTGTACACAAATATATCATTTTAAAAGCCTGTTATATATACCACATGGAAAAATCAATACATCCTATTTTTTTATATGGATAAAAACTTGATAAAGTGCCAAAATGCAGCATTGTGACATATTACTCTGTGAGTCCTCTATGAGGAAGATTTGACCATCTCCAAGTCTTACCCATAATTGGTGAAAGGGTTTTCACCTAGTTATTTGGTTGCTATGACAAATTGTTTTATGAAGATTATTATTATTATTTTATGTGAATAGTGATTCGTTTTAGGGTAACAAAAAAAAGCAGTTGTTAGGTGAACTGAACTCTCGTTTTAATATGGTGAAACTATTCCTTTTTCAATAATTATTTCAAAAGAAACATTGAATATAATAGTCATAGTGTAAAAGCAGGTGAGCTAGTTCTACTCTTTTTGGCCATGTTCTAGTGTTTTGTGGTGGAAAACTGAGCATAACACATCAACCATGTTACCCTACCCATAGCATAGCTAGACAGGCAAGACATTTGATCACAATTTACATTTTTTTGTGAAGCTTGCATTTAATTGCCCCTCCCTGTTGCACACAACAAGCTTCCATTCCCCATGTCACAATGGGATTTATGGCTGATTTAAGATTAAATCAACAACCCTGTTACTTTATTTGGCACTTGATTGGCACCTACTATAGTATATTTTTTATTTAACCTCTTGATATGGTAAAACATGTTTTGTTAAGTTGAACAAGTGCTCTTCATGGAATAATGTTTACTCACCAAATTTCACTACTCAAAATGCACCTAATTGGTGGAATGCTGTTCTACCCTCTGTAACTAGTAGATACTGTATGCTGTTCTTTCTCCCCCCAAACATAGAAATGTGTATAAAGCATTTGTTTGGGTTGTTATGCATGGTGTTTTGGTTTTATCATATCCACAGTCCTCAGGAACTTGGCATGCAAAGTGTATATGTACAGTATCGCTATTAAAGTGAATATATTCATGTTGAACATTGATCCCCAAGGACATTTGTAAGAGTTGGGGGGGGGACAAGAACACTTTTACAGATTTATTGTAGAACAATTTAAGGCAAATATACAAACAATCTTCCTTCTCTCATTATGACAAACACTTTTCACCTTAAAACATATCTTTCTTTGGTTTCATCAAAATAAAGGCATTTACAGGTCATCTTTTTGCATTTCAGTAGAGTATGGCACTCATTTACTTATGTCTGTAGGTAAGACCACAATTAAATACAAATGAGGACAACAGCTAGATAGAGGAATGTTCTCCACTCTGTGTGCGTGTGTGTGTGTACAAATAAAGGTAACCAAACTGTATCGATAATGTCTGGATGAAGCACTTACAATACTGCAACTATTTATATGGTATAATGTTGACCTAGGAAAAAGCATATGTAAAGATATGGTTCTGCATAGAACCAATGGAACCATGGCAAGTGACCAATCAGGTCAAATATGGACAGAGCAAATGGCACTTTAACATTGAAATGTAAAATCAACCCAATGGTCAAAACAAGTTCTAAAACACAATTGAATATATAAAAATATCCCAACATAAACACAATTTATTTTAAAAAGTGAAGAAAAGACAAAGGTTTCGTTAAATCACTGATTGTGGACAGCTGGTGATGCAACAGATTCCTGAGAGGTAAATGTTTGAAGGTAGATCAGTCAATAAGAGAGAACATTGACAAGGGTCATATTCATTAAGGAATGCAACGGGAAACATTTGATGTTTCGTAGTTGACAGCAATTCAGCATAGATGTAAGTTATTACTTCAAAACAAAATTACTTTTTGGGTTTCAGATATGCTTACAATTATGTTTTGATTCTAGCTTGAACAGTCGCTAAGATTATATTTGGTTGTGATCATCGCAAAATAACTATTTTGGATGCAGAAGTTGTTAGCTAGAATGCTAACGCTCATTGACATAGGCGGGAGCAAAAGCAAGCCAAAGAGCCATTTTACTGGTTGAAGCTGAAGTGTTTTTTTTATGTATAATCCAGTTGATTTGCGATAATGACACAAGCATTATATTGAGCAGGACATTCATACAAGACTTAAATCCAATTATAATCCAAAGGTAGTGTGAAATGCACTCAAAAGCAACATGTCAATAGAGTTTTTTTTGCTGGCGTTCTATAAGAACTCCCCTGTGTTCTGCCACCAACTTGTGTGCATCTCCTTCGTGAGGTAATGTTTGCAAACACAGAAAGGGGTCTATAGAACGGCATAGAGCTCTGTGCAGTAGTCTGTGTCTCCACTAGGAGGGGCTAATGGACCACTTTTCCCCTCTACAAACATCATTGTCTACTACTGGGTTTCTATTAGATGAACTTCATTGGTCAGTGACTCCATTCAGTCCAATTTGCTCAGATTCACTTTCAAGCCGTTGTGATGACTGAGGTGAATGTGAAACACTTGTGAATGGAACTATATGCTCTACATGTCTTTCTGCAATCCACAGACACTGAAGCTAATAAGGCAGCATTGAAACAGTGGAGACGTATAATTGCATTTTAAGATCTCTTAGCACAGATCTGAAAGGCAGGTGGATGGTTTGACTCAGTGCAGTTAGTCAGGAGAATGGATACGGATGGTTTATGTTTACATTCTTTGGAAGAAGGCCAGCAGCAAGCAGCAGTTCCATCCTGTTCCCTTTAGGCCACTATGCCATGATGGGCTAAAGGGACAGGGGGCAAAAAACCAAGAAGATAACCGTACGCTACCCGGGTTATGTCTCAGCATTCAACACGACATTGTCGTCTGCAAAACAAAAACTGTCGTCGTCTGAAACCGAAACCGATAGAACCCCAGCCTGACAAAAAGAAAAGTAGTGGAATCGGGAGCAGAGAAGTTGTTTCTGTGATTATAAATAGATTCTTGATTCTGGACCTGTTTTTCAGACTCTGAAACTTTTCTGATTCCTGGGATTTATCTTAGCTCTGGCTGGTATTAGCTGGTTTACAGTTGGGTTCTTCCAGTCCTCTTCTCCCCTCCCAACATATATACCTTTTGGGTGAACCGTACAGTCAACATGTAGAGAATAAAAGTGTTTGGGATATTATGTATAAAATACTATTGGATGTTTGGCTTTTCATATACTCAAGTGTCTCGAATAATCATAAGGAAAAAAATATATTTTTACAGTCTGAAAAAGTCTGCATTCCAATGTACAGCTTTATAAGGCACAACGTTTATGTAGCATCAGTAGAAAAATAAGGTAGCTCTGGTATCCAGATATTCCCCGGTTAAAACCATGGTTCATTGACCAGTATACTGTTCATCAGTGAAGCATCCATGTCATCAACACATTCATGGTAGTGAGTCCTCAGTCTTTCGTTACATGTGAAGGGTGTCATTTTAACCATTTGAAATATTCTAAATATTCCATGTGGCGTATTGGGAGCTGTGCGATGAGGCCCGGCTCTCATGGTATTGTTGTTTTAAAAGACGAATGATGGCAGCAGGTTCATTGTCTCGTTTGGACTCTAGCACTGAGGGAAACATCAATGTCTGCTCGCTAACAGCCTCTGAAAATAATTGTGTATTTGGCCAATTCAAGTGCTTTTGTTTATTGGATTATGCTCTACATTGCACAGGCCTAGCTCTCCCACGCAGCTCTCTCTTCTCTAATGCGTTCCTCTATTTTTCTCCCAGCCTCACTCCTATGACGTCTCACTCCCTCTCTTTCTTTCTTTCTTTCTCTATATAGCCATCTGGTGGCCTGCCCTCCTCTCTTAATCTGCGTCGAGATGACAGTGATGTCATCAGATAGCAACAGGCTGAGACTCAGCGGCACCAGGATCACTTCCTGTAATGAGTGATGAGGCTTCTTTGGCCGGAAAACAGGGGATGAAAGAAAATAAGATTATGGTTCATTAGTGATGTGCAAACACAAGCAGGGTCTTTGGAGGCTGGGACAGGGCTGGGGACGTGGGAACAGTACAAACCCACATCTCCCCCATGGTGTCCACACCGCCGGGCCTGGTGGAAATGGTAGAATCCATTCCACCAACGCTGAGCTTATATGTGGCATTGGCATAGTCCACTTCACACCCTGGAATGGGGGTGTTTTGGTGTATTAGCGATGGATACTCAGAAGTCCCTCCACCTACCCCAGATTGATAATGGCACAGGCCAGCTTTTTGGCCTCTCTCCCAGGGACTACAGCATTGACATGCTCTCAGGGGGGTGCGGAATGGGACCTCCTAGGGACTCTACTTTGTGATCTCTCCCATTCGGCCCCAGGGCTCCCCCTCTGGCGAGCACCATCACAGTATCTCCTGTGACACCGGCGAACTCGAAGGCAAAGGTTCCGTAGAAGAGCATGATGGTGACGCAGAACACCCACTCAAAGATGGCCGACGCGTGCTGCAGGACGAAGCTCTCCTGGACAAAGAACACGCCACCTAGAGGCAGGAAGGTCAAGGAGCACAACTACAGACTGACCAACTAACAGACTGACTGCCATGAGAAGAGGATGACCATGTCCCAAATCAACCTCTAGCCCCTATGCACTACTGGAGATATTCTCCCCATTTCCCTGCTCTCCATCCCTCCATTCCTTCCCTTCTCTCCCCCATTCCACCTCGATTTCAACAACACCTCTCTTTCTCCATCTTCCCTTACGCCTCCCTCTCTCCTCTCTGATTGTAAAGATAGGTACAGATGTAGGACCTTAATTTGAGCCAGTTGCAACAGGAAATGTGAATTATTATATAATTAATGGACATTTTTGTAGGGGTTGATACATTTTTCATAAGTGAAAATTCAGTCTGAATCAAGTGGAAATGACAAACTTCAGAATAATTTTAAGCCTCAAATACACATGTTCTGCATTGCAGGAAAGGTCTCCTGCAACAGGGCGATCAAATTAAGATCCTACATCTGTAGTAGCCTTTGCTTGTGCGAGCCAGAGCGGCTCATAAGAGTGGGAGTCTATCTCCTGTTTCTGTTTCCCTGGATAGGATGCTAGTCTATGCAGGGCCTTGGTTGTGAAGATAACACAGATCTTATTGAGTACGGTTCAATATATTCTGCAGGATATTAAGCACCAACGTGATGAAGGCCAGTAGTGTCATGCCCAGTCGTAGGTGAGCCAGGCTGTATTCTCCCTGAGTCTTGGCCAGCCTGTAGGTTAGAGCCGACTGCAGACACACAAACAGCATACTGGTGGGGAACGCTACCCCTGCCCCCACATAGTGGAGGATCTTAGCATTATCCACCTGCGGAGGGAAAGAAAGATGCATTTATTAGTATAGTATGGATTATCATTGTCTCAATGAGCATTGAACAAGTCACATACTGAAAACACTGAACTAGTCACATAGAAACACAATCACATATGATGCTAGACATCAGTTGAAAAGCTCTCTCTCTATTCTGGCCTCTAGTTTTGCTGTTCTCAGTTTGGCCAGAAGGGGGAGGCAGTAGTCAGTCAGTGAAATAGTAGTGAGTCTGGTAGCACATTACTCCTTCTATCCTTTCTTTAAAGTGAAAGAGATACTGTAGAGAAAGAATGAAGGAAAGCAAGAGGACAACCAGAGAGGGACAGAAACAAAATAGGGCAACCAGTGGAGCACAAACATTGTAAACACAACAAACATCATGTATCTGTTTACTTATCTTCCCCTACTATTCATACTACAACTATCTGCACCTTGTTAAAACACTATCTGAAATGTCTTTATCCATTTCAAACCTTCATGAATGTTTACTGTTCCTGTTTTATTGTTTGTTGATTTTTTGTTTCTTCTGATTTGTGGCTATTGTTTATTTTTGCTTGCTTTGGCAATGCAAACAATGTTTCACATGCCAATAAAGCTCCTTTCAATTGAATTGAGAGCGAGAGTACAGAGAGTAGAGAGAGAGAGAGAGGTGAGAAAGCGATAGAGATGTGAAGAAAGAGGCCAGCGGTACAGTATAACACCTCCTTCTCCCTCCTGATCACATGCGGCCAGTCGCAAACACACAATACACAAAGTAGCATGTGACCACACACACACACATGGTCTCATGGGACCTGATAACAGAAAAGCACATTCTCTCAAAGTAGTAATGCAGGGTACTGACCAGACCAAGGGGACCAAAACTCAATGAATGAATGATGTGTATTTATGTATCAAGTTGCCTTTAGCAACTAATAGTTAGGGGCTCCCGAGTGGCGCAGCGGTCTAATGCACTGCATCTCAGTACAAGAGGCATCACTACAGTCCTTGGTTTGAATCCAGGCTGTATCACATCCATTTGTGATTGGGAGTCCCATAGGGCAGCGCACAATTGTCCCAGTGTCAACAGGGCCGTCATTGTAAATTAAGAATTTGTTCTGATCGGACTTGCCAAGTTATGAAAATTACTATAATATCTATTTCTAAGTCAGCCTAGCTATTATGAACTAACACAGGGGACCGACCAGTTGATCAGACCAAGGGATTTAGCTACAACAACACCTTTTCTTCACCCTCACTAACTCAGTATGAAATTACTGTAGGTTTTCTAGGCTCTCCCTCAGAGATTTCATTCATCTCTAAAGCTCTTCCTATAACCAGTGTTCATACACATTTTCACAGTTGGAATTACATGACTTTTCACCAAATTTCCATGAACAACAATTAGCGGCATCTCTATGTACGTATAAATTCGACACTGGGAGGCTGCTCTCTGATCCCATGTACACATCTCCTGTCGTTCTGCAAGGCACTTAACCCCTACAAAGTACAAAGATGTTAGACATCTGTATAAAACACGTATGGTCAACTCTCAGCCCGGAGAGCTACATGGTACATGGTTATGCCGGCTTTTGATCAAGCCCTGATGAAACTCAGAGTCAGTATATCAAGGTCCGATTGAGCAGCTCATTTCTAAAATGTGGTTTGTTAGAGGGGGACTGGAATACAAGCCTGCATAACCATTAGCTCTCCTTGAAGATGGTTGACCACTATTGATGTAAAACATTGCGACGTAATACATTTTAGGCCTTTTGAAATCATTCGCTCTTCAATATTTCAAAGATCAAATGGCTATGGTAGTCTCAATGTTTTTATTCTGCTGAAGCAAGCCCACAAACATTATTCATGAAATGTACCCTTTATAGTTGTTTAAAAAAAGTGACTTAACTACCTTAGAAGTGTATACTTTGCAGACTGACTAGTATCTATCGAGTTGCAATGTCCATTACATTGGCTGCCCAACTCAACTGAAAGTATCAATAAAACAAGTTTTGAAGCCACATAATGCAAAGAAAGGCTACATCTAATCTTTTTTTCCTAAAATTAGTGTTTGCGATTCATTTGATTCGATTAATCACGATTGAACTGTTTCGTCAAAAATAATCGTTTATATAAATCAGATGAAAAAAGTAATTCAACTTTGTATGTCCTTATTTGTGAGTTTCGGGAGAAAGTTTTTGGGGACATGATGGCCCACTCGTCTCACACACTTGCAGGCGATGTGCACCGACGCGCTAAAGTGTCATTCCGATCATGTCTGATATCTTGATTGACTCATAAAATATTTTTAAACTTTGCCTACATAAATTACATTAACTGAAATTATTAAATACATTTCCATGACTTTTCCAAAACTTTGGGGATTTCATAATTTAAAAAAAAAATACAAGACTTGGAAAACACCATTTTAAAAGTCTGTGATCATATGAACCCTGTATAACTTAAAGACACATGGTCAGAGATGACAGCTAAATAATTAGTGTGTTACTGTAACACAGATACCAGTGTTACAGATAAAGACAGCATGCAGTGCACTCTCCTCTCCCTCAACAGCAGTGTCCATTAGTTAAATCCTATTGCTTCTGGTCCGACACCTTCCCATTTAGCTGTCACACTCCACTAGAGCTGAAGAAAGGAAAGTACATGAGAGCACACACGCACACAAACACGCACCAACACACACACGCACACACACACACACACACACACACACACACACACACACGAGTACACACACACGAGCACACACGCACGCACACACGCACGCACGCACACATGCACGCACACACGCACACACGCGCACCAGTTGAGCGGAGGAGAGGAAAGTACAGCCTTTCTGACAGTCTTTCTAATGTAAACACCATTAGCTAGCCATATGTTCTAATGCTGCCCGCCCCGTAGTCACTGTTCTCTCATGTCTCCCTCTCGTTCCCTGCCTGGGAACTATAATTAGCGAAATGTGTGTAGTATGTCTATCAGTGACAGTTGTGACATTTAAGATGAGGACAATAATTGATGTTATGAGCCTTCTTTCTATTACAGCATATTGCATGTCTGTCATTCATATTCCATTCACCCAGCTCAATGTAACATCCATAGGTTCAGGCTACTACATGATACTCAAACTTTCCCTATAACCATCATGAGGTTGCTACAACCTAGCCTATGAATGAAAGTTTACAACACAGGTTTACAGGTTGAGAGATATTTGAGTAATCAAGGTGAAAGACAGTGACACATTCAATACCACCTTGCACATTCTTGCCTGCATCTAGCTGATCTAGGGTGTAATCATTAGTCCAAACAGTTGCAAACGTGTTTCTATCAGACAAATTCAGGTATGTTTATCACCATTTCGTTACGTTTGCTTCACTTTCATAGCAGCCACATACAACAGCATGATCCCTTTGTTGTATAATTACTTCTCGCATCTACACGCTCTCCACCTCACTTTTTCCCTTTGTTTGTGGACTTCAGTGCACAACACATCAGCTGTCTGTGATGAGGCAAAAAGAAAAACTTTCCAAACCAAACCTTTATATCATAACTGCTAACTGTTACACACAGCCTACATCGCTGTCACCATATTAGCTAACCTCATAGTCAACATAGCTACTAGAACTAACGCGTTAGTAAACCCACTACAATCATGTAGTATAGTGTACAGTCAGCAGCAAGCAGTTTAGCAGTTACACCAGCGGGCCCCGGTGGCAATAAATTATTGAAACCAAATGCATACCTTGACTTGGAAGAATTCCAGTGTTGGATAGCCATAGTCAGCTAGCTAACATAGCATCCCTCTCTGTTTGAGTGTGTTAAACTAGCTAGCTGTATTCGCTAGCTAAGTGAAAGTGAAAAAATGTATACAACAAAATAGCTCTTTCTCCTTCTCTTGCTTCTCCTTCATTTTGAAGGAAATTAATTTATTCATAACTGTTAAACTATTGCCTTTCTCTCTCTTTGAGTCAACTACTCACCACATTGTATGTACTACAGTGCTAGCTAGCTGTAGCTTATGCTTTAAGTACTAGATTAATTATCTGAGCCTTTAATTGGGTGGACAACATGTCAGTTCATGCTGCAAGAGTTCTGATAGGTTGGAGTACAGTGCCTTGCGAAAGTATTCGGCCCCCTTGAACTTTGCGACCTTTTGCCACATTTCAGGCTTCAAACATAAAGATATAAAACTGTATTTTTTTGTGAAGAATCATTAACAAGTGGGACACAATCATGAAGTGGAACGACATTTATTGGATATTTCAAACTTTTTTAACAAATCAAAAACTGAAAAATTGGGCGTGCAAAATTATTCAGCCCCTTTACTTTCAGTGCAGCAAACTCTCTCCAGAAGTTCAGTGAGGATCTCTGAATGATCCAATGTTGACCTAAATGACTAATGATGATAAATACAATCCACCTGTGTGTAATCAAGTCTCCGTATAAATGCACCTGCACTGTGATAGTCTCAGAGGTCCGTAAAAGCGCAGAGAGCATCATGAAGAACAAGGAACACACCAGGCTGGTCCGAGATACTGTTGTGAAGAAGTTTAAAGCCGGATTTGGATACAAAAAGATTTCCCAAGCTTTAAACATCCCAAGGAGCACTGTGCAAGCGATAATATTGAAATGGAAGGAGTATCAGACCACTGCAAATCTACCAAGACCTGGCCCTCTAAACTTTCAGCTCATACAAGGAGAAGACTGATCAGAGATGCAGCCAAGAGGCCCATGATCACTCTGGATGAACTGCAGAGATCTACAGCTGAGGTGGGAGACTGTCCATAGGACAACAATCAGTCATATATTGCACAAATCTGGCCTTTATGGAAGAGTGGCAAGAAGAAAGCCATTTCTTAAAGATATCCATAAAAAGTGTCGTTTAAAGTTAGCCACAAGCCACCTGGGAGACACACCAAACATGTGGAAGAAGGTGCTCTGGTTCAGATGAAACCAAAATCTAACTTTTTGGCAACAATGCAAAACGTTATGTTTGGCGTAAAAGCAACACAGCTCATCACCATGAACACACCATCCCCACTGTCAAACATGGTGGTGGCAGCATCATGGTTTGGGCCTGCTTTTCTTCAGCAGGGACAGGGAAGATGGTTAAAATTGATGGGAAGATGGATGGAGCCAAATACAGGACCATTCTGGAAGAAAACCTGATGGAGTCTGCAAAAGACCCGAGACTGGGATGGAGATTTGTCTTCCAACAAGACAATGATCCAAAACATAAAGCAAAATCTACAATGGAACGGTTCAAAAATAAACATATCCAGGTGTTAGAATGGCCAAGTCAAAGTCCAGACCTGAATCCAATCGAGAATCTGTGGAAAGAACTGAAAACTGCTGTTCACAAATGCTCTCCATCCAACCTCACTGAGCTCGAGCTGTTTTGCAAGGAGGAATGGGAAAAAATGTCAGTCTCTCGATGTGCAAAACTGATAGAGACATACCCCAAGCGACTTACAGCTGTAATCGCAGCAAAAGGTGGCGCTACAAAGTATTAACTTAAGGGGGCTGAATAATTTTGCACGCCCAATTTTTCAGTTTTTGATTTGTTAAAAAAGTTTGAAATATCCAATAAATGTCGTTCCACTTCATGATTGTGTCCCACTTGTTGTTGATTCTTCTCAAAAAAAATACAGTTTTATATCTTTATGTTTGAAGCCTGAAATGTGGCAAAAGGTCGCAAAGTTCAAGGGGGCCGAATACTTTCGCAAGGCACTGTATGTGTTTATGCCTGTGTGTGTGCGCGCGTGCGTGTAACAGAGCCAGGAAGTTTGTTGATATACTGTAGAGACGCTCTAAATCAACAAAGACGAGAAGGCACATCTACTCTGAGTGTTCCCTCAGAAAGTTAAGAGATGGGGAGGGGGGGGGGAAGAAGGAGGGGGGGGGGGTGTGGAGGAGAAGGTTAAGGGAGTAAGGAGAGAGTAAGGGAGAGAAGCGGGTGTTGACAGAGGGATGGAAGTGGAATGGAGAGAATAGATGGAGACGGGAGGACAGGGGTCTAGTATATGCAAAGGGAAAGGCATGGAGACAATTGAGGAAGAAAGGATTAGGGGAAGAAGGGAGAAGAGGGGTCTGGAGTGTTTACAGAGAAGCTAAAGGTGTCTGCATGCTTCCCAGCCGAAACAGTTCGGAAGAGTTTGTGCATATATTATGATGACATTTTGAGACGTTTTTGTTTCAGGCACACCCCAAAAGAGCCAAAGTTGATGTCTACGCCACTTCGTCGGTGATTGGTCAACACTAGGGCTTCCTCAAAAAAGTCTGTCATTCAACGAGAGACAAGTCGTTTTCGTGTATATTTATACTGCACACAAAATCTTAGTTAGATATAAAATTGGGCGGCTAAGATCTCCTCGGCAAAAATGTAAACATTTATGACATTTCTTGAATTACCTTAGATTAATTATGACTAATTTGAGGAAGTGTATACAGGCTAAGGCGTCTCATAATTAACTAAAATACTATTTTTCTATTTTTCAAAAGAAGGTCTCTTACGGCAGTACGCTAGCACGCTCGTTCGCCTAGGACCCGCCCCAGAGAGAGAGCAAGTCTGGGGGGACAGGAGACAAAGGGCCCTCTCTCCTCCCCCTCTCCTCTCGTCCCCACATCTCCTCCTGTCCCCCTCTCGTCCTACTCGCCCCCCACTCCTCCCCCTGTCCTCTCCTCACCCTTCTCCTTTCCTCTCACCCCCCCTCTCCTCTACTCCCATGCTCCTCGCCTCTAGCCCCCACCCTCCTCTCCTCCCCTCTAGCCCCCCTCTCCTCCCCCCACATCTCCTCTCGCCCCCCTCTCCTCCCTCTCCTCCCCCCTCGCCCCCCTCCTCTGCTCTCGCCCGCCCCCCCCTCCCCTGCTCTCGCCCGCCCCCTCCCTCTCCTCTCCCTCGCCCCCCTCCCTCTCCTCTCCCTCCCACCCTCTCTCTCACCCCCTTGTCCTCCCCTCTCACCCCCTCTCCCCTTGCCACCTCTCATCTCCCTCCCTCATTCCCTTCTCTCCTCTCTTGCTCTCTCCCACTAGAGGACTCTGGAGTTGACCTTGGCAGGCAGCTAAAGCCAGGATGTCATCAATCTACCTGTTGGAGGCAGGGTGGAGAGTTTGTTTAGGGCACTGATACACAAACATACACAAGCAAAACAACAACTCTTGGAAGTGTTTACTGGTGATATCCTGTATTTATTATGTTGCTAATGTGGCCTTACTGAATGAAACAGCTGCAGACTGTAGATAGATGGAGGAGAGATTGGCTGAGAGGGTCAGGCAGTTCAGAGGGAATGGCAATGTAGAAGACGGAATAGTGGACTCCTGACCCCTCCTGTCTCAGCCTCTAGTATTTATGCTGCAGTAGTTTGTGTCGGGGGGCTGGGTCAGTTTGTTATATCTGGAGTACTTCTCCTGTCCAATTCAGTGTCCTGTGTGAATCTAAGTGTACGTTCTCTAATTCTCTCCTTATCTCTCTCTTTCTCTGTCTCGGAGGACCTGAGCTCTAGGACCATGCCCCAGGACTACCTGACATGATGACTCCTTGCTGTCCCCAGTCCACCTGGCCGTGCTGCTGCTCCAGTTTCAACTGTTCTGCCTTATTATTATTCGACCATGCTGGTCATTTATGAACATTTGAACATCTTGGCCATGTTCTGTTATAATCTCCATTCGGCACAGCCAGAAGAGGACTGGCCACCCCACATATGCTCTCTCTAATTCTCTTTCTTTCTCTCTCTCGGAGGACCTGAGCCCTTGGACCATGCCCCAGGATTACCTGACATGATGACTCCTTGCTGTCCCCAGTCCACCTGGCCGTGCTGCTGCTCCAGTTTCAACTGTTCTGCCTTATTATTATTCGACCATGCTGGTCATTTATGAACATTTGAACATCTTGGCCATGTTCTGTTATAATCTCCACCTGGCACAGCCAGAAGAGGACTGGCCACCCCACATAGCCTGGTTCCTCTCTAGGTTTCTTCCTAGGTTTTGGCCTTTCTAGGGAGTTTTTCCTAACCACCGTGCTTCTACACCTGCATTGCTTGCTGTTTGGGGTTTTAGGCTGGGTTTCTGTACAGCACTTTGAGATATCAGCTGATGTACAAAGGGCTATATAAATACATTTGATTTGATTTTGATTTGACAAAGTGGAGGATGCAGAGAGTAGAGAAAAGAGAGGGTTAATTGTGAAAGAGTGAATAATAAGTTACGAAAGAGGTAGGAAAGTCAGTGGAGGGAGGTGTAAAGGAAGTAGGGATGGGGTTAGAAAACGGGGGGCCAATACTAGAGTCCTGTGTGTCTATGTGGCTGTGAGCGACGAGTGTGTGTGTCTGGTGTGGCTGTGTGTGAACAACGAGTGTGTGTGTCTGGTGTGGCTGTGTGTGAACAACGAGTGTGTGTGCTTGGTGTGGTTGTGTGGGAACAACGAGTGTGTGTGCTTGGTGTGGGAACATGTGTAGACAGGTCCAGAGAACCTACAGTTGTCTCTAGGGGAGAGAAGGAGAAAGACAATCAAACTGACTGCCAGTCATGTCTTTCACACCTCTGCCTGCCTGTCTGTGCACATCCCCTCATCTTTCCTCTCTTTCCCTTTCCTTTCCTCTGCTCTGCTCTCAGAGAAGAAATGTGTAGGTCTCTTCTCTCTTTCCCTCTCCTGCTTTCCTGTGGCCAGAGTCCAGAGGGAACACTCACAGTTGTGTACTATTTACATCCTCCCCTCGTGTATGTGTGTTTTGGTTTTACTATCCTTGTGGGGACCAGAAGTGAAACAAGGAAAATTTGGATCAAGTGGGGACATTTCACTGGTCCCCACAAGGAAAAAGGCTATTTTAGGCTTAGGGGTTAGGTATAGGGTCAGAATGAGGGCTAGGGGTTCGTTTTAGGGTTAGGAGTTAGGGTTGGGTTTATGGTTAGGGGTTTGGAGTTTGGAGTTAAGGTTAGGTTGAGGGTTAGGTGTTAAAGGAAATTAGGATATGAATGGGAATGCAGTGTTTGGTCCCCACAAGGATGGTAAAACAATCATTGTGTGTGTGTGTGTCTGAGGCCATCTATTCAGGTCCTCTCCTGTCGGTCTAAAAAGGTCTGAGTGATTGACCCCTACCATACCCTGTCTTGTCTTACATAACACAACATAATATCCTAATGGTGTCATTATAGCCTAGTACTGATAGTTAATGTGTTGGTTTCGTGGGAATTGTGTTACTTCTGATGCTACCTCTCTCTGTGAGCAGTGGTGTAAAGTACTTAAGTAATAATACTTTAAAGTACTAGTTAAGTTGCTTTTTGGGGTATCTGTACTTTACTTAACTATGTACATTTTTGACAACATTTATTCCACTACATTCCTAAAGAAAATAATGTACTTTTTATTCCATACATTTTTCCTGACACCCACAAGTACTCGTTACATTTTGAATGCTTAGCAGGACAGAAAAATTGTCAAATTCACACACTTAACAAGAGAACATCCCTAGTCATCCCTACTGCCTCTGACCTGACAGACTCAATAAACACAAATGCTTCGTTTGTAAAATTGTGCCGTCTGGTTTGCTTAAAAATTCATTTGAAGTTATTTATACTAGATGGGGTCTGTGACACATGTGCACACAGTCTCCTCCTGGTTGTTAGACACACACACACACGCATACAGGGTACGAGCCGTGATGACTCACTTCCCGCAAAAAATTCCCCCCTCGGTTTTCCACCGAATGCGCTGAGGGCAGAGAGGCCCCAGAGGGAAGGAGAAATAGAAAGATAGAGGGAGGGAGGGAGAATGAAAAGAAGGGAGTCACAAATGTAACTCCATGTTCTTACTTTTGTTTTGGCACACAAACACACACACCACAAAGAGGCTAACGAGAATCAGGGGAGCAGGGAAGGTGGCAGCTTTGCTCCTCTCTTCCCCACACCAGTTTTTTTTAATAAAGAGTCCCTGTCTGGCATTCAGGGTAGAAACATCCTGTACACACACACCACTTCCTTCTACAAAAACACACGACAGCACAGGGAGCCCAGAACACCAGGAGTCCAGAACACCAGGAGCTCAGAACAGCAGGAGTCCAGAACAGCAGGATCTCAGAACTCCAGAACACCAGGAGCTAGAGAACGACCAATATGTATTTTTTAAGGCCGATGCCGATATTGATTTTTAGGGGTCTAAGAGACCGGTGGCCAATATTTTTGCAGATATTCAATATCATTAAATGAGAACATTTTTATGAATACATTTCCCAGAAACAGCCATGTATGCATTATAATGCATACATTATAAAATCAAATATAACTGTTTTTAACAATGTAACTACATAACAACATAATGGTAATAATTGTATTTGAATGGTAATAATTGTATTTGAATGGTAAATGTCTTGATAATTTACCCAGTTTAAGATGGCATAGGCCTACTCACAATACAGGCAACAACAGGCGAATGCATAAATCAACAGGAGTGTGTGCGTGCATTGATTATTGAGCTTGTTTTGACTGATCAGTGGAGTCCATGGTGCTACAGATGATAGATGCCTTCCATTTGGGGCAGCAGGTAGCCTAGTGGTTAGAGCGTTGGAATAGTAACCGAAAGGTTGCGAGATCGAATCCCTGAGCCGACAAGGTAAAAATCTGTCGTTCTGCCCCTGAACAAGGCAGTTAACCCACTGTTCCTAGGCCATCATTAAAAATAAGAATTTGTTCTTAACTGACTTGCCTAGTAAAATAAAGGTCAAATAAATTAGCCTACTGATCAACAACATTTGCATTTATAGTAAGCATCACTCCATCTACTCAATGCAGATGTGTCTAATGTCATGATTAGTGATCATGGATGATTACGAGAGTAGTATTATTAGTCATTTGCTACAATCAGGAAAAAAATGTTGTTTTTTTTAATAGATGAAATGTTGATTTTGTGTCACCGGCCTACACACAATACCCCATAATGTCAAAGTGGAATTGTGTTTTTAGAAATGTTTACAGATTAATAAAAAATGTAAAGCTGAAATTTCTTGAGTCAATAAGTATTCAACCTATTTGTTATGGCACGCCTAAATAAGTTCAGGAGCTAAAATGTGTTTAACAAGTCACAAAATTAAGTTGCATGGACTCACTCTGTGTGCAATAATAGTGTTTAACATAATTATTTTATGACTACTTCATCTCTGTACCCCACAAAGACCAGGGAGGTTTTTCCAATGCCTCCCAAAGAAGAGCACCTATTGTAGATGAGTAAAAATATATTATAAAAAATAAAATAACCCTTTGAGCATGGTGAAATTATTAATTACACTTTGGATGCACCCAGTTACGACAAAGATACAGGTGTCCTTCCTAACTCAGTTGCAGGAGAGGAAGAAAACTGAACAGGGATTTCACCATGAGGTCAATGGTGACTTTAAAACAGAGTTTATTGGGCCTTAACCTATGGACTTCACGACTGGGAATACAGATATAGAGTATCGGGCCGATATTGGCCTTTGCCGATAATCCCTCAACATAGCAAAACTGTTGCTATGACAGCCGCCAAGGCCTAATGTACTGAACAACAATGTTTTTAAGACCCCATCCTAATCTCTATGGCAACCCTCCTATAGTACCAAAAAATGGATGCCCCAGTACCATGCATTGTAAATAAGAATTTGTTCTTTACTGACTTGCCTAGTTAAATAAAGGTTAAATTAAATTTTAAAAATACACAGAGATATGCACACAGCTTAAAGTCCAGGCACTGAGCCAAGGTTCTAAATATTTAAACTTGCAGAAACTCAGTCCTGAACAACCAAATACCACAGTGTGTGTGTGTGTGTGTGTGTGTGTGTGTGTGTGTGTGTGTGTGTGTGTGTGTGTGTGTGTGTGTGTGTTCCGGTATGTGAGAGGTCCATAACTACAACATGAAGCAGATCTGGAATGTACCAGTCAGAGGGAGGTGAGGTAGAGAAGGGGAGGACAGGAGAGGAGAGTGAAAGATTGGGAGCAGCGGACGAGGGCGGGGGGCACTGAACTACTGAAAATACAAGATGGTGCCAAGCAATGTTCCCTCTAATTTTTGGGGGCACTGAGCAAATGTTAGGTCTTGTGGGTGGAAATTTGAACGTTGTGAGAATTTTGTGCAACTTCTGGCGCATGTTTACAGTGAACAATGAGGCTGTACCCTTACAGTTTTAGACAGTAGCCAATAGGCTATTGTGGCTATTTCAGCATAATGTAGCCCTACCAACAAAACCAGTAATACCTTTGGAAATACCTTTTGATTTCTATACATTTTGATTTGCAATTAATTGAAAAGCCGACTGTGAGCCAGGCATCAGGCCTAATCGCCCAACCTCACCAATGCTCGTGGCTGAATGGAACCAAATCTCTGCAGCAATGTTCCAACATCTAGTGGAAAGCTTTCCCAGAAGAGTGGAGGATGTTATAGCAGCAAAGGGGGGGCTAACTCCATATTAATGCCCATGATTTTGGAATGAGATGGTCGACGAGCAGATATCTACATACTTTTACATACTCATGTAGTGTATATAGTGCAAACAAATGGGGCGAACTCAGTGAAGTTCAATCTCTTGCGTCTCTGCGCGGCCTGGCATCAGCGAGGCAGTCCTGGAGGAGGTGTGTGGATGCGCAAGCGCGCAGCTTAGAGGGCACATTGGTGCCAAGCCAGGTTGTTTCCACCACAAATTTCTCCTGATGCATATTGAGACCTACACAACAGATGTGAAAAACTGAACTAAACTCAACTTAAGACCAACTTTGGAGGCGTGAATCGACTGTCAAACTATTTCTATTATGGATGACCTAGCCTAGATCCTCTCATGTGGTGCAATGAAACCATTGTGTTATGTGAAACCGTTGTAAAATGTTTGTGAAATACATTGCATTCGGGAAGTATTCAAACCCCTTGACTTTTCCACATTGTGTTACGTTACAGCCTTATTTTTAAATTGATTAAGTAAAAATAATTTATCATCAATCTACACACAATACCCCATAATGATCAAGTGAAAACAGATTTTTAGAAATGTTTGCAAAAAAACAAACAAAACATAAATACATTACTTATTAGACCCTTTGCTATGAGACTCGAAATAGAGCTCAGGCGCATCCTGTTTCCATTGATCGTCCTTGAGATGTTTCTACAACTTGATTGGAGTCTACCTGTGGTAAATTCAATTGATTGGACATGATTTGGAAAGGCAAACACCTGTCTATATAAGGTCCCACAGTTGACAGTACATGTCAAAGCAAAAACCAAGACATGAGGTCAAAGGAATTGTCCATAGAGCTCCGAGACAGGATTGTGTCAAGTTACAGATACGGGGAGTTTGGAAGGGAACCACCAAGACTGTTCCTAGAGCTGGCCACCCGGCCAACTGAGCAATCGGGGGAGAAGGGCCTTAGTCAGGGAGGTGATCAAGAACCTGATGGTCACTCTGACAGGTCTCCAGAGTTCCTCTGTGGAGATGGGAGAGGTTTCCAGAAGGACAACCTTCTCTGCAGCACTCCTCCAGTCAGGCCTTTATGGTAGAGTGGCCAGATGGAAGCCACTCCCCGCTTGGTGTTTGCCAAAAGGCACCTAAATACTCTCAGACCATGAGGAACAAGATTATCTGGTCAGATGAAACCAAGATTGAACTATTTGGCCTGAATGCCAAGCGTTACGTCTGGAGGAAACCTGGCATCATCCCTACTGTGAAGTTTGGTGGTGGCAACATAATGCTGTCAAGATGTTTTTCAGCGGAAGGGACTGGGAAACTAGTCAGGTTTGAGGGAAAGATGAACGGAGCAAAGTACAGAGAAATCCTTGCTAAAAACCTACTCCAGAGCGCTCAGGACCTCAGATTGCAGCGAAGGTTCACCTTTCAACAGGACAACGACCACAAGCACACAGCCAAGACAATGCAGGAGTGGCTTCGGGACAAGTCTCTGAATGTCCTTGAGTGGCCGAGCCAGAGCCCGGACTTGAACCCGATCTAACTTACTTATCTTACTCGATGTGCAAAACTGATAGAGACATACCCCAAGCGACTTACAGCTGTAATCGCAGCAAAAGGTGGCGCTACAAAGTATTAACTTAAGGGGGCTGAATAATTTTGCACGCCCAATTTTTCATTTTTTGATTTGTTAAAAAAGTTTGAAATATCCAATAAATGTCGTTCCACTTCATGATTGTGTTCCACTTGTTGTTGATTCTTCACAAAAAAATACTGTTTTATATCTTTATGTTTGAAGCCTGAAATGTGGCAAAAGGTCGCAAAGTTCAAGGGGGCAGAATACTTTCGCAAGGCACTGTATATTTTTTCAATTAAAAATATAATTCCACTATGACATTATATGGTAAATGTGGAAAAGGGCAAGGAGTGTGAATTATTTCTGAAGGAACTGTACGCACCTGGAAGTTGCCGACCATGATGAGTCCTGCAGCACAGATCCAGCCAGTGGAAAGGCCCGCTGTGTTCAATACACAGTTCTGATGCTTCTCTATCACATGGGCATAACGCAGGAGGACTATCACAATCACTATAGAGAGAGAGAGAGATACATATAATTCTATTCATTGTGCAGACAAAATAAACACACACTATGGGACAGAAGGAGGGGGAGAAAAAGTTTAATTCTGATAGTAAACATGAGCCTAGGGGAAGAGTGACGTTATGAATGAACAGCAAAAGCAACAACAAAAGCAGCTAGCTGGAGTTGCCCTGCAGCGGGGCATTCAGCTGAAGAGACAGACAGACAGTGGTAAGAAGAAAATAAATGGTTTCATTGTGTGTGTGTGTGTGTGTGTGTGTGTGTGTGTGTGTGTTTAGCACACCCAAGTCATTTCGGAGAAGTGAGTTACAAGCATGGAAGACTCACTCCCTTGTCTCCAGGGTTAGTAGGAATAGGAAATGATCCCTCTTGTCTTGGTGTTCTAGTTTTGCTTTAACATAGTGAATCAATTTGAGAGAAGGAGGAAGAGAGCTAATTGGCGTTTACTGCATTGGAATATAGTGTCTCTTTATGTTGCATGTCAGAATGGCTGGTTGTCTAGCCAACTGTCCTGGTCAATAGGGTTTGGCTGATTCTGAATAAAAACAAGTTTCAGTATTGAAGCCTTCAATAGTAACAATATATTTAATTTGTATAGCACTTTTCATTACAAAAAGAATCTCAAAGACGCTCTTAAAACAACAAAACATTTTAGTTAGCCTATTGACAACTCTGGGTGGAAGATCTTCCACGGTCATCCACAGAGGCAGGTGTAAGTCTAACAGGTCACATCCTGTGTCCGATCCTGTCTCATGCGCACCTTCCTAGGGCTGTTGCGGTGACCGTATTACCGCCATGAATGCAGTGTAAAATTCCATGTAACCGCTGAGTAACGGTATTCTCCTCTTATGCACTCTGGACATGCTTTGTTGTAGCCAAATTGCTAACTACCATCAGGTCCTAATGGCCTGGTACTCAGGGCTCTATTGTCCCTCTAACCACTCTGACATCAATGCAAATGCATAAAAAAATCACATCAAACACTTATTATCAAAACAGTATGTGCTTTTAAAATGCACGTCACTGTGATGATCAATTTGAAGAAAGTTCAACAGACGGTTGAAACTAAGTGTAAAACATGGTTGTTGTGGATGTTGTTTCAAAGACTAACACAACGAAATGGACACCTTTCTAATGTGATGATTAACTCAAAACAGCCATATGCATATTAGTTTATGCAATAAAATTAATTAAAATTATGATTGTGTCGTTTCACAATACGATTCTCTGGTCTGATGAAATCAAGATTGAACTCTTTGGCCTGAACGCCAAGCGTCATGTGAGGAGGAAACCTGGCACCATCCTTACGGTGAAGCATGGTGGTGGCAGCATCATGCTGTGGGGGTGTTTTTTCAGCGGCAGGGACTGGGAGACTAGTCAGGATCGAGGGAAAGATGAACAGAGCAACTTGAACAGGATCGAAAATCTCTGGAGACCTGAAAATATCTGTGCAGTGACGCTCCACATCCATCCTGACAAATCTTGAGGATCTGCAGAGAAGAAACTTCACAAATACAGGTGTGCCAAGCTTGTAGCATCATACCCAAAAAGACTCGAAGCTTTAATCGCTGCCAAAAGTGCTTCAAAAAAGTACTGAGTAAAGGGTCTGAATACGTACGTACATGTAATATTACATTTATTTCGTAAATATATACATATTTTTTATCTAAAAACCTGTTTTTGCTTTGCCATTATGGGGAAGATTATGGTGTGTAGATTGATGAGGAAAATCCATTCGTCCATTTAAGAATAAGGCCGTAACGTAACAAAATGTGGAAAAAGTCAAGGGGTCTGAATACTTTCCGAATGCACTGTACAGTAGGCCAACTCCTATTCTGTTTTTCTGAAATAGATTTTCTTCATATCATGTTTCTTTAGACCAGACTAGAATAAATCATGGATTTATTGTGATGGTGTATTGATTTAAACTTTTTTTTTATGTAGCAGCTTGTATTCAGCTTGTATGAGTGGAGGAGATGCTAAATGTGTTTATGTTAATTAACAGTCAATTAACAGTTTATGTTAATTAACAGTCAACCGCTAAGCTTAGGCCACATGAAGTTGCAGTCAACAAGGATAGTCCTGTTGTAACTTTAATGTGTTACAGAGTTAATGTTTAAGTTAATTCATTGAGCTGTATCTAAAGATATTTCTTTATAGTTATTTACATATGTAATTGTATTGGTTTGTATTGAATTACACTTTTTGACTGCAAGTTCCAGAATGCCTTGCGACACGAATGAGAGAACGCGCCAATTATGTGCAGGTGCAAGTGATTAAACTGATTTTCCGATAGCATCTTACCTGCATTGCTCTGTAGTATCTAAAGTTGTTAAATGTAACGTGAACAAGTATTATTACTAAAAGAAGCTTCGTATCAAACCCGACGTCCAAGTCATTACTTTAACTAACTTCAATCTAAATTTGGTGCCGAAACCCGGGAAATGAGCTGCGACGAAGAAGTGGCTGAAATGGCTGAGGAGGAACGTCGGCATGAAACAGAAAGAATGAGACGAAAGTGGGGTACCATTCGAGGCGCAACAACGCGGATTTTGAATCAGATTGACGTGGAAATATCCCAGTCAAATCCGGATACCGATCACTTGAGTACATTGTTGGAATTGTTATCAACTAAGGAGGACAGTTTGTTTAAACTCAATTGTGGAATTGAACAGTTAACACCATTGGACGGATTGGAGGCAGAGATTGCATGCACGGAGCATTATAAAGAGCGCATTATCATGCTGAAGAGTCGTGCACAAAGAGTGATAACGAAGAAACAGGACGTCAATCCACTACTAGCCCGGGTGAGTGACGCTAACTCAAACATACAGAGACAATCAGTAAGGCTACCAAAGTTGATTATTGAGAAATTCTATGGGGATGTCAGTATGTGGCAGGAGTTTTGGAGCCAGTATGAGACTTATATTCACAACAATGATTCACTGTGTAATAAAGAGAAGTTTATCTATCTGAAAACATATCTCACTGGACCATCTGCAAAGGCAGTAGCAGGACTGATGTTAACAGACAGTAACTATGATAATGGAATCGCTCTACTCAAGAGCAGATTTGGAAGGAAAGATCTTGTGATTAGTGCTCATATGTCAAAGCTGCTAAATCTCACACCTGTGAAGAAATCCTTTGATCTAAATGCATTGAGGCAGCTATATGATGAATGTGAATCACTGGGTGTAGTGTCAGAAATCTAAGGAAGCCTACTATGCCCAATCTTACTACAGATGATTCCAGAGGACATAGCTTGACTATAGTCGTCAAAGGGGAGTAGTGTCAGGACCCGGTTACGAACCCGGGTCTCCGGAGTGAGAAACAGTCACTGAGTGAGAAACAGTCACTTAACCAACTGAGCCACGAATAGTCGGCAGAACCCAGAAGATGAGGCAGACACAGCAGTACTTGAGACGGTGTATTTAATAAAATAAAAAGGGAAGTCCTTCAGGAAAACATGTAACTCCACAACCTCAAAAGGAATTCCACAAGAACAAAGGTAATCCTCCAAGACAAAAAGGTAAATCCACAAGGTGGTAGGTATAGCATAAAAAGCCTCAAAAGATACTCAAAATAAATAAACAAGAACAAAAACAGAATTCCACAAGAGAGTCCACCGGGATCAACAAGAGTTCACAGAATACTAGGGCTGGGTGCTAACATACAAACACAGAGCAAAGAACTGAGGAAAACTAAGGGTTTAAATACAATCAGGGGAAACGAGGCACAGGTGCAAATAATAATGGGGATCAAGGGAAAACAAAAAGGTCAAAAAGCACAATGGGGGAATCTTGTGACCAAAAACCGGAACAACCCTGGCCAAATCTTGACAGAATCCCCCCCCTAGGAACGGCTCCTGACGTTCCTACCAGCTCTCTCGGGGTGGAGGGCCCTGAACTGACGAATGAGGTCAGGGTCCAGTATGTCTTTGGCAGGAACCCAGGAGTGCTCCTTGGGACCGTAGCCTTCCAATGTCCACCAGATACTGCCAGGACCGCTGCACCCGGCGGGAATCCAGTATCCGATGGACGGTATAAGCCGGCTGGCCTCCAATGACACGGGCGGAGGGGGAGGTCTGTCTGCCGGGACAAGGGGAGAAAAAACAACAGGTTTTAATAAGGAAATGTGAAACATGGGATTAATCTTAAGGGATCTGGGTAAGTGTAGGCGATAAGAAACTGGGTTAACTCTCCTGGCAACCTTAAAGGGACCGATGTATTTTTGGGACAGCTTGCGAGACTCCACCCGTAGTGGTAAGTCTCTTGTGGAGAGCCAGACTCTCTGGCCGGGGTGCAGGGTAGGCCCGGGACGGCGACGTCTGTTGGCTTGTTGTTGGTACCTCTGTGAGGAACGCATAAGATTAAGACGGGTCTTCCTCCACATAAGCCGACAGCGTCTGACGAACTTCAAGGCTGAAGGCACTCTGACTTCTGCCTCCTGGTCCGGGAACAATGGAGGGGCATAGCCAAACTGACACTCGTGCGGGGACATACCAGTGGAGGAGGAGCGCAAGGTGATGTGCGCGTATTCGGCCCAAACAATGAAGGACGACCATGTGGACGGGTTGTTACGAGTTATACATCGGAGGGTGGTTTCCAGCTCTTGATTCATCCTCTGTTTGGCCGTTGGACTCCGGATGGTACCCTGAAGATAGACTGGCAGAAGCCCCCATGAGTTGGCAGAAGGCCTTCCAAAACCTTGAGGCGAACTGGGGACCTCTGTCAGAAACCATATCTTGAGGAATGCCGAAGACTCGGAACACATGATTAATTACCAACTCAGCCGTTTCCTTGGCAGAAGGTAACTTAGTCAGAGGGACGAACCTGGCCGCCTTTGAAAACCTGTCAATTATGACTAGGATAGTAGTATTGCCATGGGATGGAGAAAGGCCAGTAATAAAGTCCAACGAGATATGGGACCAGGGTCTGTGGGGAACAGGTAAAGGGTGAAGGAGTCCTTGAGGGCGGAGGTGAGATTTGCCCTGGCAGCACACGGGGCAGGCATTGACGAAAGTGGCAACGTCTTCTCTTATGGTAGGCCACCAGAACTTATGCTGGATGAACTCCAACGTGCGACCTACGCCCGGGTGACAGGTGAGGCGAGAGGAGTGCCCCCACAGAAGGACCTGAGTCCTCACTGCCTTGGGGACAAACAACCGATTGGCAGGACCTCCTTTCGGGTCCGGTTCGATAGCTTGAGCTCGTCTCACGGTATCCTCAACTTGCCACGAGATCGGAGCCACGATCTTAGCAGCAGGAAGGACAGGCATGTCCGTGTCATCTCGAATGGCAGGAGCGTAGACTCGGGACAGGGCATCCGGTTTGAGATTCTTCGACCCGGGCCGATAGGTGAGGATAAACTGGAATCGATTGAAGAAAAGAGACCATCTAGCTTGTCTAGAGTTCAACCGCTTCGCCTGCTGGATATACTCCAGATTTTTTTGGTCCGTAAGCACTTGAAACGGGTGAAAAGCCCCCTCTAGCCAGTGTCTCCATTCCTTCAATGCCATCTTAACCGCTAGGAGTTCACAATCCCCCACATCGTAGTTCCTCTCAGCCGGGGTAAGCCGGTGTGAGAAGAAAGCGCACGGATGAAGCTTCTTGTCTTCACCCCTCTGAGACAGGACAGCTCCAACACCAACATCTGATGCGTCTACCTCCACCACAAACGGTTCCTCCGTAGTCGGTAGTATCACAATGGGAGCATAGAGGACGCGCTGCTTTAGTCCTTGGAAGGCCGTCTCAGCTTCTCTTCCCCACAAAAACCTTGCGTTGCCACCCTTGGTTAAAGCTGAGAGAGGGGCTGCCACCAAGCTGAAGTTCTTGATGAACTTGCGATAAAAGTTTGTGAAGCCCAGGAAACGCTGAACTTCCTTAACGGATTTGGGGGTGGGCCAATCCGCTACTGCCCCTACCTTCCTGGGGTCCATTTGGACTCGACCGGGTTCCACTACAAATCCCAGGAATTGTAATCGGGATGAATGGAATTCACATTTTTCCGGCTTAACGTACACAGATGGCTGTCTAGGAGGCATTTGAGTACTTGTCTGACATGCTTTGTGTGTTCTTGAAGGGAGCTCGAAAAGATGAGGATGTCATCCAAGTAAACGAACACAAATATGTTAAGCATATCCCGAAGCACATCGTTTATGAGCGCTTGGAACATAGCTGGGGCGTTGGTCAGGCCGAAGGGCATCACCAAGTATTCATAGTGACCAGTAGACGTGTTGAAAGCGGTCTTCCACTCGTCACCAGGTCTGATCCGCACAAGATGGTATGCGTTCCGCAGGTCAAGCTTAGTGAAAACAACTGCTTCCTGGAGCAGCTCGAAGGCTGTGGCCATAAGGGGTAGCGGGTAACGGTTACGGACGGTTATGGCATTGAGTCCCCGGTAGTTGATGCAAGGACGTAATCCACCGTCTTTTTTGGCCACAAAGAAAAACCCTGCTCCCACCGGGGAGGTGGATGGACGCATGAGGCCTGCTTCCAGAGCGTCCTTGATGTAGGTATCCATAGCAGCTCATTCGGGTGGAGATAGGGAAAAGATCCGACCCCTGGGGGGGCAAGTGCCTGGAAACAGGTCGATGGGGCAATCATAAGGTCTATGGGGTGGTAGCATGGTGGCCCTCTGTTTGCTAAATACCAGTTTGAGGTCATGGTAACACTCGGGAACTCGGGTCAGGTCGATGGATTCTAAAGACTCGGGAGTAGAACTCGGGGAACTCGGGAAAATACAAGTAGCTTGGCACGTAGGACCCCACTGCTTGATAGTGCCCACAGACCAGTCGATGTGAGGGTTAAGGCTGTGAAGCCAGGGGTATCCAAGGACAAGAGGGAACTCGGGAACAGGAGATCAAATGAAAGTTCATCAATTCCTGGTGTTGGGAAACTGAAAGTCGCAAGGAGGTAGTGACATGAGTGACAAGTCCAGATCCCAAAGGGCTTCCATCCAATGTAGTAACCCTCATGGGGTCACTTAGAGGTTCAGAGGGAACGCCATTCTCCTTCGCCCAGACACCATCCATGAAGTTACCTGCGGCTCCAGAGTCTACCTAGGCTTGAAGGTGAAGCTTGTGGTTGTCCCAGGAAAGGGTGACTGGAATGAGCAGACGGGAGTTGGATGGATGGGAGGAGGTTATGTTTCCCGTTACAGTTCCCCCCGGTCTGTACGGGACAGAGCTTTTCCCTGGAGCCCGGGACACGTGGAACGGAAATGGCCCGGTTTGCCGCAATATAGACAGCGTCGCTCCCTCATCCGGCGGTCTCTCTCAGCCTGGGAGATGCGTCCAATCTGCATGGGTTCCGGTGGAGCCAGCGAGGATAAAGGTGGGGACACGGAGCTGGGACTGATAGGGGCTAGAGGTTTACGGTTGAGTTCTCTCTCTCTCAGACGCTGGTCAATGCGTGAGGCCAACTTGATCAGGGACTCGAGATTGTCCGGTGGTTCCCGAGTGGCCAGTTCATCTTGGATAGTGTCGGAAAGGCCTTTCAGAAAGCACACCGTGAGCGCCTCGTTGTTCCAGCCACTCGCTGCTGCCACCGTGCGGAACTGGATGGCATAGTCCGTCACGCTGCGCCGACCTTGGTGGAGAGTCAGGAGCTGTTTGGCTGAGTCAGGAGCACTGCTTGGGCCCTGAAACACTCGTTTGAATTCCTCAGCAAAGGCAGAGTAGCTGGCACAGCAGGAACTATGGGCATCCCACACAGCAGTAGCCCAGGCCAGGGCTTTTTCCGACAGCAGGGTGATGATATAAGCGATCTTAGACCGGTCGGTGGGAAACGACGAGGGTTGCAGCTCGAAGGAGAGAGAACATTGGGTGAGAAACCCTTTACAAGCACTTGGATCACCTGAGAACCGTTGGGGAGGTGGAAGACGAGGTTCAGCCAGGGGGTTAACTGCCATGGGTACGTGAATCTGAGGTACTGGGACGGGAACTATTGCCAGGGTAAGTCGATCAGATATCTGCTTTATGGAAGTCAGCATCTCCGACAGAAGATGAGAATGTCTAGCCATTAAGACCTCTTGCTGAACCAGGGCGGCTTGTGGCGTTGGACAGTCTCCTGGTGATGGGACAGCATGGCAACAAGGTCCTGGGAACTGGCTGCCTCTGGGTTCATTTATGGCTCTATGTTTCTGTCAGGACCCGGTTACGAACCCGGGTCTCCGGAGTGAGAAACAGTCACTTAACCAACTGAGCCACGAATAGTCGGCAGAACCCAGAAGATGAGGCAGACACAGCAGTACTTGAGACGGTGTATTTAATAAAATAAAAAGGGAAGTCCTTCAGGAAAACATGTAACTCCACAACCTCAAAAGGAATTCCACAAGAACAAAGGTAATCCTCCAAGACAAAAAGGTAAATCCACAAGGTGGTAGGTATAGCATAAAAAGCCTCAAAAGATACTCAAAAATAAATAAACAAGAACAAAAACAGAATTCCACAAGAGAGTCCACCGGGATCAACAAGAGTTCACAGAATACTAGGGCTGGGTGCTAACATACAAACACAGAGCAAAGAACTGAGGAAAACTAAGGGTTTAAATACAATCAGGGGAAACGAGGCACAGGTTCAAATAATAATGGGGATCAAGGGAAAACAAAAGGTCAAAAAGCACAATGGGAGCATCTAGTGACCAAAAACCGGAACAACCCTGGCCAAATCCTGACAAGTAGATGATGAATGGAAAGTGTCTGAGATTATCAGTTTCCTACAGAAAGAGGTTCACAGCAGGGAGAGAGCTCCACAAATGACAAGAGCATACAACCAACAGAAAGAGAGCAAACCATGGGAGATGCTTCTCCAATGAATGCTTCTCCAATGAAATGAAAACAAAAAGACCCAACATGCCCTCTGCTGCAGCACTGCATACAGCCAGCCAGAAGGAACAACAAACGTGTCTATTCTGTGACAGTGCAGACCACAAATCAGAAAACTGCACTGACCAAAATATTGCTACACGCAAAGAGAAACTAAAGAACATGGGAAGATGCTTTGTATGTTTAGGACAGAGACACATAGCAAAATTCTGTAAAGTCAAAGATGTGTCATGTGCAACATGTGGAAGCAGACATCACATTGCTGTGTGTATCAGTAAGAGGAGTGAGGTGCAACCCCCTACTGTTTCTGTAGATGCTGTTGTTTCCTCAGTTATTCCCCATTCAGTGAAGATGAAACCAGATGGACAGAACACTGTGTTGCTACAAACGGCAAAGGCATGGGTAGAAGGCCCATCGGGCAGGAAGATAGCTCGTTGCTTACTAGATGGAGGCAGTCAGAGAAGCTTCATACATGAAAACCTTGTGAAGGGCTTGAAGCTACCAGTAATCAGACAAGAGGCACTCACTCTTCACACATTTGGCTCCTCTGCCCCAGCAACATCCCAACGCAACACAGTGAAAGTCATCTTGGAGAATGTCTGGGACAAACAGCAGAGAATAGAGATGGAGACAATTGAAACCCCTCAAGTGTGCACAGCTGTGATGAAGATTCCTGGTGAACGGATTCAGCATGAGCTCAGTAAAAGGGGACTGCAGCTCGCAGACTTTCCAGGAGATGACAATGATCCTGAACTCTCTGTCCTGATAGGAGCAGACTACTACTGGCTACTACTACTACTACTGACGGAGACGCTAGTTGCTTTAGAGAGCACCTTTGGATGGTCGGTGCAGGGACCCGTGTCCATGTCAAGTGTCGCCGAGGCAACCTGCATGTTCATCCCACTTGAAGACACACTCCAAGCAACTGCATGTATTCTGGGAGCTTGAGTCTCTGGGTATTCTAAGCGAGAAAACACAGAACCCAGAGGAAAACGAGGCTCTACAAAGGTTTGAGGAAACAATCACCTTCAAAGATGGGCGATACCATGTGGAGTTGCCATGGAAACGAGAAATGCCAGAACTCCAAGACAACTATAGAATCGCCAAGAAACGGTTTGAAGGTCTGAAGAAAAGACTGAAGAAGGATGTGACGTTGTACAGCATGTACAATGAAGTAGTAGAAGACTACTTACAACAAGATATGGCAGAGGATGTGCCCAAGGACAACGCATCAAGTGCAGACAACGTAAAATACTACGTACCTCACCATGCATTACTCCGAGAAGATAAGGTGACAACAAAACTGAGAGTGGTGTTTGATGCCTCGTCGCATGAAGATGGCTGTCCATCTCTCATTGACTGTCCATCTCTCATTGACTGTCTACTCACAGGACCGAACCTGAATCCGGATCTGCTCAGCATTCTGATAAAGTTCAGACTACATGAGATCGCATTCATGGCAGACATCAAGAAAGCTTTCCTGCAGATATCCCTAGCAGAGAGAGACAGAGACGCCGTGAGATTTCTATGGCTCACTGGCTCACCAAGGGGAGAAAATGAAGAGGAGCTTCGTGTGCTGAGGATGAAAAGAGTGTTATTTGGAGCTTCCCCAAGTCCATTTTTGCTGGCAGCTACAATCAGGAAGCACCTGAAACAATATGAAAACAGAACAACCAGAAGTTGTAGATATACTGAGAGAGTCACTCTACGTAGATGACTTCCTTGCAAGTTCACGCAATGTCACAAGATAAGCCTCTTCAACAACTGCAAAGCGAATGCTGTCGATTGCAGGCATGGACCTCTGCAAATGGATGACCAATTCTCCTGAATTGAAAACAAAATGGGAGGAGAGTACGACAGGAGAGTACGACAACTGACGCTAGAAACACAAGGATTAGTGCGGAAGGTTTTAGGTTTAGTATGGAGACCAGAAACAGATTACTTTGTGTTTGAACTCAGGCCGTTACTGAGCATTGTAAAGCAAAAGGAAAACACAAAGAGAAGTGTTCTGCACGTATCTTCGACCCTCTTGGTTTCTTAACTCCCTTCACCATCAGGATCAAGCGCATGTTCCAGGAAATGTGGGAGAGGGGACTCAGCTGGGACGAAGAATTACCACCTGATCTGACACGAGAATGGGAACAGTGGTGTTCAGAACTACCCCAGTTACACCAGCTCACCATACCAAGGTGGTACAGAACAGACTTGCGGCCACAGAATAACCACACCCTGAAACTACATGTGTTCTGTGATGCAAGTGAAAGGGCTTACAGTGCAGTAGCTTACTTGCAAGGTGAGTCACAAGACAGGGAAACAACAAGTCTAGTCACATCCAAGTCCAGGGTAGCCCCACTTAAGAAAATGACGCTGCCACGCCTGGAGCTCATGGGAGCTGTGATTGGAGCGAGACTAGCAAACAACTTGATGACCACACTGAAAATAGAAGAAAAACAGATCAAAATGTGGACAGACTCGATGATCGTGCTGCATTGGATTTGCAGCTCAACTCAGAAATGGAAACAGTTTGTTGCGAACAGAGTGACGGAGATCCAGTCCTTGACCAATCCAGAGTCATGGTCACATATTGAAGGGAAAACTAATCCAGCTGACCTCCCGACAAGAGGACAAACTGTTTGAAACTTGACACAGAGCGAGCTATGGTGGAATGGCCCCAGAATTCTGACATCACCCAATCAGTCCGAAGAGACTGATGATAACAAGGTTCCGGAAGAGGTGAATATAGAACTCAAGTCCAGTTGCCAGGTTACTGTACAACTCGTAGCAAACAACACAGACAGCACTCAACCTGTGTTGGAGCTTGAAAGGTACAGCAAACTGAAAAGAGTGTTTAGAGTCACCACCTGGATAAAGAGATTCATAACCAATGCTCGCACAACCATAAAGATGCAAGGTGAACTGACTGCTGACAAACTGTTCGATGCAGAAAAGTACTGGATTTAGGTAACACAACAACAGAGTTTTGGACAGGAGATCAAACTACTGACGGCAGGAAAAAGCCTAAACAATGACTGTACAAATCAGAGAACTGAAACCTTTCCTGGATGAATACGAACTACTCAGTGTAGGAGGAAGACTGCAACAGTCCAACTTCACATTCAGAGAGCAGCACCCATGGGTTCTGCCCAATAAGTACAGATACTCAGAAATGCTGATCAGTACCACCATGAGAAGGTGTCTGTCCACCTTGAAATAAACCATTGGGGAAATAATTTACTGAGCATCTGCCATCTTCTACAGTCTGCAAGCCACTGCCATCTCTTGTTGTTTCAAATAAAAACTGTTAGCTAGCTAGCTAAAATGTTAGTGCTTGACCCTAATGTAGGCTTTTAATGAAGAAACATGTTGATGTTTGATAACAAAATACACTTCCCTCTAAAATGGCGGAACCTCTCTGATACTACATTTAGTGTTGTTTCCAACAGCAACAGTGTCCTTCTGAGAATACATGTCATCCCATAATAGATTACAATGCAGATTCAGGATGTGTACTAACTAAAGCAATTGATGAGTTAGCACCTGCAATGACCTCCATGTTACCATGGAAGGACATAGAATCTCTGAACAAGGTTCACTAGCTGGAAGAAAAATTTGCCTGAAATGGGAATGGTGTTGTTTGCAATGGTGTGTCCTAATGAATACGACACTGGCCTTGCAATGGGACATGGCTATGGACATTTCCAACCGCTAATGCCAAATTAAAGTAAATGTGCCCCCACCACAGAACAGCATGTGCCTGTTCCTCACACTGGTTCTCTCTGAACTCAGGAAAGAGAGGGGGAAACTGAGCCATGGCTTTGACCCAGACCCAGATATTTTGGCTCTGACAAAGCCTTATTTTCCACTGTAAGTCACACCACGCCTCACACTTCAAATTAACACATATAGATTTGACACAAACACACACCAGGGCTGCACAATTAATCAAATCCCAATCTAAATTGTGATATTGACATGTGCAATACCCATGTCACAAGAGAATGCGATTTTCTCCTTTCTTTGGCGGGAGAGGCTATACAAACGTCACACCTTGATCTGTTTCACCTGTCCTTGTGATCGTCTCCACCCCCTCCAGGTGTCGCTTATGATCCCCGGTGTATATATCCCTGTTTTTCCTGTCTCTCTGTGCCAGTTAGTCTTGTTTGCCAAGTCAACCAGCGGTTTTCCTTGCTTCTATTTTTTCCCCAGTCTCTTTTGGTTCTAGTCCTCCTGGTTTCGACCCTTGCCTGTCCTGACGCCGAACCCGCCTGCCTGACCACTCCGCCTGTCCTGTCTTCAAGTCTCCCTATTGACTTTTACTGTTTGGAATCTGACCCGGTTTATGAACTCTCGCCTGTCCCCGCCTACCCTTTGGATTAATAAACATTGGAACTCAACCATCTGCTTCTTGTGTCTGCATTTGGGTCTCGCCTTGTGTCTTGCCTTGTGTCCTTATAAACAAGCCTGGTGCCAAAATTGATGAAGTGTGCCGCGCAGCTGCGAGTTGAGTGGAGACTAACAGATTCAGTTCAGGCTAGCTAGTTTATGCTTGTGGCTGGAAACTTTAGCGAGAATTTGAATCTCGTCTGTCGAGGTTGGGACTTGGGAGATGGTTCAAAATATTCCGTTTTTGTCAGAGTAATTGTTTTTGTTAACAAAAATGTAGACGTTAATGCCGTAGGCCTAGTTGTAAATTTACAGTGAAAATCACTAGTTACAATAAATTTGCTTTATCCGTCACCCTTGCCTGATATTGGCTACACTAGCTTTGCCTGGCTACCCAAACTCCTTGCTCTGGCGAAATGCTACACCACGCCCACGGACGTTAGTTTGATCTCCGCAATATGTCTGGATCTGAGTACATCACAGACAATTTCTTGAATGGAAATCACCCCTGGTGAGACAAAACTGCAACTCGTCAGTCCTGTCTGGTCCAGTGACGGTGGGTTTGTGCCCATAGTTGACATTGTTGCCGGTGATGTCTGGTGAGGACCTGCCTTACAACAGGCCTACAAGCTCTCAGTACAGCCTCTCTCAGCCTATTGCGGACAGTCTGACCACTGATGGAGGGATTGTGCGTTCCTGGTGTAACTCAGGCAGTTGTTGTTGCCATCCTGTACCTGTCCCGCAGGTGTGATGTTCAGATGTACCGATCCTGTGCAGGTGTTGTTACACGTGGTCTGAGACTGCGAGGACAATAAGCTGTCCGTCCTGTCTCCCTGTAGCGTTTTCTTAGGCGTCTCACAGTACGGACATTGCAATTTATTGCCCTGGCCACATCTGCAGTCCTCATGCCTCCTTGCAGCATGCCTAAATTCACGCAGATGAGCAGGGACCCTGGGCATCTTTCTTTTGGTGAGTCAGTAGAAAGGCCTCTTTAGTGTCCTAAGTTTTCATAACTGTGGCCTTAATTGCCTACCGTCTGTAAGCTGTTAGTGTCTTAACGACTGTTCCACAGGTGCATGTTCATCAATTGTTTATGGTTCATTGAAGAAAAATTGGAAACAGTGTTAAAACCCTTTACAATGAAAATCTGTGAAGTTATTTGGATTTAAAGAATTATCTTTGAAAGACAGGGTCCTGAAAAAGGGACGTTTCTTTTTTTGCTGAGTTTAGTAATGCTGCACACTCAAAGAAAGGTTAAAATCTCACCTTTCTGGTAAATTGCAAAGGTATAGTCACTTTCGAAGTACACAGTACAAATATGATACAAATATTTAAAGAATTATATGATGCATTACCTATTCAACAAAACTGAACGAATAAGGCTTGAAATAACTTATATACTTTCTAAATATAGCATAATCAACTTGAAAATGCCTAACTATAAGATTTCACCCTCCTTATAACTGTAAAATACATATTTGTATGTTTAGTGTTAGAAAAAATGTGCACAGGGCTTCCTGAACTCGTTAGGAACTTGCCTTTCATCTCATATTAATTATGTCTGTCTATGACACTATGACAAACAGAAAGTTTTTTGTTTAAAATATATGAATAATATTAGATTAATGGCTAGAAATCGATCTTTGACTGTGCTACCGTGATGAAACCACTACTGCAGCACTACGATGTCAGCGGCTGTGATTTGTAATTTTAATGTTATTTATTTTACATAATTTGCACAACCTTTCACAACTTTGTTACTGTTGTATTTTCCAGCCCCAGTTTAAACAAATCAAATCAAACTTTATTTGTCACATGCGCCGAATACAACAAGTTTTGACTTGACCATGAAGTGCTTACTTAACCAACAGTGTAGTTCAAGAAGAGTTAACCCTAAATGAAGCAAATGTAAGTTTGGTTATTACTTAGTGACATCATTTCAGTTATATTATTTGACTTTAGGGGCAGTCAATAAAATAATGAAACATGGTTGAATAGCCAGAAGCTGGTAGACATCATTTTTATGTTAAAAAGTTCAATAAAACATGTTGGAAAATATTTGTTTCATTTGGTTTGTATTCAGTTAGCACAGTATGAATTCATTCCTATGATCTCATTGTAGAATAAAAAATAAAAAAATGCTATTAGATTTTTTCTATAAATCGTGCAGCCCTAACACACGCACACACACACAAATATATTTAAATCAGTCCCAACACACCTCAGTTAAAATGGGTCAGGAAATTCTCTGGGTTGTCAAATGCACATACAAACACGTGATATTTGGCTTGACCGCATGCTGTGTATTTATGAGTAGTAACTGGCAGGAAACAATGCATTTACACCCAAACACTGCCAGTGTGTTTACTGCCTTGTTAAAACTGGTGATATTACTGGAGTGTAGTAGCCTGCAGACAAGTGGTTGACATTTTGGGATAGGGTAGAGAATGTCATACCAGGGGTATCTAAGTAGTTGTAGCTCAATAGGATTAAGGCGGCAAGAAGAAAACTGCTCTGCAGTACCATATCCTAACTTGAGACTGACTTCAAGATGGAATCCGCGCCACTGTCTGCCCCAGCACCTTTGTTTTGTGGTTGAAATTGAGCTGAGGTGCATTGAACAGTGTAGTAAAAAATCAAAACAGCTCATATTCTGCTGTTCTATCGCAGGTAAAATTATTTCAAAAGAGGGAAAGAACCCGTGTTTGTTGTTTGCAGTAGGGTCATTCCACCAATTCGGTGCCTTTCGCGAGGTGTAACTTGGCCCCAAAACATTTTCATGTCACATCTACTCCCGGTTCCCGCTCTGGTGGTCTACTAACCACCGGTCCTGGCAACCCATCGTTATACACACCTGCACAACCATCATTATGCACACCTGTGTCTCATCATTAGTCACACCTGGACTTCATTACTCCCTTGATTACTTACCCTTTATATAGAACTCTTTTGTTATCAGTCATCGGGTAGTATTGTTTATGTTTCCATGTCAGACATTTCTCTTGGTTTGTACCGGTCCATGTTCATTATTGTAGAACTCACTAACTGCACCTGCTTCCTGACTCCCTGCGTCTACGTTATAGTTTCATTTCATAACAATTGAACATTCAGTCATAAAGAGCACATTTTCAAATTCAGAAAAAACAAGTTCTCATCATAAAAAAGACTAGCCTATAGTAGTGGCAATTAAGGTAACATGGTTGACGACTTCATCTTCAAAGCGCCATACATGAAAGCTTGTTGTTTGCAACAGTGAATGGCAGTTGAAAGCAAGCGGCACAAAATAATTGTCATTGTTAAAACATTTCTAGCCTGTCCTATGGGTAACAGTGTTGACGTGTTAACCTCGACCCACTCAGTTTTCCACCACAAAATTTGCCAAAAGAGTAGGACCAGCACACATGCTTTTACACTGCTGTTACTATTAAATGTTCAATGTTTCTTTGGGGAAAAAAAAAACATTTTAAAAAGGAATAGTTTCACCACATTAAAACAAGAGTTCAGTTCACGTAACAGGCTTGACTTTAAAATGAGGGACAGACGTAAGCGAATCGCTAATCTCATGAAATAAATAATCTTCAGAAATGACTGTCAAAGCAACAACATAACTAGGACTAGGTTAAAATCTTCATAGATGTCACAGAGGTTGCACAGGGGGACATGTCAAAATGAAGAAGTCTTTATTCATGTAAAAAAAAAAATCTCCATGTGGTCTATATTAAAAGGCACTGCATTTAATATAACAGGCTTTTGAAATGCAATATTGGTGAACAATTTCAACTTAAAATATCAAAAGGGACGCAAAAGGCACTCTTCGTTGTTGTTGTAATATCCCAAATGGTTTACTAGTTGTCTAGTATGTGCTTCATAAATGTGAAAAGAGTATAAAAATTGGAATTTATATCAGGAATGGGCAACTTGTTCTCATTCTGAGAAATATGTATGTTCTTAACCAGGTAGCCTACTTGATTTCAATACAGTGCCTTGCGAAAGTATTCGGCCCCCTTGAACTTTGTGACCTTTTGCCACATTTCAGGCTTCAAACATAAAGATATAAAACTGCATTTTTTTGTGAAGAATCAACAAGTGGGACACAATCATGAAGTGGAACGACATTTATTGGATATTTCAAACTTTTTTAACAAATCAAAAACTGAAAAATTGGGCGTGCAAAATTATTCAGCCCCTTTACTTTCAGTGCAGCAAACTCTCTCCAAAAGTTCAGTGAGGATCTCTGAATGATCCAATGTTGACCTAAATGACTAATGATGATAAATACAATCCACCAAAATGATTACATTTATTTTTTCCCTCATCAACCTATACACAAATCAAATTGTATTTGTCACATGCGCCGAATACAACAGCGAAATGCTTACTTACACGCCCTTAACCAACAATGCAGTTTTAAGAAAGTAACAAGAGCAGTGCTATATGCAAGGGTACCGGTTCAGGGTCAATGTGTCAATGTGCGGGGGTACCGATGTCGAGGTAGTTGAGGTAATTATACAGGTAGGGTTATTAAAGGGCCTATGCATAGATGCATAGATGATAAGTGGCTATGCATAGATGATGAAAGTAGCAGCAGCGTTGGGGGGGAGGGGGGGGGTTAAATAGTCTGGATAGCCATTTGATTAGATGTTCAGGAGTATTATGGCTTGGGGTAGAAGCTGTTTAGAAGCCTCTTGGACCTAGACTTGGCGCTCCAGTACCGCTTGCCGTACGGTAGCAGAGAGAAACGTCCATGACTGGGGTGGCTGGAGTCTTTGACAATCTTTGGGGCCTTCCTCTGACAACGCCTGTTATAGAGGTCCTGCATGTCAGGAAGCTTGGCCCCGGTGATGTACAGGGCCATACGCATTACCCTCTGTCGTGCCTTGCGGTAGGAGGCAGAGCAGTTGCCATACCAGGCAGTGATGCAACCGCCAGGATGCTCTTGATGGTGCAGCTGTAAAACCTTTTGAGGATTTGAGGACGCATGCCAAATCTTTTCAGTCTCCTGAGGGGGAAAATGTTTTGTCGTGCCCTCTTCACAACTGTCTAGGTGTGCTTGGACCATGTTAGTTTGTTGGTGATGTGGACGCCAAGGAACTCAAAGCTCTCAACCTGCTCCACTACAGCCCCGTCAATGAGAATGGGGGTGTGCTCGGTCCTCCTTTTTCTGTAATCCACAATCATCTCATTTGTCTTGATCACGTTGAGGGAGAGGTTGTATCACACAGTCAGGTCTCTGACCTCCTCCATATAGGCTGTCTCATCGTCGGTGATCAGGTCTATCACTGTTGTGTCATCAGCAGACTTAATGATGGTGTTGGAGTTGTGCCGGGCCAGGCCGTGCAGTCATGAGTGAACAGGGAGTACAGAATGGGACTGAGCACACACCCCTGAGGGGTGCACTCCTCTTTCTATTCTGGTGAAATACAGTTTGCATTGTTCTGTGAAGGGAGTAGTTCACTGTGTTGTACCAGATCTTCAGTTTCTTGGAAATTTCTCGCATGGAACAGCCTAAAATTTCAAGAACAAGAATAAAGATTCAAAAGAAAGTTCTTAGTTTCTGGCCAATTTGAGCCTGTAATCGAACCCACAAATGCTGATGTTCCAGATACTCAACTAGTCTAAAGAAGACCAGTTGTATTACTTCTTTAATCAGGACAACAGTTTTCAGCTGTGCTAACATAATTGCAAAATGGTTTTCTAATGATCAATTAGCCTTTTAAAAATGATAAACTTGGATTAGCTAACACAACGTGCCATTGGAACACAAGAGTGATGGTTGCTGATGTAGACATTGTAGACGCCTATGTAGACATTCCATTCTTTTTTTAAATCAGCCGTTTCCAGCTACAATAATCATTTGAATGTTTTTTCCTTTTTTTAATCAACATGTGAATTGTTTCAGGAAACTAGGCGTACTGGGTCACTACTTCGCAGGAGAGCCATGAACTTAACCTTCTTTTTTAAAATCAAAAAGTTTTTTGGCAGAAATGCCTTCTGGAACATGTGAACTTTCATGTGCCTTAATAACAAACTTGTATGCCATCTGTAAATATGAATAAAATTGTTAAATTACGAGTCTAGTTGGTTTAGCCACAGAAAAAGACGCTAGCCATTCCCATAATTGGCTGAGATAATGAGTGGGCTGGACATGCCGGGAGATTCATTCGGATTGGTCTGCCATATAGCACTCTTCTGTCTATTTGAGCTGGTCATTAATCCTGTCTAACGAGGCTTTTTTTATTTGATTATATATTGCGTTGTAGATCTGCATAAGTGTTGCTCTCCACTTTCTGGAGGACCGAGTTATGAAATCAGTGAAATTCAAGTATGATAGGTGTTTTCTGCATCTCCTTGGCTATCTCTGGATTACATCTTCAAACTAAAGATAACCATGGCATCCAAGACAGAGGGAGACGCATTCATCCATGATCAGATATTATACATTTCAAATCTTGTCTGAAAGTAATTTTCATTGCAATTTAAAGCTTACTGTTGGTGGCTGGCTCATAGATGGCTGGCTCACTAGATAACGTTACGTGTATGATCTGTGTAGTAATATTATTCATATCTAAAAAAACATTTGCATGGGTAATTATAGCCTAATGTTAGCTTGCTAGCTAACATTGAACCTAGTTGGGTTAGCTTCAGCTCCCTGCAGATTCATGCATGGTGTATGTTTATCAAAGACGGTAATGTGAAGAACAACATGACCTGCACCAAAGTCAGATTAAGGATATGGGTCAAGGACTAGACAGTGTATTTTTACTACTACATTTTGCTACTACTTTCACCACTTTTAGTCTTGAAATCTTTGGTTGTTTACTACATTAATGTATTCACTCTGTTTAGCACATAGCCTCACATGTGAATCCTTAAAGAGATGAGTGGGGCTAACATGCTGACCAGACCGGACCTCACGCATGCCAACGAGAGTCTGTGTTGCCAAGGGCTAAATTAGAAGTCATTCCTATTTCTGATGCAGATCGCGCTGCAAGTCCATCTCCTCATTGGTTTATAGAAGCAGGTAACCACGTGCCATCTCCTCAATGGTTATACCCACGTGGTTGATTTAAAGACTAACTGTTTTGCCCGGTTGTCGTGGTAATACTATGAAAGTGTAGATGACAATCACCATATAAGTTCAAAGATGAATAAGCCTGGAAGGAGGAGAGATGACTAGAAACTATTTGGTTGACCGTTTTATGTGTGGATTAATTGTTGGAGTGGAGGACCTTGTGCATTTCAGGTAAAATAACAATTCAATGTTTATATCCCAGGACAAGTTAGCTAGCAACAGCAAGCTAGCTAAATGGGACAAATTAGCTAGCAAGTGCAAGCTAACTAGCTAAATTGACATACATGTTTTAATGCTTTTCGACCTGTCCCCAAATTAATGTCATTGGTTCAGTTTGTTTTGAAATTTGAACCTGCGTGTCGTGATTGCGTTTGGTGTAGGGGGACAAAATACATTTATGCAAGATGGCACACGCGCGCAGCCAGTTTAGGTTCCGTGTAAGGCTTAAGAGGGTGTGAATGATGTTGAATGGGTGTAGACAAAGAAGAGCTCTCCAGTAGGTGCACCAAATCATTCAGTGTACAATATACAATTTTCTATTATGCTGCATAGGTGGTGGGTCACAAATACCTTTTTAATAACCAAAAATCGTATATTTTCAGCTGTTTGAAGCTGGTGTACAAAACCGAAAGTAAATGACGCAAAAACTAAACTTAGGAACGGGAAGCATAGTGCACATAGGATAGATCCACCTCTTCTTAGACTTGCTTTCAATGAGAATTACACATTTCTATGTGAATTTGGTTGGGTAGCCACAAAAGTTACATATTACACATTTAAGCTCCATTTCTCAATGTCAACCTCTTGCCCTTTATCCCTAGTTCCTACACCAAATATCTCCAATCCTCAAGGGCCACAGTGCATGCTGGTTTTCATCCTGAACTTTTAACCAGTGAATGTTGTTGTCCAAATAAATCCCCAATCAGTAACATTGGTGTATAAATAAGATCTAAGGTCCAGGGAGAACAGAAAAATGGCAGGACTGTGTGTAGCCTAACACAAGGCCTTAAGGGGTGAGACAGACTCCTATGGACCAGAGTATGGTATGACTCTGATAGTGACTGTTGCGGAGTCAGTTGACTGACTGAACCAGAGGGTGTGATCCATCCCTGAGCCCTTGTTCTATGCACAGTCCTACACGTCTTCAGCTCACCACCAGCCAACTATAATAACATCCTATTGTTTCAGCCAGACCTCAGGGACCCAGTGGGGTGTGTGTGTGTGTGTGTGTGTGTGTGTGTGTGTGTGTGTGTGTGTGTGTGTGTGTGTGTGTGTGTGTGTGTGTGTGTGTGTGTGTGTGTGTGTGTGTGACCGTGTGATGGCTGGATTATGTAACTGATGACTTTAAGAATGTTAAGAAGAATATGTTAACTGTTAACTGTTAAAAGGCTTAAAAGGCTACACTAAGCTAAGTCATCTATACTCAACGTTGTTTCAAAATGTCCAGGCGAATGCCCACATACGCAGAGAGTGTAGAGCTCAGACAGAGCATGACCCTAGCTCAGGGGTCATGGTTGAGTAAGAGCTCCAGACCAACACAGAGACTTTCACTGCTGGATGTCAGGTGGTTCACACTGGACTGCTATGGACAGAGAGCTGGCAGCTGTCCCACCTCCCCCCCACCACCACATATACACACACAGCCACACAGTCAAATGTGTGTCTCCCTAGCAGAAACCAAGGCCATACAGAGACTCAGAGTGGTCATAACCACAACATTATGACCATTACAGTGCTGGTCAGATTGTAGTAACCCTGAAGATGACATGCCAAAGTGTTTCTCAAATTTCATCAGAACCATAAACTAATGCGCTAAGGCATCTGCTTCTATATACTCTAAAGAAGCATTTCCCAGATGCTTTTATCTGAACAAAAGCAATGTTTCTTCAATTTATACCGACCATCTAAAGCTCCCTCTCCCTGTTTTCTTTCCAATATGGCGTGATTGGCTATCTGTGTTCTCTGTGAGGTCAAGTCAGAGCGAAGTCAAGGAGAGCTCTTATCGAGGCTCAGGGAATGAGAAATGTCCTGGGCTACATGCCAAATGGCTATTCCCAATATAGTATTAGTGTACTACTTTTGACCAGAGCCCTATGGGCCCTGGTCAAATGTAGAGCACTATGTAGGGAATAGGTTGTCATTTGGGTCACAGACCTGCACTCAAAGATGTAATGTTAAAGCTGCCACAGCCAGCCAGCAGACCTTAAATAGCAGCGCTCATCAGTTCTCCTCTACCGTGATAGTAGGGTAGGGACACAGAAACACACACACACACACACAATTAAGTGATAATGCCCAAGAACCCAGTGTTTGGAGGAGATTGGCACAGGTGTTGTTAGGCCTGAGATTAAGTCGATGCCCACCAAACCGTGCCAGTATATCCTCCAAACACCGGCTTCGAGGAGATTATCACTTTTATACAACGGGTTACCAACCTACTTAAATAATGATTGACAGATTTTAGTAAAAAACGTTATTGATATGAATTTATTCATACTATAGTCCCGAAACAAACCCAGGGTTGCTAGCCATGAATGTCCCATTGCCATACTGGCTGTCAGCGTTCCTATCCCTTGCTTGCCAGCTAGCCAACTACGGCGAATTTACAGTCACGTGGAACAGTGCAGACAGAATAACAACAGTAGCTGCATTTATTTAAGTTGTTTTGTAGTGACATTTATTTGGATGCTTAATAACAATGAGCTAATGAAGCACAATTTCGCCTGGCATAGAAAATGTTCTCTCTCTTTAGGGCACTGTTGTTCAGAGGAGCTAGCCAACAACATAGCTAACACAATCACTTCAAACTGAAGCTGGAAACTAGCTACACTTCATTTTGTTTTACCTTTTTTTCAATTGACATTTCTTTGTATATACCAATAAATTGATGCCAGCTAATTAATGATTTCGATCTACACATTCATTACTATGGAATAGTTGAAGATCGAATTTGAATATTGAAACAAGGTTGCAAATGTCAGAGAGACAGACAGTGAGGTTTATACAAATCTCCGTTGTTGAAAACGAAATGTTCTAAAAAGAAATGTGAGATAATGTCTAAATGCTTTATATAGTGGAGATCAAGTTCATTACTTCCCTGGCTGGGCTGATGAGACAGTGGATTGCGCAGTCAGATGGAATAGAGTAAATAGGCATTTTAACGTCATAGATTTAGCCGGTGGTAACTTGTGGAAAAGGCACCGGCTGGAATGCACTTTTAACCAATCAGCATTCAGGATTAGACCCGCCCGTTGTATAACTATGAACACACACACAAACAGCCATAGACATTTGCAGGCATACACACACACATACACACACACACACACACACACCCCATGCAGAGCTGGGATGGCTCTCTTATGCTTGGCATGTGTCCTGCTGCCCGCCCGGCCCACCCAGACATAGTGTATAACATACACACCCGCACACACACACAGGCATGCCCAGCGCTGTGTATCTATGGGGTGGGCTCAGCCACAGCTGGGAATCATTGACTAGAGCTGTTACTCAAACTCCAACACACACAGGGCACGACACGTGCATATGATGTATGAGTGTATGTGAGTGAAGAGTATAGACTCACCCATGAAGGATCCAGTGCTGCAGATGAGGCTGAAGAAGCAGCTTTCTGGAGGAAGAGTGCCACATTTACTGTTGAAGACAGCAGAACAACCAAAAGACAAATCAGATCACCGCCAAACATCAACAGACAAAGAATGTCTCTTGCTCCGTGTGTGTCTAATCTGCCCTTTCTCAGTTGGATAAAAGTCTGTCCTCTCCTCGACTCCTCCGTTCTCCTTTCCTCCGATAAGTGGTCGCCATATGTAGGAGGGTGTAAATTTGTTAATAGGTGAACAAAGGAGTTTGCTCCTCTCCTCGATTGCCTCCTCAGGATTCTAAGGTGTATCCTACCACAGAAGAGTTTTGAAATCCTTTGAAACAACTGGTTTTCTCGGAGGAGAAAAGCATGCACAGACATTGAAAAATGATACGATACTTATCAATTTGTCTAGAAAATGTCTAGCATAACTAGTTACATTTCTTTTGACCACTTTACACAAGATGGCGTAGCAGTCAGACGTCTTTGTCTTGTCTCGTCCCATGTATACATCTTTTTCTTTGCATTCTTTTAATATTTTTCCCAAAAACCTCAACTTAAAAATACTCTCCTGCAACCCACCTCACCCAATGTGGTGTGGACCTGTTTATTTTCTAAAGTATTTCTATTTACCGCCAAACTGGAATACCTCAACTGAAGCTGGCTAGCTAACAGCTATCAGTCAGCTAACCACTGCTAGCGGTCATCAGCTAACCTTTAGCTCGGAAAGCTGTCGCCAGTTTGTACAACGCGTTTCAAGCCAGAGCATACCGGACCTATTTTTCTCTCCATATCCCCGGATTCCTACCGCAAACTATGAACCTTTTCATCTGGATCATCGCAGCAGGCTAACCACAACCCGGTTGACTACTCCTGGCTAACGTTTCCGTCCTGGAGCTAGCACCAACTAGCCTGGAGCTAGCCCATACTAGAACCATCCAGGGCCACTCCTGAAGCCCACTCCTCAGCTACAATATCCGGACCCTTCTACTGCTGGTACGGGGCACGGAACCCCACCGATCCTTCACGACTGGAATACCGACAATCTGTCCGAGGTTCCAACAGGGCCCTCAGGCTCGACGTCCCCTAAATCCCCATTCTGCTAGCCGTAGCCTGCTAGCTATCTAGAGCATATTGGACTGTTAGCTGATCCTTCAGCCAGTTTCTTGGACCGCTATACCCATTTTGCTACTTGGAACCCTACTAATTCTACAACTGGTCTATCGACGTCACCACACGAGGAGGCAAAAACAGACTTTCCCCCATCGCGACGTCCCTGTAAGGCCCTTATGCTGGCTTGCTAGCCCCGGCCTGCTAACTGCTAGCCCCGGCCTGCTAACTGTCTGAATCGCCGTGTCCCCAGCCAGCCCAACCACTCACTGGACCCATACGATCACTTGGCTACGCATGCCTCTCCCTAATATCACTATGCCTTGTCCATTACTGTCCTGGTTAGTGATTACTGTCTTATTTCACCGTAAAGCCTCTAGCCCTGCTCAATATGCCTTAACCTGTTACATCTATGGGGGCGCTATTTCATTATTGGATAAAAAAAACGTGCCAGTTTTAAGCGCAATATTTTGTCACAAAAAGATGCTCGACTATGCATATAATTGATAGCTTTGGAAAGAAAACACTGACGTTTCCAAAACTGCAAAGATATTGTCTGTGAGTGCCCCAGAACTGATGCTACAGGCGAAACCAAGATGAAACTTCAAACAGGAAATTAGCAGGATTTTTAAGGCTCTGTTTTTCATTGTCTCCTTATATGGCTGTGAATGCGCAAGGAATGAGCCTGCCCGATCTATCGTTTCCCCAAAGGTGTCTGCAGCATTGTGACGTATTTGTAGGCATATCATTGGAAGATTGACCATAAGAGACTACATTTGCCAGGTGTCCGCCCGGTGTCCTCCGTCGAAATTGGTGCGTCATCTTCAACTGCACGTCTTTTTCCAAGCGATTCACAGGAGAAAGTAGACATCCACGAACGATATATCAATGAAGAGATATGTGAAAAATACCTTGAGGATTGATTCTAAACAGCGTTTGCCGTGTTTCAGTCGATATTATGGAGTTAATTTGGAAAACAGTTTGCCGTTTTGATGACTGAATTTTCGTTTTTTTTTGGTACCCAAACGTGATGTACAAAACGGAGCGATTTCTCCTACACAAAGAATCTTTCAGGAAAAACTGAACATTTGCTATGTAACTGAGAGTCTCCTCATTGAAAACATCCGAAGTTCTTCAAAGGTAAATGATTTTATTTGAATCCTTTTCTGGTTTTTGTGCAAATGTTGCCCGCTAAATGCTACGCTACATGCTACGCTAGCTATCAATACTCTTACACAAATGCTTGTTTTGCTATGGTTCAAAAGCATATTTTGAAAATCTGAGATGACAGTGTTGTTAAGAAAAGGCTTAGCCTGAGAGCTAGCACAATTTCATTTCATTTGCGATTTTCATAAATAGTTAACGTTACGTTATGCTAATGAGTTTGAGGCTATAACTGGATACAGGTTTTTTTCGTAGCCAAACGTGAACAAAACGGAGCGATTTGTCCTACACAAATAATATGTTTTGAAAAACTGAACATTTGCTATCTAACTGAGAGTCTCCTCATTGAAAACATCTGAAGTTCTTCAAAGGTAAATGATTTTATTTGAATGATTTTCTTGTTTTTGTGAAAATGTTGCTGGCTGAATTCTAGGCTTATAGCTATGCTAGCTATCAATACTCTTACACAAATGCTTGTTTAGCTATGGTTGAAAAGCATATTTTGAAAATCTGAGATGATAGTGTTGTTAACAAAAGTCTAAGCTTGAGAGCAAATATATTTATTTCATTTCATTTGCGATTTTCATGAATAGTTAACGTTGCATTATGCTAATGAGCTTGAGGCTATAAATAGGATCCCGGATCCGGGATTGCTCGACACAAGAAGTTAACCAACCATGTTGTTCCACCTCCCACATATGCGATGACATCACCTGGTTTAAACGTCTCTAGAGACTATATCTCTCTCATCACTACTCAATGCCTAGGTTTACTTCCAATGTACTCTCTTCCTACCATACCTTTGTACATTATGCCTTGAATCTATGCTATAGTGCATAGAAATCTGCCCCCTTTACTCTCTTTTCCAAAAGTGCTAGACGGACAGTTCTTATAGCCTTTAGCCGTACCCTTATTCTACATCTCCTCTGTTCCTCTGGTGATGTAGAGGTTAATCCAGGACCTGCAGTGCCTAGCTCCACTCCTAATCCCCAGGTGCTCTCCTTTGTTGACTTCTGTAACCGTAAAAGCCTTGGTTTCATGCATGTTAACATTAGAAGCCTACTCCATAAGTTTGCATAAAACAGGCCTTTCTAAATCGACCTGGCCGGGGTATCCTGGAAGGAAATTGACCTCATCCCGTCAGTAGAGGATGCCTGGTTATTCTTTAAAAGTACCTTCCTCACCATCTTAAATGAGC